>NW_027362765.1:178462863-179062863 GCF_046119375.1 Phyllobates terribilis
GTCCGAAACCTTTCCAGGCCACAAGATACTGCAAACTACCTCTATACCGTCTAGAGTTAAGGATGCGAGAAATTTCATATTCCCCGTCCTCCACCACCGGAGGAACAGAGGCAGAGGCGTCACCATCCGACACAACAGCTTTTTTTAACAGAAAGACATGAAATACCAGATTAATTCTCCAGGAGGTAGGAACCTCCAACCTAACAGCAGATTGGTTGACAACCTGAAGCACCTTAAAGGGCCCTACAAACTTGGGACCCAATTTCTTAGAAGGAATCCTCAACCGCAGATTCCTAGAGGACAACCAGACCATGTCACCAACAGCGAACAAAACCTCCTGTCGTTTCCTATCAAAGTAGTCTTTAGATTTTCTGTTGGCCTCCTGAAGATTACCACGCACATCCGTCCAAACTCTCTCCAAATCACCGGAAAATTCTCCTCCTCAGGCACGGCAGATCCCAACTTGGAGAACGACCCAAACGACGGATGTCTCCCAGAACAACAAAAAAAAGGCGAACAGCCAGCAGAAGAAGATGTATGGTTGTTAAGAGCAAATTCAGCAAGTGGCAGAAACTCAGACCACCCCTCTTGATTGTCTGCCACAAAACAACGCAAGAACTGCTCAACATCCTGGTTTTTCCTTTCTGTCTGGCCATTAGATTCAGGATGATATCCGGACGAGAACGACAAATGAACTCCCAACCTGTCACAAAAGGCACGCCAAAAACGAGCCACGAACTGAGGACCCCTATCAGAAACAATGTCAGTAGGAACGCCATGAAGTCTGACAATTTCCTTGACAAAGGCCTTAGCGAGAGTTTTAGCGCAGGGCAGTTTGACGAAGGGAACCAAGTGACACATCTTGCTAAAACGGTCCACGACCACCCAGATGACAGTAAAACCCTCAGAGGGGGGAAGGTCAGTTATAAAGTCCATAGCCAAATGTGTCCAAGGAGCACTGGGAACCTCCAAAGGACAAAGCAACCCCGCAGCAGGAGTATGTGAGGACTTAGATCTAGCACATATAGTACATTGACGCACCCACTTAATGACTTCCTTCTGCCATCCAGGCCACCAAAAACTGCGACCCACCAGTCTCTTGGTCTCAGAGATTCCGGGATGACCTGCCAATCGAGATTCGTGACACTCAACAAACAAATCTCTCCTAAAGGTCCCAGGCACAAACAACCTCCCATGAGGAGTGTTAGATGGGACATTCTCCTGTGCTTTAAGAATCTCATCTTCCAAAACGGAGTCCAAAGCAGCTATCACAACACCTTCTTGTAAAATGTTCTCCTCTTTCTCAGCACCGACTATGGGAGAAAAACTGCGAGACAAGGCATCCGCCTTAACATTCTTAGTACCAGGGATGTAAGTAACGGACAAATTAAACCGCGAGAAAAACAGTGCCCACCTAGCCTGACGGGCATTCAGGCGCTTGGCAGCATCAAGATATATCAGATTTTTATGATCCGTAAGAACCTGAACGGGAAATTCCACACCTTCCAAGAAGTGGCGCCAGTGTTCAAATGCGAGTTTAATAGCCAATAATTCCCGATTACCAATATCGTAATTCAGTTCAGTCTCCGAAATTTTTTTTGAAAAAAAGGCACAGGGATGTAATCCATCCCCGTTATCCTGAGACAATACTGCGCCAACCCCCACAGAGGAAGCATCAACCTCAACCAAAAACGGCTTAGTCACATCAGGCTGCATAAGGATGGGAGCAGAGGTGAACCTCTCCTTGAGATACACAAAAGCTTCAATGGCCTCAGAAGACCACTGAACCGCATCAGCACCTTTCCTGGTGAGATCGGTCAGAGGTTTGACAATACTAGAAAAAATTTTTATGAATTTTCTGTAATAATTGGCGAAACCCAAAAACCTCTGTATCGATTTCAAACCAATAGGCCTAGGCCATTCCTGTACAGCTTGAACTTTAACCGGGTCCATCTCAAAACCTTCGCTGGAGATAATGTAACCCAAAAAACTAATTCTCTGTACAGCGAACTCACATTTCTCCAGCTTAGCAAAAAGCGAATTGTCCATTAATAACTGTAATACCTCACGTACGCTCCGCCAATGAGACTCCAGATCCGGCGAATAAATCAAAATGTCATCCAAATACACAACCACATTTTTGCCGATCAAAGGTCTAAGGATGTCATTAATAAGATTCTGAAAAAATGCAGGAGCATTAGTAAGACCAAAAGACATAACCAGGTTCTCAAAATGACCCACAGGAGTGTTAAAAGCAGTCTTCCATTCATCACCCTCCTTCATGCGCAACAGAGTGTATGCCCCCTTAAGGTCAATTTTAGAGAACCACTTGGCCCCCAATAACTGGTTAAACAGATCAGGAATCAATGGCAGTGGGTAAGGATTGCGTACAGTAATTTTGTTAATTTCACGAAAATCCAGACAAGGACGTAAACCGCCGTCCTTTTTTTTACAAAAAAAAATCCAACCGCCACAGGAGACTTAGAGGGCCTAATGTGACCGGCGGCCAAACTTGTCTGTATGTATTCCTCCAAAGCCTTCCTCTCAGGAATAGTAAGGTTAAATAAACGACTTTTAGGAAGAGTCGCTCCAGGGACAAATTCAATAGAACAATCATAGTCTCTATGGGGAGGCAAAACCTGCGA
Organism: Phyllobates terribilis; assembly: GCF_046119375.1. NCBI lineage: Eukaryota > Metazoa > Chordata > Amphibia > Anura > Dendrobatidae > Phyllobates > Phyllobates terribilis. The sequence continues at coordinate 178,465,509 of NW_027362765.1, forward strand.
TTCCTTCTCAGAAAAAACTCTCCAAAAATCCTGAATAGGAACAGGAAATTCTCCCCTATCCAAAGCTGCAATACGCCCGTTACAACACTTGTCATAACATTTATGGCTCCAGGATTTAATTTCACTGGTAGACCAATCCAGTACAGGATTGTGAAATTTTAACCAGGGCAATCCCAATATTACTGGAGAAGGCAAGTTATTCAAAACTACCAAATCCAATTTCTCATGGTGAACACCATTAATAGTGAGAGGAAATTCACAGACCTTGAGAGTAATATTCTTCAAAGGGGAACCATCCACAGAAACCACAGCAATGGGGGATGATAAAGGTTCGGGTTTTAAATTGAGTCTTTCCAAGAATCCCCCATCAATTACATTCAGAGTAGACCCACAATCAACAAACACCCGAAATTCCATTAATTTTTCCTGAGCAATCGTGGAAGCAGCTAAAAATACACCCTTGGAATTTAAACAGGCAATACGGGCATGACTGACCATTTTTTTTTCTTTATTCATACGAAGCTCACAGCCTTTAATCAAATGACCAGATTTTCCGCAATAGAAACACAAGCCTTCAGAAAATCGACGGTCTTTTTCTTGAGAGCGAGGTGCCACCGATCCAATCTCCATCGGTTCACCACTGTTAGTACACACATTCTCATAACCAGAAACTGACATAGCAGAGGATTTGCTCTCATTAACCCTTGCACGCAGTCTCCTATCCACCCGTATAGCTAATTGCATAGCCTGTTGCAAATCTTCAGGTGTAGGATAAGCAATTAGCAGTTCTTTAACCCTTTCATTGAGCCCAGCAAGAAATAGACTTTTCAGAGCAGAATCGTTCCACCCTATTTGAGTAGACCATCGACGGAAATGAGTACAATATTTTTCCACATTACCTGATCCCTGTTTCAAACGTCTCAACTCAGTCTCAGCTGATGCGACACGGTCAGGATCATCATATAATAGTCCCAAAGCAGAAAAAAAACTATCCACTGATCTGAAGCATGTATCACTAGGTTGCAAAGAAAAGGCCCACTCCTGAGGCTCTTTGCGCAAAAGTGACATTATGAACCCTATGCGCTGGGATTCATCCACAGAGGACTTGGGTCTCAAACGAAAATACAATAAGCAAGCATTTTTAAATGAAAAAAATTCTCGGTGTTCACCAAAAAATAAATCCGGCAAACATACCTTAGGCTCCAAGAAATGTGCTCCAGGACAGTTACTCACGTGCTGACGGAGCTCGGCCACCTCCAGAGAGAGTCCCTGCAGGCGATGAGCCAAATCCTGAACCGACACCATGATGGAACAGAAAAATCTTTCCTTAGAGAATTTGCAGGCTGGACTTACTGTTATGTTCTGCTACCAGAGCTAAGGAAAGAGAGGAGATCTGTCCCTACGATAGAACTCAGCTGAATCCCTACGATGTAACAGGGAACCTGATCCTGCGATCAGACCTGCTAAAGTCCTAAGCTAGTCTGTACGGAGACCTATAGATGTGGGGAAGGAATCCCTACAAGTACTAAGGACTGGGAGGAAAATGGGACACCTCCTAACAGAAATAGTAGCAGACAGACGAACAAACAAAATATATAGAACATAGAGGTCCGTAGACCAAGCAAACTAACAGAGATAGATACAGAGCACAGGCTAGCTAGAAAGTAGTTATACAATGAAGTCCAGCAAAGCCAGAAGGGCGGAGCAGGATTAAATAGGCCAACAAGGTCATGTGACCAGCAAAGGAAAAAACCTAAGAGCAAGGTTCTAACAAAGACTTTGTGAGCAGCAGAGGGCAGTAGTTGAATACCAGCTACAACATGCCCGTTGGTATTCTGGTCAGCCTCTGCACATAAAAACCGATAGGTGGGCATGGATGTCTGACATCTTTGAGGTTTTCCAAAACTTTGAGGAATCAACCAACATGTTGAGCGGCGATGACGCCACAATCAGCATCACCATCCCGCTTATGTGTCTTTTCAAATGCTCGCTGCTCACAATTTAAGAAGAAGCTTTGCATGTGGACCAGGTGGAGATGAAGGAAGAAAGTACACAGGGTGATACTACCCAGCCCAGCCTCATCTCATCTTCTCAGTGCAGCTTGGGTGATAATAAGGAGGAGGAGGAACAGGAGATGGATGCCTGCGCTACAGAGGGTATTACTCACACCAGCTTCATCCCGTCTATTCAACATGGATGGGCTGAAGAGGAGGAGGAGCAGAGGAAGGAGGAGGAGGAGATTGAGAGTCGTCCTCCTGGTGGGGACAGGGAAGTCTTGCCTGTTGGGAGCCTGGCACACATGGCTGACTTTATGTCCCGCTGCCTTTTCCATGACCCTCGCGTTATGCACATTTTGGCCAACACAGATTAATAGTTGTTCACCCTTCTTGACCCATGCTACATGGAGAACTTTCCATCTTTCCTTCATGCGGTGGAGAGGGCTAGTAAAATAGTGCAATACCAAAAGGCCATAGTAGAACAATTAGTGAAAAAATTCCCATCTGACAACACTGGGGGCAAAGATCCTAGACTCTTGAGCAACCAAGGAGGAGAGACGAGAGAGACACACATCAAGTCCAACAAAGGCAGGGGAACAATATCAAAGATCTGGGACAGTTTCATTAGACCCTCCCAGCACCCAGACTCTGATGCACGGGGTAGTCTGACAAGGAGGGAACCTAGTACCTAGCCGACTCTACCAGCGTCCTCCGTAATTTCTCTGAGCCTTACAAATATTGGGTATCCAACCTGGACATGTGGCATGAGCTGTCCGTCTACGCCGTGAAGGTGCTGGCTTTCCCTGTTGCTAGAGTTTTGTCAGTGCAGGTTTTTAGTGCCGTCGAGGGCATAATAACTGATATGTGCATCCGTCTGTGAACTGAAAATGCTGACAGACTAACTCTTATCAAAATTAACAAGGCCTGGATTGGGCCAGACTTCTCATCCCCACCGGATGACAGTAGCAGAACATAAAGCCAATTCAAATGTTCCTTTTTTTTCTTATAGGAATAATATATATATTCTTGTATCGTGTTAGCCAGTAGATAGAAAAATATTTAGATTTGAGAGTCTTCAGTGGTTGATACCTTTTAATGGCTAAGTGAAAAGATGGTAACAAATTGCAAGCTTTCGAGACTACTCAGGTCTCTACATCAGGCATAGTATACCACAAAATCTGAAGAGTCACATATTTATACACAATAAGACACACAAAAAATGCAATAGGTAAGACAGGTGATGAAAAGCAGAGTTATTATGGAAGAGACAAACAGTTCTGGCTATAAATATTTTAGCAGTTAATAGATAAGGAGTGTGAAGGTTTTATTGTCCTGTGACTAGGTCCAGTGTTATGATGGCCTCACAAGTCTGAGGAGCATATTCTTTAGTTGATGTAGAATGACATAAATCCATGTGACACATTCATTCCTGCTCTGAAAGTGTTAAAGGTCACCATCAGTTTATATTCTGAGATTCTTCTTTCTCTTTGAGATCTGAAGTTACCTTGTAGTACCAGTAATTTCATGTCTTTTATGCTGTGATTAGGGGAACAAAAATGCTTGGCTACAGGTAGATCTATTCTTTTTTCTTTTATTGTGTGGCGATGATGATTCATCCTTGTTCTAAGTTTTTGCCCTGTCTCCCCTACATAAAGACCCCCAGCTGGACATTTGGTACATATAATTAAGTACACTATATTAGATGTGATACAGCTGAACGTACCTGGGATCTTATAGTCCTGATGTGAAATGGGGATCTTTATCTTGTCTGTGGTCGTTATAAACGGACAGGTTTTACATTTTTTCTGGTTGCAAGGAAAGGCACCTGTAGCTGGTGGAGATGACGGGGAACTGATGACAATGATGCTTCTTAGATTTGGGGGCTGCCTGAAACACAGAAGTAGGGGGTCTGGAAATATGGATTATAATCAGGCATCTTTTTGTAGTAAGGGTTGTAGTTTCTGTGCAGCTCTCCTTAGCGCCTCCAGATTTGGATTGTAGGTGACTACTAGAGGCACCCGGTTGCTTTCTTGTTTGGTTTTGTAATGTAGGAGATGATTCCTTGATATTCTGGTGGCTCTTGTAATCTGGTACTCTTCATATTTTTTTGGTATACTATGCCTGATGAAGAGACCTGAGTAGTCTCGAAAGCTTGCAATTTGTTACTATCTTTTCAGTTAGCCATTAAAAGGTATCAACCACTAATGACTCTAAAATCTAAATATTTTCCTTTTTTTCTTGTGTATTTCCATGCATGCACCGCTTCCCACCTAAAAAAGGGTATACGTTTCATGGTTTCTTCTTTTTCTTATCCTCCTCCTCCTCCACCATATCAACAGGGTCACCCTGCGGCCATCATTCCAAATTTTTACAGGGTCATCATGCGGCCCTCTCTTATAATTTTGACAGGGTCATCATGCGGCCCTCGCTACAAATTTTTAAAGGGTCATCATGCGGTCCTCTCTTATAATTTTGACAGGGTCATCATGCTACCCCCGCTCCAAATTTTTACAGGGTCATCCTGCGGCCCTTGCTCCAAATTTTCAGAGGGTCATCATGCGGCCCTCCATGCGGCCCTCACTTATAATTTTGACAGGGTCATCATGCGGCACTCGCTCCAAATTTTTACAGCGTCATCCTATGGCCCTCACTACAAATTTTTATAGGGTCATCCTTCAGCCCTCACTACAAATTTTTACAGGGTCGTCATGCAGCCCTCTTTTATAATTTTTACAGAGTCATCATGCAGCCCTCACTCAGAACTTTTACAGGGTCATTCTGAGGCCCTCGCTCCAAATTTTTACAGGGTCATCATGTGGCCCTGGCTTATAATTTTGACAGGGTCATCATGTGGACCTCACTCAAAATTTTTAGAGGGTAAACAGGCGGCCCTCACTCATAATTTTGACTTAGTGGCTTTACCAGTCTAGGAGTCACACTCTTTAAAAATGGAAAAAAATGCCCCTACTGTGTATAGTAAGCTATGTGGGGGCTCATATTGTGTATAGGGGGCTATATGGGGGCTCATACTGTATATAGGGGGCTATGTGTGGGTCATACTGTATATAGGAAGCTATATGGAGGCTCATACAGTATATAGGGGCTATGTAGGGGCTCATACTGTATATAGGGGGTTATGTGGTGGCTCGTACTGTATATAGGGGATTATGTGGTCGCTCGTACTATATATATGGGGTTATGTGGGGGCTCATATTGTTTTTGGAGGCTATGTGGGGCTCATACTGTATATAGAGAGACTATGTGGGTGCTCACACTGTATACAGTGGGGTATGTGGGGTTTCATACTGTATATAGAGAGGCTATATGGATGCGCACACTGTATACACTGAGCTATGTGTGGGGCTCATACTGTATATAGAGAGGCTATGTGGGTGATCACATTGTATTCTGAGGGCTATGTGGGGGCTCATACTGAATATAGAAGGACTATGTGGGGGCTTATACTTTATGTAGTGCACTGTGTGTGGGATCTTACAGTACATAATGGGCTGTATGTGGGTTCATACAGCATATAGGGGCCTGTGTGTGGGCTCATACGGTATATACGGGTATTTAAGTATACTTAATTCTGCTGAACATTAAGTGATACAATTAATATAAATATAAAATAATTAATATGTTAACATTAATATTGAGCAGAATTAATTTCAGCCTGATGGTTTAGCCCTCCACAACAGTCACGGTCCCTCATGTGGCCCTTTGGGAAAATTAATTGCTACCCCTGGGTGACATTGACTTGACTGAGACCAGTGTTTGACTGGGGTGCATGGCTACACCAGTAGAAGTGACTTTGGAGGCTCACAGGCAGCTTTTTTTTATCATGCTTGAACTCAAGGGCCACAAGAAAAGCTCACTTGCTTTCAAGCATAAAAATGTGATCAACAACAAATGAGCAAACAAGGTTATGTAGGGCGTTGAATTGATGCTTAGAATAGCTAGATATCGCAATACCATTTTACAACATGTTGGAGATTTTTGTGGTTAATTGTTCCCATTTTTCATAAAGGTTAAAGAAGTTGCAAAATATGGCACCAACGTAACCAACCACATGACCATTATGCATGGGTGAGTTGTATGTTTACTGAATATAGTTGTCAATACTATATTTGGAGTATTAATAATAACCTATAGAATAGCATGGTGACTTCTTCAATCAAGGCTTGAAATTTGTGGTGCTTTGTTAACCACTTCCCGACCGCCCACTGTACATAAACGTCGGCGCTGCCTGGGCTCTGTGCAGCGCCGACGTTTATGGTCGGTGGTCCCACAGCCCTCAGGACCCCCAGGGTCCTGCAAGTGCTGTGGTTGAGGTTCAGAGCGACAGCTCTGACAGGGGACATCATCGGGACCTGATTGGATCAGGTCCCAATGATGTTAACCCTTTGCTATCTTCTATATGCCGCGATCTATAGTGATCGCGGCATATAGAAGATAGTGAGAGGAGAGGGGGTCGTCCACTTACCTCTCCGACGACCCCCTGATGCCTTCCAGGACCTGCCGTTATGGCAGCTGGAGGTCACATGACCGCCTCCAGATCTGCCATATATGGTGTCCTGCTGAGCTCAGGCTGCAGCTGAGTCCAGCAGGAGACAGACAGTGTGAAACTGTCAGCAAACTTCTCATGCAATGCAGTACATGTCTATTGCATTGCATGAGAACAGTGATTAGAAAAATAAAAATTAATGTCCCATACATGGACTAAGTAAAAATGTAAAAAAAAGTCTAAAAAATGTTTTCAAACTGTTAAAAAAAATCACAAAATAAATAAAAATAAATAAATAAAATATTAAACCAATAAATCCGTATATTTATGCAAAAACAAAGAGTACACACACATATTTGGTATCGCCGTGTCCGAAACAACCCGATCTATAAAACTGTCACACTAACTAACTCCTTCTGTGCACACCGTAATAAAAATAAATAAAAAACTGAGCAAAAAACTATGCTTTTTCATCATATCGCCAAACAAAAAGTGGAAAAAATTTGATCAAAAAGCAAAATGGAAATAAAAATGGTACCGCTGAAAACGTCATCTTGTTCCGCAAAAAAAAGCCGCCATATAGCTCCATCAGCCAAAAAATAAAAAAGTTATAGCTCTCAGAATAAAGCGATGCAAAAAAAATATTTTTTCTATAAAATTGTTTTATTGTGTAAAAGTGCCAAAACATAAAAAAATATACAGTAAGTGTAGTATCGCTGTAAACATACTGACCCGAAGAATAATGCTGCCTTATCACTTTTACCACACGCAGAACGGCATAAAAAAAGCCTCAAAAAACAATTCCTAAATTGTTGGTTTTTGTTAATTTTACCTCCCAAAAAACGGAATAGAAAGCGATCAAAAAATGTCACGTACCCAAAAATGGTACCAATAAAAATATCAACTCATCCCGCAAAAAACAAGCCATCACATGACTCTGTCGGCCGAAATATGGAAAAATTATAGCTCTCAAAATATGGCGATGCAAAAACTAGATTTTGCAAAAAAAAGCATCTCTTAGTGTGTGACAGCTGTCAGTCATAAAAACCCGATATAAATCTGGTATCTCTGTAATCGCACCGACCCGAAGAATAAAGTAATCTCATCACTTATACCGCACGAGGAACGGCGTAAAAAATAAATAAAATTAATTCTTCACCTGCTACTGATTTGTTTATTATGTCTCCCAAAGATCGCAGTAAGGCTCTGCTCACACCCTGCGCTCTGCGCTGTGCACTTACACCAGAGTTTCCGTGTAAATCTCTGAAATACGTGATTCAGACGGAACCCATGACGGAAGATTCCCTGTAATGAGGCAGATATAGGCCACTGTGGATGCCATCTGGCCTGTGATTCCACGGTGTCATTTTTTTTAGGCGTGCATAAAAGTGCGGTTGGCCACAGTTTTGTGCACTTCTGAAAAAAGGACACCGCTAAACAGAGGCCAGACGGAGTCCAGAGTAACTCTGCTGCCTCATTATAGTGAATAGATCCTGCAGGGGTTTCATCTGAATTACATCACTTGGAAATTTAGATGGAAACCCCGATGTAAGTGCTCAGCCTAGAGCGCCGGATAAATGTTACGTAAAATGTTCCCAATAAAAGCTTCAACTCGGTCCTCAAAAAAAGCTAGTCCCCACTCAGGTCCGTCATCTGTTAAAAATATAAGGGACTTCAAAGTTACTGGTAGCAGAAAGGCTCTGGGAAAGCAAAATGGCCTTTGCCCCCCAAAAGAAATTCAGAAAATTTTGTGCTCCCACATCCAAATGCCTAATCTACAATCATTTTTTCTCCAATTGTCAAATAGCGCTCTGTCCCTCCCAGATCTCGTCGTATGGCTAAACGGTATGATACCGCCACATATGGGGTATTGCCTCTTTTAGAAGAAATTGTGTGACACATTTCGGCACCATTTTTACCCATTGCCCTGTGTGAAAATGTAAAATCTGAGGGTAAAACATTTTTTTGTGGTAAAAATGCAATTATGTTTTCTTCACTGCCCAATGGTATAAATTTAAAAATTAAAAAATACTCACTACTTCCCTAGATGAATTCCTTGAGAGGTGTAGTTTACAAAATGGGGTCACTTGTGGGGGTTTCTGCTGTTTCGGCATGTCAGCGACTCTTCAAATGTGACATGGTGTCTGCAACCTATCCCAGCCAACATAGCGCTCCTTTCTCTTCCGAACCCTGCCATACACCAAAGCAGTGGTTTTCCCCCACATATGGGGTATCGGCATACTCAGGAGAAATTGCACAACAAATTTCATGGTGCAATTTCTCCTGTTATCCTTATGATAATGCAAAATTAGGGGATGAAAAACATTTTTTGTGGGAAAAATGTTAAAATTTTATTTTTACGGCTCAATATTATAAACTTCTGTGAAGCACCTGGGGGTGCAAGGTGCTCACCACACATCTAGATAAGTTCCCTAAGGGGTCTAGTTTCCAAAATGGTGTCACTTGTGGGGGGTTTCCACTGTTTAGGCACATCAGGGGCTCCCCAAATGCAACATGGCGTCCGCTAATTATTCAAGCAAATTTTACATTCAAAAAGTCAAATGGCGCTCCTTCCCTTCCAAACCCTGCCGTGCGCCCAAACAGTGGTTTTCCTCCACATATGGGGTATCGCCGTGCTCAGGAGAAATTGCACAACAAATTACATGGTGCAATTTATCCTATTACCCTTATGATAATGCAAAATTAAGGGATGAAAAATGTTTTTGTGGGAAAAATGTGAAAATTTTATTTTTACGGCTCAATATTATAAACGTCTGTGAAGCACCTGGGGGTTCAAGGTGCTCACGACACATCTAGCTAAGTTCCCTAAGGGGTCTAGTTTCCAAAATGGTGTCATTTGTGGGGGGTTTCCACTGTTTAGGCACATCAGGGGCTCCCCAAATGCAACATGGCGTCCGCTAATTATTCAAACAAATTTCACATTCAAAAAGTCAAATGGCGCTCCTTCCCTTCCAAACCCTGCCGTGCGCCCAAACAGTGGTTTTCCTCCACATATCGGGTATCGGCGTGTTCAGGAGAAATTGCACAACAAATTTCATGGTGCAATTTATCCTATTACCCTTATGATAATGCAAAATTAAGGGATGAAAAACGTTTTTGTGGGAAAAATGTGAAAATTTTATTTTTACAGCTCAATATTGGGGTTCAAGGTGCTCACCACACATCTAATGGCGCTCCTTCCCTTCCGAACCCTGCAGTGCGCCCAAACAGTGGTTTTCCCTCACATATGGGGCATCAGCGCGCTAATGAGAAATAGCACTACAAATTGTGTATTCAATTTTTTCCTGTTACCCTTGTGAAAATAAAAAAATTGGGTCTAAAGTAACATTTTTGTGAAAAAAAGTTAAATGTTCATTGTTTTCTTCCACATTCCAAAAATTCCCGTGAAACACCTGAAGGGTTAATAAACTTCTTGAAAGTGGTTTTGAGCACCTTGAGGGGTGCAGTTTTTAGAATGGTGTCACTTTTTGGTATTTTCTGTCATAAAGGCCCCTCAAAGTCACTTCAAATAAGATGTGGTCCCTAAAAAAATGTTTTTGTAAATTTTGTTGGAAAAATGAGAAATCGCTGGTCAACTTTTAACCCTTATAGCTTCCTAACAAAAAAAAATTTGGGTTCCAAAATTGTGCTGATGTAAAGTAGACATGTGGGAAATGTTATTTACTAACTATTTTGTGTGACATATCTCTCTGATTTAAGGGCTTGAAAATTCAAAGTTTGAAAATTGCAACATTTTCTAAATTTTTGCCAAATTTCCAATTTTTTCACAAATAAACGCAAGTGATATTGAAGAAATGTTACCACTATTATGAAGTACAATATGTCACGAAAAAACAGTCTCAGAATCAGGGGAATCTGTTGAAGCGTTCCAGAGTAATTACTTCATAAAGTGACAGTGGTCAGAATTGAAAAAATTGGCCTGGTCACGAAGGCAAAAACAGACTCTGGCGCGAAGTGGTTAACCTGAATCCTGAAGAAATCTCTTGACGTATTCACCAAAGTTCTCATAGGCTTTAATGGTCAAACGTATGCCGCTAAAACGTATATGCCAGGATTATGTAGCTCCAATTGCTTTAACCTCCTCCAAAAAGTTTATTTTGGTACGTTGCACCACCAAACTGTGAAGGAGCGCAAGCAACCCTATCTTCTTTAATCTATTTCTAATTACAGATCACGTTAAAAATTATGAATCGGTCAACTAATGCATGGAAAAAATCTATCAAGTTATGGATTGTTGTAGGGACGTAAGCAACCAGAATGAACACTCATTTCCAGCTGATAATACCATCTAGCACCTGTCCCTATTTTAAAAGCTAACAGCGTTATCAATAGGAAATTGATTTTTTTTGTTCAGCACAGAGTATTATACAATAATTCCTGACTAGATGTCTGTAAGACGCTATCCCTACTGCTATAGGTCACCCATACACAAATCTCAGATAAGAGAGGTAATATTGTACAATAAAAAATAGATTTCAACCGGCCCCAAAAAGTTTTTTTTGGACTTGGCAGCAACAAACTGTGAAGGGACGCAAGCAACCCTGCCTGGTTTCATGAATTTGTGAGTAAAGATCAGCGTTAAAAAGTATGAATGCATGGAAAATATCAATGAAGTAATGCACTATGGAATAGATGTATTAGACGACAATGAACAACACTGATCTCCAGCTAATGATGCCTTGCACCTGTCCCTATTGTAAATGCAGCTAACAGCGGTATCAATAGGTAATAGAGTAGATTTTAATCGCTTTTTGCAGCAGCAGTACGCAGTATAAGGCAATAATACCTGGCTGGATTGGTGTAATATGCTATCCATACTGCGATAGCTCAGCCATAAATGAATTTCAGATAAGAGAGGTAATAGAGGTAATATTGTAGAATATAGAATCGGTTTGAATTGGTCTTCCCATTATTAATATTAATTAATATTTCACATGTTCGCTCATCAGTCCTGAGCACCTGCTGCCATGTTTCTGTACCTATTTTTTTGTGTACAGTTGAGTTGCTTGACCTTATTTCTATGCTGAAGGTATGGCTTTTTGGCCACAATTCTTCCATTGAAGACCACTTCTAGCCAGACATCTCCAAATAGTAAATGGACATTTTATAAATTCAAAGGGAAGTAAGCATGATGCCTTACATCTGCTGCACTAAGTTTTCTTGACTGATCACTGTCTACGGTTCTCAACGTTTCTCATTTATTTGATCTTCTTTAAAGGAGCTTGAACAGCACATCTTAAAACTTCAGCCTGCTTTGAAATCTTTACCTGGGAGAGACCTTGTTGATGAAATATAACTACCTTGTTTCTTGTGGCTGTGCTCAGTCTTGCTTTGGTGTATGATCTGTAACATGAAATGGTCTTCCACAACCTCACCTTTATAGCAGAGTTTTCATAGAAGTGATCATATTCTGCATAGTCTTTTCAAGTTTAACAACCTATCATATTTTTTGGACTATAACACGCACCGGAGCATAAGACGCACCTAGGTTTTAGAGGAGGAAAATAGAAAAAAAATGTAAGCAAAAAATGTGGTCATGATGCACTGTTAAGGGGGAGGGGTCTGCTGCTGACACTGTTATAGGGGTAATGTCCCCCAATTCTGTTAATATTCCCCATCCTGGTATATATGGCTCCCCTCTTCCTATTATACGTGGCCCTGATCCCAATCCTGGTATGCATGGCACCCCTGATATCCATCCTGGTATGCAAGGCACCCCTCATCCTGGTATGCATGGCACCCCTGATCTCCATCCTGGTATGCATGGCACCCCTGATCTCTATCCTGGTATGCAAGGTACCCCTCATCCTGGTATGCATGGTACCCCTCTATCCTGGAATGCATGGCACCCCTGATCCCCATCCTGGTATGCATGGCACCCCTGATCCCCATCCTGGTATGCATGGCACCCCTGATATCCATCCTGGTATGCAAGGCCCCCCTCATCCTGGTATGCATGGTATCCCTCATCCTGGCAGGCATGGCACCCCTGATCCCCATCCTGGTATGCATGGCACCCCTGATATCCATCCAGGTATGCAAGGCACCCCTCATCCTGGTATACATGGCACCCCTCATCCTTACCCTGGTATGCATGGTATCCCTCATCCTTATTCTGGTATGCATGGTCCCCCTCATCCCTATCCTTGTATGCAAGGGCCTCCTCTTCCCTATCCTGGTATGCAAGGTACCCCTCTTCCTGGTATGCATGGCCCCCTTCATCCCTCTTCCTGGTATGCATGCCCCCCCTCATCCCTCATCCTGGTATGCATGGCACCCTTCATTCCTCTTCCTGGTATGCATGGCACCCCTCATCCCTCTTCCTGGTATGCATGGCCCCCCTCATCCCTCTTTCTAGTATGCATGAGAACCGCTTCCTGGTGTGCATGGCCCCCTAATCCCCATCACACTGCACACAAAAAAAAATAAACACTTCTACTCATCTTCCTTCCCAGTGCTCCAGCGCTGAGTCTTGCTCTGCTGCCAGCACTGATCTCACCTTGTGGGCCATGCACCCTCACAAGGTGTGATGATCTGCCGGAATAGTCACTGCTCCCCATGCCGGGACTGTGTGCGTGGGGAGCAGTGACTTCATTCTCCTTAACAGCGGGCACACAATATAGCCCCAGTGCGGCTCCTGCTGCGGCCAGGCGATTCACCCCTCTTCACACCCATGGGAGTGGAGAGGGGTGAATATTCACGCTATCAAGGAGAATAAATAGTCAATGCTCCCCATGCTTATAGGCGTGGGAAGCAGTGAATATTAATTTTCTTTTGCAGTGGGCGCTCCTGCCTCCTGTGCCCCACTCCTCTGCCGCTCTCCCACGCCCCTCACCAGCCATATTGTGTGTGTATATATATTTATATATATATATATATATATATATATATATATATATATATAAATATATATATATACAGTACGGACCAAAAGTTTGGACACACCTTCTCATTTAAAGATTTTTCTGTATTTTCATGACTATGAAAATAGTACATTCACACTGAAGGCATCAAAACTATGAATTAACACATGTGGAATTGTATACTTAACAAAAAAGTGTGAAACAACTGAAAATATGTCTTATATTCTAGGTTCTTCAAAGTAGCCACCTTTTGCTTTGATGACTGCTTTGCACACTCTTGGCATTCTCTTGATGAGCTTCAAGAGGTACTCACCGGAAATGGTTTTCACTTCACAGGTGTGCCCTGTCAGGTTTAATAAGTGGGATTTCTTGCCTTATAAATGGGGTTGGGACCATCAGTTGTGTTGTGCAGAAGTCAGGTGGATACACAGCTGATAGTCCTACTGAATAGACTGTTAGAATTTGTATTATGGCAAGAAAAAAGCAGCTAAGTAAAGAAAAACAAGTGGCCATCATTACTTTAAGAAATGAAGGTCAGTCAGTCCGAAAAATTGGGCAAACTTTGAAAGTGTCCCCAAGTGCAGTTGCCAAAACCATCAAGCGCTACAAAGAAACTGGCTCACTTGAGGACCGCCCCAGGAAAGGAAAATGAAGAGTCACCTCTGCTTCTGAGGATAAGTTTTTCCGAGTCACCAGCCTCAAAAATCGCAGGTTAACAACAGCTCAGATTAGAGACCAGGTCAATGCCACACAGAGTTCTAGCAGCAGACACATCTCTACAACAACTGTTAAGAGGAGACTTTGTGCAGCAGGCCTTCATGGTAAAATAGCTGCTAGGAAACCACTGCTAAGGACAGGCAACAAGCAGAAGAGACTTGCTTGGGCTAAAGAACACAAGGAATGGACATTAGACCAGTGGAAATCTGTGCTTTGGTCTGATGAGTCCAAATTTGAGATCTTTGGTTCCAACCACCGTGTCTTTGTGCGACGCAGAAAAGGTGAACGGATGGACTCTACATGCCTGGTTCCCACCGTGAAGCATGGAGGAGGAGGTGTGATGGTGTGGGGGTGCTTTGCTGGTGACACTGTTGGGGATTTATTCAAAATTGAAGGTGGTAACCAGCATGGCTACCACAGCATCTTGCAGCGGCATGCTATTCCATCCGGTTTGCGTTTAGTTGGACCATCATTTATTTTTCAACAGGACAATGACCCCAAACATACATCCAGGCTGTGTAAGGGCTATTTGACCAAGAAGGAGAGTGATGGGGTGCTACGTCAGATGACCTGGCCTCCACAGTCACCAGACCTGAACCCAATCGAGATGGTTTGGGGTGAGCTGGTCCGCAGAGTGAAGGCAAAAGGGCCAACAAGTGCTAAGCATCTCTGGGAACTCCTTCAAGATTGTTGGAAGACCATTTCCGGTGACTACCTCTTGAAGCTCATCAAGAGAATGCCAAGAGTGTGCAAAGCAGTCATCAAAGCAAAAGGTGGCTACTTTGAATAACCTAGAATATAAGACATATTTTCAGTTGTTTCACATTTTTTTGTTAAGTATAACAAACTATAAGATGCACCCCCCACTTTCCTCCAAATTTTTGCAGGAAAAAAGTGCGTCTTATAGTCCGAAAAATACGGGTAAAAAAAAAGGAAAATAGTTTTAGCATTAGTTTGCACTAGCATTGATAAGTGGATGGTCCTTGCCAGTCTTTGTATACTTTACTGTGGTGATGACATGCAGTATATGCATGTGCCATGCACCAAAACGTTCCATTAATGCTAGCATCACTTCTGACTTAATTATTGGCTGCAGCAGTCACATTTCCATAGAACACCCCACCAATCTAGGGAATTAGAAAAAAAAATCTGGGGGATGCCACCAGAACATCTAGCTGAAAATTTTATTGTATTTTATAATATATCCTGCAGTTTCATTTCTTAAACTCTGACAGAATACCTTACAAAAGTCAAGCATGTCACAACAGTCTAATAACCAAATGTCAGAGCGCCATCTAGTGATAAAATACTGGGGTTGCATGTCAACTATGTGTATGAAACATTTCAGAGGAATTGTCATACATTAGCTTAACCAATCTAGTAATGACCTTTTTGTTTGGAATGTGTTAATTGTTTAAGTGTCTACCAGTCTGTATAATACCAAGCTCAGCTTCACCTTTAGGATAAGCATTTGCCATTTGGAGGGTCAGAAGGCAGACATATCCAAAAAAAGAAGCAGTATCCACTTGTGATAAGCTGATGCAAATGTGAACATAGTTTTTCTGAGATTCTTGAAGCATGACGTCTCACAGCAGAATTCAGATTTGTGCCCTTTTATGCCACTTTTGTCTTCTGAAGCTATCCCATTAATGACAGCTACAATGCCAAAATAGCTGAATTCTCCTATTTCAAATGACTTCCAAACACAGTGCCAGCCAAATACCCCACTGCACAAATTGGGAGCATATACCACACTGTAAACACCCCCATATATACAGTGAATAGTGTATGCCTTCCATAGACGGTAACTGCTACAGCCTCCCTTACCATGTTTAATTTTCTTCCTCCCTTTGTGAGAAGGGGGAGCATCACTAAGTAATGTTACCACCTGCAGATAGTGTAACACCAAGCTACAGAGTGATTCACTCGCTACTTTACCTGGAAAAATTGCTGTAACTTCTAAAAGAGATGATTAATCATACTGAAATTTGGACAGTACAAACCTTGGTTCATGAGAAACTGATGCCCAAAAGCAGGTGTTGAAAATATCCACCTTTGGTATCCAAGCACACCTGCACGTGTCGTTCCATATGGTTGAATGTATTCCGCAGGACGTTTGGGGTCATCGCCTGAATTTCTCACTCTATATTCTTTTGGAGTGTCTGTAATGTTTGTGGCTTGTTACTATACATCCGACCTTTCAAATGGCCCCAAAGGAAAAAATTTGGTGGTGTTAAATCATGCGATCTTGGCGGCCACAGTCGCTTGGATATTATGCTGTCATCAAAGAAAGCTGCAGATTTCGACCTCCAAACTAAACTCACTTTGGCACCTCTTTAAGTACTCCAGTTCCAATAAGTTTTCACAATGAAAACATGCTCCTCCAAACTGTATCTGTAGATTGCTAACAAATAAAGAAGGAATTTGTCAGGAGTGAAATGCAAGTGTAACACAGGTACTTTAGATGCAGTGACACAGAAACACAGAGCAGCCAGTACAGGGTTAATAAACAAGGGGGATTTACTGTAACGGGGTCAATCTCTACGCAGGGAGTAACAGGGGAGATATGGGGACAACAAGGGAAGTACCAAGTAATATGCTATAACTGACAATCCACAGTTGGGCTAGATGTAGCAGAGTCGACACGGTTGTAATCGGCAGTTTTTACACTTAGCTGACTCTTGCTCCTCACAAGGCATTTGCCGGCTGGTGCTGGTGTTGCTTTCTTCCGGCTTCCCCGCCTAAACAATGCTCTGTCTTCCGGTAGGCAGCGGGCAGTCTCCGGTTTGACCCGCTGAGCCCCTAGTCCATAACAGTGCACCTCACTTGCTCGGCTCCAGGGATTCTGCGTCTCTTCTCCTCCTAGTTGGGCTTGACTCCCACTGTCCACTGCAGCTTTTCCCACGCAAAAACTCCTTTTCCACCCTCTTCCTAGACACGAGTTCAGCTTCCCGGTCACCTGACTCCTCAGTTCTCTCTCTGGACACACCCCCAGCTTCCCTGTCACCTGACTCCTGTCTCGCAGTCTGTCTTCCCCCTGCAACAAGAGGCACGGCCCCGGCAGTTCCGGATCCCTTGTTCTGAAAGTACTTACACCCTGGTCTTCCCCCTTACACTCCCGCTCTCCTTTAACTCGCCATTCCACGGGCGAGAGTTCCTTCACCAAACGTTCACATTCTTGGACTTCCTGGACGATACGTTGCCATATAAATTGATCTTGTTCGTAACGGTGAGGAGGCACTCCTGCTGTTGTCCATTCTGACCGGCGTAACTCAGTTTGAGCGATGGGGGTGCAGGGTCACTTGGATTCCCAATCTCCGCCTGCCCGGTGGCTTCAACTGATGGTGTTCCCTCGCCGCTTGCACTGGGGACTGCAGGTAATCGAGTGCTGGGGCTCAGAGGTAGAATCAACAATTCTTCTTCATCCACATTGTGGCTTGGGGCAACTGTGACAGGACCCTCTCTAGAAGCAGGTGATTCTTCTTCATCCTCGTCATCTTTAGACAGACAGGGCCGCAGCATACTATGATGAACCACTCTGGTAGGGGCTCCTTCAGCCCCCTCAGGTTGAACTTCATACACAGGTCCTTCAGCGCCAAACCTGCGCTTCACTCGGTGCGGGGTCCGTTCCCACCGCCTACTCAATTTGCCCCGGGGCCACCTGTCTCGAACTAACACCCGCTCCCCGGGCCTCAGAGCTGTCCCTCGAAGAGGCAATGTCTCATGATGTTAGAGCTCCCGAAACTTTTGTTGTACCAACCGTCGGAGGGTCTGCAGTCGATGCCGGTGTTTTCTAACTCGGTAATCTCTCGCCCCTTTCGCACGAACAGTAAGGTATAAGGAGTGAACCCCGTCGTACTATTCACTCAGTTGTTGTAGACCCACACCAGCTCAGCTACAAACTCAGGCCATCGCACCTTCCGATCTTCCTCCAACATGCGGAGCATTTGGATCAGTGTCCGATTAAAGCGTTCACAGGCCCCAATTCCTTGAGGGTGATAAGGAGTAGTCCGTGACTTCTCAATCCTGTACAACCGGTGCAGCTCTTCCATCACAAGGCCCTGGAAGCAGGCGCCTTGATCGGAATGGATCCTCTTTGGGCAGCCGTACACCCTCTTGGCAGATGGCCTGCGCAGCTGATTCGGCGGTCTGATCTCTGGTCGGGGTCACCACTGCAAACTTTGTGAAGTGGTCTGTCATTACCAGGCAATGTTCATACCTGAGATGCACCGGTCCAACAGTCAAATAGTCGATCATCAGCACCTCCAAGGGGGCAGAAGTCACAATGGTTTGTATGGGGACCCGCTGCTCCGGGGGCTTAACCAGCTCACAGCTCCGGCATCTTCGACAAGTGTCTTCTATTGTTGCTCGCAGTCGGGGTGATACACCAGCCCCTGCAACCACTGAAATGTCTTCTCTGGTCCAAAGTGAGACCCTCTTTCATGAGCCTCCTTAGCCACTACTCCGACCAACTTCTCTGGGATCACCACTTGCCAGGTGGTCCCAAACTCACGCAGTAGCTGTACCCGTCGGTACAGCAGCCCGTGTCACAAACACAGTCTCTCCCATTGCCCCAGCACTTTCAGCGCTCCCGGAGACAGGGTACTCCTCTCCTCTCGACTGGGGACCTGCCTCAAAGCCACCCATTGACGTAATTGAGCAACTTCTGTCAGTCTGTTGAAGTCGGACCCAGTCATCTCTTGGCCTCCCTAGCACTTGTTCTTCCGACGTCTTTCCGATCTGTCCCTGCGCCGCGACCAGCGGTCCCACGAAACTTCGGAAGCTAGGGATCTCATCTGCCTCCAAATCTTTATTGCGGTCATGATCAGGCTCTTCATATGTCACTCTGGAGAGGGTGTTGGCGTGAGTATTCTCTGCCTTAGACCGGTAGGCAATTTTATACCGGTACCTGGCCATGCGGGCCACCCACCGCTGCTCCAGGGCCCCCAACTCCGCATTCTCCGGGTGAGCCAACGGGTTGTTATCTGTTCTCACCAGTACTTCGGACCCGGACAAATGCTCTGCAAACTTCTCGGTCATTGCCCAAACCAGAGCCAGCAACTCTAATTTGAAAGAGCTATAATTATCTGGGTTCCTCTCGGAGTCGTTAAGGGAGCGACTGGCGTATGCAATCACGTGCTCTTTCTCCTCCTGTACTTGGGATAACACGGCTCCCAGACCATGTAGGCTCCCATCAGTGTGGAGTATGAATGGTTGGGAGAAATCCACATAGGCAAGTATTGAGGCCTCGGTCAGGGCCATTTTTAGGGCACTGAAGGCCTCTTCCTGGCTGCTTTCCCACCAAATCGCCCGATTCTTGGAGCCCGCCGGCACTCCCTTAAGTAGCTCCAGCAATGGGTTGGCTATGCGGCGAAGTTCTTCACGAATCTTCGGTAGTACCCGGCAAGTCACAGGAAGGCCCGAATGTCCTTCACTGTCTTCGGGGTTGGCCACTCCTGTATGGCGGCCACCTTTTCCCGAGTAGGTCTGACTCCTTCACCGGACACTCTATGACCGAGATATTCGATCTGTTTGTGGAACAGGTGGCACTTCTGGGGCTTCACCTTTAGACCATGACTCTGTAGGTGGCTCAGTACTTGCTCCAGTCGCTGGAGGTGCTCCTCGAAGGTGGCGGCATAGACTATTATGTCGTCAAGATAAATCAGTGTTGCCTCGAAGTTCAAATCGCCCAGTCACCTCTCCATCAGACGCTGGAACGTCCCGGGGGCATTAGTCAGGCCGAAGGGCATCCAATTGAACTCGAACAGTCCCATGGGTAATATGAACGCCGTCTTTGCACGGTCATGTTCGGCCACGGGCCCCTGCCAGTACCCGCTGGCCAGATCCAAGGAGGAGAAGTATCTTGCCTTCCCTAAGGCCGACAGAGACTCTTCGATTCGGGGTAGTGGGTAAGAGTCTCGTACTGTACAGGCATTCAGTCATCTATAGTCCACACAGAACCGCAGGGTCCCATCTTTCTTCCAGACCAGGACAATCGGGGCTGCCCACAAACTCTGACTCTCCCGTATCACACCATTTTGTAACATATGGGCAAGCATCTCCTTAACCTCTTTACACATCTGAGGAGGTATCTGCCGGTATCTCTCCCGCACTGGGGCAGCGCTCCCCGTGGGAATCTCGTGGGTAATGGCTTCGGTGCAAGCAAAATCATCCTTATGGTGAGCAAAGACTTCCTGGTACCTCTCCAGTACCTCCTCAACCTGCTGCACCTGTCGAGGTGAAAGTCCCGTCAATTCAGCCTGCATTCGTTCTAGGATTCTTCGTCCACACTTCGCACCAGCATGGTGCGATTCCGGCGACACGGTGACCGCCAGACTCCAGGGGTCTCCTCGTACAGCGGACAGCTGTACCACATCAGGTCACACCAACTTTTCTGGCATTCCCAGAATCTGGCCTATTTCCACCCTGGGAGGGAGTGTGAGATCACCTTCGCCCAGATTAACGCACCGCACTATAACATTGCCACCCTGGACGGTGGCCAGTGTCCGAGCCACCAGGAGTCCGGGGGGTACTTTGTCCATCGATGTTGGTTCTATCTGTACTTCGACCCCCTCAAGAGGTGTGCAGGCCCCTGCGGGTAACGTGAGTACAGTTTGTCCTGGCGGTAAGGTGAGCTCCATAGCTGCTGGTACTATTACTTTCCCCAGGATCTTCCCTTCACTCGACGTCTCCTGAGCCTGGGCGGCTCAGATTAATTGTTGAAAAACCCTCCTTTGGGGTGTTCGTGGGTCCCACCGGTCTAGAGGAATCTCCTTTGGCTCACTAATCAGGATTTGCCCAATCTCTTTCAGCACATTCATTCCGAGGGTCACTGGGGGTCCACTTCCGGTTCCCCCTGCGACCAAGACGACCCCTTTTTTTCCCCACATCTTTTCCACACACTCGGATCTTCATCTATACCACCCCTGCGACCGGGATGGGTAATTGATTAGCTGCTCTGAGTCTAATTACTGGTCCCCATTCAGGCCGCGCTATCTCTGGAAATCGCTGTTGAACGTAGGCTTCTGTCATCGGAGTCACCTGGGATCCCGTGTCAATCAGGCAGTGAACAGCCCGACCGCTCATTTCGGCCCAGAAAGTCGGGCTGGTGGAAACTTGGTCCTTGGGACTTCCTCTTTTTCTTTCCCCTTCCTTAGGCTCGGGGCTGTGTCCCCCAAACACAGAGCCCGCTAGTTTAACAGCTGCTGCGACAGGGGCCGCGCTCGGCTAGCACAGCCCCTGGCATAATGTCCTGCGCCTCCACACTTCCAGCAGGTCATGTCTTTGTCTGTGTAGGGCTGCCTCACTTCTCTTCGGAACTCTCCTGTGGGGCGGGGGCCTGAATTCAATACTTTCCCTAACTGGGGCAATCATTCTGGGTATCTCTGGTGTCGGTGCAGGGGTCTTCTTGAGCCTGGACCATTCACACCACATCTCCTGTATCTCCTTTCTCATCTCTCGAGCCCATTCTGGTTCAGCTGCAGGCAGGATGGGTACCTCGTTATTCCGGACCATCCCTGCCAGGGCCGTCACCCCCGTCTCCTGCTCTCTCACACGTGCCTCCGCCCCCACTTCTAGAAAAGTCATACGTGGGTTAGCGCGCAGGCGCTCCCGCAAGGCCTGCTTCAGCTGCACATCCCTGAGGCCTGCCACAAATTGGTCCCTTAAGATCACATCAGGGGGGCCCATTCCCAAATTCCCCATGTCGTCTTTTCTAGTGATATAGGCATGCACCCTCTGTAATGCATTAACATATTGCGTCACAGTCTCCCCGTCCTGCTGCACTTGGTGAAACAGCCATATCCTCAGCTATCCTACATTGGTGGGATCCCCATGCATCTCCTCCAATATCCGCACCACTTTTTCTACAGTATCCCGGTCATGGCGAGGGCGGTAAATCACGGATTGTCGGGCCTCGCCGTCCAGGGCCAGTAAGGCTATTTCGGCTTGCATAGCTGGGGTCATCGGATGCATATGTAACATACTCCTAACTCTCTCAACCCAGTCCCACAGCATCATATTGTCCCCGGTGATATTTGGGAGATTGCTGAGCATGGCCAGCTAGATCTAGGGGCTCCCAGGAAGGACTGATCTGCAGTTTCTGTGTCTAAAGACTGCATCCTGCCGACAACGCCATATGTAACACAGGTACTTTAAATGCAGTGACACAGAAACACAGAGCAGCCAGTACAGGGTTAATAAACAAGGGGGATTTACTGTAACAGGGTCAATCTCCATGCAGGGAGTAACAGGGGAAACGGTTGTAATCGGCAGTTTTTACACTTAGCTGACTCTTGCTCCTCACAAGGCAGTTGCCGGCTGGTGCCGGTGTTGCTTTCTTCCGGCTTCCCTGCCTAAACAATGCTCCGTCTTCTGGTGGCAGCGGGCGGTCTCCGGTTTGATCCGCTGAGCCCCTAGTCCATAACAGTGCACCTCACTTGCTCGGCTCCAGGGATCCTGCATCTCTTCTCCCTCTAGTCGGGCTTGACTCCCACTGTCCAATGCAGCTTTTCCCATGCAAAAACTCCTTTTCCACCCTCTTCCTAAACATGAGCTCAGCTCCCTGGTCACCTGATTCCTAAGCTCTCTCTCCGGACACACCCCCAGCTTCCCAGACACCTTACTCCTGTCTCGCAGTCTGTCTTCCTCCTGCAACAAGAGGCACGGCCCCAGCAGTTCCAGATCCCTTGTTCTGAAAGTACTTACACCCTGGTCTTCCCCCTTACACAAGCACCACACAAAAACTACCGATGTGCAGAAAGACGTGCAGCAAGTCTATCTCGTAATGGTGACGACCGGTGGGGTGACAAGTCAACGAGACAACTCAGCGCAAGGATGTTTTTCGCCGTTGTCGCTGAGATTCATTGCACTCTCCCTTCTCATGAACCAAAGTATGTAAAGTTCAAATTTAGTACGGCTGACAGTCTCTTTTAGAAGTTACCGTAATTTTTCCTGGTAAAGTAGCAAGTTAATCAAACTGTACTATTAATTCATTTTCTAAGAACTCTTTATAGTTTGAAATGAAACTATCAAGTTTAGAGCTACCAGGTAAAGAAATTAACACACACAATATGCAGAAATGGCAATAATATTGAGAATTTTATACCTTGTTTCAGGCCTTTACACATTTCTGGCATTCGGAATCACACCTAGAACTCACTTACCAGTTTCAAAAGGGTGGACTGACTCTCCATCTGTCTCAAAATCAATGTTTAAGGTAGGAGTTAGATAAAGGTAGAGGTAAACCTATGTTTCCCAGCACCATAGAAAATATTCAGCTTTGCTTTCCCATCCTATAGGCAGTATAAATGTATGTCCAGGCATAATTGACTGTTGGGTTGCTTTCACATGTGGAAGCCACGGTAGAACTGCTATGTTTTCACGGTAGAACTGCTATGTTTTCACTAGTGATGAGCGAATTTGTTCGAAATCCGATCTTACAACTTAAATTTGACACAAACATGGCACATTAGGATTCGTGATCAGAAACGCAAGCAAAATTTCTTAAATTCCAGAAAAATCGGCAACGAATAAATGCAAGAACCTGATTGCAGGGCAACTATAGCGTTTT
Source organism: Phyllobates terribilis (assembly GCF_046119375.1). NCBI lineage: Eukaryota > Metazoa > Chordata > Amphibia > Anura > Dendrobatidae > Phyllobates > Phyllobates terribilis. The sequence continues at coordinate 178,489,182 of NW_027362765.1, forward strand.
TAACAGTTTTGCTAGCATAGTCCTTGTGTATGATGAGCGGGGGGATGTGGTAGATGAGTGGGGCGGCTGGTGATAGCTTAGAACAGGTCAGATCAGCGGTGCGCTTGTAATTTTTTTTCCTTCTTCCTGTAGGTGGTAACTTTAAGTCAGGAAAGTGCGGCTAGCCAATCAGAGCGCAGGAATCATCCACACTATCTAGACACAAGGGCTTCTGCAATTGGCTGCTGAAATCACATGTACTCTCTATATAAAAACCGGCCATGTTCCCTCAGCGCCATTTTATCCATGTCACTATGGTAGACAGACGCTGCTGAGTGTGCTCTGTGCTGTGTACTGAGAGATATTAGTTAGATAGATGGGTGCTTGTTTGGAAGTCAGATAGTGTAGATAAGTCCTCTGCTGTGTACCTGTTCAATTGACCTTGCAGCACATTTTTTTTTCTTGTGCAATTACTGAGATTCTGACAGAAAGAACAGGGCCCATGCCATAGAACAGTGTTGTGCACCAGTTGTACTGCGCTTCATGCAGGAGTATACCTTCATCCTAATGTCACGCAAGGTGTGGGAAAGACTCAGTGCAACACAAATGGAAGAGGGAAAGGGAGCCCAGACTCTTTGGAAAGGGGGGAGTGGAGACCTCCTAGGCAGATCTAATATCACCCTGACTCCACTAACGTCCCTGTATTGGCTCTTCACCAATTGCCACACGCGAACCTCGCCCTGTCTTTCCCTGGCGTTGGGCCCTGGCTAGGTAAGGGAGGGGGATGAGCGTTAGTTGATCCCCACTGACCACTAAAGACAACAATGGGGAACAAACAAGGGAAGAAAGCTTAGCTTTTAGTCGACTTCAGAGAGATGAACACCCATCCTCATAGCTCCAAAGAGGATGAAGTAATACACTTGCTCCAAGCCTTCACAAAGGGTAATGTGAGTATCACCGGCACCTCCCTCTAGCAGACAGCAGGTATTTATACACCCAGGCCAGGGTGTTAATTAGCCAGAGGAAGGTAGCCGCTGGATCCTAGAGAGACAGCTTCTACAAAAGTGCCTACAATGCCAAACGTAGACAGCTCCTGCAACCAACTGCAGGGCAACTGTCTGTCACTTCTGACACACCCGTTACAGTACCACCCCCCTCTACGAGTGGCTTCCAGACACTCAGGACCGGGTTCCTCAGGATAAGAGGTGTGGAATGAACAAACCAACCTTGGAGCGTTCACTTCTGATGCTGAAATTCACATCCTCTCCTCAGGACCATAACCCTTCCAGTGCACCAAGCATTGTAGAGAACGACGTTGGAGATGAGAATCTACAATCCTCAAAATCTGAAACTCCAGATTACCATCAAACATTTCTGGGGGTGGTGGTAGAGGTAAGGGCCCAAGAGGTTTCACATACTTCTTGAGTAAGGACCTGGCAAGCGTTTTCTGTCAGTCATACTTTTATACCTGTCTCCCATGATCTTTAAATTATTCACAACATCCTGTCATATCTAGGAGAGCGATGAAGCTCTCAGGAACTCCCGAAGCTCCTCCCCCACTAAAGGTACCAAACTGTGGGTGATAATCATATGCACCGAAGAACGTTGACCTGCCAGTGGATTCTTGACGATGATTATTAATGGCAAATTCTGCCAGCGGTAAGTTGGATGCTCAATCCTCCTTATTTTCGGAGACGAAACACCTGAGGTAGGTCTCCAAATTCTGATTGACACGCTCGATCTGTCCATTCAACTGAGGGTGGAAGGCAGAGGAAAGGACAGTTGCACCCTCAGTCAAGAATAGAATGCCTTCCAGAACTTGGAAACAAACTGGGTCCCCCGATCTAACACCACATCAGAGGGAACCCCGTGAAGCTTCACAATCTCATTTATGAACACCTGAGCAAGTGCCTTGGCATTTGGAAGTGCAGGTAATGTGACAAAGTGAACCATTTTACTGAAACTATCTGCAACCACCAAAACCACCGTTTGGCCTGCAGAAACCAGTAGGTCAGTAATAAAATCCATGGACAAGTGTGTCCATGGCCTACTAGGGATAGGTAGTGGAAGAAGAATACCAGACGGACGGGTATGTGAAACTCTAGAACGCGCACAAATACTACAAGCATATAAGTGTTCAATCACATCCCGATGCAACCCCAGCTACCAAATACGAGAGAGGAGGTCCCCGGTTGCCTTACCACCTGAATGCCCAGCAAGCACAGAGTTATGATGTTCCTTAATTACTTAGCGGCGCAGATTAGATGGTACAAATAACCTTCCTTAAGGGCAGGAGGCAGTTGCATCCCCCTGAGCCTCCAACACCTCACCCTCCAGTTCAGGATACAGTGCCAAAATGACTACCCCTTTCTGTAATATCGGGGCAGGGTTCTCATGGTCACCACCACCAAGGAAGCGCTGGGACAAAGCATCAGCCTTGACATTTTTGACCCCTGGATGAAAAGTGACAACAAAATTAAACCTAGTAAAAAACAGGGACCTTCTGGCTTGCCTAGGGTTGAGACGTTTAGCTGACTGGAGATATTACAAGTTCTTAAAGTCAGTAATAACAGTAATAGGATGGACAGCCCCCTCCAATCAAGGTCGCCATTCTTCGAACACCAAGTTAATCGTCCAAAGTTCCCTATTACCTACGTCATAATTTCTCTCAGCCGAAGACAATTTTTTAGAAAAGAAGGCGCACGGACACCATTTACCAGGGGACGGACCCTGAGACAACACAGCCCCAACCCCGACATCTGACGCATCAACCTCCACAATAAAGGCTTGGGGAACATCGGGTAGACTGAGTATATGTGCAGTGGTAAAATTATTCTTTAAGGAAGAAAAATCCTGGAGGGAGGCATCTGACCATTTGGAAAAATCAGACCTCTTCTTAGTCATGTCAGTAAGGGGTTCACAATTACAGAGTAATTTTGGATGAATTTCCGGTAAAAATGAGTAAAGCCCAGAAAACGTTGTAGGTTCTCAGGACGGTCTCAATCAAGGACTGCACGGATCTTCTCCGGATCCATCCGAAAACCCAAAGATGACAACAAGTACCCCAAAAACTGCACCTCCTGAACAGCGAAAACACATTTTTCCAGTTTGGCATAAAGTTTGTTATCCCTTAATATCTGGAGCTCCTGCTTAACATGCCCCCGATGTGTCTCCAAATCAGGTGAGTAAACTAAAATATCATCCAGATAGACCACCATAAATCTCCCCACCGAATGATGGAAAATATCATTTATGAAATGCTGGAATACCACAGGTGCCTTGGTCAAACCGAAAGGCATAACCAGACTCTCAAAATGCCCTTTAGGGGCATTGAACGCTGTTTTCCATTCGTCCCCTTCTCTGATTCTAACCAGATAGTAGGCTCCCCTTAAATCACACTTGGAGAATACCTTAGCTCCTACAACCTGGCTGAACAAATCAGGAATCAGAGGAAGAGAGTATGGATCACGGATGGTAATTTGATTTAATTCCTGGAAATCTAAAGAAGGATGTAGACCGCCATCTTTTTTCTTCACAAAGAAGAACCCTGCCGCCACGGGCAAAGATGAGGGTCTGATATGTCCCTTCTCCAGACTTTCCGCAATGAAATCCTTCATGGCTTGTCTCTCAGGGCCAGAAAGATTATACAGTCTGGACTTCGATAGTTTAGCTCCGGGGGTCATTTTAATAGGACAGTCATATGCACGATGAGGAGGCAAATCCTGACACCGCCTCTCAGAAAAAACGACCTCAAAACCAGACAGAAAAGCAGGTAATATTTCCGTAGAGACAGCAGCAATGGAAATATCTAACAGCAAGTACAGCAAAGCAATACCATGAGTTTTCACAAACTCGGCATCAACCATGCTGAGTCCGGCTCCACTGTCAACAAACAGAAATTTTCTCGGTTTTGCTCTCTAGCACCACTTCTGCTGTAAGGATAAACCAGGAACTGCAGGTTGGCAACAAATGCACCCCTTGTTTATCCAACTCCAGACTACCAATAGTTAATCAAGTCTCCTTTTGTTTAGGAATGTCCCTTTTTCCCACAAAAAAAAAATACGCCTTTTTTCTTGCGAATCTCCGGGGAAATGTATGATGCAGAGATACCTTCCAACTGCATGGGTTCCTCCAACTCCCTCAGTACTGGTTCACACCCAGACCACTCCCCCGGCAGAGGTACACAACCCGAACAAGAAGGCCCCAGAGAAGGTGGTCTCACCCGTCTATCCCAAAGGCATCTATCAAGATGTATGGCCAATGACATGGCAGCCTCCAAGGACTGAGGGATTTCATATACTGCCAAGGTGTCTTTCAACCTTTCAGTAAGACCTTCACAAAATTGACTTCTAAGGGCTGAGTCTTTTCATTTGGAATCCGTTGCCCATCTATTCAGAATTGTACGTCTCCACTAACCGATTCCCCTGCTGAAGGTGACGTAGCCTAGACTCAACCAAGGCGACTCGGTTAGGGTCATCATAGATGAGGGCCAGAGCCCCGAAAAACCCCTCAACAGACTGGAGACAAACTGAGTCCAGCAGTAAAGAAAACGCCCATGACTGAGGAACTCCCTGCAGTAGAGAGATCACAATTCCAACCCGTTGCTCCTCATTTCCGGAAGAGTAAGGACGAAGTTTAAAATACAGTTTGCAGGCCTCCTTGAATACAAAAAACTTGTCCCTACCTCCTGAAAACCTGTCCGGGAGGGCAACCTTGGGTTCAGGCTGGACAGGCCTACCTGCAGAGACCCCCACATTGGCGACCTGTAGCCGCTGATGCTGAACCTCACAGAGGATGTCATTCACCTCCAAAGACAGACTGTGCAGCCGCTCTGCAAGCTTCACAACTGAACCCATACTAAGGTGAAAAGAAAAAAAAAAACATGCCCAAAAAACACATACACAGCAAAGAAACCAAATTGACAGTTTTGTTTTTTTTTCCTTTTCAAAATGTGCTCTGCCGGCGATAATGTCACGCAAGGTGTGTGCAACACAATGGGAAGATGGGAAGAGGTAAAGGGAGACCAGACTCTAGGAAAAGAGGGAAGTGGAGACCTCCTAGGCTGATCTAATATCACCCTGACTCCACTAACGTCTCTGTATTGGCTCTTCATCAATCGCCGCATGTGAACCCCGCCCTGTCTTTCCCTGGCGTTGGGCCCTGGCTAGGGAAGGGAGGGGGATGAGCACTAGTTGATCCCCACTGACCACTAAAGACAACAAGGAGGAGCAAACAAGATAGCTTAGCTTTTAGATGACTTCAGAGAGATGAACACCCGTCCTCATAACTCCAGAGAGGATGAAGTAATGCACTTGGTCTGAGCCTTCACAAAGTATAATGTGAGTATCACCGGCACCTCCCTCTAGCAGACAGCAGGTATTTATACACCCAGGCCAGGGTGTTAATTAGCCAGAGGAAGGTAGCTGCTGGGTCCTAGGGAGACAGCCTCTAAGAAGGTGTCTACAATGCCAAACATAGAGATATCCTGCAAGCAACTGCAGGGCAACTGTCTGTCACTTCTGACACACCCGTGACACCTATTTTTTGCACTTGCTAATGTGATAAAGCAAGCCCTTGTAGGCCACATTTTGATTTTGTTGAAAATCTGCAGACCTTGTCAGTGCAGAGCTTCTGAGTGTAGAGCACAAAAAACATTTTTTTTTCATTTTCTAATGTGATAGTGCAAGCTGTGTTAGCCCAGTTTGTAATTTTTTTGGTGGGTGAACTTCAGCTGTATACACAGCAAAACTATTTTTTTTTTCTGAGTTCACCAAAGTTTTTTTCTGTCGCAAATGTGTTACACTCTGCGATACGTCAGCTACTACGTTATTGGAGGTGACCTTCAGCTGTTTTCAGAGTAAAAAAATTAATTTTATCTGTTCCTAGTGACACGCCCCCTTTAAATAAATTTAAAGAAAAGGGGAATAAAGTTTTTTGGGGAAGAAAGTTTGTGACGCCACCCGTGGTATGCGGCTATATGGGGCCACTGCTGCAGTGCAGATCCACTGGGACTGATGGTGACGCAGCAGAGTTGGTTCAGCTCTCCATGGGCAGAGCTAAGCTCCAGGGCAGAGTAGAAGATTTGTAGAAGTAGATGTTGTCGGTGCAGTGTAGTGCAGGGCTGGTGACGCAGTAATTAGCCAAGGACACAGTGGGGTGCAGTCTTCAGGTTTTACAGAAATATCTACAGGTAACTATGACATAGTGGGAATAACCGAGACATGGTTAGATGAAAGCTATGACAGGGCAGTTAACTTACAGGGTTACAGTCTGTTTAGAAGGGATCGAAGAAATCGGAAAGGTGGTGGAGTCTGTCTATATGTAAAGACGTGTCTAAAGCCTACAATACGGGAGGATGTATGGGAGGGAAATGAGGAGGTTGAGTCCTTATGGGTGGAGATACATGGGGCAAAAAACATTAATAAAATTATCATAGGAGTCTGTTATAAACCACCAAATATAGCAGAAGCCACGGAAAGTCTATTAATAAGACAAATAGACGAAGTAGCAAAAAATAACGAGGTGATTATTATGGGGGACTTCAACTACCCCGATATAGACTGGGAAACCGAAAGCAGTAGATCTCAGAAAGGAAACAGGTTTCTGTCAATTATCAAAGACAATTATTTGTCACAACTTGTGCAGGAACCAACTAGAGGGACGGCCCTTTTAGACTTAATATTAACTAACAGGCCAGACAGAATTACTGAGGTGCAGGTCGGGGGGCACCTGGGAAATAGGGACCACAACATTATACAATTCCACATGTGCTTCAGTAGGGTGCCCAGCAAGGGAGTCACAAAAACACTGAACTTCAGGAGAGCAAAGTTTGATCAGCTAAGAGATGCCCTTCACCTTATAGACTGGGATAGTATCTTCAGTAATAGGAGCACGGATAGAAAATGGGAAATTTTCAAAACAGTCCTACATAGTCACTGTAGAAGGTACATACCTTATGGGAATAAAAGGGCTAGGAATAGGAGGAAGCCAATGTGGCTAAATAAGGAAGTCAAGAGGGCAATGAAAAACAAAAAAAGGGCTTTCGGTAAACTTAAACAAGAAGGCAGTGAGGAAGCGCTAATATCTTATAGGGAAAAAAACAAAATCTGTAAGAAACAAATAAGAATAGCAAAAGAGGAGACAGAGAGACTAATTGCCAAGGAAAGTAAAACGAATCCCAAACTGTTCTTTAACTATATAAACAGTAAAAGGATTAAAACTGATGGAGTTGGCCCATTGAAAAATAACCTGGGTAAAATCATAGAGGGCGATGAGGGTAAAGCAAACCTACTCAATAGCTTCTTCTCCACTGTTTTCACAAAAGAAAACAATTTATCGGAGGAAATGCAGAGTGATAAAGTAAACCCTCCGCTAAATATCACCCACCTAACCCAGGAGGAAGTTCAGAAACGCCTAAATAATATCAAAATAGACAAGTCACCAGGCCCAGATGACATACACCCCTGGGTACTAAAAGAATTAAGTAATGTGATAGACAGACCGCTGTATCTTATATTCAAGCACTCTTTATGGACAGGGACTGTCCCACTAGACTGGCGCCAAGCAAATGTGGTACCAATATTCAAAAAGGGGTCTAAAAGTGACCCTGGGAACTATAGACCAGTAAGCTTAACGTCTGTTGTGGGTAAATTGTTTGAAGGATTTCTTAGAGATACTGTTGTAGAATATCTTAATGATAATAATTGTCTAACTCCATATCAACTTGGATTCATGAGGGATCGCTCCTGCCAAACAAAACTGATCGCCTTCTACTAGGAGGTGAGCTCACAGCTGGACCGGGGAGAGTCAGTGGATGTTGTATACCTTGACTTCTCCAAAGCGTTTGATACCGTGCCACACAAAAGGTTGGTATATAAAATGAGAATGCTTGTGTAGCACCCTGAGGATTCGGCTGCTACAGGGGTATTGCACCTCAACCCAGAGGTGTGATATTCCACTCCCGGGTAAGGAAGGAGTGTGGAACTGAGCTCAGATAGACTGCATGCACTACATACATCCCATTCCAGAGGAGCAGGCCGACGGTACTCCCACTTAGAAATGTGCAGGTACAACCGAGCCTGTTCCTGGCTGGAGTGGGAGGGGGGTGGTACATCCCATGTAGTGTAGGGGCAGATAGGGGGAGCAGTCTGGGTAGTGATAGGAGCTCATTGGGTGCTGGTCACCTGAGCTCACACATAGAGGGATATATAAGGAGGGCACCAACTTAGATCAGGGTCAGACGCTGAGAACAAGTCAGTTGGAGAGGAGAGAGAAGGAAACAGCAGCCCTGGAGAGAGAGAGAGTGGAGCAGAGAAAGACCCAGAGGGGGAAGACTGAAGGGACCCAAGAACCCAAATTAGAACACCGGGTGAGGAGTCAGCAAGAGGGTACCGGAACCCAAGCTGGTGGGGGCAAAGACATTCCCCAGCCAGAGACCGGAGACCGTGGGCAGTGTCTGTCACGGTCACCCACCACATTCACCCTGAAGGCACACCACATGAAGGGTCAGGGAACCCAGGGCCAAGGGTGTCCCAAAAGAAGGCCCGAGGGAGCTGGACCTAGGTGAATCACTGGTGGGGACGGCTGAAGAAAGGACAGAGGGAGAGCTCAGGGCCACGCTCCGGACTTGTTTGGGGGTTGGCCGGATCCAGGACCTGGTGGACGCAGCACGGCTCGGGTGGTCACTAGCAGCTGGAGTGACCGAAACATCAGCAGTAAGTAAACTCCCTTAACTGCACAACCCGAGTCTGTCTTCATTGCCGGCTGCACCGCACCACCACAACCCCCATCCTCTGCGCCTGTCCCCTCTGAGGCTATACCCCTCCCGTTGGGGGTTATCCCACCAAGCTGCACATCCATCATCAGCCTCAGCGGACCCTGCTGCAGCGGCGGCCACAGTGACCGCATCACAACGGGTGGCGTAGTCGACACAAAAGAACTCTTATAACATCAGTAAGGACTGCCACATAACACTTAGCTTGACGCCCTGGGCACGGGACCGGGTCACAGCCGCTCGGAGACTACAACCCCCCATCTGATCCGGTGCCGGGTATTCCCCTCAAAAAGGAATATGTCCCAGGGGGCGCGTCAACTTTGGCGTAGTCGGCAGGATTACGTGCCCGCAACACCCGGGTACTGCGTGCCTGAAGAAAAGTGCAAGTTTACCTCAGAAAGAAGTCTCCCGCCGGTTCCGGAGGGTCCACGCCATCGGACTCCATCACCAGTCGTTTCCCGCCGATTGTCCGCCATTTCCAGCTTGTTCCCGCCATCTGCAGAGTTTCCCGCCACTGGGAAGCGATTCCCGCCAAAACCGCAGATTTCCCGCCTTGGAAGAGCAGCGGACGCCATTATGGGCGTGCCAAAGGAGGGCAAGAGGCCACATCCCATCGTGGGCCGGGACAGAAAATGGCGCCAAAAGTGGAAACCGCCCCCACCAACGGAGACTGTGATGCTGGAGGTGTCTGTCAGCGTGAAAGAACTCCCCCTGGAGCTGACAGTCACCGAGTTGCCCCGGGACCGCCCTCTAAGTGGGAGGAGACGAAAGAGAAGAGAAAAGATGGGTGTCGCTTGGAGCAGTCTGGAGCGAGCGCACCCGGAGGCAAGAGGTCTAACAAGGAGCAGCGGAGAAGCTCACCCGGAGATGGAAAGAAAGCAGAACAGCACCGGCCCGCTGGCCAGGAGTCTGCTGGAGACCGAGGAAGGAGGGCAGAGCAGCACCGGCCCGCTGGCCAGGAGCCTGCCGGAAGCCGAGCAGAGCAGCACCGACCCGATGGTCAGGAGCCTGCTAGAGTCCACAACCCCGCTAGGTCTAGCGGAGATCCTAGCGCAGCTCCCCCGAGACCGGGAGTGTGCACAAACTGCCCTGGAGGGCCTCGCAAGGAGGATGGCCCGGGTACAGCGCGAGATACTGGCGGAGTGGAGCCGGGAGATGGCCCAGCAAGCAGAGACCAGTCAACGGAGCACGCTACCCTGGAAGAGGAAGCAGACCGCCTCTGAGGATGGCGCGGGAGGACCTAAGGCCGGAGACGGCGCCGAGGAGGGAGCCGAACGCATGGAGGCAGGTAAAGGGGACGCCTATACCCCAAGCCGTGACACCGCTTACCTGCCCCAGCTCCCCGTCGCAGAGCCCGAAAGTCCCCCTGCTGTGCCCGTAGCCGCCATGTCACCGCTATGGACTAGGCCCCGACCGGAAGCCGCCGCAGCGACCCCTGTGACGTCACGCGCCTCGATCCGGAGCGTGACAAAGCAGGAATTACCACCAGCCTGGTCGCAAGGCCTAGTACCCCCGGGCGCCGCATCACCAACAGCGCCCCCTACCTCCGCGGAGCCTCCGGCCTGGCCGCAAGGCCAGGTAGCCCAGGGTGCCGCCGTCCTAACGGTGCCCTTCACCTTCCAGGTACCCCAGGCCTGGCCGCAAGGCCCGGGCAACCCGGGCGCTAACACCACCGCGCCCATAGCAAGAGGACCCGGACGGGTCTGAAGTTCAAAGAGCAGGAGGAAGACGCCGTTGAGTGCGGCAGAGCAGGTGCTGTAAATAAGTTACCCCATGGGGGTATAAAGAAACTGAAACTGTTGCTGCTGCTAAAATAGTCCCCGTTGGGACCAGTGAACTGTTTTACCCATTAACCCCTGCATCCTACAGGCTGAGGACTGTGAGCAGCCATTCCCTTCCCTCTACCTGGCCGAGGACTGAGAGCGGCCAACTTCCCCTGTATATAGTTGCGCGTCCTAAAGCGCCCCCTACCGGTTTTATAAGAAAACCAGATTTTTCTAAGAGACTGTCGCACTTTTCCCGGACACACGTTGCACAGTGTCCGGAGGAGGAACCAGAGACAAGAGAAGTCTACGAGAATGTTTATATAAAAAGTTTTATATATATATAATGTTTATATGTTTTATATGTTCATATAAAAATTTTGTATGTTTTGGTGTTTTATGTCTTACAGCCCGAGGACGTGCTGTGATTTACCAGGGGGGAATGTAGCACCCTGAGGATTCGGCTGCTACAGGGGTATTGCACCTCAACCCAGAGGTGTGATATTCCACTCCCGGGTAAGGAAGGAGTGTGGAACTGAGCTCAGATAGACTGCATGCACTACATACATCCCATTCCAGAGGAGCAGGCCGACGGTACTCCCACTTAGAAATGTGCAGGTACAACCGAGCCTGTTCCTGGCTGGAGTGGGAGGGGGGTGGTACATCCCATGTAGTGTAGGGGCAGATAGGGGGAGCAGTCTGGGTAGTGATAGGAGCTCATTGGGTGCTGGTCACCTGAGCTCACACATAGAGGGATATATAAGGAGGGCACCAACTTAGATCAGGGTCAGACGCTGAGAACAAGTCAGTTGGAGAGGAGAGAGAAGGAAACAGCAGCCCTGGAGAGAGAGAGAGTGGAGCAGAGAAAGACCCAGAGGGGGAAGACTGAAGGAACCCAAGAACCCAAATTAGAACACCGGGTGAGGAGTCAGCAAGAGGGTACCGGAACCCAAGCTGGTGGGGGCAAAGACATTCCCCAGCCAGAGACCGGAGACCGTGGGCAGTGTCTGTCACGGTCACCCACCACATTCACCCTGAAGGCACACCACATGAAGGGTCAGGGAACCCAGGGCCAAGGGTGTCCCAAAAGAAGGCCCGAGGGAGCTGGACCTAGGTGAATCACTGGTGGGGACGGCTGAAGAAAGGACAGAGGGAGAGCTCAGGGCCACGCTCCGGACTTGTTTGGGGGTTGGCCGGATCCAGGACCTGGTGGACGCAGCACGGCTCGGGTGGTCACTAGCAGCTGGAGTGACCGAAACATCAGCAGTAAGTAAACTCCCTTAACTGCACAACCCGAGTCTGTCTTCATTGCCGGCTGCACCGCACCACCACAACCCCCATCCTCTGCGCCTGTCCCCTCTGAGGCTATACCCCTCCCGTTGGGGGTTATCCCACCAAGCTGCACATCCATCATCAGCCTCAGCGGACCCTGCTGCAGCGGCGGCCACAGTGACCGCATCACAACGGGTGGCGTAGTCGACACAAAAGAACTCTTATAACATCAGTAAGGACTGCCACATAACACTTAGCTTGACGCCCTGGGCACGGGACCGGGTCACAGCCGCTCGGAGACTACAACCCCCCATCTGATCCGGTGCCGGGTATTCCCCTCAAAAAGGAATATGTCCCAGGGGGCGCGTCACTTGGTCTGGGGGTTAATGTGTGCAAGTGGGTAAATAGCTGGCTGAGTGATAGAAAGCAGAGGGTGGTTATCAATGGAGTAAGCTCAGGGTGTGTCAGCGTTACTAGCGGGGTGCCTCAAGGGTCTGTCTTGGGCCCTATATTATTTAATATATTTATTAATGATCTAGTGGAAGGGTTGCATAGTAAAATAGCAATATTTGCAGATGATACTAAACTTTGTAAAGTAGTTAATACAGATGAGGATAGGGCACAGCTACAGGACGATTCAGATAAATTGGGGAGTTGGGCCAAAAAATGGCAAATGGGGTTCAATGCCGATAAATGTAAGGTCATGCACATGGGAAAGAAAAACAGCAGTCACCCATGCATATTAAATGGGAAACCGTTGGGGAAATCTGACATGGAGAAGGACCTGGGCGTCTTGGTTAACAGCAAATTAAATTGGAGTGCCCAGTGTCAGGCAGCAGCTGCGAAGGCAAATAGAGTCATGGCATGCATCAGAAGAGGAATAGGGGCATATGATGAGAACATTGTTCTTCCTCTGTATAAAGCGCTGGTAAGGCCGCACTTAGAATATTGTGCACAGTTCTGGGCTCCGGTGCTCAGGAAAGACATATTGGAGCTAGAGAGGGTACAAAGGAGGGCGACTAAGGTAATAAAGGGAATGGAGGGACTAGAATACCCAGAGAGGTTGTCAAAATTAGGCCTATTTACGTTGGAAAAGAGAAGGCTTAGGGGAGACCTCATAAACATGTATAAATACATCAGGGGGCAGTACAGAGATCTCTCCCATGACCTGTTTATACCAAGGATGGTGACAAAGACGAGGGGGCACACTATGCGTCTGGAGGAAAGGAGGTTCCTGCACCAGCATAGAAGGGGATTCTTTACGGTCAGAGCCGTGAGACTCTGGAACTCTCTGGGAGAGGAAGTGGTGATGTCCAACTCACTTAATGAGTTCAAGAGAGGCCTGAACGCCTTTCTTGAGAACAATAAAATTACATCTTATGCTTAGTGATAGTTAATTAATCCAGGGATTTAATCTGACTGCCAGATTGGAGTCGGGAAGTGAATTTTTCCTCAATGATGTAAATTGGCCTATACCGCATGGGTTTTTTTGCCTTCCCCTGGATCAACGCTGCGGAATAGCTGCAGTGCGCAAGAAATAGGCTGAACTGGATGGACGCTTGTCTTTTTTCGGCCTTATAAACTATGTAACTATGTAACTATGTACTCTCAGTTGTTAAGTTCTCCAGGTTACAGTTACCGGTGTGTAACCACCCACGTCGTCCTGTGTCCTCAGGGGTAGTGATCCAGCAAACTCTCAGGTATCTCAGGAGCACTTGGACCGGACCCCGTTCTGTGTACCTCTCCAGGTCGTCTCCCTGCGCTGGCTCTCGCCCTCCTGCCCTGCGCCTCACACCCAGTGTCCCAAGCCAGGGCCGCGGGCCTTGTCGGGTGACGTCCTCTTTGTCCCCTTAGTCCTCTATGGCCACCTTTTCGGCGATTAGGTGTGGATTTTGGCTGCGGCACATGAAGATACCGCAACCTCCGGTTTGCTAGCTGAGTCTTGCAGTTCTCCACTAGTCTGGGGCCGGTCCTCTTCTGCGGCCTGATCCCTTCATGGTCAGCATGAACTCGGGTGCACGGGTGGCCTCCGCACTCTCCGTGCCCCTAGGATCCCTTCTATCTCTGCAGCCCCTTTCACTGCTCTTGTCTTCTCTCCTCACTCTCCTACTGGGCCTCTCTGACTAGGCCTCTCTCCTCCACGGTCCTCACTTACTGAACTCCTGCTCCTAGGACCCTGGACCTTTCTAGAACTTCCTACCTTCCTTTTATACTCTTTCTTTCAGTGCTCCCCTGAACTTCTTCCTCCACCCACACCCACTACATGGTTCCCTCTCTTCTGGTCTCCCCCCTTCCAGCCAGGGACAGGGCTCAGTAGTGACCAAGCGCATCTTGCCCCGCTTGCTAGTCTGGAGTGGTGTAGTGTTGGATGCAGGTGTGTGGGTCCCGGGTAGTGCTCCCTCCTTACCTGAGAGTGGGGTACCACACCTCTGGATGGTGTAGTGTTGGATGCAGGTGTGTGGGTCCCGGGTAGTGCTCCCTCCTTACCTGAGAGTGGGGTACCACACCTCTGGATGAGATGCAGTACCTCTATAGCATCGGGTGCCACACTAGCCACAGTCCACCAAAGATTTTTTTGTGTGGCAAACGTCATACACTCTGCTATATGTATGCTACTACATTAGTGGCGGTGAACTTCAGCTGTTTTCAGAGTAAAAAAATATATTTTTTCTGTTGCTAGCCTCAGTCCACGAAAAGATTTTTTTGTGTGGCAAACGTCATACACTCTGCTATACGTCAGCTATTACGTAAGTGGCAGTAAACTTCAGCTGTTTTCAGGGTAAAATAATATATTTTTTCTGTTGCTAGCCACAGTCCACAAAAGATTTTTTTGTGCGGCAAACGTCATACACTCTGCTGAAAGCCACCTACCACTATCTTAGTGGCGATTTACCTCAGCTGTTTTCAGAGTAAAAAAATATATTTTTTTGTCTTGCTAGGCAGAGTCCACAAAAGATTTTTTTGTGTGGCAAACATCATACACTCTGCTATACGTCAGCTACTACGTTAGTGGCGGTGAACTTCATCAGTTTTCAGAGAAAAAAAAAAAAATTTTTCTGTTGCTAGCCACAGTCCACCAAAGATATTTTTGTGTGGCAAATGTCATACACTCTGCTATACATCAGCCACTACGTTAGTGGCGGTGAACTTAAGCTGTTTTCTGAGTAAAAAATAAAGATTTTTTCTGTTGTTAGCCACAGTCCATCAAAGATTTTTTTGTGTGCCAAATGTCATACACGCTGCTAAAAGCCACCTATTATCTTAGTGGTGGTGAACCTCAGCTGTTTTCAGAGTAAAAAAAATGGATTCTTTTGTCTTGCTAGGCAGAGTCCACCAAAGATTTTTTTGTGTGGCAAACGTCATACACTCTGCTATACGTCAGCTACTATGTTAGTGGCGGTGAACTTCAGCTGTTTTCAGAGTAAAAAAAAAGGGTTTTTCTGTTTCTAGCCATAGTCCACCAAAGATTTTTTTGCGTGACAAACGTCATACACTCTGCTAAAAGCCACCTACTATCTTAGCGGTGGTGAACCTCAGATGTTTTCAGAGTAAAAAAATTGATTATTTTGTCTTGCTAGGCAGAGTCCACACAAGATTTCTTTGTGTGGCAAACGTCATACACTCTGCTATATGTCACCTACATCCATCGTTAGTGGCGGAGAACTTCAGCTGTTTTTAGATTTAAAAAAAAGATTTTTTCTGCTGCTAGGCAGAGTCCACAAAATAATTTTTTGTGTGGCAAACGTCATACACTCTGCTATAAGCCACCTAGTCCTTTTAGTGGCGGTGAAATTCAGCTTTATTCAGAGCTTATGCAGAGTAAAAAAATCTATTTTTTGCCGTTCCTAACGTGATACAGCAGGCTAGATCTGAGTTTGAAATAGTTTGGAGAATATCTTGTATTTTATACAGGCATCATCCACACTAAAAAAATACTTTGTTCGCTTCCTAACGTTATACAGCAGTGACATCTCAGTTTGAAATAGTTTGGAGAATATCTCCTATGTTATACAGACCTCATCCACAGTAAAAAAAATACTTTGTTTGGTTCCTAAAGTTATACAGCAAGCCATGTCATTTAGTGCCGCTGAAATTCAGGTGTGTGCAGAGCTGTTGCAGAGGAAAAAATCTAATTTTGTTTTTAAAATAGCGTGCTCCTACTACAGTATCTGAGCAACATGAGTGG
Source organism: Phyllobates terribilis (assembly GCF_046119375.1). Lineage (NCBI taxonomy): Eukaryota > Metazoa > Chordata > Amphibia > Anura > Dendrobatidae > Phyllobates > Phyllobates terribilis. The sequence goes on from NW_027362765.1 coordinate 178,505,155, forward strand.
GAAAAAGAGAGCTCGTGGTGGAAGGGGGAATAGGCTTCGTGTTCAAGGTATACGTGGGGTAGGTGGTAATGTTAGTGAAAGCACTAGTGAACCAACACTGTCATGTCCTATCCGAATACAACTGACAACTTCTGTTAGTGGACGGGCTACACCACTCTCTTTCTTTGGCAGCCGCACAGTGATATGCCTTGTTGATAATGGTCAGAAAGAGTAGGTGCTCCAGTGGATGGCAACCCCTGCTTCAAGTTGCCTCTCCTCTTCATCCTCCACCTCAACATCACACACAGTACAGTCCACAGAGGTGGCACCCCAATTACCCTTGCTTCCCGCCACATCACAACTGTCCAATTTCCCAACTGACTGCAGCGAACCACAGATGGGCGAGTCTGTAGAACTGTTTACCCATTCTATACCATGGGCATCAGAAGTGTACTCCAAACATTCCCAGAGTCAAGAAGAGGAGGAAAGCACCAATGCTCAAAATCTTTTTAGGTTGGATTCGGGACAGGACGGAGTAGGGTCCAAGCAGGTTACTGACCCACGTCACCAGAGGTTAACGACCGGGAGGGAAGTGATCCTGATGAGACTCAGATGCCTGAGGCTCATGCGGACTGTACTGGGCTCTTAGGGCAACAAGAGGAGAAGGGTCACTCTGAGGGAGAGGAATGGGATAACACATTGGATGATGACGAGGTCGAAGATCCTACTTGGTGTGAATCCAGAGTCAAGCAGCCGAGTAGCTCATCTGATGAGGTGGAGGAGGAAGAGGAGGAAGACGAGGAGGTTACATTTTGCCCTACGGTGCAGACACGGAGTGATGCAAGCACGAGGAGCACAGCATAGGCCAGCAGCGGTCACGAGTCTGCAGCTCGCAGGGTCGGCAAGGGTTGCCTAGCCTGGGCTTTTTTTGTCACCTCAAAGGATTAGACAATTCACGTTATCTGCAAACTTTGCAAAAAAAGAAAAAAACTCAGTAGAGGGAAAAACTGCAATAATTTGACTACTACATGCATGAATGTTCACATGCACAAACAACATGCGTTACGCTGGGAATCTGACCGCGCTGAAATACGGACCAGCGGACCTCAGCAACCATCAGCTGCCTCATCAACCGCATCCGCTGCTTCTTCCTTCCCTCTGTTACCGTGCCAAGTATTGGCATGCAGGTCTCCCACCGCAGAGCCTCCGGTTCTCTCTACCCACTCCAGTCAGGCTGAGTAAGAACCCGTCAGCTGTAACTGAAGCGGATATGCCTGCTGTGTTTGTTTCACCGAGTACACCACATGTTTCTCAATCCACCGTAACATCTGCGCTTGCACCTTACTCATGTTCCAGCAGTTTGTCCGTTTCACCAAACTCTGTCCTCTCTCAGCACTGCAGCCAGCCCTCGGTCCCGCAGTTGTGGTCACGTAAAAGATTGTTTCATCCTACGCATGACAAAGCTAAGAGGTTAAACTCCACAATCTCTAATCTGTTGGCCACGGAAATGCTGCCTTTCTGCCTGGTAGATACAGATGGTTTCTGAAAGCTGATGGCCATTGCAGTCCTCCAGTACCAGTTACCCAGTCGCCATTACTTCTCTAAGAAATCTGTGCCTGCGCTACACCAGCATGTCGCAGACAACATCACACGTTTCTTGAATAAATCTATATCTGCCAGGGTGCATTTCACCACAGACACCTGGACGCGTAAGCATGGCCAAGGGCGTTACATCTCACTTACTGGGCACTGGGTGACTCTGGTGGCTGTAGAGACAGGCGGGGAAGGGGCTGCTCCACAAATCTTGGAATCACCAAGGCTTACAGAACAAACCTCTGTATTTCACACTTCCTCAACAGCTTTTGCCTCCTACACCTCCTCTAGGGCCTCCACCTGCACAGTCAACCTCTGCCTAAGGCTAAGTGCCCACGATGCAGAAATGCTGCATATTTTTTCGGCTTCTCCCTGGCAGGAAAAACGCATGCGGTTTTTACATGTGTTTTTCCTGCCAGGTAGAAGCGTTTGTCAACCGTTTTTGCATGCATTTCTGCATGCGGGTTATCAAGCGCTTTTCCAAGCAATTTTAGCATCACTTGGAAAAGTGCTTGACAACTTGGTCACACTATATAAATCCATGCAACCGACATGGATTTATAGTAGTGTGACCAAGTTAGTTAAAAAAAAAGAATAAGAATGGTAAAAAAAAAAAAAATTATACTTACCTTCCGATGTCCTCCCGGTGTTTTCTCTGCTGCATCCGGTGTCTTGGGCGGCTCGCGGTGTTGTGAAGGACCTGCGGTGACGTCATTGAGTCATGTGACAGGTCACATGACTCAATGACGTCATGGCAGGTCCTTCACAACACCGCGACCCATACAGCAGACCAGACGGAGGGGAGAAAACACCGGGAGGCCATCGGAAGGTAAGTATAATCTTTATTTTTTATTTTTTATTTTTTTTTACAGGTTCTATGGTACCCAGGTCTGGATGAGAGTCTCCTCTCCTCCAGACCTGGGTACCATCCGCACACTGAACCGTGTGATATCCACATGTGCAGATGCAGTGATGCGGATGTCACGCAGTCCAATGCAAGTTAATGGCGGCGATTACGCTGCGTGTCCGCAAAATTAATGGACATGCTGCGTATTTTTCCGCAATGATAATCCGCAGCGGAAATTTCCGCAGCATGTGCACAGCACATGCGGATTATCATTGGGGACCATGGGACACGTATTACCAAGCGTTTTTTAAGCGTTTTCGCTGCGGAGATTCCGCAGCAAAAACGCTTGAAAAACGCATAGTGGGCATGTAGCCTTAACGAGACATTCCAATAGTGCAGAGCGAATCCACACCACCTCCATACTGCTTTGCCCGGGCTCACCGCAATCAGGCAGTCTTCAGTTTAATATGCCTTGGAGATCGCAGTCATACAGCTGAAGAGTTGTGGACAGCTCTCCACACTCAGTTTGAGCAATTGCTGTCTCCGCTGAACCTGGAGCCAGGAAAGGCCGTGTGCGATAACGGTGTGAACCTGTTGGCGGCCCTACTCTGAAGTGAGCTCACACACGTGCCTTGCATGGCTCACGTCCTTAACCTAGTGGTACAGCGATTTCTCTGCCCAAATCCCGGCCTGGATGAGCTGCTTCATAAAGTACGGAAACTGTGTGCTCATTTCCGCCGTTCGCACCCCTCATGTCATCAACTTGAATCTATACAGAGGTGTTTCTCCATGCCAGTTAACAGGTTGATATGCGATGTGCCAACGCGGTGAAATTCCACTCTACACTTGTTGCAGCGACTGTGTCGGCAGCAACGAGCCCTGATGCACTATGTCATGTCATGTTGCATGGGCCAACGCAGTATAGACGTGGGGTATATCATGATTACGGAGTCGGAACAGATTGCTATAATGAGAATCACTATTCCGGTCATCTACAGTACATGCTGGAGCAGACATTAAATAGCGTGTGGCACGAGGTGTTTGTCCCAGAAAAAGAGCAGGATGCAGAAGGGATAAGAATGTCTCAAAGTTCCAGACTGTTGTCACACAGGTGGATGCCAAGTGATGGTGGATTCCTGCGATAGAGGGTGTTTGGTGACACCAGACATACTGTTAGTGAAGGTGCAAAAGCTGAGGAACAAATGGAGGAGGAAGAGGTGATGGGCAAGCAACAGTCAGAAGATGAAGAGGATAATTGTAGCTCCGGCGTCTCTGCCTTCCGTCCCTCTCCCCGGCAGAGATGCCGACCCCCTTACCGCCGCGGCCCCGGTCCTCTGGCCACCGCTCCTCCAGATGCTTCCCTCGCCGACTCTGCCCGGGGTGCGTGCGCTGCGCGCAGATCCCTGGGCACTATGCTTACGGCGTGCACGCGCTCCCTGTCTCTTAAAGGGGCCACAAACGCCGTCCTAAGATGTCCCCGGCCAATGGACGGAGGGCATCTATTATATAAGGCACCTCCCCCAACATGGAGGTGCCTGAGCAACGTTGTAAGTATGTTGCTTAACTCTCTTGTTAGTTCTCAGGTCCCAGTGCTGCCCACCAGCCTGTCTATCAGCCGTGCCCGTCAGCCTGTCTATCAGCCGTGCCTGTCAGCCTGCCTATCAGCCGTGCCCGCCTGCCTGTCTATCAGCTGTGCCCGCCAGCCTGTCTATCAGCCGTGTACACCAGCCTGTCTATTAGTCATGCCTTCCAGCCTGTCTATCAGCCGTGCCCGCCAACCAGTCTATTAGCCGTGCCCAGCAGCCTGTCTATTAGCCATGTCCGCCTGCCTGCCTGCCAGCCGTGCCCACCAGCCTGCCTACCAGCAGTGCCTGCCTGTCCTTCTGCCGTGCCAGTTGGCACCCACCACCAGTCCCGTGGGAGTCGTCTGCTCTCACATGAGGTCGGTCCCGGAGTAGCACCTGGTCCACCTTCCCGGTCCTTCCTTGGTTCATGGAGCCGCTGTATAGCCAAGGTCAGTCCAGGGTGAGGTCCCTAGTTACGCCCCTCCGGTCCCTCCTTGTACCACGGCACAGTGGTTCCATCATCTGGACCCCTAACAGTTTGCTCAGACCATGGAATCTGGAGGCTCCCAGGCTCCCTCGGACCTTTTCCAAGAGGTCTTCCGCCAGAGATCTCAACAGGATACAATCCTGTCCTTTCGGCGGACTGTAAACTCCCGCTTGGATGCACTATCCACCCCGGCTACGTCAGCCTCTAACCAAGTGGTGTCCTCTCCGGTGGCACCTCAACTCAGTGGCAGTATTGCACCCAGCTTTGGACCCAAACTGTCGGCTCCTCCACGCTTTGGCGGTAATCCCGCTCTATGTCGGGGCTTCGTCAATCAGTGCACACTGCACTTTGAGCTCCTGGCTCATCAGTTTGCTTCTGACCGAGCTAAAGTGGCATTCATCATGTCTCATCTCACTGGAGAGGCATTGGCGTGGCTCAATCCCCTATGGGAGAGAGGGGACCCTCTGCTTTCCAACCTCCAGGCTTTCCTTGAGGCCATCCGGAAGGTTTTCGATGGGCCCGACCACACATCCTTGACAGCCTCCTCTCTTCTTCATCTACACCAGGGGAACCTCACAGTAGGCCAGTATGCTTTACGTTTCTGCACCCTCTCATCTGAACTTGCCTGGAATAACGAGGCTCTGGTGGCTACCTTTTGGGAGGCCCTTTCCGGGCGGATCAAGGACAAACTGGCCGGTTGAGACATACCCTCCACTCTGGACAACCCAGTGTCTTTGGCCACACGGATCGACATCAGGTTCCAGGAGCGTTCTAAGGAGGTGGTCCGTGAGAGAAGATCTCTGTGCCTTGCACCTACCTTTGCACCTAGCAACTACCTTCCATCTAGCTTTGGATTTCTCGTTGGCTCATCATCCGCAGTCCAATGGCCAGGTTGAGCATATTAATCAGATCTTCACTAGCTTCCTCCGGCACTTTGTCAACGCCCACCATAGTAATTGGGTGGAAGTCCTGCCTTGGGCTGAATTTTCCTACAATAACCATGTGAGCGAATTCTCTGCCAAATCTCAGTTTTTTGTAGTATATGGTGAGCATCCCAATGTTCCGTTTCCGGTCTCTGCTTCTGTCGAGAATTCCACTGCGGAATCTCTCATTAAGAACCTTTTTGATATCTGAGAGGACATAAAATCCGCGATGCTGCAATCCTCTGAGCGGATGAAGAGACATGCAGATAAGAGACGTCTGGATCCGCAGCTGTTCAGTCCGGGGGACAAGGTCTGGTTGTCATCCAAGTATGTCCGTCTCAAGTAGTGATGAGCGAGCATGCTCGCTACTGCTCGATGCTCGCCCGATCATCATACTGCTCGAGATGCTCGGCACTTGCCGAGTATTTCCGGGTTGCTCGGGCGGGAACTCGGGTCCCCTCCCTGCATGTTTGGCACTCTTTAGAGAGCCAATGAACATGCAGGGATTGCCTGCCATGCACTGGAATGCAGTAGCCATGTTGGTTGTGGGCATTACAGTGATTGGCTGGCCGCACAGCGTCATCAGGTCTATATCAGACCTGGCGCCGCCATGCTCGTCACAATCACTTCAGATCAGACAGTGTAGGGAGAGGTGCTGCTGCGTCAGGGAGAGATTTGATTGTGTATTAGGTAGTGTAGGGAGAAAAACCGTACATTACACATATACAGTGCCTACAAGTAGTATTCAACCCCCTGCAGATTTAGCTGGTTTGATAAGATGCAAATAAGTTAGAGCCTTCAAACTGCAAACGAGAGTAGGTTTTATGAACAGAAGCATAAATCTTACAAACCAAAAAGTTATGTTGCTCAGTTGAATTTTATTAAATTTTAAACATAAAAGTGTGGGTCAATTATGATACAACCCCTATGTTTAATATTTTGTGGAATAACCCTTGTTTGCAATTACAGCTAATAATCGTCTTTTATAAGACCTGATCAGGCCGGCACAGGTCTGTGGAGTTATCTTGGCCCACTCCTCCATGCAGATCTTCTCCAAGTTATCTAGGTTCTTTGGGTGTCTCATGTGGACTTTATTCTTGAGCTCCTGCCACAAGTTTTCAATTGAGTTAAGGTCAGGAGACTGACTAGGCCACTCCACCACCTTGACTTTTTCCCTCTTGAACCAGGCCTTGGTTTTCTTGGCTGTGTGCTTTGGGTCGTTGTCTTGTTGGAAGATGAAATTACGACCCATCTTAAGATCCTTGATGGAGGAGCGGAGGTTCTTGGCCAAAATCTCCAGGTAGGCCGTGCTATCCATCTTCCCATGGATGCGGACCAGATAGCCAGGCCCCTTGGCAGAGAAACAGCCCCACAGCATGATGCTGCCACCACCATGCTTGACTGTAGGGATGGTATTCTTGGGGTCGTATGCAGTGCCATCCAGTCTCCAAACGTCACGTGTGTGGTTGGCACCAAAGATCTCGATCTTGGTCTCATCAGACCATAGAACCTTGAACCAGTCTGTCTCAGAGTCCTCCAAGTGATCATGAGCAAACTGTAGAGGAGCCTTGACATGACACTTTGAAAGTAAAGGTACCTTACGGGCTGTCTGGAACGGAGACCATTGCGGTGGAGTACGTTACTTATGGTATTGACTGAAACCAATGTCCCCACTGCCATGAGATCTTCCCGGAGCTCCTTCCCTGTTGTCATTGGGTTAGTCTTGACTCTTCGGACAAGCCTGGCCTCGGCACAGGAGGACACTTTCAAAGGCTGTCCTGGCCGTGGAAGGCTAACAGTAGTTCCATAAGCCTTCCACTTACGGATGATGAACCCAACATTGGAGACAGGTAGGCCCAACTCCTTGGAAAGGGTTTTGTACCCCTTACCAGCCTTGTGACCCTCCACGATCTTGTCTCTGATGGCCTTGGAATGCTCCTTTGTCTTTCCCATGTTGACCATGTCTGAGTGCTGTTCACAAGTTTGGGGAGGGTCTTAAATAGTCAGAAAAGGCTGGCAAAAGAGATGTTTAATCCACACATGTGAAGCTCATTATTCTTGGTGCCTGAACTACTTCTTAATACTTTTGGGGGACCAAACAGAATTCTTGTGGTTTGAGGGGTTGAATAATAAATGACACTCTGAATTAACTTTTAACGTTTTTTTTAAAAAAAAAAAAATTTGCTGCAGTGCATTTCCCACTTCCAGGCTGATCTACGGTACAAATGTCACAATGCCAAGTTAATTCCGCATGTGTCAACCAGCTAAATCTGCAGGGGGTTGAATACTACTTGTAGGCACTGTACATCTTAACAAACAGTCCTTCTGTAGACTAATCCATCTGCAGAGATATCAGGCAGGCAGGGTGTATAGGCAGGCAGTATACACTGTGTGCAGAATTATTAGGCAAGTTGTATTTTAGAGGATTATTTTTATTATTGATCAACAACTATGTTCTCAATCAACCCAAAAGACTCATAAATATCCAAGCTTAATATTTTTGGAAGTTGGAGTGTTTTTTTTTTAGATTTGGCTATCTTAGGAGGATATCTGTTTGTGCAGGTAACTATTACTGTGCAGAATTATTAGGCAACTTAATAAAAACCAAATATAATCCCATCTCACTTGTTTATTTTCACCAGGTAAACCAATATCAGTGCACAAAATTTAGAAATAAACATTTCTGACATGCAAAAACAAAAACCAAAAAAATTTGTGATCAATATAGCCACCTTTCTTTATGATGACACTCAACAGCCTTCCATCCATAGATTCTGTCAGTTGCTTGATCTGTTTTCGATCAACATTGCGTGCAGCAGTCACAACAGCCTCCCAGACACTGTTCCGAGAGGTGTACTGTTTTCCCTCCCTTTAGATCTCACATTTTATGATGGACCACAGGTTCTCTATGGGGTTCAGATCAGGTGAACAAGGGGGCCATGTCATTATTTTTTCTTCTTTTAGACCTTTACTGGCCAGCCACGCTGTGGAGTAGTTGGATGCATGTGATGGAGCATTGCCCTGCATGAAAATCATGATTTTCTTGAACGATACCAACTTCTTCCTGTACCACTGCTTGAAGAAGTTGTCTTCCAGAAACTGGCAGTAGGTCTGGGAGTCGAGCTTCACTCCATCCTCAACCCGAAAAGGTCCCACAAGTTCATCTTTGATGATACCAGCCCATACCAGTACCCCACCTCCAACTTTCTGGCGTCTGAGTCGGAGTGGAGCTCTCTGCCCTTTACTGATCCAGCCTCTGGCCCATCCATCTGGTCCATCAAGAGTCACTCTCATTTCATCAGTCCATAAAACCTTTGAAAAATCAGTCTTAAGATATTTCTTGGTCCATTCTTGACGTTTTATCTTATGTTTCTTGTTCAAGGGTGGTCGTTTTTCAGCCTTCCTTACCTTGGCCATGTCCCTGAGTATCGCACACCTTGTGCTTTTTGATACTCCAGTAACGTTGCAGCTCTGAAATATGGCAAAACTGGTGGCGAATGGCATCTTGGCAGCTTCATGCTTGATTTTCCTCAATTCATTGGCAGTTAGTTTGCGCCTTTTTTGGTCAACACGCTTCTTGCGACCCTGTTGGCTATTTGCCTTGAAACACTTGATTGTTCGGTGATTATGCTTCAAAAGTTTGGAAATTTCAAGACTGCTGCATCCCTCTGCAAGACATCTCACAATTTTGGACTTTTCAGAGCCCGTCAAATCTCTCTTCTGACCCATTTTGCCAAAGGAAAGGAAGTTGCCTAATAATTAAGCACACCTTATATAGGGTGTTGATGTCATTAGTCAACACCCCTCCTCATTACAGAGATGCACATCACCAGATTTACTTAATTGGTAGTTGGCTCTCAAGCCTATGCAGCTTGGAGTAGGACAACATGTATAAAAAGTATCATGTGATCAAAATACTCATTTGCCTAATAATTCTGCACACAGTCTATATAGCAGACTGCAGTGCATATAGCACGAGAGGCTCCATTCCAATTCTGCCTTCTGCTGCTGTTAGATATTTCTATACAAAGGCCCAGGTCTCAGGGGCCAGGAATACTGTTCTTTGGATCTTAATCCTCATTATTTGCTTAAAAAGCAATCCAGAAGATTAAATTCATCGCACACTCATAGGATCGTTTTGCAGTGGTATTTATTTAACAGGCATAGAAAACTAAATCAAACCATAGGTGTTTAAGCGACAATTTGTGAAGGCGACAGTAGACGTTTTGGCCACAACATAGGCCTTATTCATTGAGTCGCTACTGAAAAGAGAGACAACAGTGTCAGAATACAACCATATAACAGTAAAAATTGTAAAAATAGACATAAATACATAGCTCCAGGGGGGCATCTAATGGAACATAGAACGGACTAGAAAGGATGGGGGATGAGGAAAAAGGTAGAGGGATGGGGGTGGGTGAAGAGGAAGCGGAGAGTATTTACATATACAGTACACTTGGTATATAGACATATAGACATATAAGCAAGAGAATTATTGCAGATACAGTTCAGTCTTACTTTTGATCAAGTGTGCATATGAGCCAGATCTTTTGGGTAGCGGCCACAGCGTGGCAGGAGGCAAGAGGAAGGGCTGTAATAATAGGAGGCATGTCAGAGTAACAGTCACAGGAGTATGATGTGGGGTAAAAAGGGGGGGGAAGCAGACATAAGGTACCTTTGCTATGGTTCCATCGGTTATTTAGCCTGTGGAGATCTAAAGTACTTAGGACAGAGGTTAGGTAAGTGACAGGGGTATAAAGTCCATAGTCAAACTCCAGTATGCGTCTCCACCAATTGAGGTACCTGTGTTTCAGAGCGCATACAGGCGCTGGTCTGCTGGGGTCTGTAGTCCCTGTGGGGATGTAGAGCGGCGTTCCCACGCCTTGCTGCTGGGTGGTGTGGCTGCATAATGTCTGAGGAGGTATTTAAGCGCTGGCGCCGAGCGCCAGGGCGGAAGTGCATCATCGGAGGGGGCGTGGCCAAAGTTGTGACACGCCGAGGCTGGGGGAGTGGTCTGAGGCTGTCAGTGCACAATGAAATGGTTGCTAGGGCAATGGAATAAATAATGCCAGTAGTGGAACAGCGCTAATGTAGTGGCACAGAAGGAGCCAGGGGATGTGAATAGAGACATGTGAATGACACTATGTAACACTGGAAGGACTCATAGAAAATTGGCTACAGGGGAAGTTATGGGTATATCAAATGACAATATGTAACACAGGGGGGACCCCTAAAGGTAGATGTGGGGGGGGATGTTAATGAATAAAGAGTAAATGGTGGGCAGGCCATATATGGGACTAGTCAGAAGAGGAGGTAGGGGGTATAACTTACCTAAGGGGCCAGTGGGATACATAGGGTGTAAGTAGCCAATTAGATTCAGTGGGTCTGTGGGGAGAAAAAAGACATTAGTGTCCTTTAGGGGACAAGGTCTGGAGAGTATATATCCAGAAGGATTCCCATTGTTTGAGCAGTTTTATGTGGTTGCCTCCTCGTCTGAGTCTAGCTACGTGATCTATGACCTGAAATCGGAGTTGGGCCACAGTGTGTCTTGCCCTGGTGAAGTTGTCAGGCAAAGGAAGTCAGTTCTTACCACAACGAATGGTTGACTTGTGGCTGACAATTCTGTCACGAATGTGTTGTGTGGTTTCTCTGACATATAGGAGTCCACAGGGGCACTTGATCACATAGATCACAAAGTTGGATTCTCAAGTATAGAATCCTCTGATGGGGAAGCTTTTGCCTGTCCTAGGGTGGGTGAGGGTGTCAGATTTTATAATGTTGAAGCAGGCTGCACAGTTCAGGCAAGGAAAGGTCCCGTGTCGCCGGGTACTAAGTAGGCGTTGGGCCGGGGTCGTGTGTGCGCTGCCCAGGTCTGCTCTAACGATTCTATCCTTGATGTTGGGCGCCCTCCTAGAACACATCAGGGCGGAGGTTCTGAAGGCCAGGATCTCGGGGTATGTGTGTCACCCTGGCCTGGATGCCACAAATATAATAAAGCTGTGTCTGAGAGTAAGGGGGAGGTTCTCTAGTCAGGGGAACATTAGCATGCAATACCTCCTGTCTCAGGCCAGTAGTGGGAGCAGGCTGCCCCTATAAAAGCTGGAACTGGGGGCAGGGTTAGAGAGAACTGGACGACCTGTCTCAGGATTGAGAGTTGTCCCAGAGCAGTGAGGGACAGTTGTATTGCACCCTAAGAGGACGTGTGGCAGTAGGAGAGCCACAAGCCAGAGACAAGAGGCGAAGTGAGCCTGTCTTGGCAGACAAAGAACTCCATTTTACCAGACTTTGGTGTCTGAGGCTGTGAGGATTCCACGTCCTGCAGCAGATAACCAGTCCGCAGGGGACTGTATGTTCCTTGGCCTGAGAAGCCCGGAGGCTCTGCCACAACAGAAGGGACCAGCAAAGCCGCACCAGGCCGGGAGTAGAAAGGGACCCACGTTGCAGGCCATACAGGCGAGAATACATGGTGAGCTCGGACCGTGGGCTGTTACCCTATCAGGAGGAGATAGCCAGAAGGAGCGCAGAGAGCACGGTAGGCCTACACCCTCACCCTGACCAGGGCCAATTTCCCAATTGCTCTCAGACATCCAGGTCCCCTCCTAGCCGGGACTGTTTGTGGGTCAGTTCACCTGTTCTAGTAAAGACCCTGGACTGCAACCTGTTGTCTGCGTGCTCCTTGCTCCTCCAGCACTAACGGTACTGGGACGCCCTACACCATCACCCCCATCTTCCATTATACTGCCCTGGGGCCGCACTCTTCCCATGGGGAGTCACACTATCCCAGCTGCATACATCAGCCCCAGCGGTCTGCCTTGCAGCGGCGGTTCCTAATAACCGCTATCCACGGGTGGCGTAGTCGGACATCACTTAAAACTTATAAAGGGGCTACCACTGGTCTGACCACCCTGAGCCACGCACCGGGTCGCCACTACTACCCCCATCGTTCCCCTATTGCCCGGATTCGAGTGCCCCACGGCCCAGGGGGCGAGTCAGCTTTGGCGTAGTCGGCAGGATAGTAACCAACCCGCCACAAACGGGTATTGCGTGCCTGAAAGAGACTGTGCACCTACCTGAAAAGAGGTTTCCCGCCATTTTCAGCCGTCTCCCGCCATCTTCTGTCGGTTCCCGCCATCTTCAGCCGTTTTCCCGCCATCGGACGCCATCTTCAGGACGCATCGCGGGAAGAAGAGGGGCGTGGACGTCCAAACCGCGCGAGACCCGAAGCTCCGTCCCACGCACCGACGCTGCGCAAGGTCCTGGAAGGGAGAGAGAGCGACGCTGACGTCACCAGGACGCGACGCAAGGTCCTCGTCCGGAGCAGCACCAGCGGAGCAACGGCCTACAGAAGAGGATCGTCGGAAGGTAGGCCACGCTTAACTAGGGGGGAGGAAGATGTCGGACACGGAGGCGCCCACTACCACCAGCGCAGCTGCAGCAGCGGTGATGCCATTTTCCCTGCCCTACATCCCTGGAGCGGCCTGGCTGCCTAAGTATTCAGGGGAGCCCCATGCCCTAACTGACTTTAAGGAAAGGCTGTACAGTTTGTTCCAAGTCTACCCCCTGACAGAGGAACAGAAGGTTAGCATACTAACAGGGCAGTTAACTGGCGCAGCCCAAAGGGAGGTAAAGTCATGGCCCGCTGAGGAGAAAAGAACTGTGAAGGGTATTCTGGCCCGGCTGCGGGGTACCTTTGACACACGTACCTCCGCTGAAATTAAAATGAGGTTCTATGGATGTAAGCAGCGGGCACAGGACAGCATCAGAGACTATGCCCTAAATTTGCAGGAAGCCTTGAGGGCCATCCAACAAGCTGAACCTGGCAGCGTGCAGGATACGGATAAGCTACTAACAGAACAGTTTATAGAAGGTCTGCTGTCTAGCGCCCACAGGACCCAGCTGCGCCTCATGTTCTTTCAGAACCCTGATCTGACCTTTGCCCAATTTAAGGACAGGGCCATAAGGGTGCTCCGTGAACCCGCAACAAGTGGCGCTATAAACCCCCGGCGCCCTGCTCTCACCTACCACCAGGAGGCGGCGCCCTCCCCTATGGACTCTGTGGGGGCTGACGCACAGGCCCTGAACCAAGCCCCGCCGAAAGATCTGCACCACCAAGTCCAGGAGCTGACCAGGAGCGTCGCAGCGTTGACCAGGACCGTCCAGGCGTTACAAGTGGACCCATCAAGACCCATCGAGCTGGCTTCAAGTCCGGAGGATGTCCCGTGGCATCGACAGAGGAGGATCCCGTCGTTCCAAGGGAGGCCCACAGACCGCTACGTAGAGGATGGACAGCCCATTTGCCGCCGATGCAACCAGCCCGGACACATTTCCAGGTACTGTAATTTAAACGGGTCCAACCTGGGGCAGAGGGCCAACCCCCAGGCATAAGATCACCAGGCCCTTACAATTGGCGTAATAAGTACGTTGGGGGGCGCCCGGTTTTACCCGTGGTGCTGGACGGTATCCCCATGAGCGCCTTGCTGGATTCCGGGTCGCAAGTAACCACAATCCCTTATGTACTTTTTAAGCAGTATTGGACTGATGCTGATATCACACGGTATCCAGACAGTAACTTGAGCATCATCGCCAGTAATGGCTTGCCCGTGCCGCAGATGGGGTTCAAGGAGATGACCATTAAAATTGGTAAAGTTGAACTACCGGCACAGGGAGTGATTATTGTTGACACTGACCGTCGTGAAAGTCACCCTAAAATAACTGTGGGTACTAACGTGATTGAAAATTGTCTTTCAGAGGTAATTGTCATTCTACAACAGGTGGCGGTGAATGCTAGTTCCAGCCAACAGAGAGTCCTCAACAAGGAGATAAAAGCCCTGATGAGATGGCAGCAGGTAGAACTGTCTGGTGGTGAGATCGGTAGCGTAAGACTGAGTGACCCATTCCCCATTTCCATGCCTCCCAAAAGTGAAATGATGATCTGGTGTCGGACTGCAATCGGGTTGAGAGGTAGAGACTACCAAGCCATGGTAGAACCCGTGTACTCAGACAGCAGGCCCACCATTTTGACAGCCAGGGGGGTTGTTGATGTCCGCCATGGGAGGGTGCCCGTTCGCATTCTCAACATTGGGGAGAGAGAGGTACACTTACCCAGGTACGCTACACTTGCCAAACTGTTTGTTGTCGAACACAAAGCTATCAGGGCCGTGGAACCCTTGCCTCCATCTCCTCAGGCGGAGGGTAATGGCTCCCAGAAACAAAAGGAGGACTGGTGCCAGAAACTCCATGTGGGTGCTGACTCCACTCCCCTGCACCAAAAACAAGGAGTTTACCGGGTGGTACAGGAGTACGAGAGAGTCTTTAGTAAGCACCCGCTAGACTTCGGCAGAGTAAAAGGGGTAGAACACCACATCCCCATGGGGAGCCACCCACCAATAAAAGAGAGACACAGACCTGTACCCCCTGCACATTATCAGAACGCCAAGGGTATGCTGAGGGAAATGAAAGAAGCTGGGGTCATTAGAGATAGCTGTAGCCCCTGGGCAGCCCCCTTGGTTCTGGTAAAAAAGAAAGACGGCACCATGAGAATGTGCGTGGACTATAGACAAATCAACCGTATCACCCACAAAGACGCATATCCGCTGCCTAGAATAGAGGAGTCTTTAGCCGCACTAAAATCAGCTAACTTCTTTTCTACTTTGGACCTTACTAACGGGTACTGGCAGGTTCCTGTGGCAGAGGCTGACAAGGAGAAGACCGCCTTCACCACCCCGATGGGACTGAGCGAGTTCAACTGTATGCCCTTCGGGCTCTGCAACGCACCAGGGACCTTCCAGAGGCTGATGGAATGCTGTCTAGGGCACCGAAACTTCGAGACGGTCCTCCTTTACCTGGACGACGTGATCGTCTATTCAAAGACTTACGAGGATCATCTAAAGCACCTGGCCGAGGTGTTCGAAGCCCTGGCAGGCTATGGCCTGAAGGTGAAACCATCGAAGTGTCACCTGCTGAAACCAAAGGTCCAGTACCTAGGGCACGTGGTAAGTGCGGAAGGAGTGGCCCCCGACCCTGACAAGGTCACGGCAATCAAGAGCTGGCCAAGCCCCTCGAACATCAAAGAAGTAAGGCAGTTCCTCGGGTTGGTAGGCTACTACCGAAGGTTCATCCCCGGGTTCACTAAGAGGGCAGCTCCTATGCAGGACGTCCTTATAGGACAGTCTAAGTCCAGAAGTCAAAAGCCACCCTTCAAGTGGGATAAACCGGAAGAGGAGTCCTTCCGCCAGCTAAAGATGGCCCTCACAGGGGATGAGAGCCTGGCTTCCCTGATTATGGCCAGCCTTTCATTCTCCACACAGACGCCAGTAATGTGGGACTGGGAGCCGTACTGTCCCAAAACCAACAGGTTTTGAGAAAGGGTGATCGCGTACGCCAGCTGGAAGCTGAGGCCCACCGAGAGGAACCCGGAGAATTACAGCTCCTTCAAGCTAGAATTCTTGGCGGTGGTGTGGGCCATGACAGAACACTTCAAGCATTACCTGGCCTCCGCAAAGTTCACCGTGTACACGGACAACAACCCGTTAACACACCTGGACAATGGAAGACTGGGTGCCCTAGAACAGCGGTGGATGGCGCGACTCTCCAATTATGACTTTGTGATCAAGTACCGGGCAGGCAAAACCAATGCCAACGCTGACGCCCTATCGAGAATGCCTCACTTACTTGAAGGTGACGAAGACCCAGAAGAGCTGGAGGAGGTAGAACTCCCCGCGTTTCACCGGTACGGAGCCGCTCAATACTCCCATCGCGTGAAGGAGGAAGATTTAACCACCGTTATGATCAACCCCCTACCTCATCACGGCTGGGCCGAGACCCAAGATAGTGACCCTGCAGTCTGCCTAGTGAAAGATCTGCTGACCCAGGAAGACGCCCGCTTAGGTCCGGATGCTCCAGAGGAAGCCAAGCAGCTATGAAAAGAGAAGAACAAGCTGTTCCTCTATGAAGGCAAGCTGTGCAGACGACTTGTCAACCACCAGACACACGAGCTGACCTGGCAAGTCGTGGTCCCAAGGCGGGATGCAGCTATGGTCCTGGGGGCTTACCATGACAGAGCGGGGCACTTCGGTTGAAAAGAAACTGGAGTTCCTGCTAAGAGGACGGTTCTTTTGGGTCGGCATGAGAGGGGCTGTAGAAAAGTGGTGCAGAGACTGTGGCCCTTATCACCTAAGGAGGAAGGACCGCACCAGCCAGAAGACACCCTTGAGGCCCATCGTCACCACGCAGCCTCTTGAGCTGGTAGCTCTGGACCACGTCAAATTGGCTCCAAGCCGGTCAGGATACATCTATGCCCTGACCATCGTGGACCACTATTCCCGTTTTCTAGTGGTGGTCCCGGTAAAAGACTTGACAGCCCAAACGGCGGCCAGAGCCTTCCAGCAATACTTCTGCCGTCCACACGGGTATCCGGAACAGGTCCTGACGGACCATGGTCCAGCGTTCGAAGCTGAAATCTTCCAAGAATTCTGCAACCTCTATGGCTGTAAGAAGATTCGAACAACGCCTTACCACCCACAAACCAACGGGATGTGTGAGAAAATGAACAATATAGTCATTGATCTCCTGAAGACGTTGCCCCTGGAGGAACGCAACCTGTGGCCAGAAAAACTGCCGGACCTAATAGACTTGTACAACCATATCCCGGTGAATGCTACAAACTGCACCCCGGCTTACCTGATGCGAGCTAGACCAGGTAAGCTGCCCGTAGACCTGGAGATGGGAGTCCTAACACCTGAGGACACCTCCCCGGATGCGGACTGGGATACGGAAAGGCAACTGCAGTACAAGAAGGTACAGGAGAGTGTGGAGAAGAGCCTGGCCCAGGTGAGAGAGAGGCAAGAAAGACTCTTCAACCAACACGCCCCTGCTGATCCCCTAGAACCTGGTGAGCAGGTCCTGAAGCGGAAGAGAAGGCTACATAAGTTGAACGACCAGTGGGAAAGGGAACCCTACACCGTACTGCAGTCTGATCACGACAACCTGCAGGTGTGCGTGATCACCAAGGACGGAGGAGAAACCACTAGTACCGTCTCCAGAGACCACCTAAAAAGGTGCCCCGAGCAACTCCATAGTGCAGAAGAGGATCAAAGTGACCTTGAACCCGCAGAAGACAAGGAAGAAATGATCAGCACCGTTCTCTGAGAGTTCCCTCAGTCCTGGACTCGAATAAACGATGCCATAGTGGTACCCGTCCTGCATTTCCTGCAACCGGCTGAGCAACAACCTGCACCAGAGGCGGAAGGTGAAGAGGAGCCAGCAGTTCCAGAGGCAGAAGAGCCTGTACCAGCAGCCCAGGGGAGTCAACCCTCTGCTGACAGTGAGCCTGCCATGCCTGCGGTAAGCCAAAGGACCCGCAGACAGCTGCCTGCCCTACCTGTACACCCAGCTGGTAGCTGTACCCCTAACGCTAGTGGGGAAAGCCAGGTCGGTCCACCACCAGACAGTGGGTTAAGGAGGTCAACCAGGAGCACAAAGGGGCAGATACCCGCTCGCTGGAGAATATAGGGTGCACTAAAATTGTAAATAACCATGTTGCCAAATGTTGAAATGTTTGCCAAGTTACCTGCATGATTATTAATAGTGTATTTCAGTTTCTTGCAGTTACCGTACGGACTCAAAGGTTATGGACTATTAATAACCGGGACTTTGTATGGACTGCGTTCGGAGCCTGACCAAGGAATGATGTAAGACTGTAAAGGACTTGGTGTAGGACAGACCCCCACCTGGTTAAGGCTCCCCGTTGTGTTGGTGATATGGACACCCGGTCACAGACCACACTGTGACCTTAAGAACTCAATCTGTGTGTCACTTTCCTGATAATGTTTTATGGTCATGCATATTGTCTTTGTTTATTGTTTAGTCCCGGAGTACTAAATTTTACTAGGGGGGAATGTGTCACCCTGGCCTGGATGCCACAAATATAATAAAGCTGTGTCTGAGAGCAAGGGGGAGGTTCTCTAGTCAGGGGAACATTAGCATGCAATACCTCCTGTCTCAGGCCAGTAGTGGGAGCAGGCTGCCCCTATAAAAGCTGGAACTGGGGGCAGGGTTAGAGAGAACTGGACGACCTGTCTCAGGATTGAGAGTTGTCCCAGAGCAGTGAGGGACAGTTGTATTGCACCCTAAGAGGACGTGTGGCAGCAGGAGAGCCACAAGCCAGAGACAAGAGGCGAAGTGAGCCTGTCTTGGCAGACAAAGAACTCCATTTTACCAGACTTTGGTGTCTGAGGCTGTGAGGATTCCACGTCCTGCAGCAGATAACCAGTCCGCAGGGGACTGTATGTTCCTTGGCCTGAGAAGCCCGGAGGCTCTGCCACAACAGAAGGGACCAGAAAAGCCGTACCAGGCCGAGAGTAGAAAGGGACCCACGTTGCAGGCCATACAGGCGAGAATACATGGTGAGCTCGGACCGTGGGCTGTTACCCTATCAGGAGGAGATTATCAGAAGGAGCGCAGAGAGCACGGTAGGCCTACACCCTCACCCTGACCAGGGCCAATTTCCCAATTGCTCTCAGACATCCAGGTCCCCTCCTAGCTGGGACTGTTTGTGGGTCAGTTCACCTGTTCTAGTAAAGACCCTGGACTGCAACCTGTTGTCTGCGTGCTCCTTGCTCCTCCAGCTCTAACGGTACTGGGACGCCCTACACCATCACCCCCATCTTCCATTATACTGCCCTGGGGCCGCACTCTTCCCGTGGGGAGTCACACTATCCCAGCTGCATACATCATCAGCCCCAGCGGTCTGCCTTGCAGCGGCGGTTCCTAATAGCCGCAATCCACGGGTGGCGTAGTCGGACATCACTTAAAACTTATAAAGGGGCTACCACTGGTCTGACCACCCTGAGCCACGGACTGGGTGGCCACTACTACCCCCATCGTTCCCCTATTGCCCGGATCCGAGTGCCCCACGGCCCAGGGGGCGAGTCATATGCTTTAGTTAAGAGGGGCCAGTGTCTCCTGATGGTGGTGTGAATCTTGGGCATCAGAGGGTGGTGGGTGTGAACAAATGGTACAGGTTCAGTCTTTACAGTAGGGGGATCTGGTGGTTTGGGGTCAAGTGCTTTGGTTATTTCCTGGTCAAGCAGACGGGTGGGGTAGTGGCGTTCTTTAAATTTTAATGACATGTCCTGTATCCATTGCATTCTATCATTAGTCTCAGCATCAAACGAGTTCCTTAAGATACCCTCCGAAGAAATACGAAGCACGGATTACGAGAAAGAGAGACGGCGACTCATCTCTTATGATCTGCACTCGATCACGTTGGCAGAATATCACAAACAAGGCAAAATCCCAAGGGGACTCAGGAGTCACCTCCGCTCCACGCTTTTTGCCGATAACCTGGACTATTGCGAAAAATGTAAGAAAATTCTAAACAAATGCTCGCTTGACATTATTGTACTGTGGAGCCCCTGAGGGTTCAGTCGCCACAGGGGTACTGCACCTCAGATAGAGGTGTGGTATCTCCTCTTCCAGGTAAGGATGGAGCATCACTCAGGACCCCACTTCACACTCAACACTACACCACTCCTGTCCTGTAGGGGGCCTAAATGCACCAGGGTGCTGCCGCGGTCCGGGATAGAGGAGATGGGGGGAACCAAAGATAGGGGGAATCATGTAGTGGGTGAGGGTGGAGGACACACTTTTAGGAAGCACTTATTGATTCATATTTAATCTACGGCCATCTTAACTTCAAGGTCTTCGATTGAGGGTCTTCTGTCTTGGTCCAGCAAGAGTCTGTAGCTGGCTGAAGATTCGCGGTCCTCGTACTCTGGCCTTGAGACAAGGAGCGGGTTAGAGTTAATCACTGTCTCTACCCGGTCAGGGTCCTGTTCTAAGAAGGCCTTGGAGGGGAGCAGAGGAGATAGGTTCCACAGGCAAAAGGATCCCAGGGGGATACGGATGGAGCGGAGTCGCCACCTGCACCCTTCACTCTGGCCTAGCCAGAGGGATTCCTGCTGCAAGAGGGGTGACCGGCCCCCGATATCTGACTTTGTTACTTCACGTGTCAGTCAGAAAAGCCCGGAGGCTTAGTGGATCCCAGGGGGATACGGACGGAGCGGAGTCGCTACCTGTATCTCTTAAACTGCGTTTACCCAGTGGGACCCGGCCTTACACCACATTCATTCCACACACAGTCAGGAGAAGACTCAGTGGGAGAACTTTCCAAGGAGAGGAACACACACCAGCGGGGTCTCGACAGGTGCTCCTGATCTACCTGGGAAGTGCTGAACCCCCTTCCCGGTGGCCGCAGTACGCCGTGTGGAGCAGAGAGAAGCTTTGTGGCTGAAAGTTCATCTAAAGTGAGTAAAGACCCGGATGACTTCATTCACCGCCTCCGCATGTTTATTCCTGTGCGACACTGCACCCACCATACCCCCCATACAGTTCTCCGAACACTGCCCTAAGGCCTACACCAGCCTCAGAGGACTGTTGCAGCGCTGGTGGTCTTCACCAGAAACCACAGGTGACGTAGTCGAACAACCACTCATCCCAAAAAGCCCATTATTTTAAAGTGACAGCCCTGGGCACGGAACGGGTCGAGGCCACGACTGCATCCTCCGCAACATCTACACTGACCCGGCTCCGAGTAACCCCATCGCTCCGGGAGGGCGAGTCACTCAGTACTTACAGTTGATTTCTTACAGAAAGCAATCAAGGAGAGCGAAAAGGCTATCGCTGCCATTGAAATCCAACTCGCTGCCAATCTGTCTACTACCGAGTGGAATACCCTCAAGAGTAAAACGGATAAAGTCCTCGCCGACCGTCAGAAGACTTTACAAGAATGTAAAAGACAGAAATTCCAACGGGACAACGAGGATTACCTCAACAACCAGGTCTACCAATGGAATGCCTCTGTAGGTTTCCACGGATGACACCAACAGCAAGGACTACGCAAGCCAAATTCCTACAGCTCAGGCAGCGATTCATCCACGGGACAGAGTGGCAATCGTTTTTTATGGCACAGTCGGAAAGGAGGACAAATAAAAGCCGACCCACTAGGAGAGCAAGGAAGCACAAGGATGACAACCCGGTCCCAGGTAAGATCCCGAACCTGGTGAAAAATATATTGGCGTATACACTTTCGCCCTCAGAACTCTCAGTCCTACAGAAAGGCTTGTCCTTCTGTCCGACGCCATACTGGGACTCATTCCAGTTGGAAAAGGACCTTCAGCGTTTTTATCGGACGATACATCTTAAGATGCATTTTGGACTACTTAATGAGACCTCCGTTAAAAGGGTACCTCCTCCCGGAGGCAAATCTGTACCGGAGCTTTCTATCTCCTCATTGGGTCTCCGCAACTTGAGTGCATTTAATCCTCCTCACGCCAACCATGCCGCGGAGACAACTATAGCCCTCATTGACAGAGATGTCAAGAGCTTAATACACCAACAGCATCTAGGCTTCTTCCCCACACCAAAATCTCACCCTAGATGAGAAAAGAGCCATTAGCAATCTGCAGGAGAACAAAAACATAGTAATTAAACCAGCTGACAAAGGTGGTGCCACGGTCATTATGGACCAGACAGCTTATACGAACGAGATCTTACGTCAGCTAGGGGATTCTGACACTTACAGACATGTGAATACTGACCCTTCTAACATCATTGGGTCTAAAATCAAATCCGTTCTGTCTACATATCTCGACCTGAAGGTCATTGACTCCAAAACAGCTACATATCTCACCAACCCCCACCCTATATCTCCAGTCTTCTACATCCTACCCAAAATACACAAGTCCCTAACCAACCCCCCTGGTCGACCAATTGTAGCCTCCACCGACTCGATCCTCTCTCCTCTGGCTATTTACCTATAAAAAATATTGACACCACTGGTCAAAAATACTTTTACAATTCCGGCACCACCTCTCTATGGAGCTCCGCATTCCAACCCAGTAGAACCGGTCCTTCAGCAGGGTTTCCAGCTTCTTTCAGCCAAAGTGACCTGCTTGATCGTGGTAGGCTTCCAACACCATCTGGATATCCGTCCTGGGTACAACAATCTGCCACACCATTTCATGGGTCTTGGGGTTGACATATCTTCTGCACAGCTTCTCTCTGTAGATGAACAGCCGGCTTCTTTCATTCCACAGTTGCTTGGCTTGTGGAGGAGCTTCCTTCTCCAGGTGAGAACCTTCCTGGGTGATCAGTCTTTTGATAAGGCTGACAGCCGGCTTACTGTCCTGGGTCTCCTTCCAACTGTGGTGGAGTAGAGGATTCAGCGTCCTTCCCTGACGTCTTCTGGTGACGTGTTGCTCATGGACCACTCCGCTTTGGTGGAAAGCAGGTAATTCAACTTCCTCTAAATCATCCACTTCATCCTCGGTGTCTGACTGGTGAGGCATCCTTGACAGGGCATCAGCATTGGTGTTCTTGTGACCTGCCCGGTACTTGATGATGAACTGATAATTTGACAGTCTGGCCACCCAACGCTGTTCCATGGCTCCCAACCTGGCTGTCTCCAGGTGTGTCAAGGGATTGTTGTCAGTAAAAGCTGTAAACTTAGTTGAGGCTAGGTAATGCTTGAACCTTTCAGTGATAGCCCAGACCAAGGCCAGAAACTCCAGCTTGAAGGAACTGTAGTTCTCCGGGTTCCTCTCGGTAAGGCGTAGCTTCCTGCTGGCATACGCAATTACCTTCTCTCTTCCATTTTGCTTCTGGGACAACACAGCTCCCAGTCCCTCGTTGCTGGCATCGGTGTACAGCAGGAAAGGCTGGCTGTAGTCAGGGTAAGCCAGGATTTCTTCACCAGTCAAGATTTCCTTCATTAACGCAAAGGATTCAGCCTGTTCTTTGCCCCACTGGAATGGGGGACTTTTTCCTCTTTTGGACTGTCCTACCAGGAGGTCTTGTAGGGGTGCTACCTTTTTGGTATAGTCCTTTATGAACCTCCTGTAGTACCCGACCAGTCCCAGGAATTGCCGTACTTCTTTGATGCTTCTCGGTTCATGCCACTTCTGGATGGCAGTGACCTTCTCCGGGTCTGGTGCTACTCCCTCCAAGCTGACTACGTGCCCCAGCACTTCTGCTTGAGCAAGTGGCATTTAGAAGGCTTTAGTTTCATCCCATACCGGGACAATGCTTCAAATACCTCCACCAGGTGCTTCAGATGGTCCTCATACGTTCTCGAATACACGATAACGTCATCCAGGTACAGCAGCACTGTCTCGAAGTTCCGATGTCCCAAGCAACACTCCATCAGCCTCTGGAACGTTCCGGGTGCATTGCAGAGTCCAAACGGCATACAGTTGAACTCGCACAGTCCCATCGGGGTGGTGAAAGCCGTCTTCTCCCAGTCTTCCTCAGCAACAGAGACTTGCCAGTACCCGCTAGTGAGATCCAGTGTAGAGAAGTAATTGGCAGATTTTAGTGCAGCCAGGGATTCCTCTATACGGGGCAAGGGTATGCATCTTTATGTGCTATGCGATTAATCTGTCTATAATCTACACACATCCTCATGCTACCGTCCTTTTTCCTGACCAGGACCAGGGGAGCTGCCCAAGGGCTACAGCTATCCCTTACTACCCCTGCCTTTTTCATGTCACGCAACATTTCCTTGGCTTTCTGATAATGTGCTGGTGGTATGGGTCGGTAACGCTCCTTAATGGGTGGATGGTTACCGGTGGGTATGTGATGTTGTACCCCTTTAACCCTTCCAAAATCAAGTGGGTGTTTACTAAACGCTTGTTCATATTCCTGAACCACTCTGTAAATGTGGCGCCCTGCAGAGCACAGTGCCACAGAACCCAGTAGGGTGCATGGATGGACTTCTCCACAAGAGGCCCTCACACATTCACACACCTCCACCCTACCACCTCAGACCACCAGAAGGAGCTCGTTAGGGATATATATATGGAGGGTGGATCCAGGCAGTTCAGCTAGTTAGGAGTTGTTGGAGAGTGTGCTGACGCTAGGAGATCAGTGAAGAGGTAGCACGCTGGCTGCTGTGCTTAGGCGAGCCAAGGCCTACAGCACGAGTAGAAGCCTAGTGAGGGCCCTGAGTGTGGCCAAAGGCGAGAGGGGAGCAGAAGTAACGAGGGGGCAGAGGAGCGTACCAGGCTCACCCCGAACTATACACCGGACACCGGGTCCGTGCCTACAGGGTCCCTTTATACCCAGTAGGAATCACCGGATACCTGGAGGACTACAAGTCCCAGGTCGACCAACGCTGACTTCTGTACCAGGGCTAGGAGTCACGGAGGCCCCAGCGTCCAGGGAGAGTGATCTCCAAGAGGAGGCCCTACCACCAGGTCTGCAGGTGCAAGAGAAAGACAGTAATAAAGTTAGGCCTAGCTCCAGGCAGGTCAGAAGCTTAGCAAGTGAAAGCAACGGATGAGGAGGCCCTATACCCGCTCACTGGGGAGAGTCCGGAAGTGCACCCTGCCTACCAAGTACCATGGACCATACCTGCATCTACACCAGTAAAGGTACCGAAGCGAACCCCCGTGTGAGTATCCGTCAATTCTCCCTGACCCGTCCTGGCCGTCTCTCACCTGTACCACCATCCATTTCCCCACGCTGCCCTGAGGCCCGCTCCACCTTTGGGGAGCCGTTTCATCATAAGCTGCCCTAACATCTGCCTCAGAGGACTGTCGCGGGGCTGGTAGCCCTTACCAGACACCACAGGTGGCGTCACGAACACTTTACAAATCCCCTATAAATAATTCCTCTTTTTGTTGACCGCCCTGGGCCACGGACAGGGCCAGCCACTGTGACCTATCCCCCACCAGCGTCAATAGGCCCGGCTGCCGAGTACCCAATTGCCCTGGGGGCACGTCATAAACACCGTGTTTCTGATGGACAGGAGTGGCGTCAGCCCAACATGGAGCTGTTGACACCAATCCTCCAGCTGAGCTTCGGAGTTGTTGTCCTCCACTGCATCTGGTGGGGTCAAGGATTCCACTGTGTGTATGGCATCATCATTCACAGTATACAATCTAGCAACAGTGGCATACCTTGACAATTTGACTTCCTCCTCCCCACAATTTAGGAGTCGTACGAGCACCCTCCCATTGTGTACGTCAACTACCCCTCTAGCAGTTAGGAGTGTAGGTCTGTGCTCTGAGCTAATGGGCTCCACTACCGCCTGGTAGTTCTGTCCCTTGAGACCTATTGCTGCCCTACACCAAATCAGTATCTCACTCATTGGGGGAATCACAATGGGTTTCGGGTCTGTCACCCGTACATTACCAATCTCACCACCTGTTAGCTTTACCTGTTGCTGGTACAGGAGGGCTCGAATCTCTCTCTGGAGCACCTTCCTCTGCCCTGCTTTGGCAGTGTCAGCAATCTGTTGGAGCAAAAACAACACTTCTCCCAAACAGTTACTAACAATACTGTATTTGTACCAAGTATCATATACAAGTCTGTATCACCAGGGTTAGATTCTATGACAATTAGTCCTTGGTCCTTTAGTTCCACTCTCCCCACCTTCACTGTCACATCCTTAACCCCTACTAGGTTAAGTGGAAGGCTGTTAGAGACATACACAGAGAGGTTCGGGGCTGGCGGGTGGAGTTCATCTATGGACCAGTACCTTTTGTAGAGGACATCAGGTATGATGGTTACCTGTGAGCCGGTGTCCAGTAACGCAGGTGTTGCTATGCCGTCCAGCACGATGGACAGGAAAGGCCTTCCTCCTACGAACCGATGGTACCAGCTTGATGGGCCTCATTGATTTACTCCTGGGTGTCGGCCCTCGGCCCCAGGGTTTGCCCGTTTAAAGGACAATTCCGCGCGGTGTAGCCTGCCTTGTGGCAACGGTAGCATATGAAGTCTCCTGGAGGGCTACGTTGGTCGTTGGTCCTCCCACGGGGTGCCGTTGTCCTCCTATGGGGTGGTGTCCTCCTCCTTCTCCTCCTCATCCAGGGGACATCCTCAGGACTGTCAGCGAGTAGGATCCTTCCTTCCGGCTCGGGCTCCGCCTGTGGCTGCATGGTGCTCAGGAAAGTGGCCAGGGTTTTACTCAGCTGACGCATTTCAGAGCGCAGGTTGTCCAGCTCGCTAGGGGGCACTGTTTGCATCTTTGTTTCAACCGTCAATGAAGGAGCAGTGGGTGCTGTGGCCCCACCCTGGTAACACTGGGTAGCAGTCCCTGATGTTTCCAGGGGCTGTAGACCCTTAATAGCCATGTCCTTCAGGGTGTCAAAGGTGGCATCTCGATGATCTAAGGCCCACCACCGTACGGTTCTGCTCTCCTCCTGGGACCTCAACCCCCGGATGAATTGTTCTGTCAGCATTTTATTCTCATCTTGTATGCTGGCTGGAGTAACCCGTTTCAGGGCCCGCAGGGCTTCCTGTAAGCGCCAGGCATAGTCCCGGATACTGTCCTCAGGTTTCTGGGTACAGTGGTAGAACCTCATCCGGAGATCTGTCTCAGTGTGGTTTTCAATGACAGTTTGCAGTCTCTTAAAGATAATGGATACTGGTTCCTGGTCTGCGGCTGGTCAGGCTTCAACTTCCCGCTTTGCGGCACCAGTCAATTGGCCCAGCACAACAGCGGCTCTCTGTTTACCAGTCATTGAGTACATATCCAGTACACCGCATATCTTCCTTTTGAATCCAGACAGGATGTCTGGTTTGCCATCATACTGGGGAACCCATTTTGCTCCAGGGATATACGGCAAGGCCATGGGTATCAACGGAGTCACGACCCCTGCTGGTGGGGCGGCCGCTCCGGCCTGTGCAGCGCCGGGCGCAAGATGAGCATCGAGAGCGTTATCCGGTGCTCCAGGATCTTGCTGGTCGTCGGCCATGGTTGCGCCCCCCTAGTGAACCGTAGCCTACCTCCTGCTTCTTTAATCGGGTAGGCCGCAGCTCAGCAGACGACGGTCTCCTTCCAGGACCTGACGCTTCCTGGTGCTGCATCAGAGCGCGAGGCGGGGCTTGAGCTTCGCGCGCTTCCAGCAGTCACGCATTTCCAATTCCCGCGGTCACGCCTCTCTTCTTCCCGCGCGGTGACTCAAAAATGGCGGACAATGGCAGGAAACAGCGGCAATTGGCGAGAAAACTTCACCACGGTGTAATGCACACGCCCGGACTGACTGGCGTGTGCGTGTTTAGTGGTTCCACTGTGCCATGAACCGGAGAGTACCTGGAGGGGCGTAACTAAGTATCTGCTCGATCCGACCAAGGTTGCACGACGGCATATGACGCCAGTGCACCAGGGAGGAACCGAGCAGAGGGACCAGGGTCTACTCCAGGTCAGACTCCGGACACTGCTGTTGACCCACACCGGGGAATACAGAAACTGGCAGGCTAGAGCACAGGCTGGGTAGGGTCCAGTACAGACTGGGAGACGAATTCAGAGCCGCAGATGCGGTAATCAGAGAAAAGCGAAACCACAGGTGCGGTAGACAAGGCTGAGCAGAGCGAAACCGCAGACGCGGCGGACAGGGCCGAGCAGAGCGAAACCGCAGACGCGGTGGACAAAGCTGAGCAGAGCAAAACCGCAGACGCGGTAGACAAGGCTGAGCAGAGCGAAACCACAGACGCGGTAGACAAAGCTGAGCAGAGCAAAACCGCAGACGCGGTAGACAAGGCTGAGCAGAGCAGAACCGCAGACGCGGTGGACAAGGCTGAGCAGAGCAAAACCGCAGACGCGGTGGACAAGGCTGAGCAAAGCAAAACCGTAGACGCGGTGGACAAGGCTGAGCAGAGCAAAACCGCAGACGCGGTAGACAAGGCTGAGAAGAACAAAACCGCAGACGCGGAGAACAAGGCTGAGCAAGGCGAAACCGCAGACGCCGTGGACAGGGCTGAGCAAAGCGAAACCGCAGACGCGGTGGACAGGGCTGAGCAAAGCGAAACCGCAGACGCGGTGGACAAGGCTGAGCAGAGCTAAACCGCAGACGCGGTGGACAAGGTAGAGCAGAGCGAAACCGCAGACGCGGTGGACAGGGCTGAGATAAATCGCCGAAGAGGTAAACAAAGACAAAGCAAAGGGGACAGAGCTCTGCTCACACGGAACAGACAGGAAAAGAAAGGCAGAACCAGACACACACAAGGCACCCACAAAGAAGCAGCGAAAGGACTCCAACTCACAAACGGAAGTACAATGACAATGAGTAGAAGTTAGGTGCAGGTTCAGACTCTACAGAAAAAGGGAGCAAACGGACATAAAGACAAAACAGGTAAGAAACTAGGAGACAGTTCAGACAAGAACAGTTACTGCAACAAAATGCAGGAACGAGCCTAGGTAAAGCCAAGAGCTGGTTCAGACACTGCAGAAAAAGGGAACAAACTGACATAAAGACAAAACAGGTAGGAAGCTAGGAGACACTTCAGACAGGAACTGTACTGCAACAAATACAGGAGCGAGTCTGGGTATGCGGCCCCAGAGGGCAAGACAAACAGGCTAGAAGCGTGTTCAGACAGGCCTGGAAATACAGCCTCCAGGAAGGCAGAGAGACAGCTGGCTAGTGTGCACAGACAGGACACAGTTCAGACACGGGAACTGATACCGTAAGGCAGGAAACATAGACAGGACCTGGCATGTCAGCGACCAGAAGCCAACTGACAGAACAAGATGCTCAGGCAAGGATTCCAAGAAGCAGCTGGTTTAAATACCAGGTGACAGACAGCAATAGACTGAGGACGCATTAGGGGTGTGTCTGCAGCAGCTACAAGAATCAGGAAGTTCGGCGGGCGTCGCCCTAAACAGCAAGAGCAAAGCAAAGCAGACAACATGTAAAGAAACCAGAGTGGCAGTCTGGACTGGAGATCAAGTGCGCGCTCTTGCACAGTGGGAGATGGACCACTATGCAAGGACGCCGCCAGGTATGTTACAGTACCCCCCCCCTTACGTCCCCTCTTCTTCAGGCCTGCCAGAATCTTCCACAGGGAATTTGAGGGCCAATCCTTCTCTTCAAGGAGATTACTTCTACTGTCCACAGGAAGAGACAAAACTGGTCTCATCTGGGTAGCTAGGATGCTACCTCCTATCCAGCCATCCTCAACACCAGACGAAACGGATGGAATACCAGGAACAGCACACAAGGAAGTCTCTCTCCACTCATCATCAGGTAGCACCCCAGAGGGTTCAGGAGACAGCTGGAAGTCTTCCACCGAGTTGGAGGGGTGCAGAGACTCGGGGGTAACCTCTGCTTCGGGGTACATCTTGTCAAGCTCACAGGATGAAATAGGCGAGGTATCAGGTACAAGGTATAGAAAAGTCACTGTCCCTTTGTTATCTGGTGGTACCCCAGAGGATTCAGGAAACAACTGGAGGTCCTCCGCCAGGTTGGAGGAGTGCAGAGACTCGGGGGTAACCTCTGCTTCAGAGTACACTAGGTCGGACTCACTGGACGAAGCAGGCGAGGTATCAGGTACCGAGTATAGGAAAGTCTATGTCCATTCGCTACCAGGTAGCACCCCGAAGGGTTCAGGAGACAACTGGAGGTCCTCCGCCAGGTCGGAGGGGTGTAGAGACTCGGGGGTAACCTCTGCTTCGGAGTACACTAGGTCGGACTCACTGGACGAAGCAGGCGAGGCATCAGGTACCGAGTATAGGAAAGTCTCTGTCCATTCGCTACCAGGTAGCACCCCGAAGGGTTCAGGAGACAACTGGAGGTCCTCCGCCTAGTCGGAGGGGTGTAGAGACTCGGGGATAACCTCTGCTTCGGAGTACACTAGGTCGGACTCACTGGATGAAGCGGGCGAGGTATCAGGTGCAGAGTATAAGAAAGTCTCTGTCCATTCGCTATCAGGTAGCACCCTGAAGGGTCCAGGAGACAACTGGAGGTCCTCCGCCTGGTCAGAGGGGTGTAGAGACTCGGGGGTAACCTCTGCTTCGGAGTACACTAGGTCGGACTCACTGGACGAAGCGGGCGAGGTATCAGGTACCAGGTGTAGGGAAGTCTCTCTCCATTTGTCATCAAGTGGTATCCCGGAGGATTCAGGAGTCAACAGGGGGTCCTCCGCCAGGTTGTAGAGGTGCACGGACTCGGAGGTAATCACTGCTTCGAAGTACCCTTGGACAGGCTCACCGGTTAAAGTTGGTGAAGCATCAGATACCGGGTGCAGGAAGTCCTCCTGTGTGGATTCTGGGTGGGCAGCAGTCTCTTCGGGCAGGAGAACTGGTGCGCTACCCATGCACATTACCCATCGGGGCTGCTCCGAGATACTGGGAAGTGAAGCTTCAGCAGGGACTTCAAGGTTGGGGTCAGGAGGTCTTTGGGAGGACAGACCCTGGCGTGACGGCTTGCCTCTACGCCTAGCACGTCTGGACTGCCTCTTGAGGTTGGGAGAAGTATTCCGGAAAGCGTAGTCATCCTGTATGGATTCTGGGTGGGCAGTAGTCTCTTCGGGCAGGAGGACTAGTGCGCTACCCACACACATTACCCATCGGGGCTGCTCCGGGATATTGGGAAGTGAAGCTTCAGCAGGAGCCTCTGGGATAGGGTCATCGAAGACCATTAGAAAGGCCACCAGAAAGGCCTGAAGGTCCAGGAGGATAGGATCCTGTGTTTCCCATAGGGGGTTGATCCATTCCAAGGCATCACCCGCTAGGTTAGACATCATGAATCCCACCTTAACCCGATCGGTGGGAAAACAAAGAGGGTAGAACTTGAAGTGTAGCAAGCAATGCTCCACAAATGCACGACTCAGTCTTGGATCCCCATAGTACCGTGGCGGATCCGCAGGAACGAGTGCAGATAGATCCATCTGGACGGGTGCGTAATTCGCCTGGAACTCAGCCGGTAGCAAAAAATAAATAAATAAATAAATAAATTTCTTCTAGATGCACGTATTCGCTGAAAAACGTCTCAGAGAGCGAAGGCCGTGGGGCTCAACGGGAACCATGGCCTGAGCATGCTGTAATGCACACGCCCGGACTGACTGGCGTGTGCGTGTTTAGTGGTTCCACTGTGCCATGAACCGGAGAGTGCCTGGAGGGGCGTAACAAAGTATCTGCTCGATCCGACCAAGGTCGCACGACGGCATACGACGCCAGTGCACCAGGGAGGAACCGAGCAGAGGGACCAGGGTCTACTCCAGGTCAGACTCCGGACACGGCTGTTGACCCACATCGGGGAATACAGAAACAGGCAGGCTAGAGCGCAGGCTGGGTAGGGTCCAGTACAGACTGGGAGACGAATTCAGAGCCGCAGATGCGGAAATCAAGCAGAGTAAAGCGAAACCGCAGGTGCGGTAGACAAGGCTGAGCAGAGCGAAACCGCAGACGCGGCGGACAGGGCCGAGCAGAGCGAAACCGCAGACGCGGTGGACAAAGCTGAGCAGAGCAAAACCGCAGACGCGGTAGACAAGGCTGAGCAGAGCGAAACCACAGATGCGGTAGACAAAGTTGAGCAGAGCAAAACCGCAGACATGGTAGACAAGGCTGAGCAGTGCAGAACCGCAGACGCTGTGGACAAAGCTGAGCAGAGCAAAACCGCAGACGCGGTAGACAAGGCTGAGCAGAGCAGAACCGCAGATGCGGTGGACAAGGCTGAGCAGAGCAAAACCGCTGACGCGGTGGATAAGTCTGAGCAGAGCAAAACCGCAGACGCGGTGGACAAGGCTGAGCAGAGCAAAACCGCAGACGCGGTAGACAAGGCTGAGAAGAACAAAACCGCAGACGCGGAGAACAAGGCTGAGCAAGGCGAAACCGCAGACGCGGTGGACAGGGCTGAGCAAAGCGAAACCGCAGACGCGGTGGACAGGGCTGAGCAAAGCGAAACCGCAGACGCGGTGGACAAGGCTGAGCAGAGCGAAACCGCAGACGCGGTGGACAAGGTAGAGCAGAGCGAAACCGCAGACGCGGTGGACAGGGCTGAGATAAATCGCCGAAGAGGTAAACAAAGACAAAGCAAAGGGGACAGAGCTCTGCTCACACGGAACAGACAGGAAAAGAAAGGCAGAACCAGACACACACAAGGCACCCGCAAAGAAGCAGCTAAAGGACTCCAACTCACAAACGGAAGTACAATGACAATGAGTAGAAGTTAGGTGCAGGTTCAGACTCTACAGAAAAAGGGAGTAAACGGACATAAAGACAAAACAGGTAAGAAACTAGGAGACAGTTCAGACAAGAACAGTTACTGCAACAAAATGCAGGAACGAGCTTAGGTAAAGCCAAGTGCTGGTTCAGGCCCTGCAGAAAAAGGGAGCAAACGGACATAAAGACAAAACAGGTAAGAAACTAGGAGACAGTTCAGACAAGAACAGTTATTGCAACAAAATGCAGGAACGAGCCTAGGTAAAGCCAAGAGCTGGTTCAGACACTGCAGAAAAAGGGAACAAACGGACATAAAGACAAAACAGGTAGGAAGCTAGGAGACACTTCAGACAGGAACTGTACTGCAACAAATACAGGAGCGAGTCTGGGTATGCGGCCCCAGAGGGCGAGACAAACAGGCTAGGAGCGTGTTCAGACAGGCCTGGAAATACAGCCTCCAAGAAGGCAGAGAGACAGCTGGCTAGTGTGCACAGACAGGACACAGTTCAGACACGGGAATTGATACCGTAAGGCAGGAAACATAGACAGGACCTGGCATGTCAGCTACCAGAAGCCAACTGACAGAACAAGATGCTCAGGCAAGGATTCCAAGAAGCAGCTGGTTTAAATACCAGGTGACAGACAGCAATAGACTGAGGGCGCATTGGGGTGTGTCTGCAGCAGCTACAAGAATCAGGAAGTTCAGCAGACAACATGGAAAGAAACCAGAGTGGCAGTCTGGACTTGAGATCTGGTTTGGGGATGTCGCGGTGGTCGGCTCCCGGGCCCGTACCCTGGGGTCACTCTTGAAAAAGGGGATTGGTCAAACAGAAAAGCATAAATGTACAGCACGGACTCTTCCTGGTCCGGGCTGTACATTTATGCTTTTCTGTTTGACCAATAGATGTGGGTGTGTTTTGGGATATATACACTGGATACTTAGGACACTGACTTTATACCCCTGAGGAAGCCAGAGTTAAATGGCATAACGCGTAGGGTCAGGCATTTCTTTGACATCCCCCTTGCTCCATTTATGACTCTCACATGGTTGGTATATTTTGTCCTCTTTATAATTGATTTATATACTTTTCTTTCTTCCTTATTATTTTCTATTGGGCATTTGTCCTGGTTAGGGAGAACACAAGTATATTTTTGGCTTTCCTGTGATATATTTGGAAAGCATACTTTATCTATATATATCTATAGCATTAGGAACAAAATCTAATTTTTATATACCATACCTGTGTAATACTTTGGATATATGAATTTATATTTATTCAATATTTATTCAATATTTATTGGCTTTTCATACTAAAAATTCTATAAGAGTTCATATTTTCACATGTCTTTGTTGTATATGTTTTTTATCATGTTTTTAATTAGTGGTGTTGTTTGTCCTAGTCATAATAAAATTTCCAAATCTTTTTCAACACTCTGCCTCTATATCTCATGATGTTGTATGCTTGGTGCCTGTTTTGCCCTCCTTTTTCCTGTTCTCATTTTTCATATATATATATATCCCTAACGGGCTCCCTCTGGTGGTATGAGGTGGAAGGGTGGAGGTGTTTGTATGTAGTGAGGGCCTCTTGTGGAGAAGTCCATTCATGCACCCTGGGTCCTGTGGTACCTGTGAACAGCAGGGTGCCACAGGAACACCGCTCTACATCCCCACAGGGACTACAGACCCCAGCAGACCAGCGCCTGTATGCGCTCTGAAACACAGGTATCTCAATTGGTGGAGACGCATACTGAAGTTTGACTATGGACTTTATACCCCTGTCACTTACCTAACCTCTGTCCTATGTACTTTAGATCTCCACAGGCTAAATAACCGATGGAACCATAGCAAAGGTACCTTATGTCTGTGATGCGCCCCCAGGGCCGTGCGGAACTATGCAGCCCGGCCTCTGGTTGCCGTGGGATATCACGGTGGCTGGCCTGGTCCGTGGACCAGGGCGGTCACTCAAAAGGGGGATAGATATGGGGCATTTGGACAGTTTGTGAGGCCACCTGTCGAATGCGGCTAAGGGGTGCGGAGCAGTCCTCTGGAGCTGGTGTTACGGCAGCAGGGATGGTGTGGCTCTCCACAGGTAGAGCTAGGTCCAGGGCAGCGTGGGGTGTAATGGATGGTGGTGCAGGGGAGAGACGGCAGGACGGCCCCGGAGGAAAGACGGGCACTCACACGGTGGTAAGCTTCAGTATCTTTACTGGTGATGCTGCAGGCACGGTCCAAGGTACTCCAGGTGAAGGGCGCACTATTGGACTCTCCCCAGTGAGCGGGTATAGGGCCTCCTGATCCGTTGCTTTATTCTCTCAGCTTCTGACCTGCCTGGAGCTAGGCCTAGCTTGGTTACTGTCTCTCTTTGCACCTGCTGACCTGGTGGTAGGGCCTTCTCTTTGGAGATCACTCTCCCTGGACGCTGGGACCTCCGTGACTCCTAGCCCTGGTACTTTAGTCAGTGTTTGGTGAACCTGGGACCTGTAGTCCTCCAGAGATTCCGGTGGTTCCTACTGAGTATAAATGTCCCTGTAGGCGCGGACTCGGTGTCCGGTATATATATCGGGGCGAGCCTGGTATGCTCCTCTGCCCCCTTGCTACTTCTTCCTTCTCCTCTCGCCTTCGGCCCACTCAAGGCCCTCACTAGGCTTTCACACGTGCTGTAGGCCTTAGCTCGCCTAATCACAGCAACCAGCTTGCTGCTCTCTTCACTGCTCTCTGAGTGTCAGCACGTTCTCTGCTCAACTCTGAGCTGTGTTCCTCTCTCTCTGAACATGGAACTGAAACTAAGACTGAGCTGCCTGGCTCCACCCTCCCTTTATATATCCCTAACGGGCTCCCTCTGCTGGTCTGAGGTGGTAGGGTGGAGGTGTGTGAATGTGTGAGGGCATCTTGTGGAGAAGTCCATCTATGCCCCCTTCTGGGTTCTGTGGCACCAATGCACAGCAGGACGCCACATTCTCCCCTAGTAAAACTCAGTACTCCTAGACTGAAGCATTTTTCAAAAACAGGTTAACAATAGCAAGTTTTCTTCCCTTTATGGGAGGCACTTTGCTTGAACGTTACAGGTAACAAAAACGTAATAAATACTAAATATATGTACAATAGTTACAGTTTTTGAGCAATTGTCAGTGAGTCCCCTAACTTTCACTGCAAAGTACAAGGGAGTTTGAGGGACCTGTCCGTAATCCCTCCACGTAGGCCCTGGGCGTGGCTGCAGGGCATAGGTGATCCGGAGTTGGACCACGTCTTAAGCCACGCCAAACAGGTTTTTGTTCAGTGGTTTCCAAAAAGGGGCACTCCAAGAAGTGCAATTATGGACAAATAAACAGTTTTTGGGCTGCACACAGTTCTCAGCCACCGAGTCCTTTATATATACCCTTACGGGTAACTAAATGCAACAAGAAAAGTGTCCATGTCAGCTAAATTGTCCATTGTAAGGCAAAAATACGTCAATACATACATGAAAATTACACAAGAATAACATACCCCAAGGGGCAACTATTTATACTATCAGAGTTTCTCTTCCTACTCTCTTTATCTGAGAGGAGTCTGACCTTGCGTGCTACGTGTTGACCTACGTAGTACTGGGATGCATGTGGTACTGGTGGCTGTACTACCTCCCATTCTGTCAGTTCTAAGTGTGGAGGGACTGCAAGACTGCCTTAACCTCCCTACGGGACTGGCAAGTGTACCATTGGCTGGGCCTTCTTGCTCTGCTCCAACCGGGGATCCTTCTTCCGGGGATTCTTCCTGAGCAGGCTCTTCTGGGGCACCTACAGGTTCTACTTGCTGTGGAGGGTCTTCTGGCTGTTGGTAGAAGTGTAGCACAGGTATTATTACCGCTCCACCTAGTTGGGGCCAATCTGCCGGGAAATCTCCTAATTCAGTATGTATTACTGCTTCTTTAGGCTCCTCCGGTACGATGAGAAGCACTTCTTCCCGGGGCTTTAGCGGTCCTGGACACAACTTCAGATGGTCTCTAGATACCGTTGCAGTCGTTCTTCCTCCGTCCTTGGTAATTAAACAGGTCTTCCTGTTTTCAAATCTTGAATTTAACACAGTGTAGGGTTCCCTCTCCCACTGGTCATCAAGTTTGTGGTTTCTTCTTTTTCTCTTTAGCACAACTTCTCTAGGTGAAAAGGGTTCTGCTGGTGCACTCTTGTTGTACTGTGCTTCCTGCTTGTCTCTTACCCTATTCAGACTGTCTTCGACACAGGCTTGTACTCTCCTGTACTGTTCCTGTCGCGTCGTGTCCCAGTCTTCAGTGGACATATCTGCTTCAGGTTCTACTACACCAAGCTCCAGGTCCATGGGCAACTTTCCGGGTCTTGCTCGCATGAGATATGCTGGAGTACAATTGGTGGAACTCACAGGTATGTGGTTGTACAGATCTACCAGGTCAGCTAGCTTATCTGGCCACTGGTTTCTTTCCTCTAGCGGTAAGGTCTTCAACAGGTCGATGACGATGTTATTCATCTTTTCACATAACCCATTGGTTTGGGGGTGGTACGGTGTAGTCCGTATCTTCTTACATCCGTACAGATGGCAAAACTCCTTGAACAATTCGGCTTCGAAGGCAGAGCCTTGATCTGTCAGCACCTGCTCCGGGTATCCATGGGGCCTGCAGAAGTACGCCTGAAATGTCTTCGCCGCAGTTTCTGCCATCATATCCTTGACGGGGGTGACCACCAGGAACCGGGAGTAGTGATCCACCATGGTCAGGGCATAGGAATATCCTGACCTGCTGGGTGACAGCTTGACATGATCCAGGGCCACGATCTCCAAGAATCGAGTTGTCTTGATGAGTTGCAGGGGTACCTTCTGGCTGCTGCAGTCTTTTCTTCTGAGGCTACAGGGTCCACAATCCCGGCACCATCTCTCTATGGAACTGCACATTCCAACCCAATAAAACCGACCTTTCAGCAGGGTTTCTAGCTTCTTCCAGCCAAAGTGCCCCGCTTGATCGTGGTAAGCCTCCAACACCATCTGGATGTCCGTCGTAGGCACTACGATCTGCCATACCATCTCATGGGTCCTCGGGTTGACGTACCTTCGGCACAGCTTCTCTCTATAGATGAACTGCCGGCTTCTCTCATTCCACAGTTGCTTGGCTTGTGGAGACGCGTCCTTCTCCAGGGAGGAACCTTCCTGGGTTATCAGTTCTTTGATACAGCTGACAACCGGGTCGCTGTCCTGGGTCTCCTTCCAGCTGTGGTGAGTCAAAGGCTTTAACGACTTACCGCGATGCCTCCTGCAGGCTCGTTGCTCGTGGACCATCCCATTTCTGTGGAAGGCAGGTAGCTCAATCTCCTCCAGGTCATCCACTTCTTCTTCAGTGTCCGACTGGTGAGGCATCCTGGACAGGGTATCGGCATTGGCATTCTTACGGCCTGCCCGGTACTTAATGGTGAACTGGTAGTTTGACAGCCGAGCCATCCATCGTTGCTCCATGGCTCCTAACTTGGCTGTTTCCAGATGAGTCAATGGGTTATTATCAGTGAAGGCAGTGAACTTACTGGAGGCTAGGTAGTGCTTGAACCGCTCGGTGATGGCCCAGACCAGGGCCAGGAACTCCAACTTGAAGCTGCAATAGTTCGCTGGGTTCCTCTCGGTTGGGTGGAGCTTCCTGCTTGCATAGGTGATCACCTTCTCTTGGCCATTCTGCTTCTGACTTAACACAGCTCCTAATCCCTCATTGCTGGCATCAGTGTACAGCAGGAACAATTGGCTGTAGTCAGG
The DNA here is from genome assembly GCF_046119375.1 of Phyllobates terribilis. NCBI lineage: Eukaryota > Metazoa > Chordata > Amphibia > Anura > Dendrobatidae > Phyllobates > Phyllobates terribilis. The sequence continues at coordinate 178,543,230 of NW_027362765.1, forward strand.
GTAGGCTAGGATCTCTTCGCCGGTCAGGATCTCCTTCATCACCTCAAAGGATTCAGCTTGCTCCTTACCCCACTGGAACGGGGGGTTTCTGCCTCTCCCGGACTGTCCTATCAGGAGATCTTGCAAAGGCGCCACTTTCTTAGTATAGTCCTTCACAAACCTCCGGTAATACCCGACTAGTCCCAGGAACTGACGTACCTCCTTGAGGCTCTTCGGCTCCGGCCATTTCTGGATGGCAGTGACCTTCTTCGGGTCCGGTGCTACTCCTTCTGGACTGACGATGTGCCCCAGGTACTGTACCTTTTGCTTGAGCAGGTGGCACTTGGAGGGCTTCAGCTTCATCCCATTCCGGGACAGCAACTCAAATACCTCTGCCAGGTGCTTCAAATGGTCCTCGTACATTTTGTAGTACACTATCATGTCATCCAGGTATAGCAGTACAGTCTCGAAGTTGCGGTGTCCCAGGCAGCACTCCATCAATCTCTGGAACGTTCCGGGGGCGTTGCAGAGTCCGAACGGCATACTGTTGAACTAGCAGAGTCCCATCGGGGTAGTAAAGGCCGTCTTCTCCCGATCCTCCTCAGCAACAGCTACTTGCCAGTACCCACTAGTGAGGTCAAGGGTGGAGAAGTAATTTGCAAACTTTAATGCAGCCAGGGATTCCTCTATACGGGGCAAAGGGTATGCATCTTTGTGCGTTATGCGATTTACCTGTCTGTAATCTACACATATTCTCATGCTTCCATCCTTTTTCCTGACTAGGACCAGGGGAGCTGCCCAGGGACTACAGCTATCCCTTACTACCCCTGCCTTCTTCATGTCATGCAACATCTCCTTCGCCTTCTGGTAGTGTGCTGGTGGTATGTGCCTGTAACGTTCTTTGATGGGTAGATGGTCACCTGTGGGTATATGGTGTTGTACCCCTTTAATCCTCCCAAAGTCAAGTGGGTGTTTACTGAATACCTGCTCGTATTCCTGAACCACCCGGTGTACACCCTGTTTCTGATGGGCAGGAGTGGTGTCTGTCCCAACATGGAGCTGTTGACACCAATCCTCCAGCTGAGCTTCGGAGTCGTTGTCCTCCACTGCATCTGGTGGGGTCAAGGATTCCACTGTGTGTATGGCATCATCATTCACAGTATACAATCTAGCAACAGTGGCATACCTTGACAATTTGACTTCCTCCTCCCCACAATTTAGGAGTCGTACGGGCACCCTCCCATTGTGTATGTCAACTACCCCTCTAGCAGTTAGGAGTGTAGGTCTGTGCTCTGAGCTAATGGGCTCCACTACCGCCTGGTAGTTCTGTCCCTTGAGACCTATTGCTTCCCTACACCAAATCAGCATCTCACTCATTGGGGGAATCACAATGGGTATCGGGTCTGTCACCCGTACATTACCAATCTCACCACCTGTTAGCTTTACCTGTTGCTGGTACAGGAGGGCTCGAATATCTCTCTGGAGCACCTTCCTCTGCCCTGGTTTGGCAGTGTCAGCAATCTGTTGGAGCAAAAACAACACTTCTCCCAAACAGTTACTAACAATACTGTATTTGTACCAAGTATCATATACAAGTCTGTATCACCAGGATTAGATTCTATGACAATTAGTCCTTGGTCCTTTAGTTCCATTCTCCCCACCTTCACTGTCACGTCCTTAACCCCTACTAGGTTAAAAGGAAGGCCGTTAGAGACATACACAGAGAGATTTGGGGCTGGCGGGTGGAGTTCATCTATGGACCAGTACCTTTTGTAGAGGACATCAGGTATGATGGTTACCTGTGAGCCGGTGTCTAGTAACGCAGGTATTGCTATGCCGTCCAGCACGATGGACAGGAAAGGCCTTCCTCTTACGAACCGGTGGTACCAGCTTGATGGGCCTGGTTGATTTACTCCTGGGTGTCGGCCCTCGGCCCCAGGGTTTGCCCGTTTAAAGGACAATTCCCCGCGGTGTGGCCTGCCTTGTGGCAACGGTAGCAGATGAAGTCTCCTGGAGGGCGACGTTGGTCGTTGGTCCTCCCACGGGGTGGCGTTGTCCTCCTACGGGGTGGCGTTGTCCTCCTATGGGGTGGTGTCCTCCTCCTTCTCCTCCTCATCCAAGGGACAACCTCAGGACTGTCAGCGAGTAGGATCCTTACTTCCGGCTCGGGCTCCGCCTGTAACTGCATGGTGCTCAGGACAGTGGCCAGGGTTTTACTCAGCTGACGCATTTCAGAGCGCAGGTTGTCCAGCTCGCTAGGGGGCACTGTTTGCATCTTTGTTTCAGCCGTGAATGAAGGAGCAATGGGTGCTGCGGCCACTGGGGTGGCCCCACCCTGGTAACGCTGGGTAGCAGTCCCTGATGTTTCTAGGGGCTGTAGACCCTTAATAGCCATGTCTTTCAGGGTGTCAAAGGTGGCATCTCGATGATCTAAGGCCCACCACCGTACGGTTCTGCTCTCCTCCTGGGACCTCAACCCCCGGATGAATTGTTCTGTCAGCATTTTATTCTCATCTTGTATGCTGGCTGGAGTAACCTGTTTCAGGGCCCGCAGGGCTCCCTGTAAGCGCCAGGCATAGTCCCGGATACTGTCCTCAGGTTTCTGGGTACAGTGGTAGAACCTCATCCGGAGATCTGTCTCAGTGTGGTTTTCAAAGACAGTTTGCAGTCTCTTAAAGATAATGGATACTGGTTCCTGGTCTGCGGCTGGCCAGGTTTCAACTTCCCGCTTTGCGGCAGCAGTCAATTGGCCCAGCACAACAGCGGCTCTCTGTTTACCTTCCTTTTGAATCCAGACAGGATATCTGGTTTGCCATCATACTGGGGAAGCCATTTTGCTCCAGGGATATACGGCAGGGCCATAGGTATCAACGGAGTCACGACCCCTGCTGGTGGGGCGGCCGCTCCGGCCTGTGCATCGCCGGGCGCAAGTTGAGCATCGAGAGCGTTATCCGGTGCTCCGGCGTCTTGCTGGTCGTCAGCCATGGTTGCGCCCCCCTAGTGAACCGTAGCCTACCTCCTGCTTCTTTAATCGAGTAGGCCGCAGCTCCGCAGACGATGGTCTCCTTCTAGGACCTGACGCTTCCTGGTGCTGCATTAGAGCGCGAGGTGGGGCTTGAGCTTCGCGCGCTTCCAGCAGTCACGCATTTCCGATTCCCGCGGTTACGCCCCTCTTCTTCCCGCGCGGTGACTCAAAAATGGCGGACAATGGCGGGAAACAGCGGCAATTGGCGGGAAAACTTCACCACGGTATCCGACACAGTTCTTTAAGGCGCACAATACCCGGTGGCAACGGGCACGCAATCCTGTTCGTGATGCCAGGAAGAGTATGACGCGCCTAGGGGATGGGGACAACTCAGTACCCGGGCCTTTGCCTGGTTTGGGGATGTCGCGGTGGTCGGCTCCCGGGCCCGTACCCTGGGGTCACTCTTGAAAAAGGGGATTGGAACTTGGATAGAAATAAAAATAAAGTAAATAGTTCGTGACGCCACCTGTGGTACCTGGTAAGGATTACCAGCGCTGCTGCAGACCTCCGGGGGGTGATGGGATGGCAGCTGGGATGTTTCTGCTCTCCACAGATGGAGCGGGCCCCCGGGGCAGTGTGGAGTTTGATGGTGGGTGGTGATGCTGTGGCTTGTAGTGCAGGCGGGATGGCGCAGCAGGAGTAACTGACAGAGACAAGGGATTCGCTTCAATACCATTAGTGGTGCGGATGTCAGGTACGGTCCAGGGTACTCAGTAGGATGGGTGCACTTCAGGACTTCTCCCCAGTGAGCGGGTATAAGGCCTCCTGGTCTGTGTCTGCCTCTCTGTATGCTCCTGGCCAGCCTGCAACAGGGCCTAGCTTATGTGTCGTGCTGTTTCTTCACCTGTCGCTTGGTAGTGGGACCTTCTGCTGGCAACCACTATCCCTGGTTGCCGGGGCCTTCGTGGTTCCTGGTCCTGTTAAGGGTTTAGCTTCAGGTCAGCCAGGGACTTGTAGTCCTCCTGGTATGCCGGTGATCCCTACTGGGTATAAAGGACCCTGTAGGCGCGGACCCGGTGTCCGGTTTGTATCTTGGGGTGAGCCTATGATGCTCCTCTGCCCCCTCAACTCCTCTCACCTCTCCTCTTTGCCGTCGGCCACACTCGGGGCCCACAGAACTCAGCAGCAGACGTGCTGCGTCTTCACTGCTCTCAGCGTCAGCACGCTCTCAGACTCTCTGACTCTGTCTGACTCTAAACTGAACTGCCTGGCTCCACCCTCCATATATATATATCTGGTAAAAGTAGACCAAGCACCACCATATAGCTAAACCTTATGCCTGTGCCAAAAACCCCCGAACAGGCAAAATGAGAACAGGAAAAAGGAGGGCAAAACAGGCACCAAGCATACAACATCATGAGATATAGAGGCAGAGTGTTAAAAAAGATTTGGAAATTTTATTATGACTAGGACAAACAACACCACTAATTAAAAACATGATAAAAAACATATACAACAAAGACATGTGAAAATATGAACCCTTATAGAATTTTTAGTATGAAAAGCCAATAAATATTGAATAAATATTGAATAAATATAAATTCATATATCCAAAGTATTACACAGGTATGGTATATAAAAATTCGATTTTGTTCCTAATGGTATAGATATATATTGATAAAGTATACTTTCCAAATATATCACAGGAAAGCCAAAAATATACTTGTGTTCTCCCTAGCCAGGACAAATGAACAATAGAAAATAATAAGGAAGAAAGAAAAGTATATAAATCAATTATAAAGAGGACAAAATATACCAGCCATGTGAGAGTCATAAATGGAGCAAGGGGGATGTCAAAGAAATGCCTGACCCTACGCGTTACACCATTAAATTCTGGCTTCCTCAGGGGTATAAAGTCAGTGTCCTAAGTATCCAGTATATATATCCCAAAACACACCCACATCTATTGGTCAAACAGAAAAGCATAAATGTACAGCCCGGACCAGGAAGACCTCAGTACCCCTGAGGAAGCCAGAATTTAATGGCATAATGAGTAGGGTCAGGCATTTCTTTGACATCCCCCTTGCTCCATTTATGACTCTCACATGGTTGGTATATTTTGTCCTCTTTATAATTGATTTATATACTTTTCTTTCTTCCTTATTATTTTCTATTGGGCATTTGTCCTGGTTAGGGAGAACACAAGTATATTTTTGGCTTTCCTGTGATATATTTGGAAAGTATACTTTATCTATATATATCTATACCATTAGGAACAAAATCGAATTTTTATATACCATACCTGTATAATACTTTGGATATATGAATTTATATTTATTCAATATTTATTCAATATTTATTGGCTTTTCATACTAAAAATTCTATAAGGGTTCATATTTTCACATGTCTTTGTTGTATATGTTTTTTATCATGTTTTTAATTAGTGGTGTTGCTTGTCCTAGTCATAATAAAATTTCCAAATCTTTTTCAACACTCTGCCTCTATATCTCATGATGTTGTATGCTTGGTGCCTGTTTTGCCCTCCTTTTTCCTGTTCTCATTTTCCATATATATATATCCCTAACGGGCTCCCTCTGGTGGTATGAGGTGGAAGGGTGGAGGTGTTTGTATGTAGTGAGGGCCTCTTGTGGAGAAGTCCATTCATGCACCCTGGGTCCTGTGGTACCTGTGAACAGCAGGGTGCCACAGGAACACCGCTCTACATCCCCACAGGGACTACAGACCCCAGCAGACCAGCGCCTGTATGCGCTCTGAAACACAGGTATCTCAATTGGTGGAGACGCATACTGAAGTTTGACTATGGACTTTATACCCCTGTCACTTACCTAACCTCTGTCCTATGTACTTTAGATCTCCACAGGCTAAATAACTGTCACGCTGTCTCTGTATACTGGAGGTAGGGGGCCTAAGCTGACCCTAAGCTGGGGCCCTGACTAATCCCTCAACCTGGAGGTACTGTTAAAGGTACAGAGGTCCAGGCCGCCAGCGTAACCCCTACCTCCTGAAGATCCCTGCACCTCAGTAATCTAGTCCTGAGAAGGACCCCGATCACAACCAAAGGGAACAAGAAATAATATGCCCAAACACAGTATTTAGACGAACGAGACAGTACAAGGGAAAAACCAAAACCACCTTGCATACAAACAACTTCTCAACTACAACAGAGGGAAAACCAACGGGAAAGGAGATAAATGATAAAGCGAGGAAAGGGAAAAAACACTCCAAATACACTTATCTCAGCAACTCCAAACACCACGATCCGCTCTGTCAGTCTGAATGAAATGCTTTCACCGACACCTCCCAAACAGACCAGCAGGTATATGAAGGAGTCTCACTACAGAAGTATTGATTGCAGCTGGGCGAGGCTGGACCTCATCTAGCCCAGAGAGAGAGAGAGAATTAACTCCCTCACTGCCGAGAAACACAAAGCACCAACAAGTCAGCTGCGAGAAGTCAGGCTGTGTACTCGTGACGATCTTCGTGGCAACACACCCGTGACAGTACCCCCCCTTCTACGAGGGGCCTCCGGACCCTCAGGGCCAGGTTTATCCGGGTGAGTCGTGTGGAAGGCCCGAACTAATCGGTCTGCGTTAATATCCGACGCAGGAACCCACATCCTCTCCTCAGGACCATACCCCTTCCAATGAACCAGGTACTGAAGGGACCGGCGATTAAAGCGTGAATCAATGACCCTCGATACCTGGAACTCCAAGTTACCATTGACAACCACTGGAGGGGGAGGTAAAAGTGACGGTACCACCGGCGCCACATACCTCTTAAGCAATGATCTGTGAAACACGTTGTGAATTTTAAACGTAGGGGGGAGGTCAAGACGGAATGCCACCGGATTAATAATAGAACTGATTCTGTACGGCCCGATGAACCTGGGACCCAGTTTCCAGGAGGGAACCTTAAGTTTTATATTCCTGGTAGACAACCATACCCGATCGTTCACACTTAGGTCCGGACCAGACACTCTCCTCCTATCAGCCATACGTTTGTATCGGTTCCCCATAGTATTCAGATTCTTCAGCACCCCTCTCCATACTGAAGCGAGTGATGAGGAAAATCGTTCCTCCTCAGGAACCCCCGAAGAGCCCCCCCCACTGAAAGTACAAAACTGGGGGTGAAAACCATATGCCCCAAAAAACGGGGACTTACCAGTGGACTCGCTCCGCCTATTATTAAGAGCAAACTCTGCCAGAGGTAAGAAAGAAGCCCAGTCCTCCTGGTTCTCTGACACAAAACACCGGAGATATGTCTCCAAGCTCTGGTTCATACGTTCCGTCTGACCATTGGTCTGAGGATGAAAAGCCGATGAGAACGACAACTGCATCCCCCGCCGTGCACAAAACGCCTTCCAGAACTTAGACACAAACTGAGACCCCCGATCAGACACCACCTCGGAGGGTACCCCGTGAAGCCTCACAATCTCCCCAATGAACACCTGCGCAAGAGTTTTAGCATTAGGGAGAGCCGGAAGAGCGATAAAATGTGCCATCTTGCTGAACCTGTCCACTACAACGAGTATGACCGTTTTACCCGAAGACGGAGGGAGGTCCGTAATAAAGTCCATAGACAGATGAGTCCAAGGACGCTCCGGGATCTTCAAAGGTAAGAGGGCCCCAGACGGACGGGTATGTGAGGTCTTAGAGCGCGCACAAACCCCACAGGACGCGACAAAAGTTACCACCTCCTTATGTAAATTAGGCCACCAAAACCGACGCGAGAGGAGATCCACAGTAGCTTTACTCCCCGGGTGTCCTGCAAAAACTGAGTTATGGTGTGCCTCGATCACCTTTTGTCGCAACTGATCTGGAACAAACAATCTCCCTGGAGGTCCAACAGGGGCGTCCCCCTGAGCCTCCAATACCTCCTCCTCCAGCTCAGAGCATACTGCCGAAACCACCACCCCCTCCTGAAGGATAGGAATCGGGTCGTCCGTATTCCCGGCCCCCGGGAAACTACGAGATAAGGCATCCGCCTTTACATTTTTTGACCCAGGACGATATGTAACGACAAAATTAAACCTGGTAAAAAACAATGACCACCTAGCTTGTCTGGGATTCAGACGTTTCGCGGACTCCAGATATAGCAGGTTCTTGTGATCGGTGATGACGGTGACCGGATGAACAGCCCCCTCCAGAAAATGGCGCCACTCCTCAAAAGCTAACTTAATGGCCAAGAGTTCCCTATTGCCGACATCGTAATTCCTCTCAGCGGACGACAATTTTTTAGAGAAAAAGGCGCACGGATGCCACTTACCAGGGGACGAACCCTGTGACAATACTGCTCCCACCCCTACCTCGGAAGCGTCTACCTCTACAATGAATGGCTGAGACGCATCAGGTTGAATGAGTATGGGCGCCGAGGCAAAACATTTTTTCAAAGAGGAGAATGCTTGACAAGCCTTGTCAGACCACCTAGAAAAATCCGTCCCCTTTTTAGTCATGTCAGTGAGAGGCTTAACCATGGACGAGAAATTACGAATGAACTTTCGGTAATAATTAGCAAACCCCAGGAAACGTTGTAGTGCCTTAAGATTCTCTGGCCGATCCCACTCAAGAACTGCCCGCACTTTCCCAGGGTCCATACGAAAACCGGACGCTGAAACCAGGAAGCCTAAAAACTGGAGTTCCTGTACGGCGAACACACACTTTTCCCACTTGGCATACAGTTTATTATCCCGCAAGATCTGTAACACCTGCCTAACGTGCTCCTGATGAGACACCAGATCCGGCGAGTAAATTAGGATATCATCCAGATATATGACAACAAACTGTCCCACCAAGCGGCGAAAAATGTCATTAACAAAGTGTTGGAACACCGCCGGGGCATTAGTCAGACCGAATGGCATGACAAGGTTCTCATAATGCCCCTCCGGAGTGTTAAACGCCGTCTTCCACTCATCCCCCTCCTTCATCCTAATCAGATTGTACGCCCCCCTGAGATCCAACTTAGAAAACCATTTGGCGCCCACGATCTGATTAAAGAGATCGGGAATAAGTGGGAGCGGATACGGATCTCGGACCGTAATCCGATTAAGTTCACGGAAATCCAGGCAAGGGCGTAGGCCTCCATCTTTCTTCTTAACAAAGAAGAACCCCGCAGCCACCGGTGAAGATGAAGGTCTAATATGCCCCTTAGCCAGACTTTCTGAGATATAATCCTTCATGGCCTGCCTCTCAGGACCAGAAAGGTTATACAACCTAGCTTTAGGTAACTTGGCCTCAGGGAGCAGTTTTACAGAACAGTCATACACGCGATGAGGAGGTAGTTCCTGACACCCTTTCTCCGAGAATACATCCTCAAAGTCCGCCAGAAATGGAGGTAAGACCCAAGGAGTAACCGCACCAATGACCGTGTTCATGCAGTTTTTATTACAGAATTTACTCCATTGGCTTATCTCCCTGGTTTGCCAATTAATAACCGGGTTATGCTTAGCTAACCAAGGAAGGCCCAACACAATAGGAGTGGGAAGACCCTCCAACACGTAGCAAGACAACAGTTCTTTATGTATTGCCCCCACTTGAAGTTTTACGTCATGCACAACTTGCAAAAAACTTCCCTGCCCGAGAGGCCTGGCATCGATCGAGAATATGGGGATGGGTTTAGCCAACTCACTCAACCGCATACCTTGAACCCGGGCAAACCGAGCATCAACCAGATTAGCCCCGGCCCCACTATCCAGAAGAACAGATATCCTCTCAGTTCTCGTACCCACCACCACCTCCGCCGGTACGAGAAACTGAGACGAACCTAGGGACGAAATACCTACTCCCAGATTGCCGTCCACCACACAACCTGGGATCAACAGTTTTCCGACGACTCTTCACTCTGCAAGGGACGGGATGGACACCCCCCAATAAAATGTCCCTTTCTCCCGCAGAAGAAACACCTTCCTGCCTTATGGCGCACCACCGGTCCCCTCCCCCGAAATGATGTCCCTCCTAATTGCATAGGCTCCTCTGGACTGACCAGGGGAACCACCATATGAGGGGACCTTGTAGGAGGTGGAGTCATCACAGGGGGTAGAGTTATCCCGCACCTCTCCCGAAGCCGTCTGTCCACGCGAATAGCGAGGGCCATAGCGGCTTCCAGAGACACGGGAGAGTCATACTGTGCCAACACATCCTGTAATTTGTCGGATAAACCATGACAAAACTGGCTCCTAAGAGCCGGGTCATTCCACTGGGTGTCCGTGGCCCACCTACGGAACTCCGAACAGAATTCCTCCGCCGGACGATCTCCCTGCTGGATCCTACGTAACTTAGACTCAGCAAGGGAGATCCGATCTGGGTCATCATATACGAGTCCCAGGGCAGCGAAAAACCTATCCACTGACTGGAGAGCCGGGGAACCCGGGGGAAGAGAGAACGCCCAAGATTGTGGGTCCCCTTGTAGGAGAGAGATGACAATTCCCACCCTTTGTTCTTCACTCCCCGATGACCGAGGCCGCAGCCGAAAGTACAATTTACATGCCTCCCGGAAAACAAAAAACTTGTCCCGCCCCCCAGTGAACCTATCAGGGAGAGCTACTTTAGGTTCTGGTCCGGCTTGCTCCTGAGGATGCCAAACCTTGGACCTAACGTCCGCCAGCTCCATGGACAAACTCTGCAATTGCCGAGCTAGACCGGCTACTGGATCCATAGTAGCTGGAGAAAAACTAAGTGGGTCGGTGAAAATGTCACGCTGTCTCTGTATACTGGAGGTAGGGGGCCTAAGCTGACCCTAAGCTGGGGCCCTGACTAATCCCTCAACCTGGAGGTACTGTTAAAGGTACAGAGGTCCAGGCCGCCAGCGTAACCCCTACCTCCTGAAGATCCCTGCACCTCAGTAATCTAGTCCTGAGAAGGACCCCGATCACAACCAAAGGGAACAAGAAATAATATGCCCAAACACAGTATTTAGATGAACGAGACAGTACAAGGGAAAAACCAAAACCACCTTGCATACAAACAACTTCTCAACTACAACAGAGGGAAAACCAACGGGAAAGGAGATAAATGATAAAGCGAGGAAAGGGAAAAAACACTCCAAATACACTTATCTCAGCAACTCCAAACACCACGATCCGCTCTGTCAGTCTGAATGAAATGCTTTCACCGACACCTCCCAAACAGACCAGCAGGTATATGAAGGAGTCTCACTACAGAAGTATTGATTGCAGCTGGGCGAGGCTGGACCTCATCTAGCCCAGAGAGAGAGAGAGAATTAACTCCCTCACTGCCGAGAAACACAAAGCACCAACAAGTCAGCTGCGAGAAGTCAGGCTGTGTACTCGTGACGATCTTCGTGGCAACACACCCGTGACAATAACTGATGGAACCATAGCAAAGGTACCTTATGTCTGTGACGCGCCCCCAGGGCCGTGCGGTACTCGGCAGCCGGGCCTCTGGTTGCTGTGGGATATCACGGTGGCTGGCCTGGTCCGTGGACCAGGGCGTCACTCAAAAGGGGGATAGATATGGGGCATTTGGACAGTTCGTGAGGCCACCTGTCGAATGCGGCTTAGGGGTGCCGCCGCTGCGGAGCAGTCCTCTGGAGCTGGTGTTACGGCAGCAGGGATGGTGTGGCACTCCACAGGTAGAGCTAGGTCCAGGGCAGCGTGGGGTGTAATGGATGGTGGTGCAGGGGAGAGATGGCAGGACGGCCCCGGAGGAAAGACGGACACTCACACGGGGGTAAGCTTCAGTATCTTTGCTGGTGATGCTGCAGGCACGGTCCAAGGTACTCCAGGTGAAGGGCACACTTTTGGACTCTCCCCAGTGAGCGGGTATAGGGCCTCCTGATCCGTTGCTTTATTCTCTCAGCTTCTGACCTGCCTGGAGCTAGGCCTAGCTTGGTTACTGTCTCTCTTTGCACCTGCTGACCTGGTGGGAGGGCCTTCTCTTTGGAGATCACTCTCCCTGGACGCTGGGACCTCCGTGACTCCTAGCCCTGGTACTTTAGTTAGTGTTTGGTGAACCTGGGACCTGTAGTCCTCCAGGGGTTCCGGTGGTTCCTACTGAGTATAAATGTCCCTGTAGGCGCGGACTCGGTGTCCGGTATATATATCGGGGCGAGCCTGGTATGCTCCTCTGCCCCCTTGCTACTTCTTCCTTCTCCTCTCGCCTTCGGCCCACTCAAGGCCCTCACTAGGCTTTCACACGTGCTGTAGGCCTTAGCTCGCCTAATCACAGCAACCAGCTTGCTGCTCTCTTCACTGCTCTCTGAGTGTCAGCACGCTCTCTTCTCAACTCTGAGCTGTGTTCCTCTCTCTCTGAACACTGAACTGAAACTAAGACTGAGCTGCCTGGCTCCACCCTCCCTTTATATATCCCTAACGGGCTCCCTCCGCTGGTCTGAGGTGGTAGGGTGGAGGTGTGTGAATGTGTGAGGGCCTCTTGTGGAGAAGTCCATCCATGCCCCCTTCTGGGTTCTGTGGCACCAATGCACAGCAGGGCGCCACATCTTCCCCCCCCCCCTTTTTACCCCACATCATACTCCTGTGACTGTTACTCTGACATGCCTCCTATTATTACAGCCCTTCCTCTTGCCTCCTGCCACGCTGTGGCCCCTACCCAAAACATCTGGCTCATATGCACACTTGATCAAAAGTAAGACTGAACTGTATCTGCAATAATACGCTTGCTTATATGTCTATATACCAAGTGTACTGTATATGTAAATACACCCCACCTGATCTCTCTCTCCGCTTCTCGCTTCCTCTTCACCCACCCCCATCCCTCTTACTTCCCTCCCTCCCCCCCCTCCCCTCTACCTCTTTTTCCTCATCCCCCATCCTTTCTAGTCCGTTCTATGTTCCATTAGCTGCCCCCCTGGAGCTATGTATTTATGTCTATTTTTACAATTTTTACTATTATATGGTTGTATTCTGACACTGTTGTCTCTCTTCTCAGTAGCGACTCAATGAATAAGGCCTATGTTGTGGCCGAAACGTCTACTGTCGCCTTCACAAATTGTCGCTTAAACATCTATGGTTTGATTTAGCTTTCTATGCCTGTTAAATAAATACCACTGCAAAATGATCCTATGAGTGTGCGATGAATTTAATCTTCTGCATGGTCCAGGCATCACAGGCCTGTTCCATCAGCACCTCTCTACTCTAACTGAGTGCACGCTAATTATCTACGTAAAAAGCAATCCAGACAACACCGTTTTTCTGCGCCATTTGCTTGTGTAGGGAGAGGTGCTGCTGCGTCAGGGACATATTTGCTTGTGTATTAGGTAGTGTAGGGAGAAAAACCATACATTACACTTATACATCTTAACAAACATTCCTTCTGAGGACTAATCGATCTGCAGAGATATCAGGCAGGCAGGGTGTATAGGCAGGCAGTGTATATAGCAGACTGCAGTGCATATAGCACAAGAGGCTCCATTCCAGTTCCATCTTCTGCTGCTGTTAGATATTTCTATACAAAGGCCCAGGTCTCGGGGGCCAGGAATACTTTTCTTTGGATCTTAATCCTCATTATTTGCTTAAAAAGCGATCCAGAGAACACCATTTTTTCTGCTCCATTTGCTTGTTGGCACTGCAGAATACAGCCAGGTCTTTTCCATATTAGAGCGCTAGAAATCCAGCTATTTAAAACTGTGTTTTCTCCGTCAAATGGATCACATATATTTTGTCAGAAAATACTGCCATTTCTGGCCTCCATTAAAAATTTCCTTTAGTGTGTCAGTGAAGCAATTCACTGCAGTTTGCTGTTCAAACTACTTACCTACAGGCCAGGTATTTAAAGCTCTGTTTTCTCCATCACACGGATCACATATAAGTTCGCTCCAAACTCAGTCATTTGTAGTGAGCGTGGAAGATACTGTCCTCCATTTAAAATGGGCAAGGCACGTGGCAAGGGACGGGGAACTGGACGTGATGGTAATGGTGCATGCAGAGGCCGAGGACAAGGCCGTGGGCAAGCCGAAATTGTGCCACAACAAACACCCACATCTTCTCGCCTGACCTTCCTGTCCCAATTTCTAGGGGACTGCAGCACACCACTATTGAACCCAGAGCAGTGTCAAAAGGTTGCTGGTTGGATAGCGGATAATGCTTCCAGTCACTTAGCCACCACCCTGTCTTCCACACGGTCAAGTCTCAGTAGCCGTGAGTCTGGACTGCATATTCCTCACCCTGATCCTCCTTACTCCCACCATGCCGAGTACCCAGAGACAACTGATCCCACACTTGGACACTCTGAAGAGCTGTTCACTTTTCCATTTATAGTTTCGGGCCTCTCGCCCGGTCCACTTGAAGCGGGGCAAGAGGAGATTGCGTGCAGTGATGCCCAAATATTTGAGCAGCCATGGTCACACGAAGGCGAAGGTGGGAAAGTGTCACAAGAGGTGGACGATGATGAGACACAATTGCCAGAAAGTCAGGAGGAGGACCAGGGTGCGGAAGTGGAAGACGAGGTGGTGGATGATATAGTAACTGACCCAACCTGGCAGGAGGACATGCGGAGCGAGGACAGCAGCACACAGGGTGAGGGAGGCAGAGCACCATAACAGGCAGGAAGAAGCAGTGTGGGGGCCACAGACAGAAGGCAGGCAACCGTTTCCCGTAACACCAACACGAAGGAAGTTGCCAGTACAACTGTTCGGTCTTCCCGAGTCTGGTTGTTTTTTAAAGCCTCCACGAACTTAAAAGGCCATATTTTAAGTGCAAAGAGCTGCCCAGAAATCTGGCAGTTTAGTGTTGTAGCCTGTGGGTGGGTGGCTGTCTGCATACTTGCACTTGCATTCCAAGTGACAGAAAACTAAGCAGATGGTGGCCTCTATCATCATCATGGCCTCACCTCGGCACTATGAACTCTCCTGAAGGATAAGCCAGGGCCCGCCGGAGGAGTCTCCGGTTCTTTGGTGGGCCCGTCCAACCCTGCCGAAAAGCAGCCCTGGCTAAGAAAAGTGTGGGGGAAGGTTCCCGGACACTCTATGGCTGCTTTTTTAATGTGGATCGGCGATGCTTATGCATGTTATTTCTCAAAATGCATTACAGATCAGGCCATGGTCCAACTCTGTATTCAAGAAATTAAATGCGCAAAGAAAGATGTGTGTGTGTCAAAGCACCACCGACAAGTGCGAGTTGATGTTGGACGGGCTGCCATTTCTTCTGCAACAAGCTCAATTACAGGACTTCCTGGGAGAAATGACACGCAGGGTAGATACGGTTTCCCTCTATGCCAGTCCTTTCACCAAGCTAAATACAACTCTCAGCAAAAAAAGTTGTGGACTGGCTCAGTACCGTCCCTGGCCACATTCACCTGTTCACGTGTTTGTGGTTAGGCGGTCCTTCCCAGTAAGTGCACTGGGGAGGGCACGGGTAATGTTGTGGGACCCGTGCTTGTGGAAGGCGGAGGCGATACCGGGAAATATAGTGGCGGCTGGGGACCAAGTATGGACACCCGGCCGCCACCGGCATAAGGTTATGAAAAGCTTCCGCCTCCATGAGCCTAAAAGGCCACATTTCAAGTGCAAGCAGCTGTCAAAAATTTGGCAGTACAATATTGCAGCCTGTGGGTGGCTGCCTGCATAGTTGCGCTGGGGTAGGGACAACTGAACGCTGCAGTGGGACAAGGACGTGGATGGTGATTGTTGTAAGTCTGCAACGACAGGTGCATGGCGGGAGGCATCTTCGCATGCGCCAAGGATCACTTATGATGGGCATACTTTTAGGCAGTGACCTGGGAGTCAGAAATGCTTCCAGAGGTCTTCCCCATGCTGTTCCCATGTCTTTTCAGCACTGTATGCATGTGTCTGATGATGTGTCACACACCACATGGCCAGATAAGGTTGTAAAATGTTAAAATGACATTTCCTGGTGAATGCATTTGTCTTTGTTGAAAGCAATGCAAAAGTGCAAAAATGCATCAAAAACGCTACATGTGAACATAGCCCAAGTGTAGAGGAGTATTTTTGGTTTTGGTTATTTATTTTGCCTTATATACAAGTCATTACCCTGGAAAGGATGTTCCTTAATATATTTCCCAGGAAAATCCATTTTGGTTTTGGTTTTCTATGTTTTATTGTGAATCCGTAAAAGTGGCGTAATACTCTGACAACGTTGTTGACAGCAGTGACCTGGGAGTCAGAAATGCTTCCAGGGGTCTTCCCCATGCTGTTCCCATGTCATTTGAGCACTGTTCCCATCGATTTGGGCAATTTTTAGGCCCTCTGCAGACCGCCGGGGGGGGCTGCCTGAAAAATGCTCGAGTTTCCCATAGACTTACATTGGGCTCGTTGCTCGGGTCGAGCACCCGAGTATTCCAATTTGCTCGACCCGAGCAACGAGTACCCGAGCATTTTAGTGCTCACTCATCACTAGTCCTCACGTGTTCTACATGCTCTCGGAAGGTTTTGCTATGTACCACATTGTCATCCAAGTACAGCTGACAGATATCATCCCTCAATTCTTCCAAACAGGTCTCCATGCTCCTCTGAAATTCTGCTGGAGCTGAACTGAGCCCAAATGGTATGCAGATCCACTCATATAACCCCCACGGTGTGATGAATGCTGTCAAGGGTCTACTGGACTCTTTAACAAACCCTTGATGGTATGCTTTACCCTGATCGAGGACAGAGAACCAGGTACTTCCTGATAGGCTATCCAACATATCTTGAATCTTTGGTATCAGGTGCCGATCAGGTACTGACTTTCAGTTTAGTTCCCGGTAATCACAGCAGAGTATCAACGTACCGTCCTTCTTCCTAACACAAACAATAGGAGAGGAATAAGACGACTTCGACTTTTGGACCCAACCTCTGTTGATTAGATCTTGTATATACTCTTTCACTTCACGGTGTAATGGTTTCGGCACAGACATGTAACTTCTGGTTACTGGGGTCGTGTCTTTCAAATTGATTTTTAATTGCAACGACGGGATACAGCCTATTCAGAGTCATCTTTAGAGAATGCATGACACTCTTCTCTCAGCATCTGTTTTGCTATCACTATATCTTCAGCACACAAGTGTTCCAGGGATACTGGGGGATCCCAGGACCCTGAGGTGGGTCATGCAATTTCCTTCCCTGGGCAACTCCTGTTACTTGGTGGGGAGACTGAATTCACGGTAGACCCCTCGGCGGGTCTCACACTGGCTGGATATACCATTTTAACGGTTTCAATGTGACCTAACACAGTCTTTGGATCCAGTCTAATCTCGTGTTTCGTAGTATTCATCACCGATACTGTCACTTGAGCAAACCCACCAATAGGAATCAGAAGCACAGTCTCACCTTGAACTAGGCCTCCCGGAAGTTCTGAGGAGTCTTTTGGCACGAACGGTCTTTTCTGGACTTTTCTTCCCATTTCTACGCGGACTTCGCAACTCACCCTCACCATTTGGTTTGCAGGAATGATGGTTGGGCGCCAGCCTACCTTAACTTCTTTTAGTTCCATTGTATTCTGTGCTTTCTTTACTCTATGAATCACATTTTCCGCCACGGACTTGGGTATGGTAATTGATGTGGCAATTGCATCCACCACCAGCGTCCCTGACTTGTGTTTCGTGACGACCTCACTGATTACATTATAATCCAGGATAGGATCCTCTGCCACGTTCTGATCACTGGTCACGAGAAAAGGTACCAAAAGCTCAATGGTGTTGCTGTTCTTCGAGGCCCTCAGTTGGAAAGTCACTTCCACCCAGCCTATGAAAGGGATTTCGGTCTTGTTGACAGCTTTGCCGTGGAGTTCCTCTGGTCCTCAAAGTTCTTTTAGCCACCGAAGGCAGGTATGTGGCAGGTACAGCCTTCTCCATTCTTCATTTAAAAGGCTCGCTTGGGCTCCTGTGTCCCACAGTGCTTTTACCCGGAGTCCATCTAGCTGGCACTGTATTAAGCACCTTTCACCGATTAGGCTGATGAGGCTATCTTTACTGACCGAGGAATCCTCCTCCCAGGAGTACATCGTTTGACCTCCACACTGGGCATTAAGTAACTGATGCCCCTGTCTCTCTTGCCGCTGTTGTAGACTGAAACACACTTGGGGATAGTACTGACGCAGGAGTTTTACCTCATGCGCTGTTCTGGGGTTTGGTGAGATTTGAATTTGCTTCTGGGGCCTCCTCTGTGTCGTGATTACCAGTCGCCCAGCACTGGCAAGCTCCTGTCTTTTAACCCAAACAACCGTGACCATTGGCATTCCTTGGCATAATGTCCTTCCTCACCATATCTTAGACAGTGGACACACACCGTACTCTGATTTGATGAATGACACGCTTCACAAGCCGGGTATCTTCTGTTTTGGAACCCACTCCTGGGTCTGAGGGATATAGGTTCTGGCCTGGAACGAATCAACTTTTTCACCTCAATCAACCCGGCTCGCAGTTCTATTACTTCCTCCCAGTCAGTGCTGGCGGTCCTCTCTTTGGTTGGTGATTTAAGGTTCCCTCTCGGAGGTGGTACTGGAGGGTCTCCATGATGATCTTCGGACAGGCCACCAGGGGTCTCCAACTTCAGCTGACTCATTTTGGTGATTTTAGGAGCAGAGCATTTCTTTAACTTCTGTTCACTCTCTGACTCCAAACTAGCTGCCTCATTCATTTTTTCAGTTAGGACTTCATCCAGAATGCCAGGATCTTCCAGGTACTGTTTCAGCTGCAACTTGATGTCTTTGAGGTTTCTGGCCTCCCTGAGCTCGCCGTAGGACACCTGCGTTACGGTTTGACAGGTGTACCGGCCCAGTAAAACTCCCCATGTCATTGCTTTCCCAATGATCTCAAGAACTTCTTATGGACTAGAATAGCATCAAACTTCTCCTCCACTTCTACATCTCTGGATGCAAACAACAGTCTATCCTCCAGTTCAGTTGCTCTGAGCAAGAAACTTTGGGGTGATTCATTATTTTTCTGTGAGAGGTTAATGAGTCGGTGGAACAATTCTGAAGTACTATCTTCTTTATAGTGCCCTTTTAAAATCATCTTCAGCTGATGCAAGGTCAATTGACTCTTCATTTCTAGAATACTACAGAGATTCAGTCCTGGGTTGATCGCTTTCACCACCCCCTCAACGATCTTATCTGGCTGGTAGTCTTTCTGTAATCCTGCATCGATCTGGTGCAACAATTTCATATATTTTCATATATATTTCTGTTCACACTCTCCAATCTGTCCCAGGATCTTGAATTCTTTCCTTTTAGTGATTTGTGATGTTAGAGAGGACTGTCTTCCTGATTTATCTAACCCGAGCAGGGTAAAGAATCTCTCTGAGTCTGTCACCCGTTCAGAGATTTTGGTCGATTCCTGCAGGGCTGTTGGTAGGGTTTTGAATTGTTCTTTCAATTCCTATAGTTCTGTCTGCGGACTGAGATTCCCGCTTTTGGTAATTGGTGCTGCCCCTGCATCCTCCAACTTCAACCTGGTTAGGAACTGTGTTAGCTTCTGGAGGAACGTCCCCATGACGTCTTCAGCTTCTTTGTCCCCCAGCTCATCCATTTTTGCATTAATGGCAGCTAACAGTTGCCTGCAGTTGTGTGCTTTTGAAATCTGGTCTTCTGACATCTTTATATGTTCTGCTATTGGTCTTAATTCTTCACAGGTTAACTGAAGAAGCAGCTCACTAATTCTGTCCATTTGTACTTCTACATCCATTGCTGCTAGTGAGTTTTCTTTAGGGCTGGACCCCTTTAACTGGTGTAGCAGAGTTGAATTGAGGTGCTGAGCTGCTGTGTTTTCCCAGACACTTTTCCTCTTCTCCCTCTACACACTAATTCCCGCTCAGGATGCCCCGTACGGGCCACCAATGTTACACGCACGCTGCTAGGTTCAGATAGGGTGAGACGGGTTTCATGAATTCTTTGGAATCCTGGGGGAACCGTTACTCAGGGCAACCATAGGCTGCAGCATCTCTAAGGCACACAATAGATTCAATTGCTGACAAGAGTCTTTTTCAACAGTTTAACATTGAAATTTAATCTGAAGCACGGCCAGTACAATTCAGGAACATTACAGCCACAATCTTCATTACAGTCACAATCTTCATTACAGTACAGTCTGAGTTTCTTGAGCTACTGGCTCCAGTAACAAAATAGTAGTTTCTTCACAAGGCACAGTATTACAGTCTCTTCAGTAGCATAATTCAACATGGATTAGATCTCTTAGCAGCATACTAGTGATGAGCGATTATGTTTTGTTAACCCTTTCGCCGAGTATGCTCGGGCGAGCACCGAGTATTTACAGCTGCTCGGTGTTATGTTTGAATCACTCCCGTGTGCATGATTTGCAACTGTTTGACAGCTTTAATACATGTGAGGAATGTGTAAGAAATAGTTAGTGTAGGGTCTGTAAAGGCTGCCAGATCAAACAAACAGTCCTTCTCAGGACTAATATCCATCCCAGGTATATCAGGCAGGCAGGCAGGCAGGCTGTATAGGAGACGCAGTGGTTATACCAGCAAACGCTGCATTACAGTCCTGTGTGCTGCTCCTGTTGCTGAAATTGCTGGACTTAGCTCCAGGTCCCGGGGGCCAGGAAAAATCCTTTTTTTTTTATCTAAATCCTCTTTTTTTTTTCCTCCTTCACAATGTACAAATACCCATCTTATTAACCTTTTGGTGCCCCCCCCCCCCCCAAAAAAAAAAAAGTGTGCCTCTGATTTTTCAGACACAAATATATCTGTTGAAAATAGTCTGGTGTAGGCCAGAAAAATAGAAGTGTGGTTTTGCAGTTCTATGGGCCATTTGTATCTTAAAAAAAAACAGTTTGAGTGTGTCGCTCACTGTTCAGCCGCAAATATATATATATTTTAAAAAGCCTGTTTTTTGATGTTCCACGGTAAAACATCTCTATTATCCTGTTTTTGGCATTTTTTCCTGTATAAAAATAATAATAGTGTCTCCCTGATTATTCAGACACAAATATATCTGTTGAAAATAGTCTAGTGTAGGCCAGAGAGACAGAAGTGTGCTTTTGCTGTTCCACGGTAAAAAATCTCTATTATCCTGCTTTTTGCATTTTTTGCTGTAAAAAAAAAAAATAGTGTCTCCCTGATTTTTCAGACACAAATATATCTGTTGAAAATAGTCTGGTGTAGGCCCGAGAAATACAAGTGTGGTTTTGCAGTTCCACGGTACAAACCTCTGTATTATCCACTTTTGGGCCATTTGTATCTAAAAAAAACAGTTTGAGTGTGTCGCTCACTGTTCAGCCGCAAATATATATATATTTTTAAAAGCCTGGTATACACCAGTAAATTATTACTGTGGTTTTGATGTTCCACGGTAAAACATCTCTATTATCCTGTTTTTGGCATTTTTTGCTGTATAAAAATAATAATAGTGTCTCCCTGATTTTTCAGACACAAATATATCTGTTGAAAATAGTCTGGTGTAGGCCAGAGAGACAGAAGTGTGCTTTTGCTGTTCCACGGTAAAAAATCTCTATTATCCTGCTTTTTGCATTTTTTGCTGTAAAAAAAAAAATAAATAGTGTCTCCCTGATTTTTCAGACACAAATATATCTGTTGAAAATAGTCTGGTATAGGCCCGAGAAATACAAGTGTGGTTTTGCAGTTTCACGGTACAAACCTCTGTATTATCCACTTTTGGGCCATTTGTATCTAAAAAAAACAGTTTGAGTGTGTCGCTCACTGTTCAGCCGCAAATATATATATATTTTAAAAAGCCTGGTATACACCAGTAAATTATAACTGTGGTTTTGCTGTTCCACGGTAAAAAAATCTCTATTATTCAGGTTTTGGTAGTTTTTTCCGTAAAGAAAAACAGTAGTGTCTCCTGACTGTTGTGACACAAAAATATATCTGTTGAAAATAGTCTTGTGTAGGCCCTACATCCCAGTGTGGTTTCGCAGTTCCACGGGTCAAATCGCTGTACTATCCAGTTTTGGACCTTTGGTATCTAAAAAAAAAGCAGTTTGAGTGTGTCGCTCACTGTTCAGCCGCAAATATCTCTATTTAAAAAAGTGTGGTATACCCCAGTAAACAATAACTGTGGTTTTCCTCTTCCACGGTTCTAATCTACTCTTTATTACCCTTTTTCCATTGATAGTGCAAGTGTAAGCTATTTTACTTCATTTACAATGGGTAAGGCGCGTGGCAAGGGACGTGGAAGTGGACGTTCTGGTGATGGTTCGTGCAGAGGACGGGGCCGTGGCCAAGGTGAAAATGTGCCACAACCAACAGCCACATCTTCTCGCTCCCACTTCTTGACCGAATTACTAGGGAAGCACAGAACAACACCAGTATTGAGAACTGATCAGTGTGAACAGGTTATTAATTGGATAGCAGACAATACTTCCAGTTACCTGGGCACCACCACCTCCGGTCTGTCTTCCACACGGTCAACTCTTAGTAGCCGTGAGTCTCGACCGCATACTCCTCCTCACCCTGATGCTCCTTCCTCCCACCATGCCGAGTGTCGTCAGACAGCAAGTGATCCCACACTTGGACACTCTGAAGAGCTGTTCACTGGTCCATTTCCATATTTGGGCCCCTCGCCTGATACGCTTGAAGTGGTGGAAGAGGAGATCCCATGTTGCGATGCCCAAATATTTGAACAGCCATGGCCACAGGAAGTCGACGTTGGCAATCTGTCACAAGAGGTAGACGATGACGAGACACAATTGCCAGGAAGTGAGGAGGAGGATCGTGGTGCACAAGTGGAAGAGGAGGAGGTGGTGGATGATCTAGTAACTGACCCAACGTGGAAGGAGGACATGCAAAGTGAGGCCAGCAGCACACAGGGGGAGGGAGGCAGAGTACCCCAACAGGCAGGAAGAAGCAGTGTGGTGGCCGCAGACAGAAGGCAGGCAACTGTTCCCCGTAACACCAACACGAGGGACGTTACCAGTACAAGCGGTAGGTCTTCCTGAGTCTGGAATTTTTTTAAAGACTCTGCTGATAACCCCAAAAAGGCCATATGTTCCACCTGCCATGCCAGCATCAGCAGGGGTGACAAAACTACCAGCCTGACCACCACCAGCATGATCAGGCACATGGCAGCAAAGCACCCGACTTTGTGGGGCGAAACCCAGGGTCCACGACCAGTGTCAGCGGGTGTCACCACTGCTTCTTCCACTGTTGTGCGTGCAATAGAACCCCCTGTTGTGTGTGCAAGGCAATCCCCTGTCCATACTGCATGTAAAGATGCCCCCTCCTCTCAGTCTTCACTTGTTATGGCAGTTTCTCAAGAAACAGCATCAACGTCCACGTCCACGTCCCACCGCAGCGTTCAATTGTCCATATCCCAGACCTTTGAACGAAAGCGGAAATTCGCAGCTAACGCCCCACAGGCCACAGTCCTAAATTCGCACATTTCACGACTGCTTGCATTGGAAATGCTGCCTTTTAGGCTGGTGGAGATGGAATCCTTCCGCAATCTTATGGCGGTGGCCGTCCCTCGGTACTCGGTCCCCAGCCGACACTATTTTGCCCGGTGTGCCATCCCCGCACTACACAAGCACGTGTCCCAAAGCATCTGCCGTGCCCTCAACAACGCAGTTACTGGGAGAGTCCACCTGACAACGGACACGTGGACAAGTGCTTGTGGCCAGGGACGGTACATCTCTCTGACGGCACACTGGGTAAACAAAGTGGAAGCCGGGACCCAGTCGGACCTTGGGACGGAACACATCCTCCCCACACCGAGGATTGCGGGCCCTATGTCAGTCAGAGTTGCCCCCACAGTGTACAGCTCCTGCGCATCCTCCTCCTCCTCCTCCTCCTCATGTTCAGCCTCCATCTCAGATATCACCACATCAGTTACAAGCTGGAAGCATTGCAGTACTGCCTCCGCCAAGCGGCAACAGGCTGTGCTGAAACTCATAAGCTTAGGTGATAAACCTCACACTGCTTGTGAGTTGTGGACAGCTGTGAAAGAGCAGGCAGATCTGTGGCTGAGACCGCTGAACCTACATCCCGGCATGGTCGTGTGTGACAATGGCCGTAACCTGGTGGCGGCTCTGAGGCGAGGTGAGATCACACACGTACCATGCCTGGCTCATGTGCTTAACCTCGTGGTTCAGCGGTTTCTTAAATCGTACCCCGAGTTGCCAGATCTGCTCGTGAAAGTACGCCGCCTGTCAGCTAGTTTTTGCAAGTCGGCTACAGCTTCCGCCGCCCTTGCTGTGTTGCAGCAGCGTTTGCAGCTTCCGGCACACCGACTGGTGTGTGATATCCCCACACGTTGGAACTCTACCCTCTACATGTTGAAAAGGATTTGTGAGCAGAAGAGAGCAGTTGTGGAGTACCAGCTGCAACAAGGCCGTCGATATTCAGGTCAGACTCCACACATAAGACCTCAGGAGTGGACCTGGATGTCTGACATATGTACCACCCTGACAAACTTTGAGGAGGCCACCAAGAAGGTGAGTGGCGATGACGCCATCATTAGTGTCAGCATCCCACTTGTCTGTCTTTTGCAACGCTCTCTGCAGAGAATTAAAGAGGAGGCATTGCAGCCAGAGTATGATGAGATGGATCAAGAAGCCGTAGCGGGCGATTACACACAGCCCAGCCTCATCTCATCCCAACGTGCATTGGGGGACAATGAGGGAAAGGAGGAGGAGGAGGAGGAAGAACAGGAGCTGCTATCATGCGTTGTAGACGGTAGTACCTGTACAAGTGTCATACCGTCGGTTCAGCGTGGGTGGCCTGAGGACAGGGGGGAGGAGGAAGAGGAGGAGGAGGAGGAGAGCATGGTCAGTCGTCATCTTGGTGAGGACACGGAAATCTTGCCCATTACCAGTCTGGCACGCATGGCTGACTTTATGTTACGCTGCCTTAACCGTGACCCTCGCGTTGTCAAAATGTTGGGTGACAGTCATTACTGGTTGGTGACACTTGTAGACCCCCGCTACAAGGAGAACTTTCACTCTCTTATTCCTGAGGTGGAGAGGTCTACAAAAATGGGGCAATACCAGAAGGCCCTTGCTGCAGAAAATTGTTAAAAAAATTCCCATCTGAACACGCTAGCGGCAGAGGTCACAGTTCGTTGCCCAACCAAGGCGTACAGGCGAGAGAGATGCAACTCCAATCCAGCAGAGGCAGAGGAACACTGTCAACGTTCTGGGACAGTTTTCTGACACCCGCCCAGCTTACAGGCCCTGAGGCGCGGGGTACTCTCACAAGGAGTGGAAAGTTTCAAAAGATGGTGAGGGAGTACCTGTAACATGCCTGGCGGCGTCCTTGCATAGTGGTCCATTTCCCACTGTGCAGGAGCACGCACTTGATATCCTGTCCGGAATGTCTCTCTGACTTCCCTCCATGCTGTCTGTTTGTGTCTGTCTCTGCTGCTTAAGGGCGGCGCCCGATCACTTCCTGCTTTTTGTACCTGCTGTGGGTCACACCCCTTGTGCGTCCTCAGCCTATTGCTGTCTGACACTTGGTATATAGCTCAGCAGTTCCCTTCTATCCCTGCCTGAGCATAGTGTTTTCCTTCAGTGTGTGCTTGCACTCTGAAGGTGCCAGGTCCCGTCTTTGTTTCCTTGTCTGCCTTTCCTGGAGGCTGTATTTCCAGGCCTGTCTGAACTTAGTCCTGAACTGAGTCCTGTATGTCTCCTGCTTTGCGGTATCAGCTCCCGTGTCTGAACTGTGTCCTGTATGTCTCCTGCTTTGCGGTATTAGTTCCCGTGTCTGAACTAAGTCCTGTATGTCTCCTGCTTTGCGGTATTAGTTCCCGTGTCTGAACTGAGTCCTTTCTGTGTTCTCTTGTTTGTCCTGTCTGAACACGCTCCTAGCCTGTTCCTCCTGCCTTCTAGGGGCTGATTACCTAGACCCGCTCCTGTCTCTTGTCAGTCCTGTCTGAACACGCTCCTAGCCTGTTCCTCCTGCCTTCTAGGGGCCGATTACCTAGACCCGTTCCTGTATCTTGTCTGACCTGTCTGAACTCGCTCCTAGCCTGTTCCTCTCGCCTTCTAGTGGCCGTTTTCCTAGACCCGCTCTTGTGTCTGGTCTGTCCTGTCTGAACACGCTCCTTGCCTGTTCGTTCCGCCTTCTAGTGGCCGATTTCCTAGACCCGCTCCTGCGTCTGGTCTGTCCTGTCTGAACACGCTCCTTGCCTGTTCGTTCCGCCTCTCTGGGGGCCGTATTCCCAGACCCGCTCCTGTATCCCTCTGCAGTGTCGGTCTCCTCCGTACACTCAGTTCCAGTCTGAACTCTCTCCTGTCCTTTACCTGTTTTGCCTCTATGTCCGTTCCCTTCCTTTTTCTGCAGAGTCTGAACTCGTACCTAACTCCTGCCTGTTGTCTCTGTACTCCCGTTTGTGAGTTTGTGGTCCACTCGCTACTTCACTGCAAGTACCCTGTGGGTGTCTGGCTCTGTCTTTCCCTTCCTGTCTGTTCCGTGTGAACAGAGTCCTGTCCTGCCCTGCTTCTGCCCGCTGCTCCGGCAGTCCTGTCCTGCCCTGCTTCTGCCCGCTGCTCCGGCAGTCCTGTCCTGCCCTGCTTCTGCCCGCTGCTCCGGCAGTCCTGTCCTGCCCTGCTTCTGCCCGCTGCTCCGGCAGTCCTGTCCTGTCCTGCCCTGCTCAGCCTTGTCTGCACTCTAGCTGTGCTTGCCTGTAACCCTCTGCCTGTATTGTTCCTGAGTCCCGGTGTGTACTGGGTCCTATCCCGCCTGTGTTCCTACCTGCTAGTGCCTCCCTGTCTGCACTCTAGCTGTGCTTGCCTTTACCCCCCTGCCTGCATACCCGCCTGCCTGCATACCAGTCGTGCCTGCCTATACCCACCAGTCTGTGTGCCAGCCTACCAGCCTGTTCCTGTATTCCCCTGTGTGGGTCAACAGCCGTGTCCGGGGTCTGTCCTGGAGTAGCACCTGGTCCCTCTGCTCGGTTCCTCCTTGGTGCACTGGCGTCGTATGCCGTCGTGCGACCCTGGTCGGATCGGGTGAATACTTAGTCACGCCCCTCCAGGCATTCACTCTCCGGCACGGTCCAGTGGAATCACTACAATCACACGCACACGCCGCTCAGCCCGGGCGTGTGCATAACAGCATGCTCAGGCCATGGTTCCCGTTGAGCCCCACGGCCTTCGCCCTCTGAGAAGTTTTCCAGCGAATATATGCATTAAAATAAATAAATAAATTTTTTTTTCCCTTAGCTGAGTTCCAGGCGAATTACGCACCGTCCAGATGGATCTATCAGCTCTCGTTCCTGCGGATCCGCCACGTTACTATGGGGATCCAAGACAGTGTCGTGCATTTGTGGAGCAATGCATGCTACACTTTAAGGCCTACCCTCTTTATTTTCCTTCCGATTGGGTTAAAGTGGCCTTTATGATGTCTTACCTGGCGGGTGATGCCTTGGAATGGATCAACCCCCTATATGAAACACAGGATCCGATCCTCCGGGACCTAATGGCCTTCCTGGTGGCCTTTCTAATGGTCTTCGATGATCCTAACCCGGAGGCTCCTGCTGAAGCTTCACTTCCCAATATCCCGGAGCAGCCCCAATGGGTAATGTGTGTGGGTAGCGCAATAGTCCTCCAGCCCAATGAGACTACTGCCCACCCAGAATCCTCTCAGGGTGACTACGCTTTCCGGAATACTTCTCTCAACCTCAAGAGGCAGTCCAGACGTGCTAGACTTAGAGGCAAGCCGTCACGCCAGGGCCTGTCCTCCCTGAGACCTCCTGACCCCAACCTTGAAGTCCCTACTGAAGCTTCATCTCCCTGTATCCCGGAGAAACCCCAATGGGTAGTGTGCGTGGGTAGTGCACCAGTTCTCCTGCCCGAAGAGACTTCTGCCCATCCAGACTCCACACAGGAGAACTTCCTGCACCCGGCATCAGATGCTTCTCTCTCTTTAACCGGTGTGCATGTCCAAGGATGCTCCAAAGCTGTGGTTACCTCTGAGTCTGTGCACCTCTACTACCTGGCGGAGGATCCCCTGTTGCCTCCTGAATCCTCCGGGATACCACTCGATGACAAATGGAGAGAGACTTCTCTACACCCGGTACTCAATACTTTGTCCGCTTCGTCCTGTGAGCCTGACAATGGGTACCCCAAAGTGGTAGTTACCTCCGAGTCTCTACACCCCTCCGACCAGGCGGAGGATCTCCAGTTGTCTCCTGAACCCTTCGGGGTGCTACCTGGTAGCGAAAGGACAGAGACTCTCCTATACTCTGTACCTGATACCTCGCTCGCTTCGTCCAGTGAGTCCAACCTAGTGTACTCCGAAGCAGAGGTTACTCCTGAGTCTCTACACCCCTCCGACCAGGCGGAGGACCTCCAGTTGTGTTCAGAATCCTTTGGGGTGCCACCTGGTGGTGAATGGACAGAGACTTTCCTATATCCTGTACCTGATACCTCGCTCGCTTCGTCCAGTGAGTCCAACCTAGTGTACTCCGAAGCAGAGGTTACTCCCGAGTCTCTACACCCCTCCGACCAGGCGGAGGACCTCCAGTTGTGTTCAGAACCCTTCGGGGTGCCACCTGGTGGTGAATGGACAGAGACTTTCCTATACTCGGTACCCGATACCTCGCCTGCTTCCTCCAGTGAGTCCGACCTTGTGTACTCTGAAGCAGTTGTTTTCTCTGAGCCTCTGCACTCTTCTGACCCGGCGGAGGACCTCCAGTTGTTTCCTGAATCCTCCGGGGTACCACCAGATAACAAAGAGACAGTGACTTTTCCTCATTATGTACCTGATAACCCGTCTATTTTTTCCTGTGAGCTTGACAAGATGTACCTCGAAGCAGAGATTACCCTCAAGTCTCTGTCCCCCTCCAACCCAGTGAACGACTGGTCCTCGAATTCCCTGCGGAAGATTCTGGCAGGTCTGAAGAAGAGGGGGCGTAAGGGGGGAGGTACTGTAACATGCCTGGCGGCGTCCTTGCATAGTGGTCCATTTCCCACTGTGCAGGAGCGCGCACTTGATCTCCTGTCCGGAATGTCTCTCTGGCTTCCCTCCATGCTGTCTGTTTGTGTCTGTCTCTGCTGCTTAAGGGCGGCGCCCGATCACTTCCTGCTTTTTGTACCTGCTGTGGGTCACACCCCTTGTGCGTCCTCAGCCTATTGCTGTCTGACACTTGGTATATAGCTCAGCAGTTCCCTTCTATCCCTGCCTGAGCATAGTGTTTTCCTTCAGTGTGTGCTTGCACTCTGAAGGTGCCAGGTCCCGTCTTTGTTTCCTTGTCTGCCTTTCCTGGAGGCTGTATTTCCAGGCCTGTCTGAACTTAGTCCTGAACTGAGTCCTGTATGTCTCCTGCTTTGCGGTATCAGCTCCCGTGTCTGAACTGTGTCCTGTATGTCTCCTGCTTTGCGGTATTAGTTCCCGTGTCTGAACTAAGTCCTGTATGTCTCCTGCTTTGCGGTATTAGTTCCCGTGTCTGAACTGAGTCCTTTCTGTGTTCTCTTGTTTGTCCTGTCTGAACACGCTCCTAGCCTGTTCCTCCTGCCTTCTAGGGGCTGATTACCTAGACCCGCTCCTGTCTCTTGTCAGTCCTGTCTGAACACGCTCCTAGCCTGTTCCTCCTGCCTTCTAGGGGCCGATTACCTAGACCCGTTCCTGTATCTTGTCTGACCTGTCTGAACTCGCTCCTAGCCTGTTCCTCTCGCCTTCTAGTGGCCGTTTTCCTAGACCCGCTCTTGTGTCTGGTCTGTCCTGTCTGAACACGCTCCTTGCCTGTTCGTTCCGCCTTCTAGTGGCCGATTTCCTAGACCCGCTCCTGCGTCTGGTCTGTCCTGTCTGAACACGCTCCTTGCCTGTTCGTTCCGCCTCTCTGGGGGCCGTATTCCCAGACCCGCTCCTGTATCCCTCTGCAGTGTCGGTCTCCTCCGTACACTCAGTTCCAGTCTGAACTCTCTCCTGTCCTTTACCTGTTTTGCCTCTATGTCCGTTCCCTTCCTTTTTCTGCAGAGTCTGAACTCGTACCTAACTCCTGCCTGTTGTCTCTGTACTCCCGTTTGTGAGTTTGTGGTCCACTCGCTACTTCACTGCAAGTACCCTGTGGGTGTCTGGCTCTGTCTTTCCCTTCCTGTCTGTTCCGTGTGAACAGAGTCCTGTCCTGCCCTGCTTCTGCCCGCTGCTCCGGCAGTCCTGTCCTGCCCTGCTTCTGCCCGCTGCTCCGGCAGTCCTGTCCTGCCCTGCTTCTGCCCGCTGCTCCGGCAGTCCTGTCCTGCCCTGCTTCTGCCCGCTGCTCCGGCAGTCCTGTCCTGTCCTGCCCTGCTCAGCCTTGTCTGCACTCTAGCTGTGCTTGCCTGTAACCCTCTGCCTGTATTGTTCCTGAGTCCCGGTGTGTACTGGGTCCTATCCCGCCTGTGTTCCTACCTGCTAGTGCCTCCCTGTCTGCACTCTAGCTGTGCTTGCCTTTACCCCCCTGCCTGCATACCCGCCTGCCTGCATACCAGTCGTGCCTGCCTATACCCACCAGTCTGTGTGCCAGCCTACCAGCCTGTTCCTGTATTCCCCTGTGTGGGTCAACAGCCGTGTCCGGGGTCTGTCCTGGAGTAGCACCTGGTCCCTCTGCTCGGTTCCTCCTTGGTGCACTGGCGTCGTATGCCGTCGTGCGACCCTGGTCGGATCGGGTGAATACTTAGTCACGCCCCTCCAGGCATTCACTCTCCGGCACGGTCCAGTGGAATCACTACAATCACACGCACACGCCGCTCAGCCCGGGCGTGTGCATAACAGTACCTTGCCGATCGTACCAGCGTCCTCCGTGATTCCTCTGTGCCTTTTAATTATTGTGTATCCAAGCTGGACACTTGGAATGAACTCGCTCTGTACGCCTTGGAGGTCCTGGCCTGCCTTGCCGCTAGCGTGTTATCGGAGCGTGTTTTTAGTGCCGCTGGGGGAATTATAACTGATAAGCGCACTCGCCTGTCAACTGACAATGCTGACAAGCTGACCCTTATCAAAATGAACAAGGGCTGGATTGGGCCAGACTTCTCATCACCACCAAATGACAGCAGAGTAACATAAAGTCAAATCCACTGTGTTATTTCGGGAGGTGTATTCACATGCACCGCTTCACACCCACACATGGGTATACGCTTCCTCGTTTCGGCTGTTTAATCTTCTTCTCCTTATCCTCAGCCTCCACCACCACTATACCACCAGGGTGCCAGCATTGCAAGTTCCTCCGTCCTAATTTTTGGCAGCTTTTGCTGGGAAAGCATAAGCAAATACCATGGGACACCCACTCCCCAATAATGGGACTTATGTTTGTAATATGCTGTACTGCATGGCTCTTGTAAGGGGCATTGCAAGTTGCTCCGTCCTAATTTTTGGCAGCTTTTGCTTGCAAGGCATAAGCAAATATTATGGGACACTCACTCCCCAATAATGGGACTTATGTTTGTAATATGCTGTACTGCATGTGACGCGCCCCCCTGGGCCGTGTGTCCACGGGTCTGTAGTCTCTGTGGAGGTGACCCAGTCCCGTGGCTCAGGCTGGTCAAACCAGTGGCAGTCTTTCTTAGGTTTTGAGGTTAATTGTCCGACTGCGCCACCCGTGGATTGCGGTCAGGGAGTACCACCGCTGCGAGGCAGACGGCTGAGGCTGGTGTTGTGTGCGCAGCATAGAATGGGATAACTCCCCTCGGGAGGAGTATAGCCCCAGGGCAATGAGTGTGGATGATGGGGGTGATGGTGCACGAGCGCAGCAGGAACGACTCAGAGTCTTTGCAGTGCAGTTCAGGGTCTTTACTGATGATTATAAGGTAGACCCTCCCGGGAGTACTGGCTAGCATAAGAGGCCTGGTCAGTCTGTGAGCAAGCAGGAGTTCCCCTGGCCAGGTGGAGTTGTAGGCCTCCCCGTCTGTCTGCACTCTTCCTGGCTACCTTGCTGTAAGCGGGTAGAAGTAGCCCACGTCCCTGAGTGTACCGTGTAGTGCTCACCCGTATCGCTGGTGACTTGGGGCCTTCTGTTAGCCTCCGCTCCACGACGGCGGTGCTGGTCCCTTGCTTGTGACTGAGCCTCCGGGCTTCTATGGCCAGAGGACCTGAAATCCCCTGCCGGCTGGTTTCTGCTGCTGGATATATAAGTCCTCACAGCTTCGGACTCCTGTGTCCGGTTCCTATTGTCTTCTGCCAGGGCGAGCTCTGCTCAGCTTCCAGCCCCTGGTCTTTAGCTCCTAGCTCCTACAGAGCTCCTTGCTGTTACTTTCCCTTGCTCTCACTCTGACTGTTCTCTGACTCACTCAGCCCCGCCCCAGATCCAGTTTATAAGGGCAGAATTCTCCCCTCCCAGGACTGGGGCAGGAGGATGTTGCATGTTTAAGGGATCCTGACCAGGAAACCTCCCACTTGCTCTCCGACGTAATATCTCTATTACTGTGGTGACCAGACCCCTGGGGTGCCACACATGGCTCTTGTAAGGGGCATTGCAGTTCCTCATAATTTTTGGAAAGCCTTCCATTCACTGCTTAGGCCAACAGTGCACGGGAGACCCAGTTGCTATAAATCGAAAAAAAGGTTTCGTTAACGCCCTCTGACCTCCATGTCATTTCCAAGGGGCATTGGAGTGGCTCGAAATTTTTGGTAGTCATTGCACTCACTGTATGCCCTATAACTGTGTAGCCGAACCGCTCCTTTTGTTACAGAAACATATCCTACAAGACATATCTGGTTGACTGGCCTGATATTGATGCGAATGGTCCCTGTTCCTCCTGCTCTTTCTCCTTTGCCACCACCTCATCCATCATTTATCACCTGAAGCTTTGTTTTAACGGGAGTCATAGAACTGGGATAGTAGCAGGAAAACATCCAGCAATCCTCGGAGGAGGTAGGATATGCGCCAAAACGCGGACCACCTCAGGCCTAGCCGCTACTACATACATGCGCTTGCATTCCAAGAAAACAAAGCAGATGCTAACTTCTATCATCATCATCATGCTCCTCACCTAGGCACTCTCAACTCCCCTGATGGAGAAGCCAGGGCCCACCGGAGGAGTCTGGTTCTCTGGTGGGCTCGTCCAATGCTGCCCTAAAGCAGGCCAGGCTAAGAAAAGTGTGGAGGAAGGTGACAGGAGAAATCAGGGCAGCTGGGGACCGAGTATGGACACCTGGCCGCCACCTGGCGGCTGGGGACCGAGCGTGGACACCCGGCCGCCGGGCGGCTGGGGACAAAGTATGGATACCTCGCTGCCGAAGCGGCCATGAGGTAGTGGCCAGCTTCGGCCTCCTCCAAACTAAAAGGCCCCATTTCAAGTGAAAGCTAGCAGTATGGTATTGCAGCCTGCGGGTGGGTGGGTGGTTGGCTGCATATTTTCGCTTGCATTGCAAGGAATGGGGGAGGTACAATTGAACACTGCCCTGGGACAAGGACTTGCACGGGGATAGTTGCAAGTCTGCATCTTCTGATGCGGCAAGGATCACTTCTGATGGGCACACTTTTAGACAGTGACCTGGGGGTCAGAGATGCTTCCAGGGGTCTTCCCCATGCTGATCCCTTGTCTTTTCAGCACTGTATGCATGTGTCACACAGCACATGGCCAGATAAGGTTGTAAAATGTTAAAATGACATTTCCCAGTGAACGCATTTGTCACGGTTGAAAGCAATACAAAAGTGCAAAAACGCATGAAAAATAGTACTTGTGAACATAGCCCAAGGTATGGAGGAGTATTTTTGTTTTTGGTTATTTATTTTACCTTATACACAAGTTTTTACCCTGGAAAGGAAATTCCTTAACATATTTCACAGGAAAACCGTTTCAGTTTCGTTTTTGAATGTTTTATTGTGAGCCTGCAAAAGTGGCTTAATACCTCTGACCATGTTGTTGACAGCAGTGACCTGGGGGTCAGAAATGCTTCCAGGGGCGATCCTCATGCTGCCCCCATGTCTTTTGAGCACTGTCACTATCGTTTTGGGCACTTTTTAGGCTTTCTACAGACTGCCGGGTGTGCTGCCGCAAAAATGCTCGGGTCTCTCATAGACTAACATTGGGCTCGTTGCTCGGGTCGAGCACCCGAGTATCACAGTAAGCTCGGCCCGAGCTTCGAGCACCCGAGCATTTTAGTGATCGCTCAACACTATCAGTCGTCATCTTGGTGAGGACACGGAAGTCTTGCCCGTTACCAGTCTGGCACCCATGGCTGACTTTATGTTACGCTGCCTTAACCGTGACCCTCGCATTGTCAAAATGTTGGGTGACAGTCATTACTGGTTGATGACACTTTTAGACCCCCTCTACAAGGAGAACTTTCACTCTCTTATTCCTGAGTTGGAGAGGTCTACAAAAATGGGGCAGTACCAGAAGGCCCTTGCTGCAGAACTATTAAAAAAATTCCCATCTGAACAAGGTAGCGGCAGAGGTCACAGTTCGCTGCCCAACTAAGGCATACAGGCGAGAGAGACGCAACTCCAATCCAGCAGAGGCAGGGGAACACTGTCAATGTTCTAGGACAGTTTTCTGAGACCTGCCCAGCTTACAGGCCCTGAGGCGCAGGGTACTCTCACAAGGAGTGGAAAGTTTCAAAAGATGGTGAGGGAGTACCAGCGTCCTCCGTGATTCCTCTGTGCCTTTTAATTATTGGGTATCCAAGCTGGACACTGGGAATGAACTCACTCTGTATGCCTTGGAGGTCCTGGCCTGCCCTGCCGCTAGCGTGTTATCGGAGCGTGTTTTTAGTGCCGCTCGGGGAATTATAACTGATAAGCGCACTCGCCTGTCAACTGACAATGCTGACAAGCTGACCCTTATCAAAATGAACAAGGGCTGGATTGGGCCAGACTTCTCATCACCACCAAATGACAGCAGAGTAACATAAAGTCAAATCCACTGTGCTATTTTGGGAGGTGTATTCCCATGCATCGCTTCACACCCACACATGGGTATACGCTTCCTCATTTCGGCTGTTTTTTGCTCTTCTCCTTATCCTCAGCCTCCACGACCACTATACCACCAGGGTGACCGTGGTCCATGTTGCCAGCATTGCAAGTTCCTCTGTCCTAATTTTTGGCAGCTTTTGCTTGGAAGGCATAGGCAAAGACTATAGGTGACCCACTCCCCAATAATGGGAATAATGTTTTTAATATGCTGTACTGCATGGCTCTTGTAAGGGACATTGCAAGTTCCCCCTTCCTAATTTTTGGCAGCTTTTGCTTGGAAGGCATAGGCAAAGACTATGGGAGACCCACTCCCCAATAATGGGAATAATGTTTTTAATATGCTGTACTGCATGGCTCTTGTAAGGGGCATTAAAATCGTCTTGTTAAGCTACTGTGACCTCCACGTCTCTTCCAAGGGTCGTTAATATTGTCTTTTTATTCCACTGCGACCTCCACCACTCTTCCAAGGGGCATTAAAAGCATCTTGTTAAGCTACTGTGACCTCCACGTCTCTTCCACAGGGCGTTAAAACCGTCTTTGCTAAGCTACTGTGACCTCCACGTCTCTTCTACGGGGCATTGATATTGCCTTTTTATTCCACTGTAACCTCCACCACTCTTCCAAGGGGCATTAAAACTGTCTTGTTAAACCACTCTGAACTCCACGTCTCTTCCAAGGGGCATTAAAACCATCTTGTTAAGCTACTGTGACCTCCACATCTCTTCCAAGGGGCATTAAAACTGTCTTGTTAAACCACTCTGAACTCCACGTCTCTTCTAAGGGGCATTAAAACTAGAGATGAGCGGTGTTCGACTAGAACTGTTCGCCAATCTCAAATTCGAGCTGTTTTGGGCGGTGTTCGAGTTGTTCGACGAACCCGAACGATTTGCAAAAAATTCGGCTGTTCGAGGTTATGTTCGATAACTGTTCGTGCACCAAAAGCGTGTCCTGCATGTCTGGTGCTATTTAGAGCACCAATCATGCAGGGATTGTCTGCCACTCACTGTAATGCCACAGCCATGGTGGTTGTGGCATTACAGTGATTGCCCAAATCGATGGGAACTGTGCTCACAGTGAAACACGAAAAGCCGGCAATTCAGCAGCGGCATACACCGGTACCCGACAATTTAGAACCGAAAGAATAGAGCTTCACACATAGATTAGATAGATATAAACATGTCAGCCACATATATACGAAGTACAGTGAAAGTGCTGCTTACTGTACTTGTCATTTAGCGTAAAGGATTTATCAAAAAAAATAATAGTGTTTTCATGCACCGTCTCTTTAAAAAAGCCGGCCGGCAATTCAGCAGCGGTACCCGACAATTTAGAATAGAAGGAATAGAGAATCACACATAGATTAGATAGATAGAAACATGTCAGTCACATATATATGAAGTACAGTGACAGTGTTGATTACTGTACTTGTCATTTAGTGTAAAGGATTTATCAAAAAAAATAATAGTGTTTTCATGCACCGTCTCTTTAAGAAAGCCGGCCGGCAATTCAGCATCTGTACCCGACAATTTATAACAGACAGAATAGAGCTTCACACATAGATTAGATAGATAGAAACATGTCAGTCACATATATATGAAGTACAGTGATAGTGTTGGTTACTGTACTTGTCATTTAGTATTAAAATAAAGGATTTATTATTAAAAAAATTGGCGTGGGGTTCCCCTTAATTTTAGGCCCTAGCGGAGGTTAAGCAGACAGCTGGGGCAGATGTTTGAAGCCTGGGAAGGGGGTAATACCCACGGAGCTTCCCAGGCTACTAATATCAGCCCCCAGCTGAATACATAGCCTTTACTAGCTATTAAAATGGGGGACCCCCCCAAAAAAATGACGTGGGGTCCCCCCTAATTTAATAGCTAGCAAAGGCTAGGCAGACAGCTGGGGGCTGATATTAATAGCCCAGGAAGGGAGCCATGAATATTGGCCCCCTCCCAGGCTAGAAACA
The DNA here is from genome assembly GCF_046119375.1 of Phyllobates terribilis. Classification (NCBI taxonomy): domain Eukaryota; kingdom Metazoa; phylum Chordata; class Amphibia; order Anura; family Dendrobatidae; genus Phyllobates; species Phyllobates terribilis. The sequence continues at coordinate 178,579,878 of NW_027362765.1, forward strand.
CCAGCCGTCAGCCGCCCCAGAAATGGCGCATTCATAGGATGCGCCAATTCTGGCACTTAGCCTCGCTCTTCCACGCTGCCCCGGTGCGGTGGCAGGGGGTAATAGGGCTGGGGTTGATGTCAGCTTATAATGCCAGCTGACATCAAGCCCAGGTTAGTAATGGAGAGGCGTCTATAAGACACCCCCATTACTAACCCCATAGTCAAAGTTAAAAAAAACACAAACACCCAGAATAAAGTCCTTTAATTGAAATAAAGACACAATTCTTTATTGTTCTAAATTAAACCATACTTACCGTCACGCCCATTCCAGCTGAAGCCAACGATCTCCTGTAATAAAAATAAAATAATAAAGCAACCTCATCCTTACCTTTCCATGGTTCCCACGACAGCTTCAGCTCTGCTACATCGAGATGACAGGCTGGACCGCAGCAGAACGCCGCCATCCAGCCTGTCATCCCGCAGACACTGAGAAGAGCAGGCATGCTTGCGCTCCACATTGTCTCTCTGTGACGGCATAAAGATGAGCCGAGGTCATATCCAATGAACTCGGCTCACCTCATGCACGTCACTTACAGCGTGGGAGAATTCTCACGCTGAAGCGCTGAGTGCAGGAGAATTTTCCCACGCTGTCAGTGAGGTGCATGAGGTGAGCTGAGTTCATTGGACATGAGCTCACCTCATGCACGTCACTGACAGCGTGGGAGAATTCTCCTGCACTCAGCACTTCAGCGTGAGAATTTTCCCACGCTGTCAGTGACGTGCATGAGGTGAGCCGAGTTCATTGGACATGACCTCGGCTCATCTGGATGCCGTCACAGCGAGACACTGAGGAGCGCAAGCATGCCTGCTCTTCTCAGTGTCTGCGGCATGACAGGCTGGATGGCAGCGTTCTGCTGCGGTTCAGCCTGTCATCTCGATGTAGCAGAGCTGAAGCTGTCGTGGGAACCATGGAAAGGTAAGGATGAGGTTGGTTTATTATTTTTCTTTTATTGCAGGAGATCGTTGGCTTCAGCTGGAATGGGCGTGATGGTAAGTATAGTTTAATTTAGAACAATAAAGAATTGTGTGTTTATTTCAATTAAAGGACTTTATTCTGGGTGTTGTGTTTTTTTTAAATACTTTACTAGAAATTCATGGCGGTCATGTCTAATACTGGCATGACCCCATGAATTTTGGGCTTGGGGCCAGCTGATAATACCAAGCTGGCCCTAACCCCTTTATTACCCAGTGAGCCACCGCACCAGGGCCCTGGATGAGTTGGGTACAGCGCCAGAAGATGGCGCTTCTATGAACGCGCCATTTTCCGGGGTGGCTGCGGACTGCAATTTGCAGCGGGGGGGGCCCAGAAAGCTTGGGCCTCCCTGCGCTGCAGATTCCAGCCCCCAGCTGCCTAGTTGTACCTGGCTGGACACAAAAATAGGGCGAAGCCCCACGTATTTTTTTTTTAATTATTTCATGAAATTCATGAAATAATTAAGAAAAAAAGGCCTTCCCTATATTGTTGTGTCCGGCCAGGTACAAATAGTCAGCTGGTGGTTGGGGGCAGCCCGTTCCTGCCTGCTGTACCTGGCTGGACACAAATATAGTGCGAAGCCCCACTTCAATTTTTTTTAATTATTTCAGGAAATTCATGAAATAATTAAAAAAAAATTGACGTGGGGCTTCGCACTATATTTGTGTCCAGTCAGGTGCAGCAGGCAGGAACGGGCTGCCCCCAACCACCAGCTGCCTATTTGTACCTGGCCGGACACAACAATATAGGGAAGCCCTTTTTTTCTTAATTATTTCATGAAATAATTTAAAGAAAATTGACGTGGGGCTTCGCCCTGTTTTTGTGTCCAGCCAGGTACAACTATGCAGCTGGGGGCTGGAATCCACAGCGCAGGGAGGCCCAAGCTTTCTGGGCCACCCCCGCTGCAAATTGCAGTCCGCAGCCACCCCGGAAAATGGCGCGTTCAAAGAAGCGCCATCTTCTGGCGCTGTACCCAACTCATCCAGGGCCCTGATGCGGTGGCTCACTGGGTAATAAAGGGGTTAGGGCCAGCTTGGCATTATCAGCTGGCCCTAAGCCCAAAATTCATGGGGTCACGCCAATATTAGACATGACCACCATGAATTTCTAGTAAAGTATTTAAAAAAAACACAACACCCAGAAAAAAGTCCTTTAATTGAAATAAACACACAATTCTTTATTGTTCTAAATTAAACCATACTTACCGTCACGCCCATTCCAGCTGAAGCCAACGATCTCCTGAAATAAAAGAAAAATAATAAAGCAACATCATCCTTACCTTTCCATGGTTCCCATGACAGCTTCAGCTCTGCTACATCGAGATGACAGGCTGGACCGCAGCAGAACGCTGCCATCCAGCCTGTCATCCCGCAGACACTGAGAAGCGCAGGCTTGCTTGCGCTCCACAGTGTCTCTCTGTGAGGGCATCCAGATGAGCCGAGTTAATGTCCAATGAACTCGGCTCACCTCATGCACGTCACTGACAGCGTGGGAAAATTCTCCTGCACTCAGCGCTTCAGCGTGGGAGAATTCTCACACTGAAGCGCTGAGTGCAGGAGAATTCTCCCACGCTGTCAGTGACGTGCAGGAGGTGAGCTGAGTTCATTGGACATGAGCTCACCTTATGCACGTCACTGACAGCGTGGGAAAATTCTCCTGCACTCAGCGCTTCAGCGTGGGAGAATTCTCACGCTGAAGCGCTGAGTGCAGGAGAATTCTCCCACGCTGTCAGTGACGTGCAGGAGGTGAGCTGAGTTCATTGGACATGAGCTCACCTTATGCACGTCACTGACAGCGTGGGAGAATTCTCCTGCACTCAGCGCTTCAGAGTGAGAATTTTCCCACGCTGTCAGTGACGTGCATGAGGTGCGCCGAGTTCATTGGACATGAACTCGTCTCATCTTTATGCCATCACAGCCAGACACTGTGGAGCGCAAGCATGCCTGCGCTTCTCAGTGTCTGCGGGATGACAGGCTGGATGGCAGCGTTCTGCTGCGGTCCAGCCTGTCATCTCGATGTAGCAGAGCTGAAGCTGTCGTGGGAACCATGGAAAGGTAAGGATGATGTTGCTTTATTATTTTTCTTTTATTGCAGGAGATCGTTGGCTTCAGCTGGAATGGGCGTGATGGTAAGTATGGTTTAATTTAGAACAATAAAGGATTGTGTCTTTATTTCAATTAAAGGACTTTATTCTGGGTGTTTGTGTTTTCTTTTAACTTTGACTATGGGGTTAGTAATGGGGGTGTCTTATAGACGCCTCTCCATTACTAACCTGGGCTTGATGTCAGCTGGCATTATAAGCTGACATCAACCCCAGCCCTATTACCCCCTGCCACCGCTACAGGGCAGCGTGGAAGAGCGAGGCTAAGTGCCAGAATTGGCGCATCCTATGAATGCGCCATTTCTGGGGCGGCTGACGGCTGGTGTTTCTAGCCTGGGAGGGGGCCAATATTCATGGCTCCCTTCCTGGGCTATTAATATCAGCCCCCAGCTGTCTGCCTAGCCTTTGCTAGCTATTAAATTAGGGGGGACCCCACGTCATTTTTTTTGGGGGGGTCCCCCATTTTAATAGCTAGTAAAGGCTATGTATTCAGCTGGGGGCTCATATTAGTAGCCTGGGAAGCTCCGTGGGTATTACCCCCTTCCCAGGCTTCAAACATCTGCCCCAGCTGTCTGCTTAACCTCCGCTAGAGACTAAAATTAAGGGGAACCCCACGCCAATTTTTTTTAATAATAAATCCTTTATTTTAATACTAAATGACAAGTACAGTAACCAACACTATCACTGTACTTCATATATATGTGACTGACATGTTTCTATCTATCTAATCTATGTGTGAAGCTCTATTCTGTCTGTTATAAATTGTCGGGTACAGATGCTGAATTGCCGGCCGGCTTTTTTAAAGAGACGGTGCATGAAAACACTATTATTTTTTTTAATAAATCCTTTACACTAAATGACAAGTACAGTAAGCAACATTGTCACTGTACTTCATATATATGTGACTGACATGTTTCTATCTATCTAATCTATGTGTGAAGCTCTATTCTGTCTGTTATAAATTGTCGGGTACAGATGCTGAATTGCCGGCCGGCTTTTTTAAAGAGACAGTGCATGAAAACACTATTATATTTTTTAATAAATCCTTTACACTAAATGACAAGTACAGTAAGCAACACTGTCACTGTACTTCATATATATGTGACTGACATGTTTCTATCTATCTAATCTATGTGTGAGGCTCTATTCCTTCTTGTCTAAATTGTCGGGTACCGGTGTATGCCGCTGCTGAATTGCCGGCCGGCTTTTTTAAAGAAAGCGTCTTCTGAGCAGTTTGTCAGCTTTTGGACACCTTTGAAGGTGTTTTCTATGTGTTTCTATGTGTTTTTGTTTGCCTGCCATTGGTTTTAACGGTGTTCGACGGTGTTCTAAGGTGTTCGACGAACAGTTCGACGAACAGTTCCTCGAACAGTTCCTCGAACATCCCGGTGTTCGACGAACCGAACCGAACCCGAACACTACGGGGGTGGCTCAACACTAATTAAAACCGTCTTGTTAAACCACTCTGAACTCCACAGCTCTTCCAAGGGGCATTGACATGTTGTTTTTAATTATCTCTAACCTCCATGACTCTTGCAACGGGCATTGCATTTCCTCCTAATTTTTGTCAGCTTTTGCTTTTCAATGCATAGGCGAACACTAAGGGAGACCCACTCCCCAATAATGGGTAGAAGGTTTTTAATACGCTGTAATCCACGTCTGTTTCAAGGGGCATTGCAGTGCCTAATAATTTTTGGAAAGCCTTCCATTCCCTGCTTAGGCCAACAGTGTACAGGAGACCCAGTTGCTATAAATGGAAAAAACGGTTTAGTTAAGGCCCTCTGACCTCCATGTCACTTCCAAGGGGCATTGGAGTGCCTCGAAATTTTTGGTAGGCATTGCATTCACTGTATGCCTTATAACTGTGTAGCTGAACCGCTCCTTTTGGTACAGAAACATATCCTACAAGACATGTGTGGTTGGCTGGCCTGATATTGATGTGAATGGTCCCTGTTCCTCCTGCTCTTTCGCCTTTGCCACCACCTCATCCATCATTCATCACCTGAAGCTTTGTTTTAACGGGAGTCATAGAACTGGGATAGTAGCAGGAAAACATCCAGCAATCCTCGAAGGAGGTAGAATATGCGCCAAAACGCTGACCACCTCAGGCCTAGCTGCTACTACATACATGCGCTTGCATTCCAAGGAACAGAAAGCTAAGGAGGTGGATGGCCTCATGATCATGAATAATTTACTCGTTGTGTAGGAGGCCGACCACTGCTGCTGTCTACCTTCTGAACTTTGTGTTGAAGCCTGATTAACCCAGGACCCGCAATCCTCTATGTCTGGAGGACGTGTTGCATCCCAGTGTCCAACTGTGTCTCGGCTTCCACAATATTAACCCAGTGTGAAGGCGTCAGTGAGATGGACCATTCCTGGCCACATTCACTTGTCCACGTGTTTGTGGTTAGGCTGTCCTTCCCACTAAATGCACTGGGGAGGGCACAGGTAATGTTTTGGTATGCGCGCTTGTGTATAAGGCGCACCGGGACAAATAGGGGCGGCTGGGGACCGTTTATGGACACCCGGCCACCCCCACGCGGCTGGGGACTGTATGTGGGCACCCGGCCGCGGGGCGGCTGGGGACTGAGTATGGACACCCGGCCGCCCCCTGGCGGCTGGGGACCAAGCGTGGACACCCGGCCGCCGGGCGGCTGGGGATTGAGTATGAATACCAGGCTACCGATGCAGCCATGACGTGGTGGCCAGATTCCACCTCCACATGCCTAAAAGGCCCAATTTCAAGTGCAAGCAAGCTAGCAGTATGGTATTGCAGCCTGGGGGTGGGTGGGTGGCAGGCTGCATACTTGCGCTTGTATTGCAAGTTATGGGGGAGGTACAATTGAACACTGCCCTGGGACAAGGACTTGCACGGGGATAGTTGCAAGTCTGCATCTTCTGATGCGGCAAGGATCACTTCTGATGGGCACACTTTTAGGCAGTGACCTGGGTGTCAGAGATGCTTCCAGGGGTCTTCCCCATGCTGTTCCCATGTCTTTTTAGCACTGTATGCATGTGTCACACAGCACATGGCCAGATAAGGTTGTAAAATGTTAAAATGACATTTCCCGGTGAATGCATTTGTCACGGTTGAAAGCAATACAAACGTGCAAAAACGCATAAAAAATGCTACTTGTGAACATAGCCCAAGGTGTGGAGGAGTATTTTTGTTTTTGGTTATTTATTTTACCTTATACACAAGTCTTTACCCTGGAAAGGATGTTCCTTAACCCCTTTCCGACCTGGTCAGTAATAGTACGCACCAGGTCGGGAAGGCCGGTTCAGCGGGGGCTCCAGCGGTGAGCCCGCACTGAAGCGAGCACATGTCAGCTGATTATTGGAATCGCAATCCACCCGCTGCTGTTAACCTGTTAAATCTCTGACAGTGGCATTTAACTCGCACTTCCGGGAGTGCTAAGCCCCGCCCATCAGTGACCCCGTCACGTGATCGCGGGTCACCAATGGGTGGGCATGACAACTCAGGGTCTGCAGCAGACGCCTGTGGTTGTCATGTCTCAATTGCTATGCGCGCCACCTAGTGGTCAGCGCTCATAGCAAGTGAGCATTTCTCCTGCATACAAGCGATCTGCTCATCGCTTGTATGCAGTAGAAGCAATCAGACAACTGCTGCTTCTAGTCTCCTCTGGAGACTATAGAAGCAAGCAGAAAGTGTAAAAAAAAAGTTTTCAAAAAAATAAAAAATATATAAAACTTTAAGTCACCCCCCTTTCGCCCCATTCAAAATAAAATATATATATTAAAAAAAAACACATACACATATTTGGTATCGCCGCGTTCAGAATCGCCCAATCTATCAATATAAAAGAAGAATTAATACAATCAGTAAACGGTGTAACGAGAAAAAAATTTTAAACGCCAGAATTAAGTTTTTTTGGTCGCTACAACTTTGCAATAAAATGCAATAACGGGCGATCAAAACATCGGATCTACCCCAAAATGGTATCAATAAAAACGTCTGCCCGGCACGCAAAAAATAAGCCCTCACCTGGCCCCAGATCCCGAAAAATGGAGAAGCTAAGGGTCTCGGAAAATGGCGTCATTTTTTTGTTTTTTTTTAGCAAGCTTTGGATTTTTTTTTCACCATTTAAATAAAAAAGAACCTATACTTGTTTGGTGTCTATGAACTCGTAACGACCTGGAAAATAATGATGGCAGGTCAGTTTTAGCAATCTGTGAACGTGGTAAAAAAAGGACCCAAAAAACAACTGTGGAATTGCATTTTTTTTGCTGTTTCACTGCACTTGGAATTTTTTTCCCATTTTCCAGCACACGATATGGTAAAACCAGTGATGGTGTTTAAAAGTACAACTCGTCCCGCAAAAAATAAGCCCTCACATGGCCATATTGAACGAAAATTAAAAAAGTTCTGGCTCTGGGAAGAAGGGGAGCAAAGAAGGAAAACACAAAAACAGAAAGACCCATGGTCGTTAAGGGGTTAACATATTTCACAGGAAAGCACTTTCACTTTCGTTTTTGAACGTTTTATTGTGAGCCTGTAAAAGTGGCTTAATACCTCTGACCACGTTGTTGACAGCAGTGACCTGGGGGTCAGAAAAGCTTCCAGGGGCGATCCCCATGCTGTCCCCATGTCATTTGAGCACTGTCACTATCGTTTTGGGCACTTTTTAGGCTTTCTACAAACTGCCGGGGGAGCCGCCGCAAAAATGTTCGGGTCTCCCATAGACTAACATTGGGCTCGTTGCTCGGGTCGAGCACCCGAGTATCACAGTGAGCTCGGCCCGAGCTTCGAGCACCCGAGCATTTTAGTGCTCGCTCAACACTACTGAGGTCCTGTCAGGATTCTCTGGCTGATACAATCTTCTGCATTCTGTAAAATAGCAACAAGCCCTTTTTGGCAATTTACATGAATCGAAAATTGTTTGAATTCACCAAGTCCTTTAAATTTTCTAAAATTCAACAGGAATTGGATTTGCATCAAATGGATTTGCTTACATCTAAATGTTTGTAGTTCTACTTGTTTTTAGGACATTCTCCACTAGGTGTCACTAAGCTTCTACTTTCAAATCATCATATGGGAAAGTGGAACCATTGCAGAATGTCCAGTTTACAAGGCAATCTCCATCAGGAGGGAAAGTTGGAACCACAGATTTTAAATGATCATGCAAATAAAGCAGTCCCATTGCTGATTTCATTGGAGGAGGTTGTACATGAGGGAGAACAAAAGGATGGGGCACTTAAATTCAATCTGACTGATCAGGGTTTCCACCTGTCCAGAAATTCAAGGACAATCAAAAAAATAGGGCACTTTTTTGCCCTATCCGTTAAAAAATTAAGGCATCCATGAGGTTTTTTTTTGAAGCTGAAGAAAATTATACAGATTATTTTGACTGTAATTATCATCATTTTACAGTTCAGAATGAATGCAACTGATGTCTTCATATCAGAATTATGGGCTGTAGACATGGATCATTTATAATCATAATGATTTATTATGGTGTTCCAATGTGTCAGTAAAAAATATTGTCTGTGATTTTGTGATAAGCCGTCCAGAAAAAATAAAATGTGAAGTTGGCAACCATGTGACTGATCCTTCTATGGAGGTTGGGTGGTCCTCATATATCTTAGATGGTGAGATAACAAATAAACTGCTGTAATGAGCATTGATGGTATTATAACTGTGTGTAAAGGGTCTTTATAGAGATAAAGGTCAAATAATTTATTAATGCAGAAAGGAGAAGAAACATTGCTAATTACTGTATGTCCTAATACTTTTATTCAGATGTTAGTGATTTGTCACGTGTGCAAAAAAATGGTCTGAGTGCCATCAGTGTTTTGGATCCAATTTTCATCCGTGTTTGGTCCGTGTGTCAGTTTTTACCATTAGTGGTTTTCATATATGAAAAAATCAATCAATCAATTATATAGCCCCTGCTGTCCATTGCAATGTTGATCATGGATTGTACACTGATGGCATCCCTGTGCTGTCCTTAATTTTCATGTACTCACAGACTTGTATCAGTAAGATTGATCAGGTGAGGTGTATCAAAAATAGATATGTCCCCGTGACTTTTTTGAGGACACAAAGTCCCCAAAAAAATACAGACGTGTGAACAGCCCCATGGATGTGGTATGTGTTCAATCCATGAGGACCACAGATACAAAAAGTAAGTGAAAAACAGATGTAAGAACGAATCCTTAAAGTAAGAACGGAACACCTTTTGTGAAGTTCTTATTTTAAAAATAGGCTGCAGGGGACACTGCTGCTCAATATCATGGGAAGAAAACATCTGGAAAATCCTAAGTGTATTTTATATGAAACAGTGACATTTTTACTCTTAAATTCTCATTTATTCATTGCTGCGTTACTTAATTTTATAGTTCATTTTATAAAGTATTTTAAAAGTGCTATGGCATTACCACATTAGCATGTCATTTCACTTCACTTTTTAATAGTACGAGCTGAGCCAAAATATTCTGAGAAATAATAAAAAAAATGTAAGTCATTAATACTAATAACATAACTGCTTGTTATCTGTGTACCTGAGAGACTAAGTCCTTGCTAAGTGTTCTCGTATTAGAAGTGTTCTAATTAACACGACCAAAGATTACTTCTATTTATATTGTAATTCCCCCAAGGTTCATGTAAGGTTAATACAGACCCTTTGCCTCTTTAAATGACATAATTTGACGTTTTGGTCCTACAGAATGGTTTCACATAGAGCATGAGTCACGTTAATGGAAAGGTTAAAGATTTTTTTTTTTTTTTTAAGAAATATATCGCACTTAAATTAGTTTAGACAGCATGACATCAGAGAGTAATTAAGTTGGTTTTGGTTGGAATTCCGGTTCCAATTCCTGAGTTCAGGTTTGTAAAAGATTTCTGAGCACCTGCAAGACGCTGTGTGTGAAATATTTTCACTGGAAAGGATTCAAATCTTTAAAAAAGGGTTTTACACAGAGGCAGAGCATTACGCCATTCTTCCTCCTTGGAAAAAAAACTCTCAGATTTAAACAAGACTCCTTCAAGTATTCAGACAGTTTTGAAGCAGAAAAGCGGGAGGTAAACTTTACCTTTCGGGAGCAAGTTCTTCACAGCTGCTCACTGGAGAAAAAAAAAAGACTAGAGCAGAATTCATGTTAATTTCCACTATGGGACTGGATAACAACATAAAGCAAACAGATTTAAAGAGGAAACTAAGAAGAAAGCTGTTCTTGCTAACACTGGTGTTTCATTTGTTTCATGTTTTCGTATGCCAGTTTGGTGGACCCTTTGCTTTTTTTTTCTTCTGTGATGTTCAAAAGAAAATCAGAACATGAAAATACTGAGATTTATCCCTTTACTGCTTTGGTATCTGACTTGGGACTATTTCGATTTAGTCCCTTTGGTACTGGGCCTTTCTGAACAGGGACAAAACCACCCTGGAATTAAAGTAGGGACACCTGTAGCTTCAGGGAAAGACAAGATCCCTCTACTGAAGCCCAACACAACTAGAGCTGGAAATGCTGGTCCTGGAGTTGGTCTTGCAAAGGCTAGAACTAAAAATCCCACTGTTCAAGCAAGGGTTCTTCAAGGGAAAAATGATGAACCAAAGAAGGAAGTTTCTAAAAGACCTCCAGAAAACAAGGTTGGAAATACTGAGAATGAGCAACCTGCAACAAAAATTGTGAATGCAAGGCCATTGCTCCTTGGTGGAAAGGCCTCTACCAAAACTGTCAATGTCCATGCAGATTCTGCTGGATTCAAACCAAAAAAGCCTTCAAACCCCATCCCCGAGAAGGACCAAAAGGACACTTTTAAGCATCCTCTCATTACTCCCCATGAGTACATGCTTTCACTATATAGAACTCTTTCTGATACTGAAAGAAAAGGCATGAATGGGAGCCTGAAACTTGAAGCAGGGTTAGCCAACACTATCACCAGTTTTATAGACAAAGGTCAAGGTAAGAATATGCCAGTTCTGAATAGATTTTTTGATGATATTACTAGTAGCAAGTATAAAAATGAATAAATTGGTAACAGCCTGTACCAAGCTCTTCTCCAACACTGAATTCTGCATGACACCTGTTTTTCCCTAATATATTTTTTAAAAACTTATCTTCTAGGCAAAATTTTAATAGGGACCCAACGTAGGTGTCAACAGGAAGAATTTGAGTATAGATATATTAAAATATGCATTTTTTAAATTTGGATCAATTTTTTTTAAATACAATAAATTTAATCATCGTTGTGAGACATTGAAAAGACAAGACACTGACTTGTCTGAGCGCCTGTTAGATAGAAAGATATTTTGCTGTTCTGTCAATATAATGTTTTGGATTTATTATGAGATTTGGAATTATTTTTATTGTTTTATTTTATAATTTGTAGACACTTTAATTCAATAACGCCATAGTACATTTTAATCCAATAATAAGACTCAATTTTTGAGAAGATGGGTGTATAATTAAGCAATGTCTTTTTTAAAAACATTCATGAAAATCACATTTGTTAAGAATTATATTAAAGGAAGTTTCCTATTGAGTTGTATTATTCTTACAAATATGTGCAATTTGTTTCACGTATGCGAATATTCATCCGCTGATCGAGCAGTTTTACGTTTAGAATTGTAACAAGGTGTAATCATCTAAAAGTTGATTTCTTCTAATATTCCGAGAAGCTGCAGCGTTATTCTGCACAGGAACTGTGTGTGATTGCATAGCTTGACAGAAACCCTCTCTACTTCCCAGTGAAAATAAACAAATTGTCTGCCCCTCTAAAGAATTATAGGAAAGAAAATAACTTCTGAAACAGACAAAACATTGTTCTAATGGCCTAAAGCAGTTTTGCTAAGTAAGAATCCACATTTTTCCCTATTTCATAATTTTTGCGAGAGCTAGTTGTAAAAGTCCTTAATAATGAAAGATTTTATTCTTCAGTCTCTGTAGGATAATATGATCCATTGTGTTTTTAATTAAAATCAATTTTAGGTACTTTTCTAACGTGCAAGACATGTTAAAACTCAATGGGGGCATTTTCCGCAAAGTATTGTATATTGCATATTATAAACACCTGTAGCTAATAAAGCGTCCAGCACTTTGGATCCTGCAGTGCAGTAAATCATGTGAATTTCCCCATTATACAAACCCTTAATCAAAGCAGTGAAAACAAGCAGATTCCACAAGATTTGTGCCCCATGTATAAAGGAAATTGATGTTCCAATAACAGCACATTATGACCATAAAGGCAAATGGACCATTTACTAATGACTGTACTTAATATCACAGTGCAGATCGGTAGAATGCCAAAAGTCAGCAATTTTAAAACATGTGACAGAACCAAGTGTAGTCATTGGTCAGTAAAAGATGGAAGCCATTAATAGCTAATGCACTCCAAGGGCTATTAAGAACAAATTCTAAAACTAAACAAAAACATTTCACAGCTAAAATATATATTTAAAATCCGAAACCTGTAGTGTGTATATATGATATATGTTCCCTCCTTGTTCTTTGAGTGGAACTAGTCTAATAGTGTTTAAAGTGCTAGTAAAAGCAGGTTCTTATACAAATAAAACCCAAATGTACATCACAAGATTTTAATTTTTTTTACAATGATATGATGTGATTATATTCTTGAATTCTCAAGTGCTTTTGTATTACTACTGAATTAACAGATTAGTAATAAATTAATAATTTCTCTTTCCCTTTTTTTTTATTTTTTATTTTTAAGATGAACGTATGACGGTGACCAGAAGACAAAAATATGTATTCGACATCACTGCTCTGGAAAAAGATGGTTTGCTGGGTGCAGAACTTCGAATTTTAAGAAAAAGATCATTAGATTCGAAATTTCACTTGTCTGGAAAATTTTCACAGATAAAATTATATATTTGTCCGGCAAATAAGAAGCAGGCTACTCTCCTGGATTCTCGTGCTCTTAGCAATAGCGACACACCAAAGTGGGAAGTTTTTGATATCTGGAAACTTTTCAAAAACTTTAAGAACTCTGCTCAATTGTGTTTTGAGCTAGAAGTATTGGACAAGGGGAAACCTGTTGATTTAAAAACTGTGGGGTTCAACAGAACTAGTCGTCAGACTAATGAGAAAGCTATTTTTCTTGTCTTTGGTAGAACAAAGAAGAGAGATTTGTTTTTCAATGAAATTAAAGCCAGGTCTGGCCAAGATGATAAAACTGTGTATGAGTATTTATTCAACCAACGGAGGAAGAGGAGGGCTCCATTTCCTGCGAGAAAAAGACCAAATAAGAATTCAAAAGCCAGATGTAGCAAAAAGCCCCTTCATGTGAACTTCAAGGACATGGGATGGGACGATTGGATTATTGCACCTTTGGAGTATGAAGCATATCATTGTGAAGGTCTTTGTGAATTTCCTTTGAGATCCCACTTAGAACCTACAAATCATGCAGTAATCCAAACTTTGATGAACTCAATGGATCCTGAAACCACACCGCCTACATGTTGTGTTCCAACAAGGCTGAGTCCAATCAGCATACTATACATAGACTCTGCAAACAACGTGGTGTACAAGCAGTATGAGGACATGGTTGTTGAGTCTTGTGGTTGCAGGTAGCAAAATGTATTACAACAAATGCAACTACATGGCCACCATAAATGAGAGGAACATAGAACTGCGGTGGAGGAATATGACGCACTTTGAAAAAAATTACCACTGTACAAAATCCATATGACATATTGAACAATTATTCCAAATTATGAAGAATACTAAATGGATAAAACTTTTGAAAAAAAAACAACTAAAAAACTGGAAGCATCTTTGTTATTAGTTGTGCACAATTATAAGAAATGGACCAAAACAAATCTGAATAAAGAAATATTTAGAGGTGACATTGATATCTTTCTTGCAATGATAATGGTGTAATCAATGTTCTAGTTCAATTTGTGTAAGAAAAATGTACATAAAAGCATAATGTGTTCTCCTATTTGCTGAAATAATTGTTTTTTTCTTTAAATGTTTATAGCAAGAAACCAAATAAACTGTAGAAATATAGTTGAATGGCACCTTGTTATGCTACTTATTATGGAGAAAGAAGGGTATATGGGTTACAAAATAACTCATTATTAACAAATATTTGTAAATTTCCTAATGATAGATGGTAATGGGAGACCATTTCTAAATGCAAAGTTTAAAGTACTGTACATCTGTCAGTAGAATCAACCCTCCTAAGCTGTCCAAATGGGCATGTAGGTCATAGGAATCTGAATAAAATGATACCTTGATATCTGCAATGTGATCTCTTATTCCAGAAAAATCCACATTTTTTTTAATATGTAAATGAGCTGTTAAGATCTATGGGTCGGACACATACCTCCTTGAGAATTTGCTTTAATAGCTCATTTTAATTGAAAGGGGACGATATCACTGTGAGACATGTAATGACTGACAGTCTGCTTTCCTGATCTACATGTCTCAGACTGGTAACATTCCCTTTAAATTAAAATAATCTCTGGGAGATCTGTGTCCGGCCCATAGAACTTAACAGCTCATTTGCATGTTAAGAAAAACATGAATTTCTCTGGAATAAAGACTTTTGATCACAGATATCAAGGTGTCATTTTATTCAACTTCCTATGACCTGCATGCCCATGAAGATGACTTAGGAGGGTTGATCCTACTGACAAATTCCATTTAAGTACAGTACTTTCAAAAGATATTTGATAAAAAATAATTAATATTTTAATTTCCACCACATATGAATCAGTGGCAGACACTGACACAAAAGGCCCCTGTGCAGCTATCAAGTTTGTACCTCTCATCATTCTCCTCCTGCTTATATATACACATATGTGAAAAACACACATGTACAAATATACATATTCAGCACACATGTACAAGTTACACACACACACACATTATACATACAAATAATAAAATATGCACACATTATACTCAAGTATATTTAAAATGAGTACATAAATATTACACATGCATACATACATTACCCACCATTATACACATGCATGTAAAAAGTACAGTACCAAAATGGAAATTTTGGTGCTGTACTGTTCAAACAAACAGAAGAATTTTTTATATTCAGATTTCCATATTTGTAAGCAAAATAGCTCTAATTTTTACATGTTTCATAAACATCGTATGTAAGGTCTGCTTTTTTGTATGGTGTGCTGTAATTGTTTTAAGCCCCATTATTACCATACATATATGTAAGCATTACATTTATGTTAGCTTACTAGAAAATGCAGAAAAAAGAGCAATTGTGCAATTTATAGTTGCCATCCACCAATCACCATAAGTAGTATGACTGTTTAGTACGGGTTGTTACATTCATAAGGATGCCAAATACACTATATCAGTTTTCCCCAACTCCAGTTCCCAAGAACCATCAACAGATTGTGCTTCCAGGATTCTTTAGTATTGCCCAGGTGATAGAATGATCACTTGGACAATACTAAGGAAATCCTGAAAACAAGATCTGTTGGTGGCTCTTGAGGACTGGAGTTGGGGAACACTGCACTATATGGACAAAAGTATTTGGACATTACCACAAATGTATAAAATCCAGTCTCTCGCCATGCCGTCTGCCTTTATAAACATTTGTGAAAGAAAGGCTCGTTCTAAAGAGCTCACTGATACCAGCGTGGTCCGCTAATAGGATGTCACTGTTGTAACAAGTCAGTTCACCAAATTTCTTACCTCCCAAATATTCCACCATCAACTGTGAGTGATATTATTGAAAAATGGAATTGTTTATGAATTACATCAACTACACCACTAAGTATTAGACCATGTAAAGTTACAGAGCAGAGTCACCAAGTGTTGAAGGTGGCACATAGTGCATAAAAGTCACCAACGTTCTGCTGGCTGAATAACTGCAGACACCTGGAGCAGTGGAGAACATGGAAACGTGTCCTGAGGAGTGATGGATCAAGCGTCTATATCTGGCACAGTAACGGAAGAGTCTGAATTTGGCAAATACCAGGAGAACGTTACCTGCCTGACTGCATTGTACAAACTGTAAAGTTTGGTGGTGGAGGATATTGCTATGGTGTTTTTCCTTTTTGGTTGGTCTAGGCACCTTTGCTACAGTAACTGTAAATCTTATCCCTTCAGCATAAAAAGACACTTTAGAAAACTGTAAGCTTGTGGGAACAGTTTAGGGAAGGCCCTTTTCTGGTTCAGTATGACTGTGCCCCAGGGCATAAAACACCGTCCATAAAGGTATGGTTGGGTGAGAAGCACTTGACTGGCCCACATAAAGTAATGACCTCAAACCTATTGAACACCTTTACGATAAAATAGAACAGAGATGGCAGACCAGACCCTCTGATTCAACATTGGTGTCTGACTTTACAAATGCTCTTCTGAACAAATACTCCTTCAGACACATTACAAAATCTTGTAGAAAATCTCCCCAGAAGACTGTAAGCTGTTATAGCTGCAAAGGTGATGGGTTGGGTGAGGGGGAGTGGGGGGGCGATATTAATGACTATAGATTTAGACTGGGATCTCATAAAAGCTCCTGTAATTGTATGTGCAAGTGTCCCAATACTTCTGATCATACAGTGTTTCGTGATCTGGTTTGTGACACTTATTTAAAAAAGTGTATTACAAAATATATTTTATTGTAATTGATTTGCACCTTAATTTTTGGTAACCCTTTGGAAAAGCTCTAACTTTCACTTTTCAGCATTTTTTTTTACCTATAATACACTGAAGTTTAGACAGACAAAATATTCTTATACTGAACAGTTAGACATTGCTATCAGCACAGTATATATAGAAATATGCTACTTAGATAGCTGGGCCCCCTTTTTGAATCTGTAAGGGTGGTGGACAATGACTCTTACGCACCCCTGAAGGCACCAGTCGCGTCATATGTATTGTATAATGTGAATACTGTCCTGCGTCTTTGTAAATATCTTGATGTAATGTACCATGTGAAATGTAATATGTTCCTGTGTGATGTAGTAATGTATAATGTAAGGTAAGTAATGTTTGAGACTAGCCCATAGTGGGGGTCTTCGTGTTAGGGCAAGTGACTACTTCCTGTAGGTAGCTAGTTGGCGTTTAGAATGTAAAGTGAGCAGTGCTGCCAAGGGGTGATCCATAGCAAGAGGAGACTGAGACGAGGGATAGCGCGATCCTGAAGAGACCGACAACATAGAGTGGCCTTCCAGAAAAGCGGATCTTGAATAAGACGACGTGTCACGAGAAACCATGAGCTTGTAAAATGCCGAAGGTAACGGATCTAAACAGGACTGAGTTGGTGGAACTAGTGGAGGTCCCAACTGGTAGATTTAGGGCGCCAGTAGTGGAAGAAATAGGACAAGGAACCGCTGAGCAAGTAGAGAGACTTGCTGATCAGGACTGTGGCAACAAGCTAGGCTGTGACAAAGTAGGACAAAAGTGTGCTTCATCATCCTTGGACTATATTACAGAGGAAGGATACTGTGTGTATGAAAATGTTTTATTATGCAAAAGAAATAATCACAAGACTTTGTACCTGCTATCCCCTCTACTTAACCCTCACCAAGTTACCGTTCAGTAAAGACTGTGTTTTGGAACGTAAGTCTCCTTTATTGTACTGTGGAACCTACAGTCGTGCCAGCCAACACCACCAGCTACAGTCAGCCTGCATGCGTGCAAGGCCCTCACAGCACCAACTTACACACAGCCAAGACCCACACTTTCATGTAGCGCGCCGGGGCATGAAAGGAGGAGACAAGTGCCTTGCCCGTGGCTACTGCACCATGCTACACAATATTCTTAAGACAAAATAGGTTTAGATTTTAGCGCATATTTCAGAATTGTGTAAAAATTAGTTCAATAATCTGGTAAAACTTTGTTACGGATCCGGGTGGTGGAACCTCTGTGCTGTGGTGCAAAGAGGGACCAGAGGGGCGTAACTAGGTATCAACTCGGACCAACCAAGGTCGTACGGCAGCTCAATTGACTCCGTGACCAGGGAAGGACCGAGCAGAGGGACCAGGTGCTACTCTGCGACCGACCTTGTATGAGAGCAGGTGACTCCCACGGGTCAGAAGGCAGGGACTGACCGGTACAGCAGATGAGCACGGCAGGCAGGCTGACGGGTGATCCGGGCAGACGGACTGGCAGACACGGCAGGTAACAAGCAGGAGCCTCCAGGTAGGCTGGCTGGTAGGCACGGCAGGTAACAGGCAGGTGCTTCTAGGTAAGCGGGCTGGCAGGCACGGCAGGTAAAAGGCAGATGCTTCTAGGTAAGCGGGCTGGCGGGCACGGCAGGTAACGGGCAGGTGCTTCCTGGTAAGCAGGCAGGCAGAGCCCATAGACAGACTGGCGGACTGGACTGTAGACAGACTGTCGGGTTGGAGAGTAGACAAGCTGGCGGACTGGACTTGTGGTCAGGCTGGCGGACTGGATTTGAAGTCAGGCTGGCGGACTGGACTTGTAGTCAGGCTGGCGGACTGGACTTGTAGTCAGGCTGGCAGACTGGACTTGTAGTCGGGCAGGCGGACTGGACTTGTAGTCGGGCCAGTGGGCTGGACTTGTAGTCAGGCTGGCGGGCTGGACTTGTAGTCAGGCTGGCGGGCTGGACTTGTAGTCAGGCTGGCGGGATGGACTTGTAGTCAGGCTGGCGGGCTGGGACCTGAGGGCTGAAGCAGAGTATAACACACAAAGCTACAACCTTAAAACGGGCACCTCCATTTTGGAGGAGGTGCCTTTTAAGAGAGGTCCTCCGGCCATTGGCCGGGGACTCCTTAGGACGGCGCGCGCTCCCTCCCTCTTAAAGGGGCTGTGCGCGCCGTCCTTAGGAGTCCCTAAGGAGTCACCTGCTCTCATACAAGGTCAGCACAGTGCCCGGGAAGCTGCGCGTGCCGGCAGCAACAGAGGCAGGAGCGCCGGAGGACGCCGGGCAGGGAGCGCGGCGGTAAGTGGGACGGCGTCTCTGCCTGTCAGGGGGCAGAGACGCTGATACTACAAACTTGTTGTATCGTGGTTAGAGATGATCGAATCTTTTGAAATTTGAATTCACGACCTTCGGTGATTTCTTTCCCAAAAATTCTATTCACATATTATTATGCTGTTGTATTGTACAGGCCTTATAGTAAGAAAGGCTGCTTGTAAAGATGATAGGATCTTTTGAAATACAAATTCGCCACAGATCGCAGGTACCCCAATTGCATTGAAAATACATGTATCATACTCTGAGGTCTCCTAGGACTATATACAACCCCCTTCAAGCTCTTTAATGCAAACACAACAATAGTAATGTCAAAGTGGCATCGATATATATGGTGATGGATAAACAGATGGTAACCATTCTTCAATGTTGTTTTGTCACACATACTAACTGTGCAGTATATTCATAGTTATTTTGGGGGGGCTTTTTCTCTCTATGTCTATTTCTAAGTTGTGATCTGTATCAACCTCTCACTGAACAGATTCACCTCAAAAGTTGCTGCTCTGCATTCCCTGCCTCGGCTTTTATACAGGTTATAATAGGCTGTGCTATACTAAGTGACATGCTATTATTTGGGATGTCTGTGTTATACTATATGATGTAATAGCTGCAAGGTATTAATGAGAAGCTTGCCTGGTCATGCCCGAGGTCATGTGAGCCTTCTCAGGCTCATGAAAACTTATTTTGCATTGGGTAAAATAGAGGCGGGAATTTTTGACTATTCGCGCAAGTCGAATCACAAAATTTCCGAATTTTCTAAAATTTGACGCAAATTCAATTTGCATTACACTGTGTTCCAAATTATTATGCAAATAATATTTTCTCAGATTTTCCCAAATTACCTATATGAATTGCAGTCATTGTAATTTTCCAGTCAAATAACTATTAGAGTACAATTGAAAGGTTTTTGTACAAACTGCCTATGATAACAGTATATTTTTAAAAAAATAAAAAACTCAAACTGCACTCAAAATGCATGTTCCAAATTATTATGCACAGCAGAGTTTTCGACCTTTTCATTTTAATAAAGAACAAAAAAATGGTCATTTTTGAAATTATAAGCATTAGCAGGTTATTACAAACTGAAATCAAACAGTTTTCAACTCAAAACTTTATTCTAGGTGATGTTACATTTGCACATAGGACCCCTTGTTCGAAAGGAGCTTCTGAACTCTCTCGTCCATTGAATTTGTCAGGTTTTGGATGGTTTCTGCTTCAATTGTTTTGCATGAGGACAGAATACCCTCCCAGAGCTGTTGCTTAGATGTGAACTGCCTCCCGCCATCATAGACACTCCTTTTGATGATGCTCCAGAGGTTCTCAATGGGGTTGAGGTCAGGGGAGCATGGGTGCCACACCATAAGTTTGTCCCCTTTTATGCCCATAGCAGCCAGAGATGCAGATGTGTTATGTGCAGCATGAGACGGGGCATTGTCATGCATGAAATGATCTCGATGGTCCAGATGGATGGAGTGGAGGATGGCTGGTTGATGGACACCCCATGCAAACACAGCTACGGCGCTAACAAGGAGGAGGTGGAGTAATGTTTTGGGCTGGAATCATGGGGAGAGAGATTGTCGGCCCTTTTAGGATCCCTGAAGGGGTAAAGATGAACTCCATAATGTATGTTGAGTTTCTCAAACAGCACTTCCTTCCATGGTTCAAGAAGAAGAACCGTGCATTCCGCAGCAAGATCGTTTTCATGCATGATAATGCCCCGTCTCATGCTGCACATAACACATCAGCATCTCTGGCTGCTATGGACATAAAAGGGGACAAACTTATGGTGTGGCACCCATGGTCCCCTGACCTCAACCCCATTGAGAACCTCTGGAGCATCATCAAAAGGAGTGTCTATGATGGCGGGAGGCAGTTCACATCTAAGCAACAGCTCTGGGAGGGTATTCTGTCCTCATGCAAAACAATTGAAGCAGAAACCATCCAAAACCTGACAAATTCAATGGACGAGAGAGTTCAGAAGCTCCTTTCGAACAAGGGGTCCTATGTGCAAATGTAACATTACCTAGAATAAAGTTTTGAGTTGAAAACTGTTTGATTTCAGTTTGTAATAACCTGCTAATGCTTATAATTTCAAAAATGACCATTTTTTTGTTCTTTATTAAAATGAAAAGGTTGAAAACTCTGCTGTGCATAATAATTTGGAACATGCATTTTGAGTGCAGTTTGAGTTTTTTATTTTTTTAAAAATATACTGTTATCATAGGCAGTTTGTACAAAAACCTTTCAATTGTACTCTAATAGTTATTTGACTGGAAAATTACAATGACTGCAATTCATATAGGTAATTTGGGAAAATCTGAGAAAATATTATTTGCATAATAATTTGTAACACAGTGTAAATCGATTCACTCATTCCTAGTCATGGTTGAATTTTATTTTTTGACCAAGCACAACCCTTCCTAATCAATTTAGTGTCTCCAAGCAGCTGGCTCAGAGTCATGGTTGAAGACAGAGAGAGCAGTAAACATTCCAACATTGACAATGTAGTACTCCACCCTGACTCACCACCACAAATGAAAGTACATTGTTCTTAGTCTTTAGATAAATGACTGCAACAAAGCTCAGTGTGGAGAAAAGTGGTCCAATCTATTAAAAGGTTGGCTGTTGATGCAACTTCCCTAAAAGGCCTTAGAAAGCTGTGTTGTAAGTGTCTACCATGGTAAAATACTGGACAAGTCATTGTGGGTGGAGTTTGGGTTTTCTAGATGTTTTCTCCTGATTAATTATTTGTGACTTGTCAAGAAGTCGCAAAATTTGCCACAAATTTACTACATTCTTCCCCTGGAGTGACTTTATGTATGTCAGTTTTTGCGCCATTTTGCATTTTCCCGAAAAAGTCACAAAAAAGGTTAAAGACAAACATAAATGGCATTTTTCACTTTGCACAAAGTTTATGAACTGTGAGTGCCATTTTAATGAATTTGAGGCAAAAAAATGTCACCGAGTACTACAAAATAAAAAAAGAAAATGTCTTAAAAAAAATTGCAAATACTTAATCGAGACAATAATATTGAATTCAAAGGAAGAGCTATATTATGTTACAGGTGCATCTCACTAAATTAGAATATCATCAAAAAGTTAATTTATTTCAGTTCTTTAATACAAAAAATGAGACTCATATATTATATAGAGTCATTACAAACAGAGTGATCTATTTCAAGTGTTTATTTCTGTTAATGTTGATGATTATGGCTTACAGCCAATAAAAACACAAAAGTCATTATCTCAGTAAATTAGAATACTTTATAACAACAGCTTGAAAAATGTTTTTAAAATCCAAAATGTTGGTCTACTGAAATGTATGTTCAGTAAATGCACTCAATACTTGGTCAGGGCTCCTTTTGCATCAATTACTGCATCAATGTGGCGTGGCATGGAGGTGATCAGCCTGTGGCACTGATGAGGTGTTATGGAAGCCCAGGTTGCTTTGATAGCAGCCTTCAGCTCGTCTGCATTGTTGGGTCTGGTGTCTCATCTTCATCTTGACAGTACCACATAGAGAATCTATGGGGTTAAGGTCAGACCAGTTTGCTGGCCAATCAAGCACAGTGATACTGTTGTGTGTAAACCAGGTATTGGTACTTTTGGCAGTGTGGACAGGTGCCAAGTCCTGCTGGAGAATGAAATTTCCATCTCCAAAAAGCTTGTCAGCAGAGGGAAGCATGAAGTTCTCTAAATTTTCATGGTAGACGGCAACGCTGACTTTGGTCTTGATAAAACACAGTGGACCTACACCAGCAGATGACATGGCTCCCCAAACCATCACTGATTGTAGAAACTTCACACTAGACCTCAAGCAGCTTGGATTGTGGCCTCTTCACTCCTCCTCCAGACTCTGGGACCTTGATTTCCAAATGAAAATTGGAATTCTGGGACCTTGTGGAGTGTGTCAATGACTGCCTTCTGGACATCTGTCATCTCAGCAGTCTTCCCCTACTAAAAGAGACTAATGGACCTTTTTAAATGCTTAGGAAGCCTTTGCAGATGTTTTTTGTTAATTATTGTTATTTATTCTTTGGTGTTTTCATTGGCTGTAAGCCATAATCATCAACATTAACAGAAATAAACACTTGAAATAGATCACTCTGTTTGTAATGACTCTATATAATATATAAGTTTCACTTTTTGTATTGAAGAACTGAAATAAATTAACTTTTTGATGATATTCTAATTTAGTGAGATTCAGTTGTATATGATGAGGTTGTCCAAAATTGTACCTTAAAAGGGTTGTGCAGGACTTATAAATTGATGACCTATTCTTATGATAGGTCATCAGTATCAGATTGATGGTTTCTGAGGCCTTGAACTGCCACCAATAAGCTGTCTACAGGTCAGATGTACACATTAAGCCCTAATTTTATTTCACATAAATACCGTAGATATTTTAAGCTCAAAAACCTTTTTTAATTTGCTTTTACTATATTGTTAACCTGCTATATAGTTTCAAAGTTTAGAATGATTTAACTAATAACCTGAAAAAAATAATTATTGTAGAGTGCTGAAATACAGTACATATTTACTTTTAATTGTTACTGTCCATATAATGGTATTTGACATCCTTCTAATGCCAGGTATTTCATGGGCCGTTTACAGACCACAATGCCCGAACTGACCACAGCTCTCCCAATTCAAACACCAGGAGTCAGTCTGGGTATTGCGGTCCATATATAGATTTTGAAATACACCCATCAGAACCAGGTCTTTAGAAGAGAAAAGCTGGGACAAACATAAAATAAATTGTAACAATATTAGAAAATGAAATAAAAGTATTATACACGCTTTTACGTAAAAGAAATAGACAGCAATGTTATTAATTATGACAACATATTAATTTTAGTTCCATTAGATTGCATTAGCCTCTGGTCCCGACGTCTCCCCATCATCAGTACTGCCTGCAGATTGAATATAGTGGCATGTGGTGACGAGCAGACAACGCAGCAGCAGGTCCCAGAGATGAGCTTTATGGAATAAATTAAATTATGCATTATCTGAGGTTTTTGTAGCAACCCACCCAGCCGATGTCTCAGAAAACAGAGGAATTGGTAAACCTCTTATATATCTTATCTGGCCCCAGCTTCATGTTAAGGTAGGCAGCCATGACTTCTGCTGAAAGTCTCTGGTTGTAAGGCAATTGGACTCTTCAATCCTACTTCAAGTTCCAATCTTCACCATGGACCTCCTGGTTAAAAAGGTTGTCCACTGATCGGATGATTCTTTCTTAAATACAATATAAAAAAACATACCTCCACGACCAGCATAATTCCAGTGATGTCGGCACCAGGTTTTCCAGAATTTGTATGGCATTCCTACATTCCCTGTGTCTTGTTTTTTTGTTGGGGGGGGGGGGGTTTGGGTAAATGGTAGTCTAGGGGTCTTGTCCAACATGCAATCCCATGATCAAGACCACATGTATGGTAGAAACACATAGAATGCAAAATATTCAAATCTAGTAATCCTATCTGTATTTATATGAATAAAGAATTTTTTTTAATGATTTTGGTGTATTGGAGTACCTCATCTTTGAACTGGATGCTCACATGATATTGTTGCAGTGCTGACAATGAATGGATGTTCATGTGAAATTGGCTGCGGTGCTCACACTCAGGGGAAAACAATCAATGGAAAGCAACATCATCAATTAACATTGGTGGATCAAATTTTTGTTAATTTCATCATGACAACTGATAATATGACTTAGTAGTGTGTATGGTCCCCATGTGCCTGTATGCACTATGCACTGATAACTAGTGATTATTGAGCACTAAAATGCTCGGGTACTCGTTGTTCGAGTTGAGCAAATTGGAATGCTCGAATGCTCGGTCCGAGCAACGAGCCCAATGTAAGTCTATGGGAAACTCAAGCATTTTTCCGGCGCCATCCCCCCGGAGGTCTGCAGAGGGCCTAAAAATTGCCCAAATCGATGGGGACAGTGCCTAAATGACATGGGAACAGCATTTGGAAGACCCCTGGAAGCATCTCTGACTCCCAGGTCACTGCTGTCAACAATGTTGTCAGAGTATTATGCCACTTTTACGGACTCACAACAAAACATACAAAAATGAAAGCAAAATGGATGTTCCTGGGAAAAATGTTAAGGAACATCCTTTCCAGGGTAATGACTTGTATATAAGGTAAAATAAATAACCAAAAACAAAAATGCTCCTCCACACCATGGGCTATGTTCCTACGTAGCGTTTTTGATGCATTTTTGCACTTTTGTATTGCTTTCAACGATGAAAAATGCATTCACCGGTAGATGTCATTTTAACATTTTAAAACCTTATCGGGCTACTGAGACATGATCAGACACATCCTGTTTCATTTATGAAGGAGGGACTCTGAAAGTCACAAAGCCTATTTTTATAGGGCCATCAGGCAGCCCTTACTATTCTTAAAGGGCCAGCAGTCGCCCCTCGCTATTGTTAGAGAGCCATCAGCCGGCTATGCTTTGTTGTTCCTATTATTAACGAGTGGGTCTCCTATACTGTTATTGCGTATGCAGTGACTGCAAGGGCTGCCAAAAATTTAGACGCACCCCAATACCCCTTTGAAGCGACATAGAGGAGGGCCTCAGTAAAAAAAATGTTCCCATTATAAAGGAGTGGGTTTCCTATAGTGGTAATGCCCATGTACTGACTGCAAGGCTGCCAAAATTTGGGAAAAACTCCTATAGCAATAGACACATAGAGGTCGGCCTCAGTAACAACATGTTCCCATTAGAAAGGTGCTGTTCTGCAATACTGTTATAGGATATGCAGTGAGTACAATGGCTGCCAAAATTTGGGAAAAACCCCAATACCAATTTAAAGACACATAGGAGGTGGGCCTCAGTAACGACATGCTCCCATTAGAAAGGAGCGGTTCTGCTATATAGTTATAGGGTATGCAGTGAGTACAACAGCTGCCAAAATTTTGGAAAAACCCCAATACCAATTTAAAGACACATAGAGGTGGGCCTCAGTAATTACATGTTTCCATTAGAAAGGAGCGGGTCTCCCATACTGTTATTGCGTAGGCAGTGACTGCAACGGCTGCCAAAAATTTGGAGGCACTCCAATGCCCCTTGCAAGAGACGTAGAGGAGGGCCTCATGATAAAAATGTTCCCATTATTAGGAAGTGGGTGTCCATACTGTTATTGCCTATGCAGTGAATACAACAGCTGTCAAAAATTTGAAGGCACTCCAATGCCCCTTGCAAGAGACGTAGATGAGGGCCTTATGTAAAAATTTTCCCATTATTAGGAAGTGGGTCTTCCATACTGTTATGGCCTATGCAGTGAATGAAACGGCTACCAAAAATTAGGAGGCACTCCAATGCCGCTTGCAAGAGATGTAGAGGAGGGCCTCATAAAAAAAATGTTCCCATTATTAGGAAGTGGGTCTCCCCATTTTTGAGAAGTCTGGCCCAATCTAGCCCTTGTTCATTTTTATAAGAGTCAGCCTGTCAGCATTTTCAGTTGACAAGTGGATGCGCCTATCAGTTATAATTCCCCCGGCGGCACTAAAAACCCACTCTGACAAAATGCTAGCGGCAGGGCAGGCCAGGACCTCCAAGGCGTAGAGAGCCAGTTCATGCCACGTGTCCAGCTTGAATACCGAATAATTATATGGCACAGAGGAATCACGGAGGATGTTGGTACGGTCAGAAAGGTACTCCTTCAGCATCTTCCCAAAGTTTTCCCTCCTTGTGAGACTACCCCGAGCATCAGGGCTTGTGCGATGGTAGGGTCTGAGAAAACTGTCCCAGAATTTTGACAGTGTTCCCCTGCCTCTGCTGGATTGGATTTGTGTCTCTATCGCCTGTACTCCTTGGTTGTCCAACGAACTGAGGCTTCTGCCGCCAGCGTTTTCAGGTGGGAATTTTTTTACTAATTTTAGCAGACCTATCCACCGCAGGAATAGGAGATAGAAAGTTTTCCTTGTAGCATGGGTCTAAAAGTGTCACCAACCAATAATGACTGTCACACAAAATTTGGAGAATGTGAGGGTCACGGGAAGGGCAGCATAACATAAACTCAGCCATGTGTACCAGACTGCTAACAGGCAAGAATTCTGTGTCATCACCAAGAGGACGACTAACCATGCTCTCCTCCTCATCCTACTCCTCCCTCTCCTCAGGCCATCCACGCTGAACACATGGTATGACAGTTGTGTGGGTAGTACAGTCTAAAGCGCAGGAAACTAGCTCCTGTTCTTCCTCCTCCTTCTCCTCTTCCTCATTGTCACCCAATCCACATTGGGTGAGATGAGGCTGGGCTGTATGGAATCACCCTGTATGGTCCCTTGTTCCATCTCATTGTGCTCCACCTGCAATGCCTCCTCTTTAATTGTGAGCAACGAGCATTTCAGAAGACAGAGAAGCGGGATGGTGATGCTAATTATGGTGTCATCGCCGCTCACCATCTTGGTGGAGTTCTCAAAGTTTTGGAGGATGGCACAGATGTCTGACATTCATGCCCTCTCCTGAGGTCTTATGTGTAGAGTCTGACCTGAATACTGATGGCCGTGTTGATGCTGGTAGTCAACAACTGCCCTCTGCTGCTCACAAATCCTTCCCAACATCTGAAATATTGAGTTGCAACGCGTGGGGATATCGCACACCAGTCGGTGATCTGGAAGCTGCAAACGCTGCTGAAGCACGGCAAGGGCAGTGGAAGCTGTAGCTGACTTTCTAAAATGGACACACACGCGGCGCACTTTGACAAGCAGTTCCAGCACATCCGGGTAGGTTTTGAGAAACCTCTGAACCACGAGGTTAAGCACATGGGCCAGGCATGGTACATGTGTGAGCCGCCTCACTTCAGAGCTGCCACCAGGTTCCGGCCATTGACACACACGACCATGCCTGGCTGTAGGTTCAGCGGTGTCAGCCACAGATCTGCCTGCTCTTTCAGAGCTGTCCACAACTCTTCAGCATTGTGCGGTTTGTCACCTAAGCATATTAGCTTCAGCACAGCCTGTTGCCACTTGGCCGAGGCAGTGCTGCAGTGCTTCCAGTTTGTGACTGATGTGGTCATTTCGGCGTCGGGAGGACATGTTCCATCCCAAGGTCTAACTGGGTCACATCTTCCACTATATTAACCCAGTGTGCCATAAGCGAGATGTACCATCGCTCCCCACAAGCACTTGTCCATGTGTCTGTGGTTAGGTGGACTTTCCCAGTAACTGCATTGTTGAGGGAACGGCTAATGTTGTGGGACACATGCTTGTGTAATGTGGGGAAGGCACACTGGGAGAAATAGTGGTGGCTGGGGACCGAGTACGGGGGATGACTGCCGCCATCTGGTTGTGGAAAGATTCGGTCTCCATGAGCCTGAAAGGCAACATTTTGAGTGCAATCATTCACGAAATGTATGAATTTAGTAGTGTGGCCTGTGGGGCATTGGCTGCGTATTTGCAATTGTGTTCCAAGAACTGGGGTAGGGACAACTGAACGCTGTGCTGGGACAAGGACTTGGATGTGCTTGCTGATGGTGCTAGTTGAGAGTGTGCAATGACAGGGGCAAGGCAGGAGGCATCTTTGCATGCACCATGGACAGGAGATAGGCGCGCACACACAACAGCGGAAGAAGCAGTGGTGTCACCAGCAGACACTGTTTCTGGACCCTGGGATTCGGCCCATCTAGTTGGGTGTTTTGCTGTCATGTGCCTGATCATGCTAGTGGTGGTCAGGCTGCTAGTTTTGCTACCCCTACTGATGCTGGCCTGGCAGGTGGTGCAAATGGCCTTATTGGGCTTATCTGCAGAGTCTTTAAAAAACAACCTGACTCGGGAAGACCTAACAGTTGTACTGGCAACTTCCGTCGTGTTGGTGTTATGGGGAACGCTTTCCCGCCTTGTGTCTGCGGCCACCACACTGCTTCTTCCTGCCTGTTGTGCTACGCCTCCCTCCCCCTGTGAGCTGCTGTCCTCGCTCTGTATGTCCCCCTGCCAGGTTGGGTCAGTGACTATATCGTCTACCACCTCATCTTTCACTTCCGCACCCTTGTCCTCCTCCTGACTTTCTGGCAATTGTGTCTCATCATCATCATCCACCTCTTGTGACAGTTTTCCACCGTCACCTTCGTGTGACCGTGGCTGCTCAAATATTTGGGCATCACTTCACGCGTTATCATCTTGCTCCGCTTGAAGCTGGCCAGGCAAGAGGCCCGAATTTCTAAATGAAAAAATGAACAGCTCTTCGGAGTGTCCAAGTGTGGGATCAGTTGTCTCTGGGCACTCAGCATGGTGGGAGGAAGGAGGATCAGGGTGAGGAATATGCGGTACAGACTCACGGCTACTGAGACTTGACCGTGTGGAAGACAGGGTGGTGGTTGTGGTGGCAAAGTGACTGGAAGCACTATCTGCTATCCAACCAATAACCTGTTGACACTGCTCTGTGTTCAATAGTGGTGTTCTGTGGTCCCCTAGTAATTGGGACAGGAAGGTTGAGCGACAAGATTTGGGTGTTTGTTGTGCCACAATTTCAGCTTGCCCATGGCCTCAGCTGCTGGATGCACCATCACCATCACGTCCACTTTCCCGTCCCTTGCCCGTTTTAAATGGAGGACAATATTTTCCACGTTCACTACAAATGGCTAGATTTGAACCGCAATTATATGTGATACGTCTGACAGACTACCACGATTTTAAATAGCAGGCTTGTAGTTTACTATTCTTCACAGTGAGCATGTGTGAATAGCTTCACTGACACTGCAACAAACTGTAAATTGAGGACAGAAATGGTTGAATTTGGACCACAGTTATATGTGATACATCTGACAGACAACCACGGTTTTAAATAGCGGCCCTGTAGTTTACTATTCTTCACAGTGACCATGTGTGAATAGTTTCACTGACACACTGCAACAAACTGTAAATGGAGGCCAATATTTTCCATGTTCACTACAAATTTCTGGATTTTTATCGCTGAAATATGGAAAAGATCGGGATGTATTCTGCAGTGCTAAAAAGAAAATGGAGCAGAAAAATGGTGTACTCTGGATTGCTTTTGAAGCAAATAATCAGGATTAACATTAAAAAAAAATTAGCCCTGGCCCCTCATATCTGGAGCTATCTCTACGGACAGAACGTGCAATGGACACTACACTAACTAATAAACAAGCAAATCGCTCCCTGACTCAGTAGCAGCTCTCCATACTCCGCCCTTTTCCGGGGTAGACTGTGACAAACCTAGCGTCACCAGGTCTTAAATACACCCGATTATGCTATGCGGCCAGCCAATGACTGTAATGCCACAACCAACATGGCTAAGGCATTACAGTGCATGGCAAGCAATCCCTGCATGTTCATTGGCTCTCTAAAGAGCGCCAAACATGCAGGGCGGGGACCCGAGCTCCCTCCCAAGCAAGCTGGAAATACCGAGCTTGTCAAGCACCGTGATGCTCAGGCGAGTACCGCGTAGTGGAGAGCACGTTCGCTCATCACTACTGATAACGTCTTGGTATATTCCTGATAGAGGGTGAGTTGTGTCCTGGGGGATCTCCTCCCAGGCCTACATCAGGGTGAGGTGGCTTTGACATTATTAAGACATTATTAAGACTGTTTTTGAGTTAAAGTGCTTCAAAGGGGTTGGATACGGTCCTAGCTGACATCAGAGTGTTACACTCATATTTTCTGTGCAAATGGAGGCTTTGCAATATTGTGATTCACAGCAATAAAAAACAATTGCGCAATTTCAATTTTTTTTCACTATTTCATTCCACTTAGATTTTATTTCCCCATTTTTCAGTAAATTATTTGGTAAATTGAATGGTGTTATGCAAAACTACAAATCATTCCACAAAACAAGCCCTCATACAGCTATGTTATTTGAAACATAAAAATAAGTCACAGCTCTTGGAGAAAGTGGAAGAAAAAACTAAAGTGCAAAAAACAAAAATTGCCAGGTCTTGAAGGGGTAAATAAACACCATGAAACAAGAGCACATCAGAGATCCTATCAATAACAACCATGGCTGTAGTGGTGGTTGATCCCATGTGACTGTCTGTTGATTTAATTTCTTGCATTAGGTGTACTACACACCTCAGTAAATCCCAAACCTTTTCAAAATAGCTACTGTGCATCAAGTAACACATCAGTTTAATAGCTATGTGTAGCTTTCAGAGTATTTTTTGGCATTTTGTGATCTTTAGCATTCATAGCTTGCCCATAGCAGGGGAATTATTCCAAAAAAGCAGAACATGGCAAAGTAGATATGTGTGTGTTGTATTTGGCTTAAATCAAGCTCTGAATTTGAAAATGCAAAGCAAACAGTATGGCACTCAAAACAATACATTTCCATTACCAAGTTAATGTGATCTTAAACCTTATGTACACTTTAACGTGTCTATGTCATTTCCTGTGTAAAATGTACTTGTTTGTTCAAGAGATGTAGTAAACCTCTGTGAGGACCATATGAACTTAACCATGAGTAACATAAAAATCTCACAACACCAGCATAATAAAAGGTGTGAAAAGATATTGTTTTTCTAAGAACATGGGCAAAACTAATAAAAATGTTCAAACTGAAGACAAATATATTCTGCCTTAAATTACTTCTTAAAAATAAAATAACTATATTGTTCATATAGGAAATGAAAACAACCTAAAATATATAACAGACCTAATCTACTATATAATCGGCTTATCCCGTCTGTCTGTCCGTCTGTCCAGGAAATCCCGCGTCGCTGATTGGTCCGGCCGCGGCCAATCAGCGACGAGGAATTTCAGAACAAGATGGCGGCCATTAGCGGCTCATCTGCCGCACGGAGGTCAGCGGCGATACAGCCGGGAGATGACCGGCCGCCGGCCGCGACCAATCAGCGATGCTAGCGCCAAATTTAAACACCGCTCTGCTGATTGGTCGCGGCGCCAAATTTAAACACGCTCTCCGGCCAATTGGCGCCAGATTTAAAATAAGTACGCCACCATCGGGAGATAGCAGGGCTGACTCCTCCCGTGTGGTCATGTGACTCACCAACTGCCCATGACGTACTGAACATGTTTTGTCAGTCACAGTGTGTGATGTACTTCTGTCACGTTCAGTGAACACGTTCTGTCAGTCAGAGTGTGATGTACTTCTGTCACGTTCTGTCAGTCACAGTGTGACGTACTTCTGTCATGTTTCATTCACCTTGGTACGCGGAACAGGAGACCCCTGGCTGCAGCCGCAAATAGTCGCGATTTAAGCGGAAGCAAGAGCCGGCTGCAGCCGGGGGAATTACGTGCTGGCTGTGGTGGTCAGCAATGTTGTCACAAGCAGTATTGATAACATGACATAATTACAAAATTCATTAGGGGCCCCGGGGGGATACATTGGGGGGTTAATTTAAAGTAGTGCACAACCCATTTAAACACTGCTTCGCTGATTAGTCACGCCCAGTCGGCCGCATACATATTCTAGAATACCCGATGCGTTAGAATCGGGCCACCATCTAGTATATATATAAATCTGCTTCCCTTAGCTAAGGGCTGTAGTGACTTCAGTAGAGTAATGATCGCAGTCGCATAGGCCTGGCCCTGAGGGGTAGGAACCCCGCCTGGATCCCCGGGAAGACACTATTTTCTACTGTATTTGCATCCTTAGGACACAGATACAGTTGCAAATTGTGGCAGAGCAAAGAGCCGTAGGCTCTGTTTCCCTTTAGGCCAGTGGCCTACCAGAGGTCGGGAGTGCCCAGAAGACTTCATACGGTGTAATGACATCACTTCATCATCCTGCATGCACCAGTTAACTGGCTGCTGCTTATCATGAGATGAAGAATAGGAGAATTTCACTTTTTTTTTTATTGGTTCAAACAAAGAGGAGGACTTAAAGAGGGGACATTTCTATTGTATAGAGGAACCTTACTATTGTATTATGTGATGAAGGGGGGACATTATCATTTTCGAGACTCAAAGGAGGGCATTACTTGGGCCGTACTTCATTATATAATCGACCTTCCACAGACAGTCCCAATACAGTCAGGCACTGGTTCTTCTCTGCTTCCGTCTATTGGTTGGCACATAGCAAGATGAGTCACTAGAGTTAGAGTTGCTAACGTTCACATACTGCAGTGTGCCTGCGCATTATATTTTTATTCTAGCTAACCTTCACGTACAACTCACAGGCCAAGTATAGTATGACAAAATACAGATTTCAGATTAGAGACGATAAGCGCTTAAAAAGATGAATAAAACTATATACAGCACATATACTTGACAGAAATCCATGCTCTTAGGGTGAAGTGCAATGCAATTACTTTTGGCAATATAAAGAAGTTAGTTATGTAAACTCGTTTTGGTGGAAAATAGAAAGCAGGTAATTATCCATGAAGAATCCACCTCTAAAAGAGCGGTGTGGATCACTAAATATAGAATTTTGTCCATCTTCCCAGGTACTACATCCACCCCACCATAAGTGGTCTATGTTGTCCTCCTACATCAAATTGAAGGGGGTACTTTAGACTTCTATTTCAGGGGGATTAAAAATATAGCTGGAGTAATCACAAAAGTGTTAAAGGGGTTGTCCTGTCATAGGCTACATGTCTACAGTCACTCTATGTGACTGCAAATTTACTTATGAATTTTCACAACGCAAACACTGTTCACTGTGAGGTTTCTCTGGTGCCGGCGCTGGGATCGGCCTCGCTCAATGCAAGCGTATTGAGCAAGACCGGAAACAGTCAGAGTAAGGCAGCAATGCAAAACAAGATACAAAGTCCTCTTAGGCCTTAAAATTTCAGCTAATGAGGTGGTGGTGGAGTTGGATCGACAGTAGACTTCCAAAGATCTATGTGTCCAGATCCCTTGTAGGGAAGTTCAGGAACCCATCACTAGAGATGAGTGAACTTCTCAAGGGTTGATTTTTTTCAGATCGGCGAACTTCCCGATGTTCTCCGAATAAATAGACGAGCAGTTCGACAAACATATCCAAATCCCATTGCAATCAATGGGACGCAAAAACAACGCATACACAACGCCTTCAAAGAGACCCAAAAGCTGCCAAAATAGCTTAAAGTAGGGGCAGACTCCACGAAAAGTGGCATCAATTGGCCCACAGTACAAATTTTATTATGGCACTGCAGCAGTCAGCCATGGGCCATGCATGAGGTATCAGAGTCTGGCCAGCATTTACAGCTTTGAATTTAACTTCAAATTAAGACGAGGTGGGTGAGGGATGAGGGAGAGGGATAGGAGTAGGCCTGCTGTGCAGGGAGCCCTGATACCACATGCAACAGCTCAAGCTGCTTTTCTGCTCAGCCACACTCAGATGGCAGAAAAATCTGTTTCATAGAGTAGTATTGCTACAAAAATTTAAGGATAGTAACACAGGTAGTTGATTGAAAGTAAGTGGAGACCTGCCGGTCTGGGATCCCTTCTGCTGCAGGCAATGCACATGAAGGAGACCCAACCACGAGTCTCCACATTTCCACAAATTAGGGGCCGACACCACCAAAGTGGCATCAATTTCACCAGAGTAGAAATAGTATAATGGGGACCGACACCTCTTTCATTACACCCAACCCAGCAGATGGAGGCCCAATCAGGAGTCTTCAAATTTCCAAAAATTAGGGGCAGACACCACCAAAGTGGTATCAATTTCCCCAGAGTAGAAATAGTATAATGGGGACCGACACCTCTTGCACTACAGCCAACCCAGCAGATGGAGACCCAACCAGAAGTCTCCACATTTAGAAAAATTATTGTTAATATCTGCAGCAGCAGCAACACCAGGCACAGAAGCCACAACAAAGATATCACAGACTGCAATTACGCGACATCAATGCAGCACACTAAAAACTGCACCATCGCCTAGTCTGCACAGTCTGCGATTTTGGTGCAAAAGTCCTTGGAGATTCATGACATGTTCATCTTGATGAAAGTTAGGCGGTCTATACTTTCAAGGGACCGCCGGCTGTGCTTATCCGTCAGGATATCACCAGTAGCGCTGAAGACACGTTCTGAGAGAACGCTGTCTGCCGGGCATGATAAAATCTCCAAGGCGTGACAGGCAAGCTCAGGCCACTCTTCCATTTTTGAAGACCAAAATGTAAAATGGTCCAAACCCTCCATGATGGTATTGATTTTGAGGTCGAGATACTCCTGTACCATCCTCTTCAGTTGTTTACCACGTGTCAGACTTGTACTCTGTTGTGCTGGTGCACGAGCTACATAGTTACATAGTTAGTAAAGCCGAATAAAGACTTGCGTCCATCAAGTTCGACCTGTTAGTTCTGTAATTGCTAAAGTTGATCCAGAGGAGGGCAAAAACCCCAAATGATTTAGCCAATCTTCACCTGAGGAAAAATTCCCTCCCGACTCTGAAACCAGCAGTCAGAATAAATCCCTGTATTAACCTACTATTTTATTCTATTTTTAAGTATATGCAGAAATCTGCCTGGTATCTAGAAAAGCATCCAGTCCCCGCTTGAACTGGTTTAGTGAATCCGACATTACCGTCTCCTCACTCAGTGAATTCCATATTCTCACTGCTCTTACCGTAAAGAACCCCTTCCTATGCTGGTGGTGAAACCTTTTCTCTTCCAGTCTTAGTGAGTGCCCTCTTGTTACCGTAATATCCCTTCTTTTGAACAAATCCCGGGCAAGGTCTCTATACTGTCCCCTAACATATTTGTACACATTTATTATGTCCCCCCTCAACCTTCTCTTTTCCAGGCTGAATAGTCCTAGTTTTGCCAACCTCTCTGGGTATTGCAGTCCCTCCATTCCCCTTATTAATTTTGTTGCCCTCCTTTGTACCTTTTCAAGCTCATTTATATCCTTTCTATATATTGGGGCCCATAACTGAGCACAGTATTCCAAGTGTGGTCTGACCAGTGCTTTGTACAGTGGAAGAACAATGTTCTCATCCTTTGTAGCTATACCTCTTCTGATACATCCCATTACCCTGTTTGCCCTTACAGCAGCGGCCTGACTTTGGGCACTCCAATTTAGTTTGCTATCAATCAAGATGCCCAAGTCCTTCTCCATCTCTGAATTCCCCAATGGTTTCCCATTCAGTGAGTACTGGTGACTTCCATTTTTCCTTCCCATATGTATGACCTTACATTTCTCCTCGTTAAACCTCATTTGCCATTTAATGCTCCACCTACCCAGCTTATCCAAATCCCTCTGTAGGTCTTCACTATCCTCTTTTGTATTAATTGTTTTACATAACTTTGTGTCATCTGCAAATATTGATATTTTACTATTTATCCCGTTGACTATGTCGTTAATAAAGATATTAAATAACATTGGGCCTAGTACAGACCCCTGTGGTACCCAACTAGTGACGCTTACCCAATCTGAGTATATTCCATTTATAACCACCCTCTGCCTTCTATCCTTTAGCCAGTTAGCTACCCACTTGCAGACATTTTCCCCCAGCCCCATCATTCTCATTTTGTATACCAACCTATTATGTGGCACGCTATCGAACGCTTTTGAGAAGTCGAGATACACGACATCCACTGGTTCCCCCTGATCTACTCGAGAGCTAACCTCCTCGTAGAAGTCAATCAGGTTTGTTTGGCAGGAGCGATTCCTCATGAATCCATGTTGGTTCGGGGTTAATAGATTATTAGCATCAAGATGCTCCATGATTGCCTCATTAATAAAGCCTTCAAAAATTTTGCCCACAACGGACGTCAGACTCACCGGCCGATAGTTTCCGGTGTTACTTTTTGCTCCCTTTTTGAATATTGGCACTACATTCGCCTGTCGCCAATCAAGTGGTACAGACTCAGTCTCAACAGAGTCCTTAAATATAAGATATAACGGTCTGTCTATCACATTACTTAGTTCCCTTAGTACCCGTGGGTGTATGCCATCAGGTCCTGGTGATTTGTTTATTTTAATGTTACTGAGGCGTTTCTGTACCCCAGCTTGGGTTAGATTTGTCATACTTAGTGGAGGATTAAGTTTGTCACTTCTCATTTCGCCTGTTAGTTCTTTTTCCTTTGTGAAAGTTGACGAAAAAAATTTATTTAATAGATTAGCTTTATCCTCATCTTTCTCTATGATTTTGCCTTCATCACTTTTTATCGGTCCAATATTATTCGATTTGATCCTTTTACTATTTATATACGTAAAGAACAGTTTGGGATTTGATCTACTTTCCCTAGCAATACGTCTCTCTGTTTCCTCCTTTGCTATTTTTATTTGTTTTTTGCAGGTTCTCGTTTTTTCCTTGTAACACATTAGTGCCTCCTTGCTGTTTTCCTGTTTTAATCTCTTGAATGCCTCTTTTTTGCTATTTAACGCCCCTTTTACGTTCTAGTCTAAAAAATGTGTGAAAGGACGCACAGAAATTGCTTCTGCCACTTACACTGCTGCTGCTGCTAATATTTTTGCGTTGACGAATTGATGTTCCTAAGGTTGGAAGTCTAGAGCTGCGATGCACACTGTGTGCCTCACTGCTGTCTTGGGGAAAATTTCTCTTAAGGTTGTGTAAAAGCGTGTTTCGATACTCCAGCATGTGCAGGTCCCTTTCCAGGGCAGGAAGCATCTGGCAAATTGACTTTTATAATGTGGATCTAACAGAATGGGACTATTTTGAATCCTAACTATACGGGTATCGTGTTGCAGATAGCGCAGCAAGAAGGCGCTCATATGTTGGGCTCTTCCATGAGGTCCAAGCCCATGCTATGTTGGTGGCTGGATAACACTGATGTGAAATTTCTGTACCACCAGGTTGAGGACGTGAGCCATGCAAGGCACATGTGAGCTTGCCTCGGCATAAGGCCGCTACCAGGTTTGCATCGTTATCAGACACAGCCTTCCCTGGCTCCAGGCTCAGCGGAGGCAGCCATTGGTCAAACTTGGCCTGGATAGCTGTCCACAACTCTTCAGCTGTATGACTGCGATTTCCAAGGCATATTAATTTTAACACTGTCTGATTGTGGTGAGCCCTGGCTGCGCAGTACAGAGGTGGTGGGGATTCGCTCTGCACTGTTGGAACACGTGTCTCATTAAGGCAGAGGTTGAGGATGCAGGTAGAGGCCCTAGAGGAGGTGGAGGAGGCAGAAGCAGTGAAGTAAGTATTAAATACAGAGGTTTGTCCCGCAAGCCTTGGTGATTCCAAGACTTGTGGAGCAGCCCCTTCCCAGCCTGCCCCCACAGCCACCAGAGTCACCCAGTGCCCATTCAGCATGATGTATCGCCCCTGGCCATGCTTACTCGTCCAGGTGTCTGTGGTGAAATGCACCCTGGCAGACATAGATTTTGTCAGGGAATGGGTGATGTTGTCTGCAACATGCTGGTGTAGCACAGGCACAGCTTTCTTAGAGAAGTAATGGTGACTTGGCAATTGGTACTGGGGGACTGCGACGGCCATCAGTTTTCAGAAAACCGTCTGTATCTACCAGGTGGAAAGGCAGCATTTCCGTGGTCAACAGATTGGAGATGGTGGAGTTCAATATCTTAGCTTTGTCATGTGTGGGAGGAAACAATCTTTTTCGTGACAACAACTGCGGGACCGAGGGCTGGCAGCAGTGCTGAGAGAGGGCGGAGTAGGGTGAATACGACAAACTGCTGGACGGTGAGTGAGGTGCAGGCGGAGATATTACGGTTAGTGATGAGAGAATGTGCTCACCACTGCTTGGTACTCGCCCGACCATCTAACTGCTTGAGATGCTCGGCTTGAGATGCTCGGCACTCTGCGAGTATTTCCTGGTTGCTCGGGCTGGAGCTCGAGTCCCCTCCCTGCATGTTTGGCCCTCTTTAGAGAGCCAATGAACATGCAGGGATTGCCTGCCACACACTGTAACGCCGTAGCAATGTTGGTTGTGGCATTACGGTGATTGGCTGGCCGCACAGTGTCATCAGGTCTATATAAGACCTGGCGCCGCCATGCTCCTCACAGTCTACCCCGGAATCAGGCAGAGTAGGGAGAGCTGCTGCTGAGCTTGGAAGAGATTTGCTTTTTTATTAGTTAGTGTATGTATACCACAACATCTACAGTGCTGGCCAAAAGTATTGGCACCCCTGCAATTCTGTCAGATAATACTCAGTTTCTTCCTGAAAATGATTGCAATCACAAATTCTTTGGTATTATTCTCTTCATTTAATTTGCTTGTAAGGAAAAAACACAAAAGAGAATGAAGCAAAAATCAAATCATTGATCATTTCACACAAAACTCCAAAAAAGGGCCAGACAAAAGTATTGGCACCCTCAGCCTAATACTTGGTTGCACAACCTTTAGCTAAAATAACTGCGAACAACCGCTTCCGGTAACCATCAATGAGTTTCTTACAATGCTCTGCTGGAATTGTAGACCATTCTTCTTTGGAAAACTGCTCCAGGTCCCTGATATTTAAAGGGTGCCTTCTCCAAACTGCCATTTTGAGATCTCTCCACAGGTGTTCTATGGGATTTAGGTCTGGACTCATTGCTGCCCACCTTAGAAGTCTCCAGTGCTTTCTCTAAAACCATTTTATAGTGCTTTTGGAAGTGTGTTTTGGGTTATTGTCCTGCTGGAAGACCCATGACCTCTGAGGGAGACCCAGCTTTCTCACACTGGGCCCTACATTATGCTGCAAAATTTGTTGGTAGTCTTCAGACTTCATAATGCCATGCACACGGTCAAGCAGTCCAGTGCCAGAGGCAGCAAAGCAACCCCAAAACATCAGGGAACCTCCGCCATGTTTGACTGTAGGGACCGTGTTCTTTTCTTTGAATGCCTCTTTTTTTTTCCTGTACACTCTATGTTGATGCTTTTTCCCAAAAAGCTCTACTTTTGTCTCATCTGACCAGAGAACATTCTTCCAAAACGTTTTAGGCTTTCTCAGGTAAGTTTTGGCAAACTCCAGCCTGGCTTTTTTATGTCTCGGGGTAAGAAGTGGGGTCTTCCTGGGTATCGTACCATACAGTCCCTTTTCATTCAGACATCGACGGATAGTACGGGTTTACACTGTTGTACCCTCGGACTGCAGGGCAGCTTGAACTTGTTTGGATGTTAGTCGAGGTTCTTTATCCACCATCCGCACAATCTTGCGTTGAAATCTCTCGTCAATTTTTCTTTTCCGTCCACATCTAGGGAGGTTAGCCACAGTGCCATGGGCTTTAAACTTCTTGATGACACTGCGCACGGAAGACACAGGAACATTCAGGTCTTTGGAGATGGACTTGTAGCCTTGAGATTGCTCATGCTTCCTCACAATTTGGTTTCTCAAGTCCTCAGACAGTTCTTTGGTCTTCTTTTTTTTCTCCATGCTCAATGTGGTACACACAAGGACACAGGACAGAGGTTGAGTCAACTTTAATCCATGTTAACTGGCTGCAAGTGTGATAGTTATTGCCAACACCTGTTAGGTGCCACAGGTAAGTTACAGGTGCTGTTAATTACACGAATTAGAGAAGCATCACATGATTTTTCAAACAGTGCCAATACTTTTGTCCACCCCCTTTTTTAGGTTTGGTGTGGAATTATATC
Organism: Phyllobates terribilis; assembly: GCF_046119375.1. Taxonomy (NCBI): domain Eukaryota; kingdom Metazoa; phylum Chordata; class Amphibia; order Anura; family Dendrobatidae; genus Phyllobates; species Phyllobates terribilis. Next base: position 178,620,307 of record NW_027362765.1, read on the forward strand.
CAATTTGGCTTTAGGACAATTCTTTTTGTGTTTTTTTCATTGAAGACAAATTAAATGAAGATAATAATACCAAAGAATTTGTGATTGCAATCATTTTCAGGAAGAAACTGAGTATTATCTGACAGAATTGCAGGGGTGCCAATACTTTTGGCCAGCACTGTATATATATAAATATCCATCTGAACTGAGGACTAATCCAGCTTCATCTATTCAGTGGTGACAGCAGGAGTTAGGCAGGCAGTGTATGTGGCAGACTGCAGTGCATATAGCAAGAGGGTCCATTGAACGTCCTGTTAGTCTAGGTATTCCACAACATATATATAAATATATATATATATATATATATATATATATATACAGAATATCAGAGCTAGACAGGCAGGCAGTGTATGTGGCAGACTGCAGTTCATACAGCACAAGAGGCTCCATTCTAGTTCTGTCTGCTGCAGCTGTTACAGATATTTCTAGAAATAGCCCCAGGTATCAGGGGCCAGGGATAATTATTTTTTTTTATCTTAATCCTGATTATTTGCTTAAAAAGCAATCCAGAGAACATCGTTTTTCTGCTCCATTTGCTTGTTGCCACTGCAGAATACAACCAGCTCCTTTCCATATTACAGCGATAAAAATCCAGAAATTTGTAGTGAACGTGGAAAATATTAGCCTCCATTAAAATTTTGTTGCAGGGTGTTAGTGAAGTTATTGACACAAGGTCGCTGTGCAAAATAGGAACCTACAGGCCAGCTATTTAAAACTGTGGTTTTCCGTCACACCTATCACATACAAGTTCGCTCCAAATTCAGCCATTTCTGGCCTCCATTTAAATTTGTTGCAGTGTGTTAGTGAAGTTATTGACACCAGGTCACTGAGAAAAATAGTAACCTACAGGCCAGCTATTTAAAACTGTGGTTTTCTGTCACATGTATCACATAAAAGTTCGCTCCAACTTCAGCCATTTCGGGCCTCCATTTAAATTTTGTTGCAGTGTGTTAGTGAAGTTATTGACACCAGGTCACTGTGAAAAATAGTAATTTACAGGCCAGCTATTTAAAACTGTGGTTTTCAGTCACACGTATCACATATCACTGCTGTTCAAATCCAGCCATTTGTAGTGAAAGTGGAAAATATTGTCCTCCATTTAAAATGGGCAAGGCGCGTATCAAAGGACGGGGAAGTGAACGTGATGGTGATGGTGCATGCAGAGGACGAAGCCGAGGCCGTGGGGAAGCTGAAATTGTGCCACAACAAACATCCACATCTTCTCGCTTGACCTTCCTGTCCCAATTAATAGGGGACCGCAGAACACCACGATTGAACACAGAGCAGTGTGAAAAGGTTATTGGTTGAATAGCAGATAATGTTTCCAGTCAATTAGCCACCACCACCACCCTGTCTTCCACACGGTCAAGTCTCAGTAGCCGTGAGTCTGGACTGCATATTCCTCACCCTGATCCTCCTTCCTCCCACGACTCCGAGTGCCCAGAGACAACTGATCCCACACTTGGACACTCCGAAGAGCTGTTCACTTTTCCATTTATAGATTTGGGCCTCTCGCCCGGTCCACTTGAAGCGGGGCAAGAGGAGATCGCATGTAGCGATGCCCAAATATTTGAGCAGCCACGGTCACATGAAGGTGATGGTGGGAAACTGTCACAAGAGGAGGATGATGATGATGAGACACAATTGCCAGAAAGTCAGGAGGAGGACCAGGGTGCGGAAGTGGAAGATGAGGTGGTGGACGATGAAGTCACTGACCCAATCTGGCAATGTGACCCGCAGAGCGAGGACAGCAGCACACAGGGGGAAGGAGGCGTAGCACCATAACAGGTAAGAACAAGCAGTGTGGTGGCCGCAGACAGAAGGCGGGCAACCGTTCTCCGTAACATCAACACGATGGAAGTTGCCATTAGAACTGTTAGGTCTTCCCGAGTCTGGTTGTTTTTTAAAGACTCTGCCGATAACCCCAAAAAGGCAATTTGCACTGCCTGCCAGGCAAGCATCAGCAGGGGTAGCAAAACTACCAGCCTGACCACCACCAGCATGATCAGGCACATGGCAGCAAAGCCCCTGACCAAGTGGGCAGAACCCCAGGGTCCAGCAACAGTGTCTGCGGGTGACACCACTGCTTCTTCCGCTGTTGTGCGTGCACGTCTATCCCCTGACCATGGTGCATGCCAAGATGTCTCCAGCCCTGCACTTGTCATTGAACACTCTCAACTAGCATCATCGGCAAGCTTGTCCACCTTGTCCCAGCGCAGCGTTCAGTTGTCCCTACCTCAGTCCTTGGAACGCATCCGCAAATACGCAGCTAATGCCCCAGAGGCCACACTACTAAATTCACACATTTCGCAAATGCGCTCGAAATTTTGCCTTTTAGGCTCATGGAGATGGAAGCTTTCCGCAACCTGATGGCGGCAGCCATCCCTTGGTACTCAGTCCCCAGCCGCCACTATTTCTCCCGGTGTGTCGTCCCCTCATTACACAAGCACGTATCCCACAACATTAGCCGTGCCCTTAACAATGCAGTTACTGGGAAAGTCTACCTAACCACGGACACGTGGACAAGTGCTTGTGGGCAGGGATGGTACATCTCGCTGACGGCACACTGGGTTAACATAGTGGAAGCCGGGACCCAGTCGGACCTTGGGACGGAAAACGTCCTCCCGACGTTGAGGATTGCGGGCCCTGGGTCAATCAGGGTTGTCCCCCATAGTCTACAGCTCCTGCACCTCCTCCTCCTCCTCTTCAGCATCCATCTCCGAAATTACCACATCAGTTGCAATCTGGAAGCACTGCAGCACTGCCTCGGCCAAGCATCAATAGGCTGTGCTGAAGCTAATATGCTTAGGTGACAAACCACACGATGCTGAAGAGTTGTGGACAGCTCTGAAAGAGCAGGCAGATCTGTGGCTGACACTGCTTACCCTACAGCCAGGCATGGTTGTGTGTGACAATGGCCGAAATCTGGTAGCGGCTCTGAGGCGAGCTCACATGCATACCATGCCTGGCCCATGTGCTTAACCTCGTGGTTCAGCAGTTTCTCAAAACCTACCCGGGTCTGTCAGATCTGCTTGTCAAAGTATGCCACATGTGTGCCCATTTTAGAAAGTCAGCTACAGCTTCCACTGCCCTTGCCGTGCTTCAGCAGGATTTGCAGCTTCCGGCTCACCAACTGGTGTGTGTTGTCCCCACACGTTGTAACTCTACATTGCAGACGTTGGGAAGGATTTGTGAGCTGAAGAGGGCAGTTGTTGACTACCTGCATCAACTATGCCGTCGGTATTCAGATCAGACTCCACACATAAAACCTCAGGAGTGGACATGGATGTCAGACATCTGTACCATCCTCCAAAACTTTGAGGGCTCCACCAAGATGGTGAGCGGCGATGACGCCATAATTAGTGTCACCATCCCGCTTCTCTGTCTTCTGAAACGCTCTCTGCTCTCAATTAAAGAGGATGCATTACAGGCAGAGCACGATGAGATGGAGCAAGGAACCATACAGGGTGATTACACACAACCCATGAGGAAAAGGAGGAGGAGGAAGAACAGGAGTTAGTTTCCTGCGCTATAGATGGTACTACATGCACAACTGTCATACTGTCTGTTCAGCGTGGATGGCCTGAGGACAGGGAGGAGGAGGAAAAGGAGTAGGATGAGTAGGAGAGCATGGTCAGTCATCCTCTTAGTGAGGACACGGAAGTCTTCCCTCTTTGCATTGTGGCACATATAGCTGAGTTTATGTTATGCTTCCTTTCCCGTGACCCTCGCGTTGTCCAAATTTTGGGTGACAGTCATTACTGGTTGGTGACGCTTGTAGACCCATGATACAGGGAGAACTTTCTGTCTCTTATACCTTTGCAGGACAGGCCTAATAAAATGGTGCAGTACGAGAAGGCCCTTGTTGCGGAATTATTAAAAAAATTCCCATCTGAAAACGCTGGTGGCAGAGGTCACAGTTCATTGGACAACCAAGGAGTACAGGCGAGAGAGTCACAAATGCAATCCAGCAGAGGCAGGGGAACACTGTCAAAGTTCTGGGACAGTTTTCTCAGACCCTCCCATCGCACAGGCCCTGAGGCGCAGGGTACTCTCACAAGGAGTGCAAAGTTTCGGAAGATGGTGAGGGAGTACCTTGCCGACCGTACCAACATCCTCTGTGATTCCTCTGTGCCTTATAATTATTGGGTATCCAAGCTGGACACATGGCATGAACTGGCTCTCTACGCCTTGGAGGTCCTGGCCTGCCCTGCCGCTAGCGTTTTGTCAGAGCGGGTGTTTAGTGTTGCCGGTGGAATTATAACCGATAGGCGCATCCACCTGTCACCTGAAAATGCTGACAGGCTGATTCTTATAAAAATGAACAAGGGCTGGATTGGGCCAGACTTCTCAACACCACCGAATGATATCAGCGTAAGATAAACTCAAATACAGTGTCTTTTTTGGGGAGGTCTAACTCTATTCCCATGCACCTCTGTCTTCACACCCAGACATGGGTATATGCTTCTTGATTTTGTCTATTTGCTCTTGTCCTTCTCCTTCTTCGCATCCTCATCCTCCACCACCATATGTACCATATCAAAATATCTGTGTCTCTTGCAAGGGGCATTGGAGTTCCTCTACATTTTTGGAAGCCATTACTTCACTGCCTTGGCAAACACTATGGTAGACCTACTTCTTAATAATGGGAATAATGTTTTTAGGAAGTTCTCTGACCTCTACGTCTCTTGCAAGGGGCATTGGAGTGCCTCCAAATTTTTGGCAGCCATTGCAGTCACTGCATACGCAATAACAGTATAGGAGACACACTCTCGTTAATAAAGGGAACAACAAACCATAGCCGGCTGATGTCTCTCTAACAATAGCAAGGGCCGATTGCTGCTCCTTTTAGAATAGTAAGGGATGCCTGATGGCCCTATAAAGATAGGCTTTGTGACTTTCAGAGTCCCTCCATCATAAATGAAACAGGATGTGTCTGATGATGTGTCACACATCACTTGGCTAGATAAGGTTGTAAAATGTTAAAATGACATTTTCCTGTGAATGCATTTGTCTTGGTTGAAAGCAATGCAAAAGTGCAAAAACGCATGAAAAACGCTACGTGTGAACATAGCCCAAGGTGTGGAGGAGCATTTTTGTTTTTGTATATTTATTTTGCCTTATATACAAGTTATTACCCTGGAAAGGATGTTCCTTAACATATCTCCCAGGAAAATCCATTTTGGTTTAGTTTTTGTATGTTTTATTGTGAGTTCGTAAAAGTGGCGCAATACCTTTTTAGGCCCTCTGCAGACCGCCAGGGGAAGCCACCTGAAAAATGCTCGAGTTTCCCATAGACTTACATTGCTGTATCATGTCAGTAACAGAAAAAAAGAAAAACATTTTTTGCTATGGACGAGCTCTAGAGTAGAATAGAGTAGAATATATGCGCCAAAAATTTAAAGCTGAGATGTGAACTGCTGGATGTATCACGGTAGTAACAGAAAAAAATAAAGTTTCAAAGGTGTACTTGTGCATGGAGCTGAAATGTGCCCTGCTGTCTCTCTGGACCTCACTAATGGCAAAAACTATTGATCTGCTGAAAGGTCGATCGATTTCACAGCCACACTGGACCCTATCTATCTAAACTATCTGACTTAGAAGCAACCGCCTAGCTAACTATCTAAAATCTCTCAGTATCCATGAGCAGCATCAGGAGCATCCTCTCTGCGCTTTTATACTAACAAAATGGTGCTAAAACAACATGTCCGCTATTTATATGGAGAGGGACATGCGATTTCCGCAGCCAATGGCACAAGCCCTTATGTCTGGATATTGTGGATGGTTCCTGAACCCTCATTGGGTGGCTGCAATCTGCACACATTAAGTTAAGAAAAAAAAAATAGATTACCAGCACGCCGCTTCCCTTACCTCTCCCCACCCCTTTCCCTCATCAACAAGTACCCCCCGCTCATTATACAGCACCACTATCCTAGCCAAAGTGATAAAAATATTGTAGTGTAAACGCAATCAATTTTACCGAATTTAGCCGATTTTAAGTAAAAACGCTTAGGTGTCTAATCACGAATCCGATTGTACAACGTTCGTGCCGAATTTGAAATTGGCGAACATTTTCCGAACATGTTCGCTCATCTCTACCCATCACCACTTTCATCGGATTTAAAGTTCGGAGGATTTCATGGAGAGCTAATCACACACCAAATCCACAACTACTTTTGCTGAAAATTCATAATTTTGACATAGAAACAAGGACAAGAGACTCAACTCTGGAAGAAAACATAGAAACTGGGGTGTAAAAAAATTGCAGCTAGTGCTCTGAACTGATGAATCAACATATGAAATATTTGGCTGTAACAGAAGACAGTTTGTTTGCCTAAGGATTGGAGAGCTGTACAATAATTAGTGTCTGCAGGCAACAGTAAAACATGGTGGAGGTTCCTTTCAAGTTTGAGGCTGAATTTCAGAAAATGGAATTGTGGATTTCGTCAGGATTAATGTTGTCCTCAATACTGATAAATACTGGCAGAAACGTATCCATCATGATACACCATGAGGGAGGTGTTTGATTGGCTCCAAATATATTCTGTAGTAGAAGAACAACCTCAAACATACAGCCAATGTCATTAAGAACTATCTTCATCGTAAAGAACAAGGAGTCCTGGAAGTGATGATACAGTCCCCACAGAGTGCTAATCTCAGCATCATTAAACATCTTCTGGGATTATGCGAAAAGACAGAAGCATTTATGGAGGCTTACACCTACAGAAGATCTGTGATTCTCCAAGATGTTTAGAACAACCTCCCTTAAGAGTTCCTTCAAAAACTGAGCCAAAGAGTACCTAGAGGAATTGATGCTGTTTTTAAATTAAAAGGTGGTCACACCAAATATTGATTTGATTTCTCTTTTGTACATTCACTTTATGTTTTGTTAATTGATATAAATAAAGTATTAACACTTATATTTTTGAAAGCTTTCTTACTTTGTAAAAAGTTTTCCACATCTGCCTAAAACTTTTGCACAGTACAGTACTGTAATTCCACATAAATATATAAAATTAGATTTAATCCCTGTATACTGCAATGAATTTACTGTTGGCTAAAAGATAGAGTGTTGTTGTTGATGGCTTGCATTCTGAAAAGAGTCCTATTCCTTTTAAACACCCTTTATGGACAAAAGTATAGGGACACCTATGCATTACAGCTACAGGAGGTTTTATGATATCCCATTCTAAATTCATAGTCATTAATATGGAGTTGGTCCCCCATTTGTAGCTAAATCAGCTTTCCTATTCATCTTGAAGAGCATTTGTGTGGTCAATTACTTATGTTAATTGAGAGGGCCTAGCTCCCAATCTCCGTTCTAGTGAATGGTGTTGAGGTCAGGACTCTGTAGGCCAGTCAAGTTCTTCCACACTAAACTCATCCAACCATGCCTTTATGTACCTTGCTTTGTTTATTGGAGGATAGTCATGTTGGAACAGAAAAGGGCCACCCCAAACTGTTTCCACAAAGTTGGAAGCAGACAACTAGGGGACACAGGCCAACCCCTAAAAAATCCATATCATTAGCCCTTCTCCTCCAAACTTTCCACCTAGCTCAATCAGTCAGGCAGGTAACCTTCTTATAACATTTGCCAAATCCAAACTTGTTCATCAGATTGCCAGATAGTCATTATTCGTCATTCCATGATTCATCACTATACAGAACACATTTCCACTGCTTCAGAGTCCAGTGGTAGTGTGCTTTACACCACTGAATCTAACACTTTACATTGTGCTTGGTAATGTAAGGCTTACATGTAGCTGCTTGCCCATGGAAACCCATCCTGTGTTTTCTATTATAGTACTATGGTTGAATTCAGTGATCTCTTTAGAATGATCAAAAGACTACTCAGAAGTATGCAGCTCAAGAGGCAGAAGTGCTCACTTCCAGCCTGAACGTGCAGAGAGAGTAGAGTACAGAACTCATAGAATGTCTTTGAGTCAGTACTCCACTCTGTGCACAATGAGGCAGGAGGTGAGTGCTTCCTCAGCTGTGTACTTCTGAGCAGTCTTTTGAGCGAATTTAATCCCTTCACGACATGCGCCGTATATGTGCGGTGCATGGGTGTGTCCCCCTTTGATGCGGGCTCCGGAGCTGAGCCCACACCTTTCCGGGCTCATGACAGGCAACCGATGGAATCGTGATCAACCCGCGGCTGTTAACATGTTAAATGCCGCTGTCAATCTCCGACAGCGGCATTTAACATGGCCGCATTGGAAATGCATCACTGATCCCGCCCATCGGCGCCCGTGCCACATGAACCCTGGGGACATCATTGCCGGGATGCCGCTGCCCAGCGGTCTACACTCATAGCAAGTGAGCATTTTTTCTACACACAGCAGGGCTGAAGCTCTACTGTGTGTAGCATAGGCGATCGGATGATCACAGCTTCTAGTCTTCCATGGAGACTATTAAAGCACTAGATGGTGGCCCGATTCTAATGCATCGGGTATTCTAGAATATGTATGCGGCCGACCGGGCGCAATTAGCAGAGCGGTGTTTAAATTTGGTGCCAAAATCGCTGATTGGTCGCTGCCGGCAACCGCGACCAATCAGCAAAGCGGTGTTTAAATTTGGCGGCACTATCGGTGATTGGTCGCGGGCGGCGGCCGCGACCAATCAGCGAACTGTGTTAGTGAGGACCGGAGAGCATGTTTAAATTTGGCGCCAAAATCGCTGATTAGTCGCGACCGCGACCAATCAGCAAAGCGGTGTTTAAATTTGGCGCCAATCTCGCTGACTGGTCGCGGCCGGACCAATCAGCGACGCGGGATTTCCTGGACAGACAGACAGAAAGACAGACAGACAGAAAGACAGACAGACAGACGGGATAAGACGATTATATATATAGATGTGAAAAGTAAAAAAAGTTTTTAAAAATATTTAAAAAATATTAAAAATATAAAAGTTCAAATTACCCCCCCTTTCGTCCCATTCAAAATAAAAGAAAATCAAAAAATCAAATATACACATATTTTGTATCACCGATTTCAGAAACGCCCGATCTATCAATATATGAAAAGAATTAATCCAATTAGTAAACGGCTTAAAAAGAAAAAAAAAAATAACGCCAGAATTTCGGTTTCTTGGTCTCCACAACATTGGAATAAAATTCAATTACGAGCGACCAAAACATCGTATCTACCCCAAAACTGTATCAATAAAAATGTCAGCTCAGCGTGCAAACAATAAGCCCTCACCCAGCCCCAGATCCTGAAAAATGGAGACGCTACGGGTCTTAGAAAGTGAAGACTTTTTTTTTTAACAAACTTTGGATTTTTTTATCACTACTTGGTGTCTACGAACTCGCAATGACCTGGAGAATCATAATGACAGGTCAGTTTTAGCATTTAGTGAAAAATCAAAGTACAACTCTTCCCGCTAAAAACAAGCTCTTACACAGCCATATTGACCAAAAAATAAAAAAGTTATGGCTCTGGGAAAAAGAGGAGCAAAAAACAAAAACACAAAAATGGAAAAGGACAGTGGCGTGAAGGGGTTAAGGGAGTTTAAAGGCCTACAACATAAAATACACCAAAGTTTAGTTACACAATTAAATTTTGTCCACACTTTTCATTGAGTTCGCTTTACAGCACTTGTATTTCACCATTTGATATAATGCATTGAAATAACAGAAATGATAACATGGGTTTTGGAACATAGTATTATCACTTGATCTAGCTTTTCCAGTATTAACACAGATGAAGTGAGTAAACCAATTACAGAAATACACTAAGTGTAACAGATTCTGCATAATAACTGAGGTATATATTCCAATATGATTTCCTGTATGCATATACATTTATGTATGACATATCTAGTACAGTGTTTTACCGCTAACATGATGTGGTGCAAAAGTGAAAATTTCACTTTGATCATACATCAATGACAATTAGTCAAGTACATTCCAGGAAACACACAGTCTGATCCTGGTGTGATCACAGCCCATGCACGTTAATGGATTTTTCCCCTTCTCCTTCCCACATGTGAAAGGCGGCATTCCAGTTAAAAGCTGCAGCAGCAATATCTCAATCAGCATGTAGAGCCACAGGGGAGAAAGGCATAAGGCATTTATTGACGTAGGAAGGAGGGTTTCCAAGGCTTGAGTTCAACCATGGCTTGAGAACACACAACTCAGCCACCAAGAAATCCAGGTGGAATATAAACCCATTGACCTACGGTCCCAGGATAGTCTACATGATGCTGCATATTGGTATCTATGCCAAATAAAGCAAATGATGAATTTGAAAAGCAAAATACATCATAATATAGACTGGTAGAATGATAGATTGCTCCAATATAAAAAGGGCCGAGTGACAAGTCCTGTGACTGAAGCAGACTTATTAATTTGGAAAGTTTCTGCTTTACAGAAAATGCTGGACTCCTAAGGACACCAAATCATGTATTTCAAATGACTAAATAATATAAGGGAACATACAAGCAACAAGTAAACAGAGAGGCATATGTATAACACCAAGCCATGCTGATAATCAGCGCGCCCGGTTCCAGTGCAGTCCCTGGCGGACAACCTGACCTCAGCCTTATTCCTGACCATTCTTCTGCCTTATCCGTTAGATGGTCTGTGCATTTCCTAATTAGGATTGTCTGAGGCTTCCCTAATGACCTAATCTGTTTTGTAGATGTTGTCTTTCAGAATGTCTGTGTTTTCTGTAAGGCTGCGTGCCCACGATGCGTATTTAATGCGTTACCGTGGCTGCATTTCCGCCGTGACAACGCATTAAAAACGCATGTTAAATTGTCTGCCATGTTTATCAATGATAATCTGCATGTGCTGTGCACATGCTGCGGAAATTTCCGCTGCGGATTATCATTGCGGAAAAATCCGCAGCACGATCATTAATTTTGCGAAATCGCAACGAAATCGCCGCCATTGACTTGCATTGGACCGCATATCATCCGCATGATATTATGCGATTCAATGCGCAGATGGTACCCGGGTCTGGAGAAGAGGAGACTCTCCTCCAGACCCGGGTACCATAGAACCTGTAGTTAAAAAAGAATTCAAATAAAAAAAAACATATACTTACCTTCTGATGGCCCCCTGTCTGCTTCCGGAGGTGCTGCTGGCTCTTCGGCTGCTCACGGTGGTAAAAGGACCTTCCGTGACGTCATTTAGTCATGTGACAGGTCACGCGACCGCTGACGTCGGTGGTCACGTGAACTGTCACATGACTAAATGACGTCATAGAAGGTCCTTTTACAGCACCGTGAGCAGCCGAAGACACCGGATGCACCGGAGAAGGAGACCGGGGGCCATCGGAAGGTGAGTATAATGTTTCTTTTTATTTTTCACCATTTTTATTCTTTTTTTTACTATTGATGCGGCATTTGTAGCATCATAACTTGGTCACACAACATAAATCCATGTCGGTTGCATGGATTTATATAGTGTGATCAAGTTGTCAAGCACTTTTCCAAGTGATGCTAAAATCGCTTGGAAAAGCGCTTGACAACCCGCATTTGAAATCACATGTTCAAAGAGCTTCACAAACGCTTCTACCTGGCAGAAAAAACGCATGTACAATCTGCATGTAAAATCCGCATGCATTTTTTTCTGCCAGGGAGATGCAGAGACGCTCCGCCGCATTTCTGCATCGTGGGCACTTAGCCTAAGAGTATACACTGTGTGTACAATTATTAGGCAATTTGTGTTTTTTTGATTATTAATTTTATTATTAACCAACTACAGTGCTGTCGGTCAATCCAAAAGGTTAAAATACCTGAATATTTAATAAAGTAAAAGTGAGGTTTTGTTTTTCTTGGGAGAATATCTTTGTGTGCAGAATTATTATGGAACGAAATGAAAAACTTAAATTTTCCCATCTCAATTGTTCATTTTCATCTGTTAAAGTAAGAATAATAATAACCAAACAACTCAAAATGTACAAAAATATATTTCTGACATTTTAACAAAAATATCAGTGACCAATATAGACACCTTTCTTTTTAATAACAGCCATAAGCCTTCCATCCTTGGAGTCTATCAGTTTCTTAATCTTTTGACCATTACCTTTTTGGGTAGCCGCCTCCCAGACACTATTCAGAAAGGTGTACTGTTTTCCTTCACTGTAAATCTCTAATTTAAAGAGAACCTGTCAGTATGATTTTACAATTTTACCGTAAATTAAAGACATGGCTGTCATGGCACTGTAATACAAATTAAATTGATACATTTGGTGAAGAAATCCGCATTTGTAGATTTCAGTGCACAAGGGCAGGACTGTGCACTTCTCCTCCCTGTCTCTGATTCCCTGGCCCTTCTACCTGCCTCTAGTCTTTGATTGACAGGTCACTACTGAAATTTCAAACAGATGAGGGAGGTAATTCAAAGACCGAAGACAGGCGGAGGGACCAGGGAATCCTAGACAAAGAGGAAAAGACCAAGTGTACAGTCCCACCCCTGTGCACCAAAATCTAATTAGCAGAAAATAAATTTCAAATGATGATTAAAGAAGAAAAACAAAGGATTTCTTCAACAAAGGTATCAATTTAAATCAGTATTACAGCACAATTACAGTCATGTCATTACTGTACATTACAAAATCCTGCTGTCAGATTCTCTTTAAGAAGATCCCCCAAGCCATGCCATTATTCTTTCATCTTTAAAAGGAACCTGTCACGTCATTTCAAGCATCTAAACTGTCCCCAGTGCATTTTCTGCTGATTAGATTTTGGTGCACAGGGGTAGGACTGTACACTTGGTCTTTTCCTCTCTGTCTAGGATTCCCTGGTCCCTCCGCCTGTCTTCGGTCTTTGAATTACTTCCCTCATCTGTTTGAAATCTCAGTAGTGACCTGTAATTCAAAGATCAGAGGCAGGTGGAGGGGCCAGGGAATCACAGACAATGTACTATACTGTATAAGTATATAAAGTGCTTTTTATACATCATTAATGCACCGTTTTTAATGAAAATAACTAGTTAGTGAGGCACATTGCATCACTAACAATGCACTGGGGACAGTTTAGATCAGTGTTTCCCAAACTCCAGTCCTCACGGACCCCACAGGTCATGTTTTCAGGATTTCCATAGTATTGCACAGATGATGGAAGTATCATCAAGGCATCAGGAATTCTCTCACCTGTGCAATACTATGGAAATCCTGAAAACATGACCTGTGGGGTCCGTGAGGACTGGAGTTTGGGAAACACTGGTTTAGATGCTTGAAATGACGTAGCAGGTGCCCTTTAAGGCCTTTGCTGTCAGCCAAGTAGTGGAGAACTGAAGTGCATGCATGAACTTGTTCTGCATAAAAATCATGGTTCTTTTGAAAGATTCAGACTCCCTTAAGTATTTTCATTCCAAAATGTGTAAGAAAATGTTCTGATATGTATTTTTAAATGTTGTCTATGCACATGATTTTTGAATAAAGAACAAGAGTTCATCTTGGATGATGAAGTTCCGACCTTTTCTTAGCTGCGTTTATCTTAATACCTGCTCAGGATGTCGAGCACCCGGAATGTTAATGATGCAGGTGTGGTGAGCTGTTCTGTTGGCCTGTGGATTGATTTCTATGGCACCTTCATATGCTACTTCATATGTTATACTGGAATGCACTTAGTGCACCTTATTCATTTGTATATATAATTTACAACCTGTTCTATGGGCTCTTGTATACCACTATTCTACTCCTAAGCTGCAACTTGGACCATCTAAGCATGTGATTGTTTTAATAGTACCTGTTATTATTGTCTAAGTGAAATGTCACTTTTTGATTTTTAATCTCTAGAAAGGTTTTTAAGCATTTTATGGGCAATTTCTTTTACTAATATACAGTGGATAGAAAAAGTCTATACACCCCTGCTAAAATGGCATGTTTTTTGTCATGAAAAGAAATCACGCCAAGAGGAATCATTTTAGAACTTTTTTCACCTTTAATATCACCCATATTCTGTACAAATCCATTGAGAAACAAATGAAATCTTTTCGGGTCTAAAATGAAAAATAAAAAACTCAAATAATGTGGATGCATGAATATGCACAGCTTTAGGGTACTTTCACATTGTGCTTTTCTCCATGTTCGCTGGTCCCGTCGGTGCTTGCATCTGAACCCTCCTCCAAACAGGGACTCGGACGTATGCACCGACGAGGCCATATACTGGAAGCGGACACACAGAAGTAGTGGACTGCGTCTGGATGTCTGCCTCTAGTAGGCGTATACGCCCGAAAATGATGCACAAAGGAGTGCACGTTCCCTCTACTGGCACCATTGTAGTCTATGGCCCCGTCAGTGCAGACGTCCGAATATTTCTGCTTGGATCAATTAAGCATAAATGAATTTATCACCCTGGGAAAGAGTAGAAAAATGTCTGCCACAGAACTCTGGAGCTACTTGTAAAATGCAGGATAAAATGAATAGCCATATTAAGTAGAGATCATCGAATAAATTTGATTGGAGTTAATCAATGGTAGTCAAGAGGCCAAGGTTCAGATACCAAGAGAGCACGTTGTAACCTGAGGGAAAAGACAGAGGTATAGTCAGTTCACAGTCTGAGGTCAGAATTCCTGGAAGGTAGCGGATCAAGACAAAGGGGCTAAGCAAACGGATGGTCAAAGGCAAACCCATGGTTGGGCAACAAAGATCAAAATATTAGAACTCAGGGAACAGAGCAAACACACACCACTTGAGCTAAGGTACAAGTGGCAGTAATTAGATGCAGAGAGACAGCTAAATAGCCAGGTAATCACTCCAAACAGGAGATGGATGGAGGAAACCCAGAATGCCCCAGACCTAATTGGGCGGCTGGACTGTCACTGAAAACACTGCTAGCTCAAAAAGCCCCAGCCTCCGATCAAAAGGCTAAGCTGTTCATCACTATACTGACTGCTCAGCACGAACCAGCATGGACGGCTGAACTATCACTCACTGCATCCAGTCACACTAATAGGAGGAATCGTGACAGTATTCCCTCTTCTTCTGACCAGATGATCAGTTTTCACAGAACGTGCTGGAACTCAGGACTTCTCTTCGGGTTCGTATCCTCTCCAATCAATGAGATATTGGAACTAATTTTGGACCCTCTGAGAATCCACAATCCTCTACACCTCAAACTCCAAACCTCCATAGACAGAAACAGGAGGACGAGACAGACAATACCGACGAGACAAACTCTTTCAACAGGGATCTGTGGAGAACATTTTGGATGCGAAGAGTCGATGGAAGTCTTAATCTAAAGGCCACCAGATTAACTCCCTACAGAATCTCATACGGACCAATACATTTAGGCCCCAACTTTGCTAATGGTACTTTCAGCTTAATATTTTGGACGATAACCAAACCTTATCACCTACTGTGAAGATGGGACCTGCGGAACGTTTCCTATAAGCCTTCCATTTTTGGTGAAACTGAGCCACCCCAATATTCTTCTGAACCTCTCTCCAGACATCCCCAAGTTTCTGTATGGCAACCTCTACTCCAAGACACCCAGAACTCATCCTAGAAAATTAACCGTAATGGGAATCAAAACCATAATTGCAACAAAAAAAAAGGTTCCAGAGGACTGATTGACCCGACTCAGCAAGAGGTAAAAATGAGGACCAGTCCTCTTGTTGAGCCGCATTGAAACATCATAAACTTTGTTCCAGTGATTGATTTGTCCTTTCTGTCTGACCGTTGATTTCAGGGTGGTAAGCAGAGGAAATTGACAAATCAATCCCCAATTTCCTACAAAATTCTCTCAGAATATGGCGACAAATTTCACCCCTTTTTAGATACAATGTTCAAAGGGATTCCAGGCAGTCTCACCACACGATTGATAAACAACCTGGAAAATGTTTCAGCAATCGGTAACCCTGATAATGGAAAAAAATGAGACTGTTTACTGAATCGGTCAAATACCACCCAAATAACAGTTTCCCCACCAGACAAAGGCAAATCTGTGATAAAATCCATGCACAAATGAGTCCAAGATCTTTCTGAAATTGTCAATGGAGCCAATTCACCGGCTGGCCAGCTACAGGTGCATCTCACTTAACTAGAATATCATCAAAAAGTTAATTTATTTCAGTTTTTCAATACAAAAAGTGAAACTCATATATTATATAGAGTCATTACAAACAGAGAGATCTATTTCAAGTGTTTATTTCTGTTAATGTTGATCATTATGGCTTACAGCCAATGAAAACAAAGGTCATCTCAGTAATTTAGACTCACCAGTTCACCAGTAAATGTAATTTTAATATTTTAGTACCTTATCTGGTCATGTGGTGTGTGAGACACGATCAGACACAACCATACAGTGCTGAAATGACATGGGAGCAGCATGGGGAAGACCCCTGGAAGTATATCTGCATCCCAAGTCACTACCTAAAACCGTGGTCATCAGACGTGATCCTATATTACTGTGGTAATAATACAGACATTTTTGGCAACGTGACAAATATTAAACTCCTTTTAAAATGGGCAAAGCGCGTGGCAAGGGATGGGGAAGTGAACGTAATGGTGATGGTGCATGCGGAGGCCGAAGCCGTGGGCAAGATGAAACTGTGCCTGCTGAGGGAGCACAACAAGCACCTACATCATGTCGACCTAGCTTCCTGTCCCACTTACTAGGGGGCCACGGAATACCACTCTTGAAGCCAGACCAGTGTGAAAAGTTTGTTGGTTGGATAGCAGATAAATAGATAATGCTTCCAGTTAGTATGCAACCATCATCACCACCCTGTCTTTCACACGGTCTAGTCTCAGTAGCCGTGAATCTGGGCTATATTATTATTGTTATAGTGCCAATTATTCCATGGTGCTTTACATGTGAAAAAGGGGTATACACAGCAAAAACAATTACAATAACAAAAATGTGACGGCGACTGGTACAGGAGGAAAAAGGACCCTGCCTGCGAGGCTCACAGTCTACAAGGGACGGGTGAGGATACAGTAGATGAGGGTAGAGCTGGTCGTGCAGTGGTATAGTGGAGCGAGGGTTACTGCAGGTTGTACACTTGTCTGAAGAGGTGGATCTTCAGCTTCCTTTTGAAGGTTTCAACAGTAGGCCAGAGTCTGATATGTTGGGGTAGAGAGTTACAGAGTAGAGGGGATGCACGGAGGAATCTTGTATGCGATTGTGGGAAGAGGAGATAAGAGGGGAGTAGAGAAGGAGATCTTGTGAGGATTGGAGGTTGCGTGCAGGTAAGTACCGGGAGACTAGATCACAGATGTATGGAGGAGTCAGGTTGTGGATGGCTTTGCATGCCAAGGTTAGGGTTTTGAACTGTAGTCTCTGGGCAATGGGGAGCCAGTGAAGGAACTGACAGAGAGGAGAGGCCGGGGAATAGTGGGGGGACAGGTGGATAGTCGGGCAGCAGAGTTTCGGATAGATTTTAGGAGTGCGAGAGTGTTAGAAGAGAGGCCACAGAGAAGGAGGTTGCAATAGTTGAGGCGGGAGATGATAAGGGCATGCACTAATGTTTTTGCAGATTTTTTTTACTTGGAGTCGGCATATTCCTAACCCTGATCCTCCTTCCTCCCACCATGCTGAGTGCCTGGAGACAACTCATCCCACACTTCTTTTCAACTTTCCAGTTAAACATTTTGGCCTCTGGCTCAGTCCGCTTCAAGCAGGGCAACAGAAGATCGCATGTAGCAATGCCCAAATATTTGAGCAGCCATGGTTACCCGAAGGTGACAATGGGAAAATGCCATTACTGTCGCAAGAGGAGGAATATGATGAGACACAATGGACAGAAAGTCAGGAGGAGGACCAGGGTGCATAAGTGTAAGATGAGGTGGTGGACAATGAAGTCGATGGGCCGAACACCCGGGTCCAGAAACAGTGTCTGCGGGTAACACCACTGCCTCTTCTCCTGTTGTACATGCACGCCAATCCCCTGTCCATGGCGCATGCGAAGATGCCTCCCGCCCTGCACCTGTCATTGCAGACTTGCAACCATCACCGTCCACATCCTTGTCCCTTTGCAGCATTCAGTTGTCCCCACAGTTCTTGGAATGCAGGCGCAAGTATGCAGCCAGCCACCCACAGGCTGCAATACTAAACTGCCACATTTCTGGACTGCTTGCACTTGAAATGTTGCCTTTTAGGCTCGTGGAGGTGGAAGGTTTCCACAACCTCATGGCGGCGGCCGAGTGTCCATACTCGGTCCCCAGTCGCCACTATATCTCCTGGTATCCTCTCCACCTTCCACAAGCGTGGGTCCAGAAACAGTGTCTGCCGGTGACACCACTGCCTCTTCCCCTGTTGTACGTACACGCCAAGCCTCCGTCCATGATGCAGGCGAAGATGCCTTCCACCCTGCACCATAAGCAACCTTTTCCATGTTCTTGTCCCAGCGCAGCGTTCAGTTGTCCCTACCCCAGTCCTTGGAATGCAAGCACAAATACGCAGCCACCCACAGGCCGCAATACTAAACTGCCACATTTCTCGACTGCTTGCACTAGAAATTTTGCCTTTTAGGCTCATGGAGGCGGAAGCTTTCCGCAATCTCATGGCAGTGGCTGTCCCTCAGTACTCAGTCCCCAGCCACCACTATTTCTCCCGGTGTGCCGTCACCACTTTATATAAACACGAGTCCCAGAACATTACCCGTACCCTCACAACGCAGTTACTGGGAAGGACCACCTAACCACAGACACGTGGACAAGTGCTTGTGGCCAGGGACGGTACATCTCACTGACGGCACACTGGGTTAATATTGTGGAAGCCGGGGCCCAGTCAGATGCAGAAGATTGTGGGCCCTGGGTCAATCAAGCTTCAACACAATGTTCACAAGGTAGACAGCAGCGGTGGTCAGTCTCCTAGAAAAAGAGCAAACTCCTTCATGATGATAGAGGCCACCATCTCCTAAGCTTGCTGGTTGTCACAAATAATTTGGAGATTCGTGGCAGCTCTGGTTATGCTGTAATTTAAATGTAGCTTTTTCCTTTGAGTCCAGCAAGGGTTAATGTTAGTCTCTTGCTGGCAGCCTTTTGTTAATGGTCAGCTGATGTTGGTTGGTGCCACTCCCACTTCCCTTTAAATAGCCACATGATCCATCAGTTGACCGCCCGTTATAGTTCATTCTGATGACCTCTTTGACGGAGAAAGTCTCTGGAGAAACTGTGATGTTCATTGCTATTGCAGTAGTGAAATTTTCTGTTGGAGAGATAAGTGTATTTTATGTTGTTATCTTCCCATTGTTTGTCTTACCTTCCTTGTGTTGTCTTTTTGTAGTGGTGAGACCAATGTCGTGCTGGCCTGCACACTAGCCAGATTAAGTCCAGGGCCAGCAAAGGCTTAGGCATGTGATCGCACACGGGGGGAGGGGGGGGGGCGATTGGGGAGCTTAGGGACAAACACAGGTTGGTGTCAGGAGGTGTCCCTTCCCTTGTTCCCTACCGCTAGGGCACTCCTTCCCCTTCTATCTCCCACTGCATCGCTTGTCGTTCCATGACACTAGTACTTTTCTGTGGGAATGAGCTTGTCTCCAACCAGCCAGAAATATCCAGTGAATGGCACGCCATCATTTGGTATTAGCACCCAGTACCAGAAGCGAAGCCATCCACAATTTCCATATCTCAGGAATTTTATTTGGTAGACTAGCTGCCAAAACATTAGTGTCTCACAAAGGTGCTTAAGACACTGACTGGCAGTAGGTGCAAGTTTCTCCAGCATGAACTGTTTGTTAGATATCAGAGGGAGAACAGAATTGGGCTTTGCCAAGGTGCCAAATTGCATCTTAAGTCTTATAGATTGCTGGAGCCAGTCCACAGTTAAAAAACAGCCATAGAGTGTCCGAGAACCTTCACACAGACTTTTCTTAGCCAGGGCTGCTTCTCGGCAGGGTTGGACTGGCCCACCAGAGAAGCGGAGAATCCTCCGGTGGGCCCTGGCTTCTCCTTCAGGAGAATTCATAGTGCAAACCTTGCAGCTGCTATGGGGCTCTTGAGTGGGGGAGAAAGCTGAGCCCTCAGAATCCAATCCTCTGGTGGGCCCAGTGTTCTTCAGTCTGACACTGCTTCTCAGTGAGAGTTGTATTTCACCACAGCCATATTCTTTAAGTCGGTGAAAGGACTTGCACAGAGAGAAACCGTATCTACTCCGGCTGTCATTTCATTCATGAAGTCCTCTAATGCAGCTTGTTCCATAAGCAATGACAGCCCGTCCAACATCAGCTCACACTTCTTGAGGCTTCTGCACACAAAGATCTTTATTCCTTGAATTTCATGACTACAGAGACTGCAGTGCATATAGCACATGGGGGTCCATTGAACATCCTGTCTTCTGCTGCTGTAATAATTACAGATATTTGTAGACATAGCCCCAGATATCAGGGGTCAGGGCAAATTTTTTTTTCTCTTAATCCTGGTTATTTGCTTAAAAGGCAATCCAGAGTACACCATTTTTCTGCTCCATTTGCTTGTTCTCACTGCAGAATAAAGCCAGATCTGTTCCATATTTCAGCGATAAAAATCCAGAAATTTGAACTGAACCTGGAAAATATTGGCCTCCTTTTCCATTCTGTTGCAGTGTGTCGGTCAAGCTATTAACAGTAGCTGTCTGTGAAGAATAGTATTAGTAAATTACAGGCCTGCTATTTAAAACCGTGGTTCTCTGGCAGACATATCACCTATAAGAGTGTTCCAAAATCAGCCATTTCTTCCATTTTAATTTTGTTGCAGTATGTCAGTCAAGTTATTCACACTAGGTCTCTGTGTAGAATAATATTAGTAAATTACAGGCCTACTATTTAAAACAGTGGTTCTCTGTCAGACGTATCACATATAACTGCAGTTCAAATCCAGCCATTTGTAGTGAACGTGGAAAATATTGTCCTCCATTTATAGATTGTAACAGTGTGGCAGTGTACACCATTTTACAGCTCCATTTGCTTGTTCGAAGAATACAGCCAGATTTTTTTCATTTTATTCATATTACTTGATTGTGGAAGCAGAGGAACTTTTTTCAATGATCAGACGCACGTGATGATCCCTATGACTGCCGTAATAATACAGAAATTTTGTGGAGTGTGCCAAATATTCCACTCCTTTAAAAGTCAGCCACCTGTGTTTTGTTGAACCAATTGACACTTGGCCGCTGACAAATACCATACTATTAGGCAACTGCCTGAAATCGTGGCCATCAGACGTTATCCCATATGACTGCCCTAATAAGCCAGCAATTATTGTGAGCGTGTCAAATATTACACTCCATTTAAAGTTGAGGGTTCAAACCTATTCTCAGTTGACAAATAGCATATCCGTGAACAATGTTGTCAGAGTATTACACCACTTTTGCAGACTGACAAAAAAAAAAAACATCTATGTAGCAGAGGCGATCGGACAGCTGCTGCTTCTAGTTTCCTATGGAGACTATTGAAGTATGCAAATAGTGTAAAAAAATGTTTTTAAAATAATTAAAAAAATATAAAAGTTTAAATCACCCCCCTTTTGCCCCATTCAAAATAAAATAATAAAAAATAAACTCCACATACACATATTTGGATAGCCGCGCTCATAATCGCCCAATCTATCAATATAAGAAAATAATTAATCCGACTGGTAAACGGCATAGCGAGAAAAAAATTCCAAACGCCAGAATTAAGTTTTTTTGGTCGCCGCAACATTGCAATAAAATGCAATAACGGGCGATTAAAACATCGGATCTACCCCAAAATGGTATCAATAAAAACGTCAGCCCAGCATGCAAAAAATAAGCCCTCACCTGGCCCCAGATCCTGAAAAATGGAGACGCTACGGGTCTCGGAAAATGGCGCCATTTTTTTTTTAGGAAACTTTTCAATTTTTTTTCAACACTTAAATAAAAAAGAGACTATACATGTTTGGTGTCTACAAACTCGTAATGACCTGGAGAATAATAATAGCAGGTCAGTTTTAGCATTCAGTGAACGTGGTAAAAAAAAAAAAACAACTGTGGAATTGCATTTTTTTTGCAATTTCACCGCACTTGGAATTTTTTTCCCATTTTTCAGTACACAGTATGGTAAAACCAGTGATGGCGTTTAAAATTACAACTCGTCCCGCAAAAAATAAGCCCTCACATGGCCATATTGAACAAAAAATAAAAAAGTTCTGGCTCTAGAAAGAAGGGGAGCAAAAAACAAAAACGGAAAATGCTCCGGTCATTAAGGGGTTAAGGAGTGTGTCTCCTATACTGTCATTGCATATGCTGCCAAACATTAGGACGCACTCAAATAGTCCAATATTGAAGAGACATTTGAAAAAAATTAAAAAAATAAAATAAAAACACAGTAGGATCTTTCTTTAGTATAAAAACCAGACTCGCTAATGTAACCTCAATGTAATCACATTGTTCAGCTCCTGCACCTCCTTCTCCAGTTCGGCCTCCATCTCCAAAATGACCACATCAGTCACAATCTGGAAGCACTGCAGCACTGCCTTGGCTGTTAGAACCTTGCTCTTAGGTTTTTTTTCCTTTGCTGGTCACATGACCTTGTTGGCCTATTTAAGCCTGCTCCGCCCTTCTGGCTTTGCTGGACTCCATTGTATAACTACTTTCTAGCTAGCCTGTGCTCTGTATCTAACTCTGTTAGTTTGCTTGGTCTACGGACCTCTATGTTCTTTATATTTTGTTTGTTCGTCTGTCTGCTACTATTTCTGTTAGGAGGTGTCCCATATTCCTCCCAGTCCTTAGTACTTGTAGGGATTCCTTCCCCACATCTACAGGTCTCCGTACAGACTAGCTTAGGACTTTAGCAGGTCTGATCGCAGGATCAGGTTCCCTGTTACATCGTAGGGATTCAGCTGAGTTCTATCGTAGGGACAGATCTCCTCTCTTTCCTTAGCTCTGGTAGCAGAACATAACAGTAAGTCCAGCCTGCAAATTCTCTAAGGAAAGATTTTTCTGTTCCATCATGGTGTCGGTTCAGGATTTGGCTCATCGCCTGCAGGGACTCTCTCTGGAGGTGGCCGAGCTCCGTCAGCACGTGAGCAACTGTCCTGGAGCACATTTCTTGGAGCCTAAGGTATGTTTGCCGGATTTATTTTTTGGTGAACATCGAGAATTTTTTTCATTTAAAAATGCTTGCTTATTGTATTTTCGTTTGAGACCCAAGTCCTCTGGGGATGAATCCCAGCGCATAGGGTTCATAATGTCACTTTTGCGCAAAGAGCCTCAGGAGTGGGCCTTTTCTTTGCAACCTAGTGATACATGCTTCAGATCAGTGGATAGTTTTTTTTCTGCTTTGGGACTATTATATGATGATCCTGACCATGTTGCATCAGCTGAGACTGAGTTGAGACGTTTGAAACAGGGATCAGGTAATGTGGAAAAATATTGTACTCATTTCCGTCGTTGGTCTACTCAAATAGGGTGGAACGATTCTGCTCTGAAAAGTCTATTTCTTGCTGGGCTCAGTGAAAGGGTTAAAGACCTGCTAATTGCTTATCCTACACCTGAAGATTTGCAACAGGCTATGCAATTAGCTATACGGGTGGATAGGAGACTGCGTGCAAGGGTTAATGAGAGCAAATCCTCTGCTATGTCAGTTTCTGGTTATGAGAATGTGTGTACTAACAGTGGTGAACCGATGGAGATTGGATCGGTGGCACCTCGCTCTCAAGAAAAAGACCGTCGATTTTCTGAAGGCTTGTGTTTCTATTGCGGAAAATATGGTCATTTGATTAAAGGCTGTGAGCTTCGTATGAAGAAAGAAAAAAAAATGGTCAGTCATGCCCGTATTGCCTGTTTAAATTCCAAGAGTGTATTTTTAGCTGCTTCCACGATTGCTCAGGAAAAATTAATGGAATTTCGGGTGTTTGTTGATTGTGGGTCTACTCTGAATGTAATTGATGGGGGATTCTTGGAAAGACTCAATTTAAAACCCGAACCTTTGTCATCCCCCATTGCTGTGGTTTCTGTGGATGGTTCCCCTTTGAAGAATATTACTCTCAAGGTCTGTGAATTTCCTCTCACTATTAATGGTGTTCACCATGAGAAATTGGATTTGGTAGTTTTGAATAACTTGCCTTCTCCAGTAATATTGGGATTGCCCTGGTTAAAATTTCACAATCCTGTACTGGATTGGTCTACCAATGAAATTAAATCCTGGAGCCATAAATGTTATGACAAGTGTTGTAACGGGCGTATTGCAGCTTTGGATAGGGGAGAATTGCCTGTTCCTATTCAGGATTTTTGGAGAGTTTTTTCTGAGAAGGAATCGCAGGTTTTGCCTCCCCATAGAGACTATGATTGTTCTATTGAATTTGTCCCTGGAGCGACTCTTCCTAAAAGTTGTTTATTTAATCTTACTATTCCTGAGAGGAAGGCTTTGGAGGAATACATACAGACAAGTTTGGCCGCCGGTCACATTAGGCCCTCTAAGTCTCCTGTGGCGGTTGGATTTTTTTTTTGTAAAAAAAAAAGGACGGCGGTTTACGTCCTTGTCTGGATTTTCGTGAGATTAACAAAATTACTGTACGCAATCCTTACCCACTGCCATTGATTCCTGATCTGTTTAACCAGTTAATGGGGGCCAAGTGGTTCTCTAAAATTGACCTTAAGGGGGCATACAATCTGTTGCGCATGAAGGAGGGTGATGAATGGAAGACTGCTTTTAACACTCCTGTGGGTCATTTTGAGAATCTGGTTATGCCTTTTGGTCTTACTAATGCTCCTGCATTTTTTCAGAATCTTATTAATGACATCCTTAGACCTTTGATCGGCAAAAATGTGGTTGTGTATTTGGATGACATTTTGATTTATTCGCCGGATCTGGAGTCTCATTGGCGGAGCGTACGTGAGGTATTACAGTTGTTAATGGACAATTCGCTTTTTGCTAAGCTGGAGAAATGTGAGTTCGCTGTACAGAGAATTAGTTTTTTGGGTTACATTATCTCCAGCGAAGGTTTTGAGATGGACCCGGTTAAAGGTCAAGCTGTACAGGAATGGCCTAGGCCTATTGGTTTGAAATCGATACAGAGGTTTTTAGGTTTCGCCAATTATTACAGAAAATTCATAAAAAATTTTTCTAGTATTGTCAAACCTCTGACCGATCTCACCAGGAAAGGTTCTGATGCGGTTCAGTGGTCTTCTGAGGCCATTGAAGCTTTTGTGTATCTCAAGGAGAGGTTCACCTCTGCTCCCATCCTTATGCAGCCTGATGTGACTAAGCCGTTTTTGGTTGAGGTTGATGCTTCCTCTGTGGGGGTTGGCGCAGTATTGTCTCAGGATAACGGGGATGGATTACATCCCTGTGCCTTTTTTTCAAAAAATTTTTCGGAGACTGAACTGAATTGCGATATTGGTAATCGGGAATTATTGGCTATTAAACTCGCATTTGAACACTGGCGCCACTTCTTGGAAGGTGCGGAATTTCCCGTTCAGGTTCTTACGGATCATAAAAATCTGATTTATCTTGATGCTGCCAAGCGCCTGAATGCCCGTCAGGCTAGGTGGGCACTGTTTTTCTCGCGGTTTAATTTCTCCGTTACTTACATCCCTGGTACTAAGAATGTTAAGGCGGATGCCTTGTCTCGCAGTTTTTCTCCCATAGTCGGTGCTGAGAAAGAGGAGAACATTTTACAAGAAGGTGTTGTGATAGCTGCTTTGGACTCCGTTTTGGAAGATGAGATTCTTAAAGCACAGGAGAATGCCCCATCTAACACTCCTCATGGGAGGTTGTTTGTGCCTGGGACCTTTAGGAGAGATTTGTTTGTTGAGTGTCACGAATCTCGGTTGGCAGGTCATCCCGGAATCTCTGAGACCAAGAGACTGGTGGGTCGCAGTTTTTGGTGGCCTGGATGGCAGAAGGAAGTCATTAAGTGGGTGCGTCAATGTACTATATGTGCTAGATCTAAGTCCTCACATACTCCTGCTGCGGGGTTGCTTTGTCCTTTGGAGGTTCCCAGTGCTCCTTGGACACATTTGGCTATGGACTTTATAACTGACCTTCCCCCCTCTGAGGGTTTTACTGTCATCTGGGTGGTCGTGGACCGTTTTAGCAAGATGTGTCACTTGGTTCCCTTTGTCAAACTACCCTGCGCTAAAACTCTCGCTAAGGCCTTTGTCAAGGAAATTGTCAGACTTCATGGCGTTCCTACTGACATTGTTTCTGATAGGGGTCCTCAGTTCGTGGCTCGTTTTTGGCGTGCCTTTTGTGACAGGTTGGGAGTTCATTTATCGTTCTCGTCCGGATATCATCCTGAATCTAATGGCCAGACAGAAAGGAAAAACCAGGATGTTGAGCAGTTCTTGCGTTGTTTTGTGGCAGACAATCAAGAGGGGTGGTCTGAGTTTCTGCCACTTGCTGAATTTGCTCTGAACAATCATACATCTTCTTCTGCTGGTTGTTCGCCTTTTTTTTGTTGTTCTGGGAGACATCCGTCGTTTGGGTCGTTCTCTAAGTTGGGATCTGCCGTGCCTGAGGAGGAGAATTTTTCCGGTGATTTGGAGAGAGTTTGGACGGATGTGCGTGGTAATCTTCAGGAGGCCAACAGAAAATCTAAGGACTACTTTGATAGGAAACGACAGGAGGTTTTGTTCGCTGTTGGTGACATGGTTTGGTTGTCCTCTAGGAATCTGCGGTTGAGGATTCCTTCTAAGAAATTGGGTCCCAAGTTTGTAGGGCCCTTTAAGGTGCTTCAGGTTGTCAACCAATCTGCTGTTAGGTTGGAGGTTCCTACCTCCTGGAGAATTAATCCGGTATTTCATGTCTCTCTGTTGAAAAAAGCTGTTGTATCGGATTGTGACGCCTCTGCCTCTGTTCCTCCGGTGGTGGAGGACGGGGAATATGAAATTTCTCGCATCCTTAACTCTAGACTGTATAGAGGTAGTTTGCAGTATCTTGTGGCCTGGAAAGGTTTCGGACCCGAGGATAACTCTTGGGTGAGGTCGGATGATGTTTCCGCGTCCAGACTTATCAGAGCGTTTCACAGGAGATTTCCTGATAAGCCTGGTCCTAGGGGATCCGGAGGATCCTCTTAGAAGGGGGGGTACTGTTAGAACCTTGCTCTTAGGTTTTTTTTCCTTTGCTGGTCACATGACCTTGTTGGCCTATTTAAGCCTGCTCCGCCCTTCTGGCTTTGCTGGACTCCATTGTATAACTACTTTCTAGCTAGCCTGTGCTCTGTATCTAACTCTGTTAGTTTGCTTGGTCTACGGACCTCTATGTTCTTTATATTTTGTTTGTTCGTCTGTCTGCTACTATTTCTGTTAGGAGGTGTCCCATATTCCTCCCAGTCCTTAGTACTTGTAGGGATTCCTTCCCCACATCTATAGGTCTCCGTACAGACTAGCTTAGGACTTTAGCAGGTCTGATCGCAGGATCAGGTTCCCTGTTACATCGTAGGGATTCAGCTGAGTTCTATCGTAGGGACAGATCTCCTCTCTTTCCTTAGCTCTGGTAGCAGAACATAACATTGGCCAAGCGGCAACAGGCTTAATGCTTAGATGACAAACAGCCCACCGCTGCAGAGTTGTTGAAAGCTGTAACACAGCAGCATGATCTGTGGCTCTCACCGCTGAACATACAGCCAGGCATGGCCGTGTGTGACAATGGGCAGAACCTGGTGGCAGAGAAATGACAGCTGGAATAGATACGGTTTCCCTCTATGCCATTCCTTTCCCTGAGCTAAAGAATATGGCTGTGGTGAAATACAACTCTCACCGAGAAGCAGTGTCAGTGAAAAACATTGGGCCCACCAGAGGATTTGATTTTCAGGGCCCACCTTTCTCCCCCGCTCAAGAGCCCCATAGCAGCTGCAAAGTTTGCGCTATCATGAACTCTCCTGATGGAGAAGCCAGGGGATTCTCAGGTGCGTCCGTAAAACCCTGCTGAGAAGCTGCCCTGGCTAAGAAAAGTGTGTGGAAAGGTTCCTGGACACTCTATGGCTGCTTTTTTTTTTACTGTGGACTGGTTCCAGCAATCTATTAGATTGCAATCTATGATCCCTTCACTGGCACCCCAATGGCCAGAGACTTCAGTTCAAAACCATAACCATGACATGCAAAGCCATCCACAACCTGTCTGCTCCATATATCTGTGAGCTAGTCTCTATTTCTCTACTCCCATCTTCTCTCCTCTTCCCACAATCGCATACAAGATTTTTCCTGTGCATCCCTTCTACTCTTGAACTGTGTACCCCAACATATCAGACTCTCACCTACTGTTGAAACCTTTAAAAGGAAGCTGAAGACCCATCTCTTCCGACAAGCCTACAACCTGCAGTAACCTTCGCTCCACCATACAGCTGCACAGCCAGCTGTACCCTCACCTACTGTATCCTCACCCATCCGTTATAGACTGTTTGTGCGCCCTCACAGGCAGGGTCCTCTCTGCTGCTGTACCCATGTCTGGATGTGAAGGGGTGCATGGGAATAGACCCCAAAAAAATGACCACTGGATTTGAGTTTATGTTTGATGCTATCATCTGGTGTTGTTGAGAAGTCTGGTCCAATTTATCCCTTGTTCATTTTTATAAGAGTCAGCCTGTCAGCATTTTCAGTTGACAGGCGGATGCACCTATCAGTTTTATCAGTTTTTAGTGTCGCCAGGGGCATTATAACTATCTCTGACAAAACGCTAGCGGCCAGGACCTCCAAGGTAGAAAGACCTCCGTACAAAAGACAGCTCATGCCATGTGTCCAGCTTGCATCTTCCAAAACTTTTCCCTCCTTGTCAGAGTACCCCGTGTATCAAGGCCTGGGCACTGGGAGGGTCTGAGAAAACTGTCCCAAACCTTTGACAGCGTTCTCCTGCCTCTGCCGCATCTGGTTTGTGTCTTCCTCGCTTGTACTCTTTGGTTGTCCAATGAGTTGTCTGACTGTGACCTCTGCTGCCAGCGTTGTCAGATGGGAATTTTTTTTTTGTTATAATTCTTCAACAAGAGCCTGAACTTAATATCTCCCAAAATGAACTCCTTCGGTTTCCTCCCTATACTAACCTACCTATACCTAACTTTGCAATTTACTTCAGGGGCTGCCACCATATCTCCCACTCGGCACGCCTGCTATCTTGTGAGTCATATTCGACACACAACTTTCCTTTATTCAACTTGGAAAATCACTCACTCGCTCATATCACCTGAACCTTAAAAACTTCTCCAGAAGTCGACCTTTTCTCACCTTTGATACTGCAAAAACTCTTACTGTCACTCTTATTCACTAGTGCAACTCTCTTCTAATTGGTCTCCCTCTAAACAAACTGTCTCCTCTCCAATCCCTTCTGAATGCAGCAGCCCGGGTCGTATTTCTGCTTCACCGACGCCTCTACCCTGTGCCAGCCATTGCACAGGTTAGGTTAAACAATCACTACAGAATACAATACAAACTCATCTCTCCTACCCACCAAAGCGGTCCACAGTTCTGCACCGGCCTATATCTCTTTCCTCATTTCTGTGTATCACCCCTCCTGTGCCCTCCGTTCTGCAACTGATCTAAGACAGACATCCTCCTTAATCAGAACCTCACACCTCCGTCTCCAAGAATTCTCTTGTACCATGCCAGTTTTCTGTAATGCCCAAAATTCGTACAACGCGATGGTCACGGTAAAGGCAGGGGAGCATAAAGTCGGCCTTGTGTGCCAGACTGCCAACTGCCAAGACTTCCCTGTTCTCACCAAGAGTATTACTGTCTATGTTTTCTTCCTCCTCCTCCGCATTGTCACCCAATCTGCACTGAGATGAGGCTGGGCTGGGTAGCATCACCCTGTACAGTTGCTTGCTCCGCCTGCAATGCCTCCTCTTTAATTGTGAGCAACGAGCGTTTCAGTAGACAGAGAAGCGGGATGGTGACGCTAATTATGTCGTCATCGCCACTCACCATCTTAGTGGAGTCCACAAAGTTTTGGAGGAGGGCACAGATGTCAGACATCCATGCCCACTCATCAGCTCTTATGTGCGGAGGCTCACCTGAATGCCGACGGACGTGTTGAAGCTGGTACTCAACAACTGCTCTCTGCTGCTCAAAATCATTCCAAACTTCTGCAACATTGATTTCCAACACATAGTCACATTGCACACCATTCAGTGAGATGGAAGCTGCAAACGCTGCTGAAGCCCTACCAGGGCGGCGGAAGCTGCAGCTGACTTTCTGAAATGGGCACACACACGGCGTACTTTCATAAGCAGCTCTGGCAGATCCGTGTAGATTTTGAGAAACTGCAGAACCACTAAGTTGAGCACATGGGCCAGGCATGGTACATGTGAGAGCTTGCCTAGCTTCAGAGCTGACACCAGGTTTTTTGATACAGCTTTCAACAACTCTGCAACGATGTGTGGTTTGTCACCTAAGCATACAGTCCTGCTTATTGTTATTGCCACACACGAAGTTTAAGTAAATAATCTGGAATATGTCCTGAAAAAATGAATCAAGTGATGGACATGAAGGCTGAAGAGGATGAGGAGGAGATGGTGCAAGAGCTGTGGAATGTAGGGTTAGCCCTGATTGAACCAGGGCCCACAATCCTCTGCGTCGGGAGGACGTGTTCCGTCCCAGGGTCCCGTCTTCCACAATATTAACCCAATGGAATGCGTTAGTGAGATGAACTGTCCTTGGCCACGTTCACTTGTCCATGTGTTTGTGGTTAGGCGGTCCTTCCCACTTAAGTGCACTGAGGAGGGCACGGGTAATGTTCTGGGACTTGTGCATGTGGAAGGCAGAGACGATACCAGGAGAAATAGTGGCAGCTGAGGACCGAGTATGGACACCCGGCGCCGCCGCCATGAGGTTGTGGAAATCTTCCGCCTCCACAAGCCTAAAAGGCAGTTTAGTATTGCGGCCTGTGGGTGGGTGGGTGGCTGCATACTTGCGCCTGCATTCCAAGTAACAGAAAACCCCCTGACGAAGGTGTGCTGAAACGCGCGTCGGGGTCGGAGTGCATCACACGAACCTACAGACCACCAGGTACTGAGACTTTTCTTCTCTCCATGCTGTGCCTAATTGATTTATATGGCAAGTGCATATACTAACATGCACCAATACCCTTTATATATTTATATGGTTATTATATGTGCTTGTATTTTTACTCTGAGCATTTTTATTTGCAACTGCAACCCTGTTGGTGTATGAAATTTGCAGCATTATCTGGTCACTGACCTTATATGCATTTGAATAGTGATAGAGCTGCAATGCACTTTTTGTGTCAGAGCATGTGGCTATAGTATATAATGCATATTTATACATTCTGTGCATAACATTGATGTACTATGGTTCAGCTTGGTCTTTTGTTATTTATTGATGTACTATGGTTCAGCTTGGTCTTTTGTTATTTATTGATACTTCACATT
This sequence comes from Phyllobates terribilis, assembly GCF_046119375.1. Lineage (NCBI taxonomy): Eukaryota > Metazoa > Chordata > Amphibia > Anura > Dendrobatidae > Phyllobates > Phyllobates terribilis. The sequence continues at coordinate 178,651,563 of NW_027362765.1, forward strand.
GATGCATTATGTATTTTAATTGCTTTTATATGTACACTTTTGTTTCAGTGCCACCAAGAACCAATGACTTTTTGAATAAAGGTTTTTAGTCAATATATTGTTTGGCTAGTTCTTTATTCTAGTGTGGGTGACCAACGTGTTCGGTCTCTTCTTCTTGGGTTTATGTTTAATTTCCGAATTGTCCTCTATTCCTATAATTTACTGTGTGGACATATAGTTCCAGGAACTGATCTAGTAACAGAAAACTAAGCAGATGGTGGCCTCTATCATCATCATGACCTCACCTCGGCACTATGAACTCTCTTGAAGGAGAAGCCAGGGCCCACCGGAGGATTCTCCAGTTCTCTGGTGGGCCCGTCCAACCCTGCTGGGAAGCAGCCCTGGCTAAGATAAGTGTGTGGGAAGGTTCCTGGTCACTCTATGGCTGCTTTTTTACTGAGGGAGAAACCCATACAAACACGGGGCGAACTTTCAAAATCCTTGCAGATGTTGTCCTTGCTGGGATTTGAACCCTGGACCCCAGTGCTGCAAGGCTTCAGTGCAAATCACTGAGCCACTGTGCTGCCCTCTCTGTTCTCCCTCTGATATCTAACATGCTGGAGAAACTTGCACCTACTGCCACTCAGTATCTCCAGCTCCTTTGTAAGAAACTAATGTATTTGAGCAGCCATTCAGTCTACCAAATAAAATTCCTGAGAAGGAAATTGTGGATGGGTTCGCTACTGTTACTGGGGGCACTGCTAATACCATGGTGTCATGCCATAGTTCACTGGAAATATTCCAGGCTGGTTGGAGCCAAGCTGATTCCCATAGAAAAGTACCAGAAGCAAGCTAAGGAGATGGTGGCCTCTATCATCATCATGACCTCACCTCGGCACTATGAACTCTCCTGATGAAGAAGCCAGGGCCAACCGGAGGAGTCTCCGGTTCTCTGGAGGGCCCGTCCAACCCAGCCGAGAAGCAGCCTTGGATAAGAAAAGTGTGTGGGAAGGTTCCCGGACACTCTATAGCTGTTTGTTTGTTTTTTTTACTGTGGACTGGCTCCGTACCGTCCCTGGCCACATTCACCTGTCCACATGCTTGTAGTTAGCCGGTCTTTCCCAGTAAGTGTACTGGGGAGGGAACGCGTAATTTTCTGGAACCCGCGCTTCTGGAAGGCGGAGACGATACCGGGAGAAATAGTGGCGGCTGGGGACCGAGTATGGACACCCGGCCGCCGCCGGCATGAGGTTGTGAAAAGTTTCCGCCTCCACGAGCCTAAAAGGCAACATTTCAAGTGCAAGCAGTACATACTTGCACTTGCATTCCAAGAACTGTGGGAACAACTGAACAATGCAAAGTGACAAGGACGTGGACGGTGATGGTTGCAAGACTGCAATGATAGGTGCAGGGCGGGAGGCATCTTCGCGTGCACCATGGACAGGGGATTGGCGTGCATAGACAACAGCATAAGAGGCAGTGGTGTCACCCGCAGACACTGTTTCTGGACCTTGGTGTTTGGCCCAGCTTGTTAGGTGCTTTGCTCTCATGTGCCTGAGCATGCTGGTGGTGGTCAGGCTGGTAGTTTTGGTGCTCTTGCTGATGCTGGCCTGGCAGATGTTGCAAGTGGCCTTTTTGGGGTTATCTAAACAGTCTTTAAAAAAGAACCAGCCTCGGGAAGACCTAACAGTTGTACTGGCACCTTGCCCGCCTTGTCTCTGTGGCCACCACACTGCTTGTTCCTGCCTGTTGTGGTGCTACGCCTCCCTCCCCGTTGGCTGCTGTCCTTGTTCTACATGTCCCCTTGCCAGGTTGGGTTAGTGACTTCATCGTCCACCACTTAGTTTTCCACTTCCGTACCCTGGTCCTCCTCCTGACCTCCAGTCCATTGTGTCTCATCATTATCCACCTCTTGCGACAGTATTTGCACTTTCCCACCGTCACCTTAGGGTGACCATGGCTCCTCAAATCGCTACATATAATTTTCTGTTGCCCTGCTCAAGGCTGGCCGGTCAAGAGACCCAAATTTATCAATGGAAAAGTGAATAGCTCTTGGGGTAACCTTGGACTCTAATCTCTCCTTAAAACCACATATCCAAGCTCTTTCCACTTACGAGTGGACCAAGGGAGAGGCCACAATCTATAAATGAAAAGATGAACAAAACAGCTCTTCAAAGTGTCCAAGTGTAGGATCAGTTGTCTCAGGGCACTCGGAATGGTAGGAGGAAGGAGGATCAGGGTGAGGAAGATGCCGACTCTAAGTAAAAAAATCTCCAGGATCCGCACATTCCTCAACCACGAATCTACAAAAACACTAGTGCACGCGCTCATCATCTCTCTTCTCGACGACTGCCACCTCCTGCTATGTGGCCTCCCTTCTAACACACTCGCATTTCTTCAATCTATCCTAAACTCTGTTGCTCGACTAATCCACCTATCCCCTCGCTATTCCCTGGCCTCTCCTCTCTGTCAATCCCTTCACTGGCTCCCCATTACCCAGAGACTCCAGTTCAAAACCCTAACCTTGGAATGCAAAGCTATCCACAACCTGTTTCCTCCATACATCTGTGACCTAGTCTCCCAGTACTTGCCGGCACGCAACCTCCGATCGTCACAAGATCTCCTTCTCTACTCCCCTCTTATCTCCTCTTCCCACAATCGCATACAAGAGTTTTCCTGTGTATTCCCCCTTCTCTAGAACTCTCTACCCCACCATTTCTGACTCTCGCCTACTGTTGAAACCTTTAAAAGGAAGCTGAAGACCCACCTCTTGCGACATGCATACAACCTGCAGTAACCCTCGCTCCACCATACCGCTGCAAGACCAGCTCTATCCTCACCTACCGTATCCTCACCTATGCCTTGTAGACTGAGCCCTCGCGGGCAGGGTCCTCTCCTCTCCTGTACCACTCGCTGTCACATTTTTGTTCAATATTATTGTAATTGTTTTTGTATACCCCTTTTTCACATGTAAAGTGCCATGGAATAAATGGTGATAAAGTAATAATAATAATGTGATCCAGACTCACATCTACATACTGAGACTGGACCATGTGGAACACAGGGTGGAGGTGGTGGCAAACTGACTGGAAACTTTATCTGCTATCCAACCAACAACCTTTTCACACTGCTCTGGCTTCAATAGTGGTGTGCCGCGGCCCCCTAGAAATTGGGACAGGAAGGTAGTTCGACATGATATGGGTGTTTGATGTTCTCCCTCAGCAGGCACAGTTTCATCTTGCCCACGGCCTCTGTGTGCACTATCACCATCACCATCATGTCCACTTCCCCGTCCCTTGACACACACCTTGCCCATTTTAAATGGAGTTTAAGATTTGTTACGTTGCCAAAAATGTCTGTATTATTACCGCAGTAATATAGGATTACGTCTGATGAGATGGCTACAGTTTTAGGCAGTGCCCTAGGAGTCAGAGATGCTTCCAGGGGTTTTCCCCATGCTGTTCCCATGTCACACATCACATGGCCTGATAAGGTTGTAAAATATTAAAATGACATTTCCCGGTGAATGCATTTGTCTTGGTTGAAAGCAATGCAAAAGTGCAAAAACGCATCAAAAACGCTACTTGTGAACATAGTCCAAGGTGTGCAGGAGCATTTTTGTTTTTGTATATTTATTTTGCCTTATATACAAGTCATTACCCTGGAATGGATGTTTCTTAACATATTTCCCAGGAAAATCCATTTTGATTTTGTTTTTGTATGTTTTAGACCGTAATAGTGGCGTAATACCACTGACAACATTGTTGACAGCAGTGACCTGGGAGTCAGAAATGCTTCCAGGGGTCTTCCCCATGCAGTTCCCATGCCATTTGAGCACTGTTCCCATCAATTTGGGCAATTTTTAGGCCCTCTGCAGACCACCGGGGTGGGGCCGCCAGAAAAGTGCTCGAGTTTCCCATAGACTTACATTGGGCTCGTTACCTGATCCCCAATCCTGGTATGCATGGCCACCTCATCCCCAATCGTGATATGCATGGCCCCATCATCCCCAATCCTGGTATGCATGGCTACCTCATCCCCAATCCTGGTATGCATGGTACCATCATCCCCAATCCTGGTATGCATGGCACCACTCATCCCAATCCTGGTATGCATGACACCCCTCATCCCAATCCTGGTATGCATGGCTCCCCTATATTGGTATACATGGACCCCCATCACTGCACACATTAAAAAAAAACACTTCTACTCACTTTCCTTCCCTGTACTCCAGTGCTGCTCTTGTTCTGCCAGCAGCTCACCTCCGCATCTGAGCAGCGCATGACGTCATTGCCATGTGCCCTCAGACGCTGAGGTGAGCTGTGGGGATATTCACTCCTCTCCACGCCAGGACTATGGTAGTGGAGAGGAGTGAATATCCCTGTTCTTTAATAGCGTGCGCACAGTGTCAGCAGCGCCGCTGCTCTAGCTGCGGCTGAGCAATCCTCTGTGCCCACTACTAAAGAGAATGCATATTCAACCTTAAATGACTTAAATTAACAGAGAATAAAAAAATAATAATATTAATCTTGAACCAGGAAGTGGAGGTCCAAGTGGAGGAGGAGGTGGAATAGCTGGAGGTGGACGTGGTGGTGTAGGTGGAGGAGACAGGGGAGGAGGTATCCAACACTGTTTTTGTGTTTTCTTTTTTTTTTTAGGGAAATTACTTAAATGAACATAGAATTAAAAAAAAATAACAATCTAGAACCAGGAGGTGGAGGTCCAAGTGGAGGAGGTATCCAAAACTGTTTTTGTGGGGGTTTTTTTAGGGAAAGGACTTAAAAGAACATAGAATAAAAAAAATAATCTAGAACCAGGTGGCGGAGCTCCAAGTGGAGAAGGTAGACATGGCAGTGTAGGTGTAGGAGGCGGAAGCGATATAGTTGTCTAGTCAGCCAAAAGGTATGGACAAGTCCTGTGGGATCCACGCCTAGTTCATTTTAATAAATATTATCTTCTCCACATTTGCTGTGGACAGGCGGATGTGCCTGTCTGTCATTACACCACCTGCCATGCTAAACACACTTGCCGCAGGGCAGGCCAGCACCTCCAAGGCACAAAGGGCAAGCTCAGGCCATGTGTCCAATTCGAAGACCCAGAAGTTAAATAGGGCAGACCCAGAAGTTTGTACGTGGAGATGTATGGACAGGTACTCTTCTACCATGTTGTTGAAACGATACCTGCCGCTAATACGGACCGTATCACACAGGGCTGCCACCAGGAATTTCCGGGCCCCATACTGGCAAAATTTTCGTGTTCCCCTGAGACTCCGCCCCAGGTCCACCCTATCTACACCTCCACCCTAGCTCCACCCCCACCCCTAGAACCTTCCACCACCCACTCTTGGAAAAACTCCACTTCTGCACCACATCCTCACCAATCACACATTAACAGTTCCCATCGAACACCACATCACATACATAGCCAGCAGCTTTTATTTTAGCCAAAAGATTTTTTAAGCCTCCACCAGGACAAAGTAGACTCTTCTGGCCAGGCCGTAGTCTACTCTAACCTAGTAAACATTTCTTATAATACCCAATACTATAATACCCAATAATGCCACACCATTCCAGACCACATATCACAACCACATAGTGACCGAATAATACCACAAACAAGGGACAAATACAGTCATGCTATGACAATACCACATATTACCATCACATAGTGACCAAATAATACCACATACAAGGAACAAATACCACCACACCATGGCTGGACCACATATTACCATGACATAGTGACTACTACAATACTGATCATTAATAAAAAAAACACAATACTAATATTACCATAAGTGCCATTATGCACAGGAGTTCTGAACATAATATACAGTGTATAGTGTAAGTGTACAGGTAATACAGGGATCACCAGTGACATTATACACAGGAGCTCTGTATATAGTGTCAGTGTACAGGTAATACAATGATCACCAGTGACATTATGCACAGGAGCTCTGTATATAGTGTCAGTGTACAGGTAATACAGGGATCACCAGTGACCTTATACACAGGAGCTTTGTATATAGTGTTAGTGTACAGGTAATACAGTGATCACCAGTGACATTAAACACAGGAGCTCTGTATATAGTGTCAGTGTACAGGTAATACAGGGATCATCAGTGAAATTAAACACAGAAACTCTGTATATAGTGTATAGGTAATACAATGATCACCAGGGACATTATACACAGGAGCTCTGTATATAGTGTCAGTGTACAGGTAATACAGGGATCACCAGTGACAATATACACAGGAGCTTTATATATAGTGTCAGTGTACAGGTAATACTGTTTCAGAAATCACAAGTGAAATTATACACAGGAGCTCTGTAAATAGTGTCCGTGTACAGGTAATACAGGGATCACCAGGGACATTATACATAGGAGCTCTGTATATAGTGTCAGTGTAGAGGTAATACAGGGATCATCAGTGACATTAAACACAGAAACTCTGTATATAGTGTACAGGTAATACAATGATCACCAGTGACATTATACACAGGAGCTCTGTATATAGTGTCAGTGTACAGGTAATACAGTGATCACCAGTGACATTATACACAGGAGCTCTGTACATAGTATACAGTGAATAGTGTAAGTGTACAGGTAACACACTCACTCACCGGTGACATCTCTAGTTGAAGTCCTTCATCTTAGCTTTTCTTGTTCATTCAGCACAGACCACCATCACTTCTTCCAGCCATGACTCATCTCTGCAGAAAATAACACATAGTTATCTAGAGCAGTGTCCAGAGCATATTCCTCAATTTTTCCCCAACTTCTACACTACACCAGATGAAGAAAAAAAGTGACATAGTGTTGCCCTGCACAGTAACAGGACCCCCTCCCCACTGAAAACAGTATCCTCAAAAATAAAATACATCACAGCAGTAATAATATCCTTTAATTAGCCCCTACAGTAATAATGTCCCACATCCTGCTCCCATATGTACTCCATTCTGGACCCCATATGTCTTCATCCTGCCCTCATATGTTCTCCCATTCTGGCCCCATGTGACTTAATCCTGCCCCCATGTTTCTCCATTCTGCCCCCATGTGTCATCTCCAATTCTGCCCCATGTATCATCTCCCATTCTGCCCCTATGTTTCTCCATTCTGCCCATCTCTCCATTCTGCCCCATGTCTCTCCATTCTGCCCCCATGTGTCATCTCCCATTCTGCCCTCATGTGTCATCTCCCATTCTGCCCCCATGTCTCGCCATTCTGCCCCATGTCTCGCCATTCTGCCCCATGTCTCTCCATTCTGCCCCATGTTTCTCCATTCTGCGACTATGTCTCTCCATTCTGCCCCCATGTGTCATTTCCCATTTTGCCCTCATGTGTCATTTCCCATTTTGCCCTCATGTGTCATTTCCCATTTTGCCCTCATGTGTCATTTCCCATTTTGCCCTCATGTGTCATTTCCCATTTTGCCCTCATGTGTCATCTCCCATTCTGCCCCCATGAGTCATCTCCCATTCTGCCCTCTTGTGTCATCTCTGATTTTGCCTCATATGTCATCTCCCATTCTACCCCCATAGTGTCAGGTATTGTGGCATGTGTCATCTCCAATTCTGCCCCATGTGTCATCTCCCATTCTGCCTCTATGTCTCTCCATTCTGCCCCATGTCTCTCCATTCTGCTCCCATGTGTTATCTCACATTCTGCCCCCATGTGTCATTCCCATTCTGCCTTCATGTCTCATCTGCCATTCTGCTCCCATGTCTCATCTCCCATTCTGCCCTCATGTCTCATCTCCCATTCTGCCCTCATGTCTCATCTCCCATTCTGCCCCTATGTGTCATCTCCCATTCTGCCCCTATGTGTCATCTCCCATTTTGCCCTCATGTCTCATTTCCCATTCTGCCACCATGTGTCATCTCCCATTCTGCCCCATGTGTCATCTCCCATTCTGCCCCCATGTCTCATCTCCAATTCTGCCCCCATGTGTCATCTCCCATTCTGCCCCCATGTGTCATCTCCCATTCTGCCCCATGTGTCATTTTCCATTCTGCCCCCATGTGTCATCTCCCATTCTGCCCTCATATCTCATCTCCCATTCTGCCTCAATGTGTCATCTCCCTTTCTGCCACCATGTGTCATCTCCCATTCTGCCACCATGTGTCATCTCCCATTCTGCCCCCATGTCTCATCTTTCTGCCCTATGTGTCATCTCCCATTCTGCCCCCATTTCATCTCCCATTCTGCCCTCATGTCTCATCTCCCATTCTGCTCCCATGTGTCATCTCCCATTCTGCTCCCATGTGTCATCTCCCATTCTGCTCCCATGTGTTATCTCCCATTCTGCTCCCATGTGTTATCTCCCATTCTGCCCCTATGTCTCTCCATTCTGCCCCCATGTCTCTCCACTCTGCACCTATGTCTCTCCATTCTGCCCCATGTCTCTCCATTTTGCCCCCATGTGTCATCTCCCATTCTGCCCTCATGTGTCATCTCCTATTCTGCCCCCATGTGTCATCTCCCATTCTGACCTCATGTGTCATCTCTGATTTTGCCTCATGTGTCATTTCCCATTTTGCCCCCATAGTGGCAGGTGTTGTGGCGTGCTGAGGAAGTTTTTCACATTTCGGCCATGCTACTCCTGCCTTCTGAGGTGGTTGCGTTGACGACTTCGTCCTCCTCCTTTGCCTTGTTCTTCCACTGAGCCCCCGGAGCGCCATCAGTAGTGCCTCTACCAGCATGCGCTTGTATTCACGCATTTTATGATCTCGCTCCAGTGATGGTAGTAATGATGGTACATTGTCCTTGTCCAGCAGGGTGGCCACCCTGTAATCAGCAGTGGTAACAATCCAGGCAACTAGGCAGTCGTTGCTCATGCGCAGTGTGGGATTTGTCCCCCAAACAGATGAGTTTCAGAACAGCCTGCTGTCGTTTCCCTCTGGCTGTGCTGAAGTTGATGGTGCAGGTCTATGATGGAGGAAGCGGAATAGGAGGAGAAGGCAACATGGACAGAGAAATCTCCAGCAATCTTTGGTGGTGGTAGGATTTGCACCAGAATGCCTTCCGGCTGTGTCCCAGTCTTGGACCTTATCATCCCCTACATCATCTTCCTGCTGCATGACTTTGGGCTCAGACTGGAGGCACTCTCAGCCATACAATCTAACAATGCGTCAACATGTTCTGGCATCACCATTCGGCCAGCCATACTCGGGCCTACAAAATGACACAGAAAGTCCTGTCGCATGTGTGTACCCAAGGAAGGTGTTGCTTGGACACGAAACAGGCACAGATCGACCAACTTGTTTTCTTTACTTGAAAAAGATGCCGGTACGGCGTTGAAACACATTGTTAATAAAAAAGCCTTTTCATCATCATCATCTCTGAAGAATTGATTTACTTCAGTAGCGCAGCCCACTTGCGTGTTTATCCAACTGGATCCAATATCTCCTGGAGGATTTATCTACTAACCACGGGGCGGCAGCAGCAGCTGTTTTTCTTCATGCCTTCACAGGAGTTGTGCCTGTCACAACTCTATCAGGTGTGTGTAACCAGCACTCTCTTAATCTCCCTCCATAGGGTATCACCCTATTGTGCGCTCTGTTCCCCACATTTAGATCTACACAGGGTGACACTATGTCACTTTGCTTCTTCATCGGGTGCAGTACATAAGTTGGTGAAAAATTGGGAAATGTGCTCTAAAAGTGGTGCTCTAGATAACTGTGTGTTATTTTCTGCAGAGACGAGTCCTGGCAGGAAGAAGTGATGGTGGTCTGTGTTGGATGCAAAAGAAGATGAAAGACTTCAACTGGAGACATCACTGGTGAGTCAGTGTGTTACCTGCACACTTACACTATTCACTGTATACTATGTACAGACCTCCTGTGTATAATGTCACTGCTGATCCCTGTATTACTTGTATACTATATACAGAGCTCCTGTCTATAAAGTCACTGGTGAGTCACTGTATTACCTTTACACTTACACTATACACAATATACTATTGACCATTGAAGAAGGCTGTAATAGCCAAAACGTGCATTGAGTCTGGGGCACCTCCTGCCCCCATCAGGTATACTTGTTATTTAGTACTTATGTTTGGGTGATGCAAAAGAATGACATCTGCACAATATGCTCCATAGTAGTAGATGGCTTGATAGATCCAGACATACCAACATCTATGAATACATATACAGAGGTCTCCCCTTGTACCATAATAGTTACTCCAAATAGGATAGTAATGGGTATTTCCTTGTAAACTTTGTAATACTGATGATGTGAGTTGTAGTGCCACCTGGTGGTTTCCCATTTTTTAATGTGTGATGTTTTTAAATTTGTGTCATTTTCTAATAAAGATTGGTTGATGACATATAATATATAACTTTTTGTTCTTTGCTCTGATGTACACTGGTTTTTCATATGATAGGACAATATACTATATACAGCGCTCCTGTGTATAATGTCACTGGTGAGTCACTGAATTACCTGTACACTGACACTATATACAGAGCTCCTGTGTATAATGTCTGTATAATGTCACTGGTGAGTCACTGTATTACCTGTACACTTACACTATATACCATGTACAGAGCTCCTATGTATAATGGCACTTATGGTAATATTAGTATTGTGTTTTTTTTTATTAATGATCAGTATTGTAGTGTTCGGTAACTATGTGGTGGTAATATGTGGTCCAGGAATGGTGTGGCAGTATTTGTTCCTTGTATGTGGAATTATTCGGTCATTATGTGGTGGTAATATGCGGTCGGGCCATGGTGTGATGGTATTTGTCCCTTTTATGTGGTATTATTGGTCATTTTAAAAAATGTATGTGACACATTCTCTTAAAGAAAAATAAATAAATAAAAATATATCTAAAAATAATATTGGATATTTTAACAAATTTTTAATAGGTTAGAGTAGGGCCCTGCTAAAAGAACCTACCTTGTCGTGGTGGCAGGCTTAAAAAATCTTTTGGCTAAAACAAAAGTTGATGATTTGTATGTGATCTGGTGTTCGATAGGAACTGTTAATGTGTGATTGGTGAGGATGTGGTGCAGAAGTGGAGTTTTTCCAAGAGTGGACTGTGGAAGATTCGAGAGGTGGAGGCAGAGCTGGGATGGAGTTCCAAGGGGGTCCGAAAATTTTGCCAGTATGGGATCCTGAAATTCCTGGTGGCAGCCCTGGTTAGGGTACTAGGCTTTAAAGACAGACTGGCGGCGCATCACATGATCCGACCTTTATACAGGCCAGGTCATGTGGTGTGCCGACCAATCACAGGCATGCCAATACTTGGCATGGCTGTGATGGGGCCGGACGTGCCCACAGCCTTAACGCTTGTTGATTGGCTTCACTGCAGCCTTTCAAAAAGCTTTATTTGGCTGATGAACCCGAACAGTAATACAGCTTCCATTTAGAAGTCTGTATTTGTGTTCACTCATCCCTAATTATAAAATGTTTCTTGTGTGGCACCTTGGTAATAAGCCACCTTTTTATAGGCCATCAGTTGAACCAGCTGATATTATTTTTCACTAAGTGGCAGGATTGCTTTTTAATTACTGATAGATTTCAGCTGGTGTCATGACTTTCCATGGCTTTTTGCACCTCTCTTTCTTCATGTGCTCAATACTTTTTACATAACTTAATTTATGGACATCTATGGTTTTATTTCTTTGCCTATGTGGATTGGATGGGTTGTTACCAACATCTGAAGAATTTCATGTCAATAGTACCTTTAGAAAAATATTTACTTATAAAATTGGTGACGTGTTCAATACTTATTTCACCCACCGTATATTGCTAAGCTATGTCATCACTTGCTGATCAATGGCACTCCAAGCATTGGACTCCCACTGTTCACCAGAATACAACAGCAGCAGTAACTCAATCAGATTTTCTTCTACATTACGCTGCTTGTCAAACACTGTACAATGACCTACAACCTTCCAGAAAAAGGCACTGTGAATTTTTTTTTTTAAAGAAGCTGCCACTGATTTTTGAGTGCTATTAAAGAGGAAAGTCAGGTCACAAATAATTAGTAAGTGAGGGAATATCCCAGCAATATGGCAACTCTTTTTAATTCCAGAATAAGTATTTAGTTTTTAATAAAACATGAATAATGACTACAAAACAAAATATACATTTTAAAAATTTTAAATGTTATAAATATAAAAAACGAGAAAATATAAAAATGTTTTAGATACTGTAAGTTAATGTGCAAATGCTAATAATGCTACTCCATATAGTAAGGCAAAAGAGCACCACAGGCAACTTCTCTTAATACAAACCACGCTCTGTCCTTTCATTAGAAATCCCGAAATAGAGGAGGAGGATTAGGAATATTTAGGATTATGGTCAGGTTGTTTGTAAATGTTTGTAACTAGTAGAGTTGATTTGAATTGATTTTCAGGACACGGTTCATCGGCCACGTTGGTTATTTGTGGCCACTAGTGTTTCCTTTGATTAGTCGGCTTGACATGACACCACATGTGTACCATGCCACAAGGATGCCAGTCGGCTAATCAACTAAGGTGGTGGTGATGCCAGTAGGTAAGAAGCGGTCCTCACGGCTCCGGTCTTGCAAATCAATTTGCACCAACTCTAGTCTCAATTCGATTAGGAAGAAATAAAATCTCATGTGTGCTGCTATGGGACAGCCAGGAAATAGAGAATGTTATCTGTAGAGCTCTAGTCTGTTCATTTGTCATGTCTATTTTCAATTGTTATTTCAGGACTTTGGAGAGCACCAAGTGTCTCCCAATTTAATTCCACCTATAATGAATGTTCTACAATATTCTACTTTCCATAATAACTATCTTTAGGAACCTTTAGCATGATCCTCATTTGTTTCCTTTTGAACATTTTTTTTTAACATTTATATATTTTTTCAGCATAGGCCTAATGGCCACTTTGCTAGTACAAAAACATTGTGAGATGGCCCAAAATGGTATTCTATTAAAATAATTTAACATAATTCTGAAAATTCATGTAAACATGTAGCTTACATCAATGTCTATCATCAACATCTCATAAGACAGTACCCATAACTATCATGTATTATATAACATGATATTAATAGTAACGGATGATTTTCTTTAAGAGTAAAACATGTTTTATACCTTGCACAGCAGATATTTTGTCACTTAGGGAAAGGGGAGAGAAAAAGGTCATATTATTTTTTCTGAGTATGAAATTATCAGTTCTTACAGATCTAAAAAACCTTTTTAATTAAAAAAATCACAAGTTCTTCGCTATTTATATCTCAGCTTCACCAATGTTTAGTAGCTGGACCAACAGTAACCAGCATATGAGACAACTCAGTCAATTAACCTACTAACAATTTAAGATACATGCAAACCAACAGGTTAAAATATTGAATACCTTGTTTTGTTGCATGTGGTATATAATTACTTCCTCTGTGTATTGAGCTCCATTCGAACTTGAAAAAGGCTTGTTAAGGTACACACACCAGTACACACACAATACAAACTTGGTTCTGCCCGTAGCAGTAAGTAATCCAGTCCCCTGGGAATCTTTAAGCCAGGCAGCAAACTACGAAATATCAGTCACTCACACTATTGATTCAATTGTCGAATACTTTTTTTCATTTCAGAGTCATATTATAAATTCTATTCATGGGAAATACATATATACATTTCCAAATATTCACCGCAACAGTCTGGACATACCCCTTTTTTAAAACTGATGCTTGAACAAGTGGTACAGTGTCGAAATGTCTAGGTGTGCTGCTCCATGTCTGGGCTTTGATCTATTTGGGCATGTTGTGGAGAATATTTGGAAATGCATCTTTGTATTTATTTGCCATAAAGAGAATCTGGAATATGGTTTGAAATGAAGATAAAGAGAAAAATATTTCACAACTGAATTATCAGTGTCCATGAGTGATATAGAATCATAGAATGTTAGAGTTGGAGAGGACCTCCAAGGTAATCGTGTCCAACCCCCCTCTCAGTGCAGGATTCACTAAACCATCTCAGACATTTGTCTGTCCAGCCTTTGTTTGAAGACTTCCATTGAAGGAGAACTCACCACCTCTCGTGGAAGCCTGTTTCACTTATTGATCACCCTCACTGTTAAAAAGTTTTTTCTAATATCTAATCTGTATCTTCTCCCTTTCAGTTTCATTCCATTACATCTTGTGTTTCCATGTGCAAATGAGAATAAGGATGATCCCTTTACACCGTGACATCCCTTCAGATACTGTATACTGTGACATAGTACACACACCAACAAGCCTGTCAGTTTGAGCTGCAATGTAAATCATGGTAAATGGACACCAGCTATTAAATCTCCTTTTTAAATCTGTATGTATCTCTATCAATATAATTATTAATGTATCCACATGACATGAATAAATATATCAGATTAAATTTAAAAACATAAAGACCCAGTATATACAGTACAGACCAAAAGTTTGGACACACCTTCTCATTTAAAGATTTTTCTGTATTTTCATGACTATGAAAATTGTACATTCACACTGAAGGCATCAAAACTATTAATTAACACATGTGGAATTATATACTTAACAAAAAAGTTTGAAACAACTGAAAATATGTCTTATATTCTAGGTTCTTCAAAGTAGCCACCTTTTGCTTTCATGAATGCTTTGCACACTCTTGGCATTCTCTTGATGAGCTTCAAGAGGTAGTCACCGGAAATGGTCTTCCAACAATCTTGAAGGAGTTCCCAGAGATGCTTAGCACTTGTTGGCCCTTTTGCCTTCACTCTGCGGTCCAGCTCTCCCCAAACCATCTCGATTGGGTTCAGGTCTGGTGACTGTGGAGGTCAGATTATCTGGAGTGCACCCCATCACTCTCCTTCTTGGTCAAATAGCCCTTACACAGCCTGTAGGTGTGTCTGGGGTCATTGTCCTGTTGAAAATTAATTTATGGTCCAACTAAACGCAAACCGGATGGAATAGCATGCCGCTGCAAGATGCTGTGGTAGCCATGCTGGTTCAGTATGCCTTCTATTTTGAATAAATCCCCAACAGTGTCAGCAGCAAAGCACCCTCACACCATCACACCTCCTCCTCCATGCTTCACGGTGGGAACCAGGCATGTAGAGTCCATCCGTTCACCTTTTCTGCATCGCACAAAGACACGGTGGTTGGAACCAAAGATCTCAAATTTGGACTCATCAGACAAAGCACAGATTTCCACTGGTCTAATGTCCATTCCTTGTGTTCTTTAGCCCAAACAAGTCTCTTCTGCTTGTTGCCTGTCCTTAGCAGTGGTTTCCTAGCAGCTATTTTACCATGAAGGCCTGCTGCACAAAGTCTCCTCTTAACAGTTGTTGTAGAGATGTGTCTGCTGCTAGAACTCTGTGTGGCATTGACCTGGTCTCTAATCTGAGCTGCTGTTAACCTGAGATTTCTGAGGCTGGTGACTCGGATAAACTTATCCTCAGAAGCAGAGGTGACTCTTGGTCTTCCTTTCCTGGGGCGGTCCTCATGTGAGCCAGTTTCTTTGTAGCGCTTGATGGTTTTTGCAACTGCACTTGGGGACACTTTCAAAGTTTGCCCAATTTTTCGGACTGACTGACCTTCATTTCTTAAAGTAATGATGGCCACTTGTTTTTCTTTACTTATCTGCTTTTTTCTTCCATAATGCAAATTCTAACAGTCTATTCAGTAGGACTATCAGCTGTGTATCCACCTGACTTCTGCACAACACAACTGATGGTCCCAACCCCATTTATAAGGCAAGAAATCCCACTTATTAAACCTGACAGGGTACACCTGTGAAGTGAAAACCATTTTCGGTGACTACCTCTTGAAGCTCATCAAGAGAATGCCAAGAGTGTGCAAAGCAGTCATCAAAGCAAAAGGTGGCTACTTTGAAGAACCTAGAATATAAGACATATTTTCAGTTGTTTCACACTTTTTTGTTAAGTATATAATTCCACATGTATTAATTCATAGTTTTGATGCCTTCAGTGTGAATGTACAATTTTCATAGTCATGAAAATACAGAAAATCTTTAAATGAGAAGGTGTGTCCAAACTTTTGGTCTGTACTGTATATTTTTTAAGTTGGGATGATTATATAGCTTTTGCATGTTTTCTTTAGCTCAAGTACTGTGGCTTAAGTCTTGCTTTAAGTATCAGTTACTATTTTACTATAGAAGTACACTGTATTACTGTACTTCATTCAGACTCTCACATTCTGCTATTCAGTACATGGCCTCAGGATCTAGAACATCTCTTCCTTTTAAATAAACTGAGTTACCCAGTAACTATTAAAGAGAGGTTTATAGCGGTGCCATCATGTACAAATTGATGATTGATGAGTACAATATTTTCTTCAGATAGTACCTTACAGCATACTTATAACTAGTTTTAGTTGGCAGAGGATTACCATTTATTGATTTTATTTTAAAGAGAATTTCCCTTACATCAAGACACCTTTTTAATTTTTAGTTTTCATTTCTTGAAAATATTTTTATGGGATTAAAGTTAAATTTCAAGAAGAATACACAATTACCTTGCTCATAGGGTTAAAGCCTACAAAGCAGCCTCTGCTAGCAGCATGGGAGAATGCACAGTGGGGACCAGAGGAGCTACCGCTGGTTACAACTGTTAATCTTCAGGAGCACACCGCCCCCGGGAAAGCAGGAAGCCATGAAGCAGAGGAGCCGTGCACTCCTGAAGACACAAGATGATACAATATCTTTAAGGTTAGCAAAAGTAAATTTGTATGGTGCTGGTACTCCTAGCGCTGTATGTATGGTAAACTTTTTTAAAACTATGGTTCAGGGTTTTAAATGCAGGTTTTTCCTGATGTGTTAGTCTAGAATCACACAGCTTTTTCAACTTTAGTGAACAGTTGGTGAAATCGTACTGATATTACTGTCTTAACAGACATCAAAACTTCTTTACGAACAACCTGTATACATAAAGAAATAGGTTACATAAACACTCAAGTATATGTTGTGCATGTTCATTATACTTATATTGATGGATATC
Organism: Phyllobates terribilis; assembly: GCF_046119375.1. Taxonomy (NCBI): domain Eukaryota; kingdom Metazoa; phylum Chordata; class Amphibia; order Anura; family Dendrobatidae; genus Phyllobates; species Phyllobates terribilis. The sequence goes on from NW_027362765.1 coordinate 178,668,490, forward strand.
TCTGCTGCCACTTGACCTTGTAGTTTCAGATAACATATCAAGTAGCTAAATTCAGATATAATCAAGACTGTATCAAGACATCTTTCTGGACATATGCTTGACATTCCAAGGGGCTACCTGTTCCTTCCTCTTTCCAAGGAGACTATTGAAAAATAAACAAAGGTCAAGTAAGGGCACATTCCAAAAAGTCACTGCACTTCACAATCTTAATGAGTTTGTCTGACCCAATTTATTCCATACTCTGTAAAGAAGTGCCATGCAGTGTCTCAATATTTTCAGCTATAAATGGTTGCCTAAATATTTGATATTATATGTATCCATATCCAATAATAATAAATAAATAAATTCATAGCTTATAACAGGTGTATATTATACAACATTACATCGTTTGTGAAAAAAATGAAATCACTCTCTTGCGATAGATAGATAGATAGATAGATAGATAGATAGATAGATATCAAAAAATCATGGAGACAGCACGCTTGTCAGGTGAAAAAATGGTAAGTTTTAATGGCTCATGAGGTGACGTTTCAGTCCAACAATGGGGACGTTTCTCAAGCTAGATAGATGGATAGATAGATGGATAGATAGATAGATAGATAGATAGATGGATCGATAGATGGATCGATAGACACACACAGGGACCAAATTAATGGTACCCTTCAGTTGAAGTAAAAAAACAAACACTATGGTCACAGAAATAACTTGAAACAGACAAAAGTAATTTTCAATTTACATTTACTGAATATCAACTAATGAACATCAGACATGGCTTTTGAATTGTGGTTCAACAGAAAAATGTAAAAATAAACAAACTAATGAAATTGGTCTAGACAATTTCACCAATTTTTTCATATTGACCTGGACACACCATGTGATTTTGGCTGCAGAGTGGAATAAAAAGTTTTTGCTTTGTTTAATTTTGCCCCTCCGTTGCAGAGATATTAGCAATCAAAGTATTTGGCACCTAATAAGTTAACTTTACAACGAAATGTAATCCCTGACACCAGGAGCACTCATGCAGCCCTACTCAAGGACACTACCACCAACTTATTTAACTATAGGCATCATGAATTTAGAAAAATCCATGCTGCCTACAGTGAAACATGGTGGTGGCAGTGTCCTTATGTGGGGCTTCATGACTGCTTCTGATGTTAGGAGCTACATTTCAATGATGGTGTGACGACACAGCTTTTCTTCTTAATTATGCCAGACAAATACAGTAAGCCAGAAGCTATATGCTTTTATCTTCATGTTAACTTTTGCATTGGTGTTCTAATTTGGTTGATTAACACAGGCTATTGTTTTAATAATCCTGAATGTAGACACTTGAGTTGAGATGTACTGTAAAATAATGTCTACAAATCTTGCAAGATAGAGACATGGAGCAATACTATGATAATATGCTGATTATGTACTATCCCAAACCATGCAAGTTCATTAAATGCTAAAACAATCAGTCATCAGCTCCTTCCACCTTGATCCCTGACCCTTGACCCGTGAATGATGGCTGCAAAGACAACTGTGATCTATAAAAAAGGGGTTTCTGCCTCTATTCGGTGTCATTCTACAGCATGTCAGCTTAGCGGACTTCGGCCCCAGCTGGAGGAATGCAGATCGACTCCATTGACCATTGCTGAACCTTCAGAGACGTCTTGAAGAATCCAGGTTTGGACAATCAGGTCATCTGGCCCCAGACTTCACTGCTCTCGGCTAGTTTCCTAAGCTTGTCATTACCGTCTCTCTTTGGGGGCCCGCCAAAAGTGGGGTGCCACTGGTGGGGGTAGTCGGCCCCGGAAGCCCTGAAATCGTAGCTACACTAATCTTGGCGGGCCAGTGGAAGGGTGAGGATTCTGTAATTTGCACCATCTTGGGTACTTGCTGGTACTGTTCTATCTGTTTATTGGCCACTTTGTCGTTCAATAAAGGATTGCCACACTGTTTTACCCTCACCCTGTGTTGTCTGAGTAGTGTTACCCCCACGGAAGACCCTGGATCTTCACATATTGGTGGCAACAGTGGGATCTTTAAATCAACATCATTGTTTCCAAACGAAGATAAGTCAACATTCAGTTTCATACAAATAGTACGACATTCTTGACTAGCCACAGAAATGCACATAAAATTATAAGTCAACATTATCACAATAGTGTATTTCTCTTGGCTTAACCAATCTAATCGTCTGGCTTATTAAGATTTTAAGCTGTATCGTCACAGATGGTATCATTAATTCACAGATACACTGCTCTATACTGAAAAAGAAGATGCTAACATCTTCCATGCCCTTGGTAGCCGTGCAGTTTTCCAACATGACAATGATCCAAAATACACATCTAAGGCCACTGTTGCATTTCTGAAGAAGAACATCACAGAAAGTGATTCAATGGGCGGAATGATCGGCTCTGAATCCAATCGAACACCTATGGTGAAATTTGAATAGACAAGTTGAGCATCACTTTCCATTCAGCGTCGTTCTTGAAGAATGGAAAAAAATAGATGTTGTTCATTCCATGCCTAGAAGACTTGGTACAATCTTTGAAAATCTTGCAACAACTAACTTAAGTAAAACTGAAAATTTTGTAATGAAAGTTATATTATTTACCTTACTTTCATGTTATGAGTTAAAAATGTACTATGAAACTCAGTCTTGTCAATATTTTGGAAATTGTTTTTGTAGTCCGTGAGATATTGATTAAAATCGTACTTTTCAAAGAGGGTGTACTCACTTATGCTGAACACTGTATATATATATATATATATATATATATATATATATACAGTACAGACCAAAAGTTTGGACACACCTTCTCATTTAAAGATTTTTCTGTATTTTCATGACTATGGAAATTGTACATTCACACTGAAGGCATCAAAACTATGAATTACCACATGTGGAATTATATACTTAACAAAAAAGTGTGAAACAACTGAAAATATGTCTTATATTCTAGGTTCTTCAAAGTAGCCACCTTTTGCTTTGATGACTGCTTTGCACACTCTTGGGATTCTCTTGATGAGCTTCAAGAGGTAGTCACCGGAAATGGTCTTCACTTCACAGGTGTGCCCTGTCAGGTTTAATAAGTGGGATTTCTTGCCTTATAAATGGGGTTGGGACCATCAGTTGTGTTGTGCAGAAGTCAGGTGGATACACAGCTGATAGTCCTACTGAATAGACTGTTAGAATTTGTATTATGGCATGAAAAAAGCAGCTAAGGAAAGAAAAACGAGTGGCCATCATTACTTTAAAAAATGAAGGTCAGTCAGTGCGAAAAATTGGGAAAACTTTGGAAGTGTCCCCAAGTGCAGTTGCAAAAACCATCAAGCGCTACAAAGAAACTGGCTCACATGAGGACCGCCCCAGGAAAGGAAGACCAAGAGTCACCTCTGCTTCTGAGGACAAGTTTATCCTAGTCACCAGTCTCAGAAATCGCAGGTTAACAGCAGCTCAGATTAGAGACCAGGTCAATGCCACACAGAGTTCTAGCAGCAGACACATCTCTACAACAACTGTTAAGAGGAGACTTTGTGCAGCATGCCTTCATGGTAAAATAGCTGCTAGGAAACCACTGCTAAGGACAGGCAACAAGCAGAAGAGACTTGTTTGGGCTAAAGAACACAAGATATGGACATTAGACCAGTGGAAATCTGTGCTTTGGTCTGATGAGTCCAAATTTGAGATCTTTAGTTCCAACCACCATGTCTTTGTGCGATGCAGAAAAGGTGAACGGATGGACTCTACATGCCTGGTTCCCACCATGAAGCATGGAGGAGGAGGTGTGATGGTGTGGGGGTGCTTTGCTTGTGACACTGTTGGGGATTTATGCAAAATTGAAGGCATACTGAACCAGCATGGGTACCACAGCATCTTGCAGCGGCATGCTATTCCATCCGGTTTGCGTTTAGTTGGACCATCATTTATTTTTCAACAAGACAATGACCTCAAACACACCTCCAGGCTGTGTAAGGGCTATTTGACCAAGAAGGAGAGTGATGGTTTGGGATGAGCTGGACCGCAGAGTGAAGGCAAAAGGGCCAACAAGTGCTAAGCATCTCTGGGAACTCCTTCAAGATTGTTGGAAGACCATTTCCGGTGACTACCTGTTGAAGCTCATCAAGAGAATGCCAAGAGTGTGCAAAGCAGTCATCAAAGCAAAAGGTGGCTACTTTGAAAAACCTAGAATATAAGACATATTTTCAGTTGTTTCACACTTTTTTGTTAAGTATATAATTCCACATGTGTTAATTCATAGTTTTGATGCCTTCAGTGTGAATGTACAATTTTCATAGTCATGAAAATACAGAAAAATCTTTAAATGAGACGGTGTGTCCAAACTTTTGGTCTGTACTGTATATATATATATATATATATATATATATATATAGTATACACACAATGGAGTACTCTGGAATTGCTCTCACACCAGAGCCAAAGAGCTTTATGTTATACTCTTAAAATTCATTTTACAATTTACCCAAACTTATCTCTAAGCTGGTTCTGCTTTTGAGTCTATTTTGGGCAGTCTTTCATTGCTCTCAATGTACAATAATTTTTTATAAAAAGAGGAAAAACCAGCCCACTCTTCCATAGGATCAATCAGCACGGAAGCTCGAGATTGACACCACTGCCCGGCGCCCAGTGTATGCTGGAGAAAGAGGAATGATCCAGCTTCTGGTCCAGGTACGTATAAAATAAATTTGTTTATTAACAAATAAGTAAAATAAGTGACATAGGAAAACAGCCAGTACACACCACCAATCTACGGTGTGAGGAGGTGACTTGGGGATCTCATAACCAGACGCGTTTCGAGTGCTGCCTGCGCTCTTAAACTTGGTTTGAAAGCCAAGTTTAAGAGCGCTGGCAGGGCTCGAAACACATCTGGATATGAGATTTCCAAGTTCCCCCCTCACACGATAGATTGGTGGTGTGTACTTGCTGTTTTTCTTCTATGTCAAATTTTACCTATTTGTTAATACAGAAATCTGTTTTATACTAACCTGGACCGGAAGCTTGATCATTCCTCCTTCTCCTACAATAATTTTTCACCCAAATTGAAGTAAGTGCCCATTTCTGTAATCAGAGTTGGACTGGACAACCAAAACAGCAGATGCCCTGGCTCTCATGTGACTATGTGGCAGTTCCCCTTAGGTCGGCAGTAGACAACCTGGTTGATCCATAACATTTATGACTGATATGTGTCATATTTTATTTATTTCTCTACATCGTGTGGTAAACTCTTGACGTTTAGGCTTTACAAGTCGTTAAGGGGAAATAGTTAAATTGAATCAACCCCAAAATAACATGCATATAGATAAAATAATACAGTGTCACTCCCTTATCATGCCCTACAATTCTGTGGACTGCTGCTGGTCTTCCTTTACTAGGCCTCATCAATGACATATGAGGAAAATTAGCTGAATAGCGGCAGGCAAAATGTGATCAAATAAAGTCAAATATGGTTACACAAATGTTGGGTTAAACAAGGCTTCACTTGTTCTTTTTATTGGCGTACAAAATTAATGTAACGTCTTGGCAACCAGGTAGAAAACATAAATTAACCCCTGCTTGGGGAGCACTAGCTAGACATCAGCTTAAAGAAGTTGTCCACTACTATTACACTAATGCCCTATCCTATTGATGCATGATCGGCCGGGGTCCCGCACGCGGCACCCCCGCCAATCAGAAGTTATCAGTGCCAGCGGCGGCCGGAAGTGCTCGCCTGCGGCTTTGCTGTCAAGTGGTATTGGCCCCCGCAGTGTACTGCACATCTGCCTCCTATTCAATTGAATGTGAGGCGGATTCTGCAGTACACCGCAGCAGCCACTACCACTTGACGGCGGAGCCTGCCGGCGGCCGCTGCTGCCGGCACCGATAGCAGCTAACCGGCGGGATTGCCGTGTGCAGGACCCCGGCCGATCATAAATTGATGCCCTATCCTACGGATAGGGCATCAATGTAAAAGTAGTGGACAACCCCTTTAATGGAGTATACAGGTGCCTTCTACCAACCACCCAAAAAAGAAACAAAAAGGCCATATGTTAGATTATACCAATAGCATTGGAGCAGCAGTCCTCAGTAACAGAGTCTCTTGAACAGACACCTTCTGTCCCTTCAGTTTTCTAGCAATTAAGGTGCGCACACTTTACATCTTTCTAAATCTAGTAATGAATCAGCCAAAATCCTGGAGGGCTACAGAGAAAATCAAGCCTGCTACCCAAACCGACCTATCATTCCATAAACAGGGGTTACTAAAGGTTATCCAGCATTTATTTGGCACATGCTCTACTCCACGTGTGACCATGGCATTGATCAAGCAGTAATGTCAGCAGCCAGGGACTGGCTACTACCATTATGTGTCAACTATGGCATGTCCATGCTGCACAATGGAATCTTTAGCATAGAACAATGTTATACAGAGGTTTTAGAAAATATTGAAAACATACTTTAACTCAGACATACTGAGAAACTAACAAATCAATAGCAATAGATTTGCTGAAAAAGCCAACTTTGAGTGTTATCATTGAGAATGATAGTACTGCTACAAGTCAAAGAGAAGAGTGAGAGGGAACACAGACACGAGTGCAATAAAGCCTAGATTTCGTTTACATAATATTATGATTTTAATCTTCCACTAGGATTTATGCCCACTAAATTAGCTCAATATTTTTCTAACATTACAAATTAGGGACTTCGTATAAACATTCACTTAACAAATGCCAGAAATAAATAGCTGGCATTATTCCTTTGTGAATTGAAGTGTTGCAGTTTGCAGTTACTGAAACAAAATTCCTTTTATAGTACTTCAGTGGACCATAAATGACTACATCAGTTGAACTCAACTATTTCCTGCCTTTGGGGGAAAATAATTGCATGTGAAAAGATAATTATACCATTTAGACATGCTAAGTAACAGGATAGCACTGGCATGTATGGGGCCCACAGGTTTTATTTGTGTCAAGAGCCTAATCTGTTCATACTGGCTTATCTATTCCTTTATTTGGATAGTTTTGCAATTCATTTTAAGGAGATAATTTAGGCCAGTAATAAATGTTAAGATTTATCCTCTGACCAACTTTCTAATATTTTTTTCATTATTCGGGTACTCATAAGTAAAGGTGCATATATGCAAAAATATGTAAAATAAAAGAGTTCAAATATGATCCATGTGCATTGTTGCATATCTATGGTTCCTCAATTGGTGGCTAAATAACTATAAACTGGTAGGGTTACCGTGCAAAATAACTGTAAAGCAAGGCCAATCATTGTTCCAGCCAATGCTGATTAGTTTAGTAACAGAAACATAATGAGATAAAGGCCACATGCACATGTTCAGTATTTGGTCAGTATTTTACATCAGTATTTGGAGGAACCAGGAGTGGGTCAAAAATGCAGAAGTGGTGACGTGTTTCTATTATACGCTTCCTCTGATTGTTCCACTCCTGATTTTGGCTTACGAATATTGATGTAAAATACTGAACAAACACTGAAAGTGTAAATGTGTAAATGTGGGCTAAAAGAGCTTTCCCAAGATTTGAAAATTATGTGCTATCCATAGCATAGAGAAAAATGTACTGATCGCTAGGGGTCTGACCCAAAGCAATCCTGTGAACCGATCTCTGTAGAGCCCCATCAGAATGAAGCATAGGTCCAGCATGTGCTCCTGCACTCTATTTATTCTTTATGTGACTGCTGGAAATAGCTGGGTATTATACTCTATTTTCTCCAGCAGTCCCGTAGACTGTGAATAAAGAAGAAGCTCACAAACTCGACGTCTGCTTTTCTCAGGATTGCTGGCGTCTTACTGGTTAGATTCCTAGCGATCATTAAAGGGGTATTCCCATCTTCAAGCTCCTCTCCCAATATGTAGTAGGTGTAATAATAATGATATTAGCAAATACCTCCAATTAGAAATGTAGTATAGTTTTTCTGATTTGTTATGTCTCTTTCCTCATGTGGAGCATTGTAGAACCTTAGGTATCCATGGTTACGACCATTAGCAACAAGCTAACTGTCATTATATCAGTGGTATATTTTTAATTGGAGGTATTTGCTAATAGTATCATTATTATTACACCTACTACATATTCGGATAGGATCTTGGAGATGAGAATATCCCTTTAAATCCCCTGTCTGAAGCCAAAACTATTACATATATACACACGTGGCCAAAATTGTTGGTACCCCTCGTTTAATGAAAGAAAAACCTACAATGGTCATAGAAATAACTTGAATCTGACAAAAGTAATAATAAATGAAAAATCTATGAAAATGAACAAATGAAAGTCAGACATTGCTTTTCAACCCTGATTCCACAGATTTTTAAAAAAAAAATAAAGTCATGAAATAGGCCTGACAGAAATGATGGTTCTCTTAACTTAATATTTTGTTGAACAACCTTTTGAGGCAATCACTGCAATCAAACAATTCCTGTAACTGTCAATGAGACTTCTGCACCTCTCGACAGGTATTTTGGGCCACTCCTCATGAGCAAACTGCTCCAGTTGTCTCGTGTTTGAAGGTTGCCTTTTCCAGACGGCATGTTTCAGCTCTTTCCAAAGATGCTCAATAGGATTTAGGTCAGGGCTCACAGAAGGCCACTTCATAATAGTCCAATGTTTTCCTCTTAGCCATTCTTGGGTGATTTTAGCTGTGTGTTTTGGGTCATTATCCTGTTGCAAGACCCGTGACCTGCGACTGAGACCAAGCTTTCTGACACTGGGCAGCACATTTCTCTCTAGAATCCCTTGATAGTCTTGAGATTTCATTGTACCCTGCACAAATTCAAGACACTCTGTGCCAGATGCAGCAAAGCAGTCCCAGAACATAACAGAGCCTCCTCCATGTTTCACAGTAGGGACAGTGTTCTTTTCTTGATATGCTTCATTTTTCCATATGTGAACATAAAGCTGATGTGCCTTGCCAAAAACTTCCATTTTTGTCTCATCTGTCCGTAGGAAATTCTCCCAGAAGCTTTGTGGCTTGTCAACATGTAGTTTGGAAAATTCCAGTCTGGCTTTTTTATGATTTTTTTTCAACAATGGTGTTCTCCTTGGTCGTCTCCCATGAAGTCTACTTTGGAACAAACAATGAGGGATGGTGCGATCTGACACTGATGTACCTTGAGCTTGAAGTTCACCTTTAATCTATTTAGAAGTTATCCTGGGCTCTTTTGTTACCATTCATATTATCCGTCTCTTTGATTTGTTATCAATTTTCCTCCTGCGGCCACATCCAGGGAGGTTGGCTCCAGTCCCATGGATCTTAAATTTCTGAATAATATGTGCAACTGTAGTCACAGATCACAAAAATAGAAAATAAATTCATGGGTGTGTGCACAAGTCTTACATAAAAAAAACCCATTTAAAAGATAACTTTTAATGATTTGCATTTAAAATGCCTTAAGGCTCACAATGAATACCAAAGAAATAGACGAATAGAAGATTGTGATCCATCTACTATCAACATATAAATTATTTAATCAACAAGAGGGCTATAGCAAATTGATGAGCATGTGAGAACTTACCAAGTTCCTCACAACCAGAGCCCCTACACCTTTAGTAGTGATAGATCACCGAAAAAAACACAAACACCACTGTGGAGTACAGCCAGTGAATGTCACTGGTCTGTTGCAGTTCCAAACATAGATAGACCTGGTAGCAAGTGTATATATATATTTGCCGTATATAGTACCTAGGTATACAAAATGTAGGATAATATTCGTAAACAATAATTTATTTCGTTTCGATACCTCAGCTAATTACCAGGTGGAAGCCATGAAAGATAGAAAATATATTTTCTATCTTTCATGGCTTCCACCTGGTAATTAGCTGAGGTATCGAAACGAAATAAATTATTGTTTACGAATATTATCCTACATTTTGTATACCTAGGTACTATATACGGCAAATATATATACACTTGCTACCAGGTCTATCTATGTTTGGAACTGCAACAGACCAGTGACATTCACTGGCTGTACTCCACAATGGTGTTTGTGTTTTTTTCGGTGATCTATCACTACTAAAGGTGTAGGGGCTCTGGTTGTGAGGAACTTGGTAAGTTCTCACATGCTCATCAATTTGCTATAGCCCTCTTGTTGATGAAATAATTTATATGTTGATAGTAGATGGATCACAATCTTCTATTCGTCTATTTCTTTGGTATTCATTGTGAGCCTTAAGGCATTTTAAATGCAAATCATTAAAAGTTATCTTTTAAATGTTTTTTTTTATGTAAGACAACTGTAGTCACAGTAACATCAAGCTGCTTGGAGATGATCTTATAACCTTTACCTTTAACATACTTGTCTATAATTTTCTTTCTAATCTCCTGAGACAACTCTTTCCTTAGCTTCCTCTGGTCCATGTTGAGTGTGGTACACACCATGTCACCAAACAGCACAGTGAGTATCTGTAGCCCTATATACAGGCACATTGACTGATTACAAGATTGTAGACACCTGTGATGCTAATTAGTGGACACAACTTGATTAAACATGTCCCTTTTGTAACATTATTTTCAGGGGTACCATCATTTCTGTCCAGGCCTATTTCATGAGTTTAATTTTTTCAAAAATTCTGTGGAAGCAGGGTTGAAAAGTAATGTCTGACTTTCATTTGTCCATTTTCATAGATTTTTCATTTATTATTACTTTTGTCAGATTCAAGTTATTTCTGTGACCATTGTGGGTTTCTCTTTCATTAAACGAGGGGTACAAACAATTTTACCACATGTGTATATACAAGTGCTTCTCACAAAATTAGAATATCATCAAAAAGTTAATTTATTTCAGTTCTTCAATACAAAAAGTGAAACTCATATATTACATAGAGCCATTGCAAACAGAGTGATCTATTTCAAGTGTTAATTTCTGTTAATGTTGATGATTATGGCTTATAGCCAATGAAAAGACAAAAGTCATTATCTCAGTAAATTAAAATACTTTATGACAACAGCTTTAAAAATGTTTTTAAAATCCGAAATGTTGGCGTGAAATGTACGTTCAGTAAATGCACTCAATACTTGGTCGGGGCTCCTTTCGCATCAATTACTGCATCATGCGGCGTGGCATGGAGGCGATCAGCCTGTGGCACTGCTGAGGTGTTATGGAAGCCCAGGTTGCTTTGATGGCAGCCTTTAGCTCGTCTGCATTGCTGGGTCAGGTGTCTCTCATCTTCCTCTTGACAATTCCCCATAGATTCTCTATTGACTTATGGTCAGACGAGTTTGCTGGCCAATCAAGCACAGTGATACTGTTGTTTTCAAACCAGGTATTGGTACTTTTGGCAGTGTGGACAGGTGCCAAGTCCTGCTGGAGAATGAAATTTCCATCTCCAAAATGTTTGTCGGCTAAGAGAAGCATGAAGTGCTCTAAAATTTCCTGGTATACGGCTGCGCTGACTTTGGTCTTAATAAAACACAGTGGACCTACACCAGCAGGTGACATGGCTCCCCAAACCATCACTGATTGTGGAAACTTCACACTAGACCTCAAGCAGCTTGGATTGTGTACCTCTCCACTCTTCCTCCAGACTCTGGGACCTTGATTTCCAAATGAAATGCAAAATTTACTTTCATCAGAAAACAACACCTTGGACCACTGGGCAGCAGTCGAGGTCTTTTTCTCCTTGACCCAGGTAAGACGCTTCTGGTGTTGTCTATTGGTCATGAGTGGCTTGACACAAGGAATGCGACACTTGTAGTCCATGACCTGGATACGTCTGTGTGTGGTGGCTCTTGAAGAAATGACTCCAGCAGCAGTCCACTCCTTGTGAATCTTCCCCAAATTTTTGAATGGTCATTTCTTAACAATCCTTTCAAGGCTGTGGTTATCCTGGTTGCTTGTGCACCTTTTTCTACCACACTTTTTCCTTCCACTCAACTTTCCATTAATATGCTTGGATACAGCACTCTGTGAACAGCCAGCTTCTTTAGCAATGACCTATTGTGGCTTACCCTCCTTGTGGAGTGTGTCAATGACTGCCTTCTGGACATCCGTCAAGTCAGCAGTCTTCCCCATGATTGTGGCGCCTACTGAAACAGACTAAGGGACCTTTTTAAATGCTTTGGAAGCCTTTACAGGTGTTTTTTGTTAGTATTGAGTGCATTTACTGGACATACATTTCAGGCCAACATTTCGGATTTTAAAAACATTTTTAAAGCTGTTGTTATAAAGTATTCTAATTTACTGAGATAATGACTTTTGTGTTTTCATTGGCTGTAAGCCATAATCATCAACATTAACTGAAATAAACGCAAGAAATAGATCACTCTGTTTGTAATGACTCTATATAATATATGAGTTTCGCTTTTTGTACTGAAGAACTGAAATAAATTAACTTTTTGATGATATTTTAATTTTGAGAGAAGCACCTGTATAAAGTCTGGACACATCATTAACTATAATTGTAATTAATTTAATTAACTATAATAGAATTTTGCAAAGTGCATTAACCTTTGCATCACAAATGATGGAAATCATATTGAAGAAGTTATTTAATATTTCAATTGAATAAAGTGTTAATAAATTTAATTTCTTGAAAATATATATTTTGTACCTTTGCCTATGTGTCCAGACTTTAGGGACAACCTGTATATCTATATATACATATATATATATATATATATATATATATATATATATATACACATATATATATATACACTGTGGTAAGACGACTCGCTTGGCTGTTTTCAGAAGTAGACTCAGGACACGGTTTCCTCTGCAGGTTTATTGTATGGCATAAAGCTCTGCAGATTCAGCAAAATAGACTCGGCCTTCCTGTTATAACAGCAAAACAAAAGGTAAATGATAGCACAGTCCATAGGAGGGTGGGGTTTGCCCACATAGGTTGTAGCACAGCCTTCAGCTCCTCCTGAGTTTTGTCATTCCAGTCAGGAGACCTTGCCTCTCCAAACGCACGACAGAAATAAAAATAGTGACTGAGAATTTAACCTAGCTCAGCCACACCCTAAGGGGAGGTAGGGTGAATGACTTTCCACCCGATCTCTATGCCATTCACACAAAACCACTCCATTCACAATGGTGATTACACCCCCAAAACATAACATGCTGGGGAAAAGTTGTAGGTTCAGTTCATACATTAAGATAAGTTAACAAGTTTTCTACCTATAATACTTGCGATAGTTGGTACCTTGCCTTTGCAATCAAGTGGAAAATGATTGATTTTTGGCTGACTTTTTTTTTTTTTGACAAGGATAGAGTAAAATTGGATCTTTAAATCCTCTATCATTTTACTTTGCATGGGATGGTATCTGCCGCTTAGTGTCCCCAGATGGGATAAATATCTGTTCACAATATCTGATTAATCTGGAGTGGTTTGTGGTTCCTACCTGGTAAATAAATTGAACACTATTATATAGTTGGTGCAATATGGTGCTGTATGCAGATAATATACAGCATCTATAGACGCCTGTTACATCCTCTATAACCGGGTATATTTTCTATCTTTCATGGCTTCCACCTGGTAATTAGCTGAGGTATCGAAACGAAATAAATTATTGTTTACGAATATTATCCTATATTTTGTATACCTAGGTACTATATACAGCAAATATATATACACTTGCTACCAGGTCTATCTATGTTTGTAACTGCAACAGACCAGTGACATTCACTGGCTGTACTCCACAGTGGTGTTTGTGTTTTTTTCGGTGATCTATCACTACTAAAGGTGTAGGGGCTCTGGTTGTGAGGAACTTGGTAAGTTCTCACATGCTCATCAATTTGCTATAGCCCTCTTGTTGATGAAATAATTTATATGTTGATAGTAGATGGATCACAATCTTCTATTCGTCTATTTCTTTGGTATTCATTGTGAGCCTTAAGGCATTTTAAATGCAAATCATTAAAAGTTATCTTTTAAATGTTTTTTTTTATGTAAGACAACTGTAGTCACAGTAACATCAAGCTGCTTGGAGATGATCTTATAACCTTTACCTTTAACATACTTGTCTATAATTTTCTTTCTAATCTCCTGAGACAACTCTTTCCTTAGCTTCCTCTGGTCCATGTTGAGTGTGGTACACACCATGTCACCAAACAGCACAGTGAGTATCTGTAGCCCTATATACAGGCACATTGACTGATTACAAGATTGTAGACACCTGTGATGCTAATTAGTGGACACAACTTGATTAAACATGTCCCTTTTGTAACATTATTTTCAGGGGTACCATCATTTCTGTCCAGGCCTATTTCATGAGTTTAATTTTTTCAAAAATTCTGTGGAAGCAGGGTTGAAAAGCAATGTCTGACTTTCATTTGTCCATTTTCATAGATTTTTCATTTATTATTACTTTTGTCAGATTCAAGTTATTTCTGTGACCATTGTGGGTTTCTCTTTCATTAAACGAGGGGTACAAACAATTTTACCACATGTGTATATACAAGTGCTTCTCACAAAATTAGAATATCATCAAAAAGTTAATTTATTTCAGTTCTTCAACACAAAAAGTGAAACTCATATATTACATAGAGCCATTGCAAACAGAGTGATCTATTTCAAGTGTTAATTTCTGTTAATGTTGATGATTATGGCTTATAGCCAATGAAAAGACAAAAGTCATTATCTCAGTAAATTAAAATACTTTATGACAACAGCTTTAAAAATGTTTTTAAAATCCGAAATGTTGGCGTGAAATGTACGTTCAGTAAATGCACTCAATACTTGGTCGGGGCTCCTTTCGCATCAATTACTGCATCATGCGGCGTGGCATGGAGGCGATCAGCCTGTGGCACTGCTGAGGTGTTATGGAAGCCCAGGTTGCTTTGATGGCAGCCTTTAGCTCGTCTGCATTGCTGGGTCAGGTGTCTCTCATCTTCCTCTTGACAATTCCCCATAGATTCTCTATTGACTTAAGGTCAGACGAGTTTGCTGGCCAATCAAGCACAGTGATACTGTTGTTTTCAAACCAGGTATTGGTACTTTTGGCAGTGTGGACAGGTGCCAAGTCCTGCTGGAGAATGAAATTTCCATCTCCAAAATGTTTGTCGGCTTAGAGAAGCATGAAGTGCTCTAAAATTTCCTGGTATACGGCTGCGCTGACTTTGGTCTTAATAAAACACAGTGGACCTACACCAGCAGGTGACATGGCTCCCCAAACCATCACCGATTGTGGAAACTTCATACTAGACCTCAAGCAGCTTGGATTGTGTACCTCTCCACTCTTCCTCCAGACTCTGGGACCTTGATTTCCAAATGAAATGCAAAATTTACTTTCATCAGAAAACAACACCTTGGACCACTGGGCAGCAGTCGAGGTCTTTTTCTCCTTGACCCAGGTAAGACGCTTCTGGCGTTGTCTATTGGTCATGAGTGGCTTGACACAAGGAATGCGACACTTGTAGTCCATGACCTGGATATGTCTGTGTGTGGTGACTCTTGAAGAAATGACTCCAGCAGCAGTCCACTCCTTGTGAATCTTCCCCAAATTTTTGAATGGTCATTTCTTAACAATCCTTTCAAGGCTGTGGTTATCCTGGTTGCTTGTGCACCTTTTTCTACCACACTTTTTCCTTCCACTCAACTTTCCATTAATATGCTTGGATACAGCACTCTGTGAACAGCTAGCTTCTTTAGCAATGACCTATTGTGGCTTACCCTCCTTGTGGAGTGTGTCAATAACTGCCTTCTGGACATCCGTCAAGTCAGCAGTAGTGTTGAGCGATACCTTCCGATTTCAGGAAATATCGTATCGGATTGGATCGGACCGATACCCAAAAAGTATCGGATATCGCCGATTCCGATACCGGAAACCAATGCAAGTCAATGGGACACAAATATCGGAATGAAAATAAACCCTTCCTTTCCTTGTAGGTTAATTCTACATGAAGTAAAACAACTAAGAATAATGTAGAATGTATTACATGAAAAGCCGGCAATTCATCAGCGGCATACACCGGTACCCGACAATTTAGAACAGAAAGAATAGAGCTTCACACATAGATTAGATAGATAGAAACATGTCAGTCACATATATATGAAGTACAGTGACAGTGTTGCTTACTGTACTTGTCATTTAGTGTAAAGGATTTATTTAAAAAAATAATTGTGTTTTCATGCAATGTCTCTTTAAAAAAGCCGACCGGCAATTCAGCAGCGGTACCCGACAATTTATAACAGACAGAATAGAGCTTCACACATAGATTAGATAGATAGAAACAGGTCAGTCACATATATATGAAGTACAGTGACAGTGTTGCTTACTGTACTTGTCATTTAGTGTTAAAATAAAGGATTTATTTAAAAAAAAATTGGCGTGGGGTTCCCCTTAATTTTAGTCTCTAGCGGAGGTTAAGCAGACGGCTGGAGCAGATGTTTGAAGCCTGGGAAGGGGGTAATACCCACGGAGCTTCCCAGGCTACTAATATGAGCCCCCAGCTGAATACCTAGCCTTTACTAGCTATTAAAATGGGGGACCCCCTCAAAAAAATGACGTGGGGTCCCCCCTAATTTAATAGCTAGCAAAGGCTAGGCAGACAGCTGGGGGCTGACATTAATAGCCCAGGAAGGGTGCCATGAATATTGGCCCCCTCCCAGGCTAGAAACACCAGCCGTCAGCCGCCCCAGAAATGGCGCATCCATAGGATGCGCCAATTCTGGCACTTAGCCTCGCTCTTCCCACTGCCCTGTAGCGGTGGCAGTGGGGTAATAGGGCTGGGGTTGATGTCAGCTTATAATGCCAGCTGACATCAAGCCCAGGTTAGTAATGGAGAGGCGTCTATAAGACACCCCCATTACTAACCCCATAGTCAAAGTTAAAAAAAAAACACAAACACCCAGAATAAAGTCCTTTAATTGAAATAAACACACAATTCTTTATTGTTCTAAATTAAACTCTACTTACCATCACGCCCATTCCAGCTGAAGCCAACGATCTCCTGCAATAAAAGAAAAATAATAAAGCAACCTCATCCTTACCTTTCCATGGTTCCCAGGACAGCTTCAGCTCTGCTACATCGAGATGACAGGCTGGACCGCAGCAGAACGCTGCCATCCAGCCTGTCATCCCGCAGACACTGAGAAGCGCAGGCTTGCTTGCGCTCCTCAGTGTCTCTCTGTGACGGCATCCAGATGAGCCGAGTTCATGTCCAATGAACTCAGCTCACCTCATGCACGTCACTGACAGCGTGGGAGAATTCTCCTGCACTCAGCGCTTCAGCGTGAGAATTTTCCCACGCTGTCAGTGACGTGCATGAGGTGAGCCGAGTTCATTGGACATGACCTCGGTTCATCTTTATGCCGTCACAGAGAGACACTGAGGAGCGCAAGCATGCCTGCGCTTCTCAGTGTCTGCGGGATGACAGGCTGGATGGCAGCGTTCTGCTGCGGTCCAGCCTGTCATCTCGATGTAGCAGAGCTGAAGCTGTCGTGGGAACCATGGAAAGGTAAGGATGAGGTTGGTTTATTATTTTACTTTTATTGCAGGAGATCGTTGGCTTCAGCTGGAATGGGCGTGATGGTAAGTAGAGTTTAATGTAGAACAATAAAGAATTCTGTGTTTATTTCAATTAAAGGACTTTTTTCTGGGTGTTGTGTTTTTTTTAAATACTTTACTAGAAATTCATGGTGGTCATGTCTAATATTGGCGTGACCCCATGAATTTCGGGCTTAGGGCCAGCTGATAATGCCAAGCTGGCCTTAACCCCTTTATTACCCAGTGAGCCACCGCACCAGGGCCCTGGATGAGTTGGGTACAGTGCCAGAAGATGGCGCTTCTATCAACGCGCCATTTTCCGGGGTGGCTGCGGACTGCAATTTGCAGCGGGTGGGGCCCAGAAAGCTTGGGCCTCCCTGCGCTGCGGATTCCAGCCCCCATCTGCCTAGTTGTACCTGGCTGGACACAAAAATAGGGCGAAGCCCCACGTATTTTTTTTTTAATTATTTCATGAAATTCAGACACAGACACCCCGCACACACTCGCAGACACCGCGCACAGACACCCACACACACCAATCATGACGGGCTGATCGTCTGGGAGGTGAGGCTGACCTGTGCCGCCGTGGGAAAATTCATGTGAGTTCATGCAATGCAGTCAAGCATGAACTCACGTGAACCCTCTGAGGGCACCGCGGCGACTTCAAATGAACAGCTGATCAGCATCACCTGATACCTCAGCTGTTCATTTGAAATAACCGGCGGAAGAGCGCAGCACAGAACGGGAAAGCCGGCGGTGAAGTCTTCCCCGCCCGGGTCCTTCGCTCCCCGCTCCTTGGTGCTGCGCTCCCCGCCCGGTCCTAACTTACGATCGGGATGGGAGGTGGCGAGGGGAGCGGAGGATCGGGGTGGTAGGCTGCGGGGAAGCAGTATGGGGCTGTGTGATTGTTTAAAAGCCGGCGGCTTTTTACCGCCCGCCGGCTTTTAAACGATCAGGAGAATTCTCCCACGCTGGGATGGCATTCTGATGACAGGCTGGATCTCAGCTGAGCGCTGCCATCCAGCTTGTCATCCTTCAGAGACACTGCAGAGCGCAGGCATTATGGGAACTTCCGATTCCGGTATTCGATATTGTAAAAGTATCGGAATTAAGTATCGGAATTCCGATACCGCGAATATCGGCCGATACCCGATATTTCAGTATCGGAATGCTCAACACTAGTCAGCAGTCTTCCCCATGATTGTGGCGCCTACTGAAACAGACTAAGGGACCTTTTTAAATGCTTTGGAAGCCTTTACAGGTGTTTTTTGTTAGTATTGAGTGCATTTACTGGACATACATTTCAGGCCAACATTTCGGATTTTAAAAACATTTTTAAAGCTGTTGTTATAAAGTATTCTAATTTACTGAGATAATGACTTTTGTGTTTTCATTGGCTGTAAGCCATAATCATCAACATTAACTGAAATAAACGCAAGAAATAGATCACTCTGTTTGTAATGACTCTATATAATATATGAGTTTCGCTTTTTGTACTGAAGAACTGAAATAAATTAACTTTTTGATAATATTTTAATTTTGAGAGAAGCACCTGTATAAAGTCTGGACACATCATTAACTATAATTGTAATTAATTTAATTAACTATAATAGAATTTTGCAAAGTGCATTAACCTTTGCATCACAAATGATGGAAATCATATTGAAGAAGTTATTTAATATTTCAATTGAATAAAGTGTTAATAAATTTAATTTCTTGAAAATATATATTTTGTACCTTTGCCTATGTGTCCAGACTTTAGGGACAACCTGTATATCTATATATACATATATATATATACATATATATATATATATATATATATATATATATATATACAGTACAGACCAAAAGTTTCGACACACCTTCTCATTTAAAGATTTTTCTGTATTTTCATGACTATGAAAATTGTACATTCACTCTGAAGGCATCAAAACTATGAATTAACATGTGGAATTATATACTTAACAAAAAAGTGTGAAACAACTGAAAATATGTCTTATAATCTAGGCTCTTCAAAGTAGCCACCTTTTGCTTTGATGACTGCTTTGCACACTCTTGGCATTCTCTTGATGAGCTTCAAGAGGTAGTCACTGGAAATGGTTTTCACTTCACAGGTGTGCCCTGTCAGGTTTAATAAGTGCAATTTCTTGCCTTATAAATGGGGTTGGGACCATCAGTTGTGTTGTGCAGAAGTCAGGTGGATACACAGCTGATAGTCCTACTGAATAGAGTGTTATAATTTGTATTATGGCAAGAAAAAAGCAGCTAAGTAAAGAAAAACTAGTGGCCATCATTGCTTTAAGAAATGAAGGTCAGTCAGTCCGAAAAATTGGGAAAACTTTGAAAGTGTCCCCAAGTGCAGTTGCAAAAACCATCAAGTGCTACAAAGAAACTGTCTCACATGAGGACCACTCCAGGAAAGGAAGACCAAGAGTCACCTCTGCTTCTGAGGATAAGTTTATCCGAGTCACCAGCCTCAGAAATCCCATGTTAACAGCAGCTCAGATTAGAGACCAAGTCAATGCCACACAGAGTTCTAGCAGCAGACACATCTCTTCAACAACTGTTAAGAGGAGACTTTGTGCAGCAGGCCTTCATGGTAAAATAGCTGCTAGGAAACCACTGCTAAGGACAGGCAACAAGCAGAAGAGACAAGTTTGGGCTAAAGAACACAAGGAATGGACATTAGACCAGTGGAAATCTGTGCTTTGTTCTGATGAGTCCAAATTTGAGATCTTTGGTTCCAACCACCGTGTCTTTGTGCATGTAGAGGATGGACTCTACATGCCTGGTTCCCACTTTGAAGCATGGAGGAGGAGGTATGAAGGTGTGGGGGTTCTTTGCTGGTCAAACTGTTGGGGATTTATTCAAAATTGAAGGCATTTTGAACCAGCATGGCTACCACAGCATCTTGAAGCGGCATGCTATTCCATCCGGTTTCGTTTAGTTGGACCATTTTTTTTTTTTCAACAGGAGAATGACCCCAAACACACCTCCAGGCTGTGTAAGGGATATTTGACAAAGAAGGAGAGTGATGGGGTGCTACGCCAGATGACCTGGCCTCCACAGTCACCAGACCTGAACCCAATCGAGATGGTTTGGGGTGAGCTGGACCGCAGAGTGACTGCAAAAGGGCCAAAAAGTGCTAAGCATCTCTGGGAACTCCTTCAAGATTGTTGGAAGACCATTTCTGGTGACTACCTCTTGAAGTTCATCAAGAAAATGCCAAGAGTGTGCAAAGCAGTCATCAAAGCAAACGGTGCCTACTTTGAAGAACCTAGAATATGAGACATATTTTCAGTTGTTTCACACTATTTTGTTAAGTATATAATTCCACATGTGTTAATTCATAGTTTTGATGCCTTCAGTGTGAATGTACAATTTTCAAAGTCATGAAAATACAGAAAAATCTTTAAATGAGAAGGTGTGTCCAAACTTTTGGTCTGTACTGTATATACACTGTGGTAAGACGACTCACTTGGCTGTTTTCAGAAGTAGACTCAGGACACGGTTTCCTCTGCAGGTTTATTGTATGGCATAAAGCTCTGCAGATTCAGCAAAATAGACTCGGCCTTCCTGGTATAACAAGAAAACAAAAGGTAAATGATAGCACAGTCCATAGGAGGGTGGGGTTTGCCCACACAGGTTGTAGCACAGCCTTCAGCTCCTCCTGAGTTTTGTCATTCCAGTCAGGAGACCTTGCCTCTCCAAACGCATGACAGAAATAAAAATAGCGACTGAGAATTTAACCTAGCTCAGCCACACCCTAAGGGGAGGTAGGGTGAATGACTTTCCACCCGATCTCTATGCCATTCACACAAAACCACTCCATTCACAATGGTGATTACACCCCCAACACATAACATGCTGGGGAAAAGTTGTAGGTTCAGTTCACGCAGGCTAGCAGCCGTAGTGACACATACCTCCCCTCACATATAACACCAGTGACTCTGTCACAATACATATATATATTGTGGTAGAGTCTCTCGCTCTGCTGTACTCAGATGTAGATACAAGACTGTGATGAAACGGCAGCAGGGAGACCCTGTAGAATCTCGCCACTGCCACCACTTGTGATGGATCCATACCCCGCCTCAAGCCTGACGTCACAATTACGTCAGACGGAGCACATGGTATGGACCTGCCCTCTACACCTACGTGACGTTCCGCACCCCCACAAAGACGCGTAAGGTCAGATTGGTACAGTTCTGCACAGACACCCCCTGTCCCCACAGGTACAGGGAGGCATCAGGGAGTGAGAAGAGGAGGCCCACTCAGTCACTGATGTGGCACCACTCTCGCCCACAACCTCAACAGGCTGAGAGGCTCTGTTAACCAGCTCCAGCGAAGCAGAGCTTGGTCGGCCTGGGAGAGCTGCCACTAGTTTCTATTTGATATAACAGACTTATATCGAGCTAGAAACCAGCCTGGTAGCGTGTTTGTTGGACCGAACAAATAACGTGAGGTTTGTGGATTGAGATAAAAGAACAGCTCAAGATTAAATTATATACAGTTGTGCTCAAAAGTTTACATACCCCGGCAGAAATTTTCCTTTCTTGGCCTTGTTTCAGAGAATATGAATGATAACAAAAAAACTTTTTCTCCACTCATGGTTATTGCTTGGGTGAAGCCATTTATTGTCAAAATACTCATTGACAACCAAAAACATCCAAATGACCCTGATCTAAAGTTCACATACCCCAGTTCTTAATACCATGCATTGCCCCCTCTAGCATCAATGACAGCTTGAAGTCTTTTGTGGTAGCTGTGGATGAGGTTCTTGATTTTTTCAGATGGCAAAGGTGCCCATTCTTCTAGGCAAAAAGCCTCCAGTTCCTGTAAATTCCTGGGCTGTCTAGCATGAACTGCACGCTTGAGATCTCCCCAGAGTGGCTCAATGATATTGAGGTCAGAAGACTGAGATGCCCACTCCAAAACCTTCACTTTGTTCTGCTGCAGCCAATGACACGTCAACTTGGCCTTGTGTTTTGGATCGTTGTCATGTTGGAACATCCAAGTACGTCCCATATGCAGCTTCTGGGCTGATGAGTGCAAATTTGCCTCCAGTATTTGCTGATAATGTGCTGCATTCATCTTTCCTTCAACTTTTACCAAGTTTCCTGTGCCTTTGTAGCTCACACATCCCCAAAACATCAGTGAACCACCTCCGTGTTTTACTGTATGAATAGTTTTCCTTTCATCATAGGTCTTGTTAACCTCTCTCCAAATGTAACGTTTATGGTTGTGGCCAAAAAGTAAAATTTTGGTCTCATCACTCCAAATTACCTTGTTCCAGAAGTTTTGAGGCTTGTCTCTGTGCTGTTTGGAGTATTGTAGGTGAGATACTTTGTGGAATTTGAACAGTAATGGCTTTCTCCTGGCGACTTGACCATGCAGCCCATTTTTCTTGTTGTGCATCTTGAAACAGCCACACCTCTAGTTTTCCTGGCAGTTGTGTCCGAAATCTTTGTTGGTCTATTTGACCATGGTTTGGTTTTTACAGAGCCACTGATTTTCCATTTGTTAATCACAGTTTGAACACTGCTGACTGGCATTATCAATTCCTTGGATATTTTTTTGTATCCCTTTCCTGTGTTATACAGTTCAATTACCTTTTCCCGTAGATCTGTTGACAATTATTTTGCTTTCCCCATGACTGACAATCCAGAAATGTCAGTGGCTGGATGAAAGATGCAGGAGTCTGTCTGGATCCCAGAAACTCACTCAGCTTTTATGCACACACACTGATTACAAGCAAACAGTGTGGCAGCACACTCGCCCACAACCTCAACAGCCTGAGAGGCTCCATTAACTAGCTCCAGTGAAGCAGAGCTTTGTTAGCCTGGGAGAGCTGCCACTAGTTTCTAATTGATATAACAGACTTATATCGGTCTAGAAACCAGCCTGGTAGCGTGTTCGTTGGACCGAACAAATGACGTGAGGTTCGTGGATTGAGATAAAAGAACAGCTCAAGATTAAATTATATACAGTTGTGCTCAAAAGTTTACAAACCCCGGCAGAATTTTTCCTTTCTTGGCCTTGTTTCAGAGAATATGAATGATAACAAAAAATCTTTTTCTCCACTCATGGTTATTGGTTGGGTGAAGACATTTATTGTCAAAATACGGTATTTTCTCTTCTTAAATCTAAATGACAACCAAAAACATCCAAATGAACCTGATCAAAATTTCACATATCCCAGTTCTTAATACAGTGTATTGCCCCCTATAACATCAATGACAGCTTGAAGTCTTTTGTGGTAGCTGTGGCTGAGGTTCTTGATTTTTTTAGATGGCAAAGGTGCCCATTCTTCTTGGCAAAAAGCCTCCAGTTCCTGTAAATTCCTGGGCTGTCTAGCATGAACTGCGCGCTTGAGATCTCCCCAGAGTGGCTCAATGATATTGAGGTCAGGAGACTGAGATGCCCACTCCAGAACCTTCACTTTGTTCTGCTGTAGCCAATGACACGTCAACTTGGCCTTGTGTTTTGGATTGTTGTCATGTTGGAACGTCCAAGTACGTCCCATGTGCAGCTTCTGGGCTGATGAGTGCAAATTTGCCTCCAGTATTTGCTGATAACGTGCTGCATTCATCTTTCGTTCAACTTTTACCAAGTTTCCTGTGCCTTTGTAGCCCACACATCCCAAAACATCAGTGATCCACCTCCGTATTTTACTGTAGGAATGGTGTTCCTTTCATAATAGGTCTTTGACCTCTCTCCAAATGTAACGTTTATGGTTGTGGCCAAAAAGTTAAATTTTGGTCTCATCACTCCAAATTACCTTGCTCCAGAAGTTTTGAGGTTTGTCTCTGTGCTGTTTGGAGTATTGTAGGCAAGATACTTTGTTGCATTTGCGCAGTAATGGCTTTCTTCTGGCGACTCGACCATCCAGACCATTTTTCTTATTGTGCATCTTGAAACAGCCACACCTCTAGTTTTCAGAAAGTCCTGAATTTCAGCTGATGTTATTTGTGGGTTTTTCTTTGCATCCTGAACAATTTTCCTGGCAATTGTGGCCGAATTTTTTGTTGGTCTACCTGACCGTGGTTTGGTTTTCACAGAGCCCCTGATTTTCCATTTGTTAATCACAGTTTAAACACTGTTGACTGGCATTATCAATTCCTTGGATTTTTTTTGTATCCCTTTCCTATGTTATACAGTTCAATTACCTTTTCCCGTAGATCTGTTTACAATTATTTTGTTTTCCCCATGACTGACAATCCAGAAACGTCAGTGGCTGGATGAAAGATGCAAGAGTCTGTCTGGATCCCAAAAACTCACTCAGCTTTTATGCACACACACTGATTACAAGGAAACAGGTTACAGGTGAGGATGTTACCTTTACTAGTCATTCAAACCAATTTGTGTCAAATTCTGCGCATTTTATCAGGCCAAAATTACCAGGTATGTGAACTTTTGATCAGGGTCATTTGGATGTTTTGGTTGTCATTAAGATTTAAAAAGAGAAAACACAGTAGTTTTACAATAAATGGCTTCACCCAACAATAACCATGAGTGGAGAGAAAGGTTTTTTGTTATCATTCATATTCTCTGAAACAAGGCCAAGAAATGAAAAATTCTGCCGGGGTATGTAAACTTTTGAGCACAACTGTATTTAAATGCCTTCAAGGCACACTAAACAATACACTATATACATAAGGGTTATATATACACAGTGGTCAGAGATACAAATATAAAAGTATGGGTACAAAAGATATAAAGCAGTTGTTACAAGTCAGTTACCAGTTTAGATGGAAAGGCCTGGCTGGTGGGGGAGGGCTGTAACATGGGAGGCTGTGGGCCCTCACTTGATTGATGGTCTTTTCCCACACATCTTGATGTCACGACCTCCCTAGGAAAGACTATAGTCTATAGCTACAGAGACCTTTAAACTCTCTGGGTCACTCCCCCTACTCCCCTACTGTCCCCTGCTCAAGCCCAAGTCTCCACCCCGGTTCTCTCCCAGCTACAGATTCCCAAAACCTAAGATGGGCTATACCTACTTACTGGACGATCCCAGGGAGCTGGTTCTGGTGTCATCGGATCCAGCCGGGCTCCTGCTATGCGTAGAGACCAAACACAGTGGCCCTAGGGGCTTCTGAAAGGCTGTGCCGCATATCTCCCTATACTTGCTTGCTGGGTGGTAAAGAAAGAAATGGTGAGATTCTCCATTATTTTAGGTTTCCAAAAATCTATTTTGTGTATCACTCGGATGTATCGTCTTCCCATAACTCGGTGTTGAATTATGTTTCTTAAACAAAGGGAGCCACATGGCTGGGCCTGTAGCAGCTGCACAGCTGCTGGTGGGGGATTTTGTCACTCACGCTTTGTCGGCCCCCTCCTTTGCAAGCTGCAGTGTTGAATTTGCATATGTAGAGCTGCCTGCCAGTGCACAGTGATCGATAGGGGATTACCTTGAATATCTTCACAAGGACAATGTCTCTTTAAATTACTTGGTGGTTTATTGTAAGAAGCAGCATAAACCATGGCCAAGTGTAAAACATAAACGTAGCCTTTGTGGCATAATAGGAAAAAAAAAGGAAAAAGGTACAGAACAGTCCTCACTTCGGCCGGGGTCCGGCCACTCGGGGTTTGCAATAGCACATGGTCCATTTTAACACAAACACAAGCTGCTCTTTGTCAGGAGTTAGCTTCCACACACTGAACAACACCTAAGTTAAAAAGCTGGCTATTTACAGCCCAGACCCCACCCTGGGGTGGAGATATGGTGGATGGCCTCCCGCCTGCACTGCAGTCATCCACCTATAAAACATGTAACTTTAAAACATAAAACTTTGTAAATGGCTGTTTAACAATCTCTTCACCTACTATACAGGAGAAACTTCCATGTTTCACATCACTGAAGCCAACAGCCTCAGTGAAACATATCTCCCTTCCAGTATTCTGCCAGTGACTTTGTCACATATACCCCCCTCTGCCGAAAGCCGGGGCTTTTGGCACCTTTGCTTACTAAACATGGAAGTCTGGACAGGGCATCCGTGTTACCATATAGTTTTCCAGGCCTGTGCGCCACCGAAAAACTAGAGTCCTGGAGTGCCAGTAACCACCTAGTCACCCGAGCAGTCTTCCCCATCCTTTCCCTCATCCATCTTAGGGGAGCATGATCTGACACTAGCCTGAACTTCCAGCCTAATATGTAGTATCTCAGGGTGTCAATTGCCCACTTGATGGCCAGGAACTCTTTTTCCACAATAGCATAGTTCTTTCGTAGGCCGAGAGTTTTCAGCTTAGATTAAGAAAGGGATGTTCCTCCCCATTTACTTCTTGGGATAAAAAGGCTCCTATGCCGACCTCTCAGGCATCTGTCTGGACCACAAACTCTTTATTGAAGTCAGGCGCTTTCAAAACCGACAGCTTACACAGGGCGAGCTTCAATTCCTGGAACGCCACCTCTGCCTCAGAAGACCACTTGCCCATCGCCGTCTTTGTACGTTTAAATAGGTAGGTGCAGGGGTGCTGCTATCATGGCGAAATTCGGGATAAATTGCCAATAGTATCCCACGACTCCCAGAAACGCCCGAACCTGTTTCTTGGAGGCCGGTTGTGGGCAATTCTGGATTGCTTCCACCTTGTTCACTTGCGGCTTTATTTCACCCCTTCCAACGATGTAGCCCAAGTACTTCGTCTCTTCTCTTCCTATGGCACATTTTTTGGGGGTTATGGTAAATCTGGACTTTCTCAGTGCCCCCAGTACCATCTGGACCTTCAGCAGGTGACTTCCCCAATCTGGACTGAAGATCACAATGTCGTCCAGGTAAGCGACGGCGTACTTTTAGTGCGAGGCTAGGATCCGGTCCATGGCCCTCTGGAACATAGCTGGGGCTCCCTGCAGACCGAACGGCATCCTGGCGTACTGAAAACACCCGTCGGGTGTACAAAACACAGTCTTCTCCTTGGCACCTGGGGACAAGAGTATTTGCCAGTACTCCTTTGTTATGTCCAGGGTAGTGATGTACCTGGCAGGCCCCAGCCTTTCAATAAGTTCAGCGACCCAGGGCATCAGATGTGCGTCAAACTTAGTTTGTTAAGTTTTCTGTAATCATTACACAAGCGCAATTCTCTGTCCAGCTTCGGTACAAGAAAATGATGCCCAGGCTCAACATTCTCCGCACTTCCTTGGAGATCACCTTGCAGCGAGCTTCGGGGATTCGATATGGCCTCTGTGGTTCCGTCAAGATCTCATGCTCCACAACTTGCATACATCTGGGCAACTCTGAGAACAGGTCTTTGTTTCTCTGCAGCAGTCCTCGGCACTGTTGTTTTTGGCCTGGCGATAGGGTCTCTGCCACTGTGACGTCCTCGACCCTGGCTTCAGGATTGGCCCCCAGACAAGTAACTTCCACTGGTTCCCTGTCCCACCACGGCTTATCAAATTGATGTGGTAGATCTGGTACGGCTTTCTTCTTCCTGGCTGGTGAGTTTTATAATTGACTTCACTCAACTTCTTGACCACCTCGTACGGCCCTTGCCACTTGGCCAGAAATTTACTTTCGATAGTGGGTACTAACACTAATACCTGGTCTCCACGGTTTAGTTGTATCAGCCTTGTGGCCCATTTGTAAGCTCACGCCTGAGCTTCTTGCGCCCGTAAAAGGCTCTCCTTCACAATTGGCATCACCCTCTCGATCCGGTCCTGCATTTGGGCCACATGCTCGATGATGCTCCAGTGGGGTGTAATCTCTGCTTCCCAGGTCTCCTTCGCTATGTCTAGAAGTCCCAGAGAGTGCCGTCCATATAGCTCCTCAAATGGTGATAATCCCGTAGAGCTCTGGGGAACTTCCCTAATGGAGAAAAGCAGGTATGGCAATAGGCAATTCGAATCTTGCCCATCCTTCTCTATGACCTTCTTCAGCATAGACTTCAAGGTCTTGTTGAATTTCTCCACCAGGCTGTTCGTCTGGTATACAGACATCCGGAGTTGTGTAGTCTGGAGAGCCTTACACAACTCCCTCATCACCTTAGACATAAAAGACGTTCCCTGGCCCATCAGGATCTCCTTTGGCAGGCCCGTATGGGAGAAAATATGCATAAGCTCTCTGGCGATACTCCTGGCGGAGGAGTTTCTCAATGGTATCTCCTCCGGTTCCGAGTTGCATAGTCCAACACTACCTTTTTGTATTGGTGCCCCCTGGCGGACTTGAACAGGGGCCCGACAAGGTCCATGGCAATCCGGTCAAATGGGACCTCTATAATAGGCAACGGTACTAGGGGGCTGCGGAAGTGGGATACGGGAGCAGTTAGCTGACAGGTGGGGCAGGATCGGCAGTAGTTCACAAATTCTCAGTGACATCCAGGCCAGTAGAACCTCTGCAGGAACCGCTCCTGAGTTTTGTCTACCCCTAGATGCTCACCGAAGATATGAGAATGGGCCAGGTCTAATACCTTATGCCTATAGGGACCCGGCACCACCAACTACTCTATCACTTCCCCTTTTGGCTTAGTGACCCGATAAAGAAGTTCCCCATTAAATGTAAAATATGGGAACCTGGTGTCAGCCCCCGGCGCTTGAGCAACCCCATTGATTACAGACACATTATCAAATGCATTCTTCAAGGTAAGGTCCTGCATTTGCGCAGTACCAAAATTTCCACCAGACACCCCCAAATCCAGAATCTTGACCTCCGGGGTAACCGTCTCATCCTCATCACCAGCGAGGACACACAGGGGGAACTCATCTGCCTCTGACTGCGACAGTGATACATCATGGTGTAACAGGCTCCTGTTCGAGGCACTTGGTACCCCCGCTTTCCACCACAAGTCCCAGAACAGACTGAAGTCCCACCCTATTATTACCGGGTGGAGCAGGTCCTTAACCACCCAAATCTCATGGGACTCAGCCCCACAGTCAGTTTGTATAGTTACTCTAGCAATAGGGTAATCCTTGGCATCCCCGCGAATGAACCGTATACCCACGTTTTTCCCGGGGATCAATTGGTGTGGGAGCGTGGCCCTTATCAGAGTCACAAAACTCCCTGAGTCCAAGAGTCCTGCCACCAGTACCCCATTAATGGTTACGAACATGACTGTGGCCCTTCACCAATCTGATAGTTCATACTGCAGGTGTGGCGCCCCTGAGGGTTCAGTCGCCACAGGGGTCTGCACCTCAGACCGAGGTGTGGTATCTCCTCTCCGAGGTAAGGGGGGAACATCTATTGGGACTCCACCACATCCATCCAACACTACACCTCTCCCACCTGAGGGGGGCTTTAAGGCACCATAGTGCTGCCCCAGCCGGGATAAGAGGAGATGGGGGGAACCAAAAGTTAGGGGGAACCATGTAGTGGGTGAGGGTGGAAGACACACTTTAGGTTACACCACAAAATTCATATTTAGTTTACAGCCATCTTGGGCTTATGGTCTTTTGATTGTGATCTTCATCACTGAACGTGGCTTTCTGTGTGAACTTGCAGTTGATGGGGACACGGTCCTCGTGCTCAGGCCTTGAGGCGAGGAGCGGGCTAGAGTTAACGGCTGTCTCTACCCGGTCAAGGTCCCTACCCAAGAAGGCCTGGAGGGGAGTAGAGGAGACAAGCTCCACAGGCAAAAGGATCCCAGGGGGGATCAGAGGGATTCCTGCTGCAAAAGGGGTACCAGCCCCCAATATCTGACTCTGTCACTTCAAGTCTTAGTCGGAGAAGCCCGGAGGCTCACAGGATCCCACCGGGTAACGGATGGAGCGGAGTCGCCACCCGTACCCTTGTTCTGTGCATAGTCCAGAGGGAGACCCGGCCTTAGCACACGTACCACATACGGACAGGAGAGGACCTAGCGGGAAAGTCTAGGAACACTCTGGTGCAGGGGGTCCTGATTCATGCACTTGAACTACCCGGAATGTGCTGAACCCCTTCCTGGTGGCCGCAGCGCGCCGTGAGGAGCAGGGAGAAGCCTTGCAGCTGTGCATTCTACCGTGAGTAAAGCTTGGAAGACTACCCCTATGGCCTCCGGTTCCTTATTGCAACGCGGCACCGCACCACAGCGCACCACATCTCCCACTACAACTCCCATCCTCCTGCTCCCTCTGCCCTGAGGCCCTGCTCCGCCTGTGGGGAGTAGTACCATCTGCTGCTGCCACTACATCCCGCCTCAGAGGACTGAACGCAGCGCTGGTGGAGAATCACCAGGCACCACAGGTGGCGTAGTCATTTAATCCACTCGATTAACACCAAAAACTCTGATAGCCCATTAAACCTTTTAATGTGACGGCCCTGGGCACGGAACGGGTCCAGGCCACGACTGCAACCCCCCAAACATCTGACCCGGCTCCGAGTACCCCCATCTCCCAGGATGGACTGTGAGCGTCACACAGGCGGGGTAGGTGTCAGAAAAGTATTAAGAATGTCTCCCTCACAGACTCCTCTTCTCTCCCCCATCCCCTATAGTATTTGTCAGGAGAGAAGAGTTGACAATCTACCATCTGTCTGTATGCAAATTAACACACACATGAGAAATGCCTTGTAAGCAACTGTTAGCCCAAAAGGTGCTACCAAACCCAATTAACACAGGCTTGTGATAAATTTACAGCTAGTTGAGAAGGTTGTATTCCCAGAGCTTCAAAGGGAATTTAACAGAGGTCTGTAGCCAGGCCAGAGCCGACGCGAAATATGGAATATCTAAAGTTACATACATCCGATAATAATGGGGCCCACATTTTTAGTGACAGGGTCAGCTAAGAACAATATGCTTATTTTTTCATAGCGGTAAGCCCCTCCGGGGAGCTGTGGCGCGAAAGTAACAAAATAACAGACCGCAGCTATATCGTGTATGGGCTCTGGAGAAAGGTAAATTCATAATGGAAAATATGGTATCATTTTCGGGCTGCTGCGGTCAACCAGCGAGAAATTATCCCAGAAGTGGAGATTCTAATAAAGTTATGAAGGCTAGAGACCAGCCCACGTGATGTCAGCACAGGGAGGCGGGGGCAGGTCTTTTCCTTCAGAATAAAAGAATCCACTGAGGATGGATCAGTATTCATTGCTGGGAGAATATATTTATTATAAGCAACGGATCCCGTTCGGTAACGGTCAAATCAATCTGGAGTGCCTCCCCTCCACCTATATTGAATCGTCTCTGCAATCGTATAGTACATTTCTTCTTTAATACTTATTATTTTGTGTAACTGCATATGTATTGTATTGTCTCCCTTTGTAAAATCTTGTATATTTTTCCTAAACACTGCCTCCTTTTGGATTAAATATAAAATTGAATAGTTCTGTTTCTTTTGTCCTGTAATCGTTCCCTCCCCTGAAGCCATATACGCTACCAGAAAGCAGGCGTCCGGCCAGGTCTGTATTATAGTTCAAACTCGGCCGGTGGTGGCAGCGAATAATAATAATTGGGCTATCGTAAAGCTGGCAGTAACCATACTGGGGCGTATACACATATTCCATGCGTTGGAATCCGGAGGTGTGACGCCATACGCTTTCTGCTCACTTGCCGATAGCTACGTAGTGAGTAATAGGGATCGTGTGCTAGCGAATCCCTACTCAATCCTGTGAATTCTTGACAAAGTGACGGCTGCGGTAGGATATTGTGTGATCTCCATGGTGTCATCGCTGGTGTCCCTGACAGTGGGCATAGTAGGAACAGCGTCGTCGTAGGCTACAGTCCATCTGTTCTGTGGTCAGGGGGCAGCTACATCTCCAGAATATAATATCACCTGCAGGGACCCTGGGAATTACCTCCCCGACCCTTTTGGACCTTGGACGCCCTACCCCGTTTTGGGCCTTCGCCCCCTGGTGAGTTCCCCAGTATGGAGTTGGCTCCCAAGGAACCCTCAGCCCCCTGATACCTCTCAACCAGACCAACCAGTTCATCAGCATTCCGGGATCACCCTGGGCAATCCAAGTCTGTATTGGTCTTGGCAGGGAATGCACAAATCGGTCCATCACCATTTGCTCTACCATCTGCGCCGGGGTAAAGGAATCCAGCTGCAGCCATTTTTGGACCAGGTGCAACAGGTCAAACGTTTGGGACCGAGGGGGTTTCTTGCAGTTTTACGCCCATTGTTAGACCTGCTGTGCACTGAAAGACATCATTACCCCCAAGCGAGCCAAAAGTTCAGTTTTTAGCTTCCCATACTCTTTGGCTTCTTGCAAGGCCAAGTCATAATATGCCTTCTGGGGTTCCCACGTCAGGTTTGGTGCCAGCACCTCTGCCTATTGTTCTGGTGGAAGTTTCTTCCTCTCTGCGACCCTTTCATAAACGGTTAGAAAGGCCACTATAGCGTCACCCGGGGTCATTTTTTGCATTGCACGTCTTACCGCAATCCGGATGTGGGATTCATCAACTGGACCTGGGAGTGGGGTGGTCTGTCAGCCCTGGATGGCGGTCGCCAAAAGCTGCATCTGCTGCTGTTGATCCTGCTGCTGTTGACGTATCTGCTGTAGCAACAGCTTGTTCGTCTCCTGCTGCTGCGACAGTTTAGGGAACTGGGGGTGATGAAGATGTAGAGTTGAAGATGGGGTTAATAATTGTTATATGTGTTGATGGTTATTTATGTGATAAAAGTTTTTCTTGTGTGAAATCCCTATGGCCGATTATTGTATGCCGGCTCTCCTATAGGCTTTGTCTAAGGCTGTCCCTGGGATGCGGGAGGTCTGCCCAGAAGGGGGAACCATACAATAGAGATAGGGATTTAGTACACTCCACTGCTTAGACACTAGGTAGTTAATACAGGGGTTACATCATTAGCTGGGAGGAGATACAGCATTAGAGCAGTTTTATAGAAAATCATTTCTGGGTTACAGACAGTTGGGAGAGAGTGAGTAGTGAGAAACAGTAGGCAGAGTGAGACTGGCGTTATGGGAGGCCTGTGTCAGGCAACCTTATCCCTGGGTTCAAGACCCGATTGCACAGGACCGGTGTAGGTTCTGTCCCATGTACAGAGAGAAAGACAGAATGTGGAGGAAGACTGAGCAGACAGGAAAACAGACTCCATCAGCAGTAGCAGCAATGAAGAAGTGTTTTACTAGTGCAAGTTATCAGAACAGAATGAGGACACATTTGAGAGAGAATCTGGACGCCGTCACATTCCTAGGCTTCTTGCCTGTCAGAGGTACTCAAGGCGAGGCCTCTATATCCCTGGAGGGGAGATTCTCAGCTGGGTTGCAGAAGTGGATTATGTTGGGTCTCAGGAAGGGATGAGAGCAAACATTGGAAAGGCACATTACCAAGGGTACTCACTAACCAAAGAACTTGTTTTGATCTTTATACTGCAGCCATGTATGGAAGAATTGCACAGTAAAAGTGAGTCTGTTAACCCGGATCTACGATCTTCTGTCTTGCTTGAAGTTGGTGTCGGTTCCATGAACGGTGTAACAGTGAGTACAGCAAATCCTCCATTGCAGCGCACACTCTGGTCTCAGTCCTTAATAGTAGAGGGGGCATTGGGCGAAGAAAAGATAGTTCCGGCACACAGTGTGATGGTAGCGGCCCCGTGTGCTAACCTCTACAAGAGGACCAGGTGTTTTATTGCATCCTCCATGCTGCCGGACATTTCCAGCTGGCTGACGGCCTTTACCCAGGACATCCACTGTTCTCTGTGGCAGGTACAAGTGTTCCTGGAATCTTGCATGCACTCTCGCACCACTTGTGGTAGAGTCTCTCGCTCTGCTGCAATCAGAGGTAGATACAGGACACTGTCTCTTTAGATGACTTGGTGGTTTATTGTAAGAAGTGGCATAAACCACGGCCTTTATGCCATAAACATAGCCTTTCTGGCATAAAAGGAAACAAAAAGGAAAAAGGTACAGAACAGTCCTTACTTTGGCCGGGGTCCAGCCACTCAGGGTTAGCAATAGCACATTGTCCAGCTTAGCACAAACACAAGCTCCTCTCTCTCAGAAGCTAGCTTCCACACACTGAACAACACCTGAGTGAAAGGGCTGGCTATTTAAAGCCCAGACCTCACCCTGGGGTGGAGATATGGTGGATGGCCTCCCACCCGCACTGCAGCCATCCACCTATAAAACATGCCCTTTGTAAATGGCTGTTTAACCCTCTCTTCACCTACTATACAGGAGAAACTTCCATGTTTCACATCACTGAAGTTAACAGCCTCAGTGAAACATATCTCCCTTCCAGTATTCTGCCAGTGACTTTGTCACAATATATATGCATATATATATATTGTGATGAAAGGCGGCTGGTGGGGTGCAGCTCTCTGGCGCCCCCTTACCTCTCAGGTGAGTCAAGGTACTGCACCTAGAGTAAGTGGTGCCAGGAAGCTGCTACCAGCGGGGGAAAACACGGTGGTGTGTTGTCCCTTACACGTCACCAATCCGTGACGCCACGATACAGGCACAACTCTCTGGCGCCCCCTTGCCTCTCAGGTCAGTCAAGGTACTGCACGTAGAGTGAGTGGTCACTGGAGAGGTCATCCTGTAGCCCTCTGGGTATTTGAGGCCCTCTGCAGTGAGGGCGGTATATACAGTGCCTACAAGTAGTATTCAACCAGATTTAGCTGGTTTGATAAGATGCAAATAAGTTAGAGCCTTCAAACTGCAAACGAGAGTAGGTTTTATGAACAGAAGCATAAATCTTACAAACCAAAAAGTTATGTTGCTCAGTTGAATTTTATTAAATTTTAAACATAAAAGTGTGGGTCAATTATTATACAACCCCTATGTTTAATATTTTGTGGAATAACCCTTGTTTGCAATTACAGCTAATAATCGTCTTTTATAAGACCTAATCAGGCCGGCACAGGTCTGTGGAGTTATCTTGGCCCACTCCTCCATGCAGATCTTCTCCAAGTTATCTAGGTTCTTTGGGTGTCTCATGTGGACTTTATTCTTGAGCTCCTTCCACAAGTTTTCAATTGGGTTAAGGTCAGGAGACTGACTAGGCCACTCCAACACCTTGACTTTTTCCCTCTTGAACCAGGCCTTGGTTTTCTTGGCTGTGTGCTTTGGGTCGTTGTCTTGTTGGAAGATGAAATTACGACCCATCTTAAGATCCTTGATGGAGGAGCGGAGGTTCTTGGCCAAAATCTCCAGGTAGGCCATGCTATCCATCTTCCCATGGATGCGGACCAGATGGCCTGGCCCCTTGGCTGAGAAACAGCCCCACAGCATGATGCTGCCACCACCATGCTTGACTGTAGGGATGGTATTCTTGGGGTCGTATGCAGTGCCATCCAGTCTCCAAACGTCACGTGTGTGGTTGGCACCAAAGATCTCGATCTTGGTCTCATCAGACCATAGAACCTTGAACCAGTCTGTCTCAGAGTCCTCCAAGTGATCATGAGCAAACTGTAGATGAGCCTTGACATGACGCTTTGAAAGTAAAGGTACCATACAGGCTCGTCTGGAACGGAGACCATTGCGGTGGAGTACGTTACTTATGGTATTGACTGAAACCAATGTCCCCACTGCCATGAGATCTTCCCGGAGCTCCTTCCTTGTTGTCCTTGGGTTAGCCTTGACTCTTCGGACAAGCCTGGCCTCAGCACGGGAGGACACTTTCAAAGGCTGTCCAGGCCGTGGAAGGCTAACAGTAGTTCCATAAGCCTTCCACTTACGGATGATGCTCCCAACAGTGGAGACAGGTAGGCCCAACTCCTTGGAAAGGGTTTTGTACCCCTTGCCAGCCTTGTGACCCTCCACGATCTTGTCTCTAATGGCCTTGGAATGCTCCTTTGTCTTTCCCATGTTGACCATGTCTGAGTGCTGTTCACAAGTTTGGGGAGGGTCATAAATAGTCAGAAAAGGCTGGCAAAAGAGATCTTTAATCCACACATGTGAAGCTCATTATTCTTGGTGCCTGAACTACTTCTTAATACTTTAGGGGGACCAAACAGAATTCTTGTGGTTTGAGGGGTTGAATAATAAATGACACTCTGAATTAACTTTTAACGTTTTAAAAAAAAAAAAAAAAAAAAAAAAAAAATTGGCTGCCGTGCATTTCCCACTTCCAGGCTGATCTACAGTACAAATGTCACAATGCCAAGTTAATTCCGCATGTGTCAACCAGCTAAATCTGCAGGGGGTTGAATACTACTTGTAGGCACTGTATATTCCCCTGGCTGCGCCAGTAATATATATCCACACCTCCGACCGTCACTGCCTGCCTTCCTCAAATCCCCCAGATGGTATGCTGCCACCAGTTCTCGTTTGATACAAGCCCGGTCCGTTAATAGACTTGTATCGGGTCAGGAACCAACCCAGTAGCGTTTCAGCCAAGCGTTTCCGGACCAATGGATTCGTATATGCAGAGTAAAGGATACAGCCCACGATTAATTTATGATTTAATCGATTATAGGAATACACTAGATTACAAGGCTATACAATTAACTATACAACGGTATTTTGGCCAGAATAAGAAATATAACAATTAGACATACAAAACACAGGAATAACAACGATAAATCAGTTACCGTTCTTGTGGTGCAAGGGAGGATTGCGATCCCACAGGTTCAAGCTTAGTTGCAGTCGTCCAGGCCTCAGTAGCACATGGCAAAGGTGCTCCTCCCACTCAGAGACCGGGACCCAACGTCAGGAGCTGTTCACATCATCTCCTGGGTCAAACAGAGGGTGTTTCTCACTGTCGGCTATACTAAAGTCCTGTCACGCCCACTCTTGGCAATGTCAGTTTACTACGCCCCACCCCCCCTACCAATGCTCGTTTTAGTTTCCATTTTAGAAAAGTGCCCATAACTTTCCCTGGGGTGATCTCATCGTATCACCAGAGGTCTCGTCGTGATCCTCCTCTTGTGGGGAAGCCATTGACTCTAAACATGCCTCCCCTGGGACCTTGTATATGGTTCTTCTAAATATCCAGCTTTCCAGGCCACTCATGGATTTATAAGTCCCATGATTGTGTCCGCGGGCACCTTCCTCACATGATACATTTTATTTGGGTTCCCTAACTTGTATCGTGTGGTTAGGAATTGATAGTGTATCTTGTAGCTTTTGGTGGCCATTTTACACAAAGAAAGCACATGGTTTTCACAAAACAATGGAGGGGTTTGCAGGCTGGCTTCAAAGGACATCAGGTGTGAATCACTCCCCCGGGGCCTAGCTGAGTCTGTCCTGCTACAAAGCTGGCCCATCTATTTATCATATCAAAGATGTTTCTGGACACTGCTCTCCAGAGGTGGGGGCAAATTGCTCTGTTTACCAAGGGCTGCAAAAATGTGACATGCCAATAGGGGATATCTTCAGGTATGACGTATCATACCTAAGATGGCGGCTGACTTTCATGACACCTCCCCGTATAAGATGGTGCGAGGGGGTAACACACTCCTGTGTTCTCCCATGCGTCCTTCAGCACCCTCCCCTTGCCGGGATAACCTGTCAGCGTTACCGTGGCCACGGCCTCTTCTGTGGCGAATGGAGAAGTGATACTGCTGGAGAGCGAGGCTCCAGCGTAGCAACCTTGCATTCGACCCAGAGACCGTGTGTAACCAGCTGAGGGGGTTGTGGTCCGTCTCCACGGTGAAATGGCTCCCGTACAAGTAGGGCTGGAGACGCTGCAGGGCCCATACAATTGCCAGGCATTCCTTTTCCACCATGGAGTAGGCCACCTCCCGTGGCAGTAGCTTCCTGCTCAGGTACAAGACAGGATGTTCCTGGCCTGTCGCATTGACCTGACTTAGCACAGCACCGAGGCCAAAGTCAGGTGCTGACGAAGTCGGCAGCTTGAAGTACAGGGGAGCTACTTAGGGCGGTCTTGAGTGCCCTGAAGGCTGTCTCGCAGGCGACAGTCCAGTCGACTGTGACAGGCAGCTTCTTCTTGGTGAGGTCCGTCAGGGCTTGGCCTAGGTGCTATAGTGTGGCACGAACCTCCTGTAGTACCCGGCAGTCCCCAAGAAGGACAGCACCTGCTTTTTGGTCCTGGGGGTGGGCCAGGATGCGATGTCATCCACTTTTCCAGATTCTGGCTTCAGAACCCCCCCGCCTACCCGGTGACCCAGGTAGAGGACCTCACTCATGCCTAGCTGGCACTTTTCCGGCTTGATGGTCAAGCCTGCCCGGTGGATCCGACCGAGCACCTGCTGCAGGTGCTCTAGGTGATCCTCCCAGGTGGGACTGAAGACTGCAATATCGTCCAAGTACGCAGCCGCGTACCCTCCAAGTCCCTCAAGCAGCGTATTGACCATCCGCTGAAAAGTGGCAGGGGCATTCCTCATGCCGAATGGCATCACCGTGGACTCGTATAGTCCAAAAGGGGTGATAAAGGCAGAGCGTTCCCTTGCCGGCTCAGATCCATGATGGTCAGGTACTTGGCCCCGGCCATACGATCGAGCAGATCATCGATGCGTGGTATGGGAAACGCATCGGGGATCGTCACCGCGTTGAGCCCCCGGTAGTCCACGCAGAACCGCGTAGTTCGGTCCTTTTTAGGAACGAGGACTACAGGTGAGGCCCACGTGCTGTTGGATGCCTGGATCACCCCAAGCTTCAGCATCTCATCTATCTCTTGGCGCAGGTTTTCCTGCACCTCGAAAGAGACCCAATATGCTGAACGCCGGATCGTGGACAGCCATCTCAGTCCTTCGGGCAGGCTGCTGAACAGCTCCCGGAAGGAGTGCAGGGTGGCCTCCAGCTGGGACCGTTGGT
The DNA here is from genome assembly GCF_046119375.1 of Phyllobates terribilis. Lineage (NCBI taxonomy): Eukaryota > Metazoa > Chordata > Amphibia > Anura > Dendrobatidae > Phyllobates > Phyllobates terribilis. Next base: position 178,707,511 of record NW_027362765.1, read on the forward strand.
CCTCCGTGAGCTGGTGGCCAACCCTCACATCCTCGATGGATCCACCCGCATTGGCTTGGGCGAGCAGATCCAGGAGGGTTTCTACTTCTCCCTCCTCGGGAAGGTTGCACACTGGGTGGGCATACGCTTCCCGCTCATGATGAGCCTTCATTATGTTCACGTGGAAGGCCTTCCTCCTCCCACGGGCGTGGTCCAGGGTGACCAGATAGGTGACGGCGTTGAGTTTCTGGTGCACGAGGTATGGACCTTCCCAGGCTGCCTGAAGCTTGTTCTGTGGTAAGGGGACCAGTACCCACACTTTTTGACCCACCTGGTAGGTCCTCTCACAAGCATTCTGGTCGTACCACCGCTTCTGGTCGGCCTGGGCCATATTGTCCTGCACCAGCTTTGCCAAGGCCATCATCCTGTCCCGGTGGCGCGCGACATACTCGATGACCAACACCTCCGAGGTGGCTAAATCCCCTTCCCATGCTTCCTTCACCAGAGCCAGGGGTCCCCGTACACGTCGCCCGTACAGGAGCTCAAAGGGGGAGAACCCCGTTGAGGCCTGCGGTGCCTCCCGGTAAGCAAATAGCAGGTGCGGGAGAAGACGTTCCCAGTCACTCCCGTAGGAGTCGGCGAACATCTTAAGCATCTGTTTCAAGGTTCCATTGAACCGCTCACACAGGCCATTAGTCTGTGGGTGATACGGGCTGGCCACCAGGTGTGGCACCTGTATTTGCTTACATAGGGACTCCATCAGCTCCGACATGAACTGGGTCCCCTGATCGGTGAGCATTTCCTGGGAAAATCCCACTCTGGAGAAAATCTCCAATAAGGCGGTTGCCACTTTGTCGGCCTTAGTGGACGACAAAACTACCGCTTCTGGGTACCGGGTGGCGTAGTCTACTACAGTCAGTATGAAGCGTTTCCCGCGGGGGCCAGTGGGCAGGGGTCCCACGAGATCCACAGCCACCCTCGAGAAACCTCTGCCAATCATTGGAGAGCCTATCAGTGGGGCTTTGGAGCGCCGCCCCGACTTCCCCACCCTCTGATAGGTGACACACGACTTGCAGTAGGCCATCACCTCGGCTCCCATCCCAGGCCAGTAGAAATGCTGAGCTATCCTGGCCTTGGTTTTAGCGATCCCCAGGTGTCTGGCCATCGGAATCCCGTGTGCGAGCCGCAACAATTCCGCCCTGAACGGATAGGGTACCACTAACTGTCGGTCCCTGGGCCACGCCTCCGGTGAACCCTGCTGGACCATCATCCGGTACAGCCGTCCCTGGTCCCAGACCACATGCTCGCCGTCTGAGTCCTGGGGAGGCTGCACCGCCAGCTCCTTGAGCGCTTTCAGGCTGTCGTCGACTTCCAACGCAGCCCGAAACTCCTGACTCGATGGGGCAAGAATAGAAGAAACTGCCACATCTTCCGTCAGCACCTCCGGACATGTCTCCTGGCCGCTGTCTAACCCAGCTGCCACTTGGTAAGAAATGGGGAAGCCTTCGGACCTTTGCGAGGCTCCTTGGGCTCCGGCGCTCCCACTCCTGGTGACAGCGGCTATGACCGCTGTGACCGTGGGTAGTGCCCGCTTCCCCTCGGTTTCTGACCAAGCCGCCAGATCAGGCAGGCTTCCTAGGCCTGTCGACATCCCGGACGTGGGGAACTCCTGCTCTGGGGTCTTACCTGGCGGTTCCTCTCCTGGGACACCCCCACCCCCCATGGCTCGCCCCCCCCCCCGCAGAGGCCCTAGACTCAGCGGCCTGGATTCTCCTGGAAGCCCTACACTGCCGGTAGCAACCTTCCTCTCCATCCCTGAGCCTCCCTCTACAGGATCCTGCCCCCCTCCTCCCTCACCGGAGAACAAGAGGTCCCTGTGCGCTGGCTGAGCACCTCTGGGGGCATCCTCACCTTCCTCACCTGCTCTCACTAACAACCCTGTTTGTGCTGTGTCTGTGTGTGGGTTACTCTCAGGTTCCACTCCCTCCTCCTCCGCAGGAGACACACTCCATACAACATTATTGGTGTTAGAAGCAGATAAATCAAGACATTTTAGGGGGGGCCGAACTTGGGAGTTCAGTGGGTACATACTGCGACACTAGCCGCCCCAAGTCGGTCCCTAATAAAACGTTTGCGGGAATATTTGGTGTTACTCCCACCTCCCGCATCCCCCTCCTGGCACCCCAATCCAAATACACCATGGCAACGGGAAGTGCCGGCTCCACGCCTCCAATCCCGGAGACAGAAAGGGTCTTTCCCGGTACAAAGTCTTCAGGGGACACCATCTCAGGCTGTACCAGGGTTCGTTCAGTGCCAGTGTCCCGCAGTCCCATGACCGCAGAACGGCCTATGGTAACGGGTTGGATATTGTCCAGGGGCCTACCAGCACCCCCTCCCACACACAGAACATTGGGCGCTCTCCCGGGGACACTCAACCCTAAAGTGTCCTGGCTTGTTGCAATGATGACAACGTCTTACGTCTGTTCCTTGCCTAGAGAGGGCAACAGGGGGATACACCCCTTGTGTTCTGGGGGCTGTGGAAACAGGGGCAGGGTTGGGCTTACCCCCTCTACAGGTGCTGCTGGCAGACTTCTTCGGCTCAGGCGTCCTGTTATTGGCATACTCATCTGCCAGGGCGGCTGTAGCAGAAGCCCCCGTTGGTTTGCGGTCACGGAGGAACTGTCGGAGGTCCTCTGGGCAGTTCCACAAGAACTGCTCCGCGACGAACAGTTCCTGGACCCCCTGGCGGGTACTAAGCGCGAGACCCGAGGTCCAGTGCTCTGCGGCTCTCAACAGCGCCCACATATGATCAGTCCAGGTGTCCTTGGGGCTCCGGAACTTCTGGCGGTACGACTCCGGAGTGAGGTTGTACTGCAGTATCAGGGCCCGCTTGATGCTGTCGTAGTCCTGTACCTCCCCGGCAGGTAAGTCCCCCAAGGCATCCAGGGACTTACCCCTCAAACGGGGGGTCAGGTATCTTGCCCACTGATCCCGGGCCAGATGGTGCTGAAGGCAGGTCCACTCGAATGCCACCAGAAAGGAGTCCAGGTCTCCATCTTTCTCAAGCAGGGGGAAGTCCTCGGCTCAGACTTTACAGGTCTTCGCCCCCTGCTGTGCTGGAGGTGCTGGAAGGAATCCACGCTGAGCCAGGTCCAGCTGATGCCTGCGCTCCGCATCCCATTCTGCACGCTCCGCATCTCGTTCTGCACGCTCCGCAGCTCGTTCTGCACGCTCCGCCTCTTCTATTCGCCGGCTTTCATCCATGAGGAGCCGAAAAGTGGCGGTGTCCCCAGACCGCTGACTGGCCAGGGCCAATTGCAGGAGGGCATCCATGCTTGACAGGCTGTGGTCGGTAGTCCACTGCGGGACCGAGTACTGGGGTCTGGCTCCTTGAGGTGCCCGAGCTGAGCTCCTCCCCGCCATGAGTAACATTGTCCTCCCCCACCTGCTCATCGACCAAAGCATTGGTCTTCTCCTTCACCTTGTTCCTGGTGCCTTCCGCCATCTTGGTAACCTTGGGTCACTGACACCGCTGCAACCCTGAGTTTGCACACACCTTGTTATAATTTTACTCTGACCGTCTAGTGTTGGGCTGACCTTAAGACTCCAGCAGTGGAAATTACCACTGGCAGTCTTTAGTGTCTGGGAGTAGGGATCCCACGTACACTATACTCTGCAATCCCACCGCTCTGCCACCAATGTGATGAAAGCCGGCCGGTGGGTGCAGCTCTCTGGCGCCCCCTTACCTCTCAGGTGAGTCAAGGTACTGCACCTAGAGTAAGTGGTGCCAGGAAGCTGCTACCAGCGGGGAAAAACACGATCGTGTGTTGTCCCTTACATGTCACCAATCCGTGACGCCACGATACAGGCACAACTCTCTGGCGCCCCCTTGCCTCTCAGGTCAGTCAAGGTACTGCACCTAGAGTGAGTGGTCGCCGGAAAGGCCGTCGTGTAGCCCTCTAGGTATTTGAGGCCCTCTGCAGTGAGGGCGGTATATATATTCCCCTGGCTACGCCAGTAATATATATCCACACCTCCGACCGTCAATGCCAGCCTTCCTCAAATCCCCCAGATGGTATGCTGCCACCAGTTCTTGTTTGATACAAGCCCGGTCCGTTAATAGACTTGTATCGGGTCAGGAACCAACCCAGTAGCGTTTCAGCCAAGCGTTTCCGGACCAATGGATTCGTATATGCAGAGTATAGGATACAGCCCACGATTAATTTATGATTTAATCAATTATAGGAATACACTAGATTACAAGGCTATACAATTAACTATACAACGGTATTTTGGCCAGAATAAGAAATATAACAATTAGACATACAAAACACAGGAATAACAACGATAAATCAGTTACCGTTCTTGTGGTGCAAGGGAGGATTGCGATCCCACAGGTTCAAGCTTAGTTGCAGTCGTCCAGGCCTCAGTAGCACATGGCAAAGGTGCTCCTCCCACTCAGAGACCGGGACCCAACGTCAGGAGCTGTTCACATCATCTCCTGGGTCAAACAGAGGGTGTTTCTCACTGTCGGCTATACTAAAGTCCTGTCACACCCACTCTTGGCAATGTCAGTTTACTACGCCCCGCCCCCCCTACCAATGCTCGTTTTAGCTTCCATTTTAGAAAAGTGCCCATAACTTTCCCTGGGGTGATCTCATCGTATCACCAGAGGTCTCGTCGTGATCCTCCTCTTGTGGGAAAGCCATTGACTCTAAACATGCCTCCCCTGGGACCTTGTATATGGTTCTTGTAAATATCCAGCTTTAGTCCCATGATTGTGTCCGCGGGCACCTTCCTCACATGATACATTTTATTTGGGTTCCCTAACTTGTATCGTGTGGTTAGGAATTGATAGTGTATCTTGTAGCTTTTGGTGGCCATTTTACACAAAGAAAGCACATGGTTTTCACAAGACAATGGAGGGGTTTGCAGGCTGGCTTCAAAGGACATCAGGTGTGAATCACCCCCCGGGGGCCTAGCTGACTCTGTCCTGCTACAAAGCTGGCCCATCTATTAATCATATCAAAGACATTTCTGGACACTGCTCTCCAGAGGTGGGGGCGAATTGCTCTGTTTACCAAGGGCTGCAAAAATGTGACATGCCAATAGGGGATATCTTCAGGTATGACGTATCATACCTAAGATGGCGGCTGACTTTCATGACATATATGTATACAAATATATACAGTATATTTTTATTTTTTTTCATAGAAAACAAAACTATCTCTGGTGTATAATACAGAGTGTAACATACCTGGCGGCGTCCTTGCATAGTGGTCCATCTCCCACTGTGCAAGAGCGCGCACTTGATCTCCTGTCCAGAATGTCTCTCTGGCTTCCCTCCATGCTGTCTGTTTCTGCTGCTTAAGGGCGGCGCCCGATCACTTCCTGCTTTTTGTACCTGCTGTGGGTCACACCCCTTGTGCGTCCTCAGCCTATTGCTGTCTGTCACCTGGTATATAGCTCAGCTGCTCCCATCTATCCCTGCCTGAGCATAGTGTTTCATTCAGTGTGTGCTTGCACTCTGAAGGTGCCAGGTCCCGTTCTGTGTTCTCTTGTCTGCCTATCCTGGAGGCTGTATTTCCAGGCCTGTCTGAACACGCTCCTAGCCTGTTCCTCCTGCCTTCTAGGGGCCGATTACCTAGACCCGTTCCTGTATCTTGTCTGACCTGTCTGAACACGCTCCTAGCCTGTTCCTCCTGCCTTCTAGGGGCCGATTACCTAGACCTGCTCCTGTATCTTGTCTGTCCTGTCTGAACACGCACCTTGCCTGTTCGTCCTGCCTCTCTGGGGGCCGTATTCCCAGACCCGCTCCTGTATTCCGCTGCAGTGTCGGTCTCCTCCGTACACTCAGTTCCAGTCTGAACTCTCTCCTATCCTTTACCTGTTTTGCCTCTATGTCCGTTCCCTTCCTTTTTCTGCAGAGTCTGAACTCGTACCTAACTCCTGCTTGTTGTCTCTGTACTCCCGTTTGTGAGTTTGTGGTCCACTCGCTACTTCTCTGCTAGTACCCTGTGGTTGTCTGGCTCTGCCTTTCCCTTCCTGTCTGTTCCGTGTGAACAGAGCCCTGTCCCCCCTACTCAGCCTAGCCTGCTCTGACTCCTTTGCTCACCGCTCTGGTGGTTCTAGCCTGCTCTGACTCCTTTGCTCACCGCTCCGGCGGTTCTAGTCTGCTCTGACTCCCTTGCTTACCGCTCCGGCGGTTCTAGCCTGCCCTGCTTCTGCCCACTGCTCCGGCAGTCCTGTCCTGCCCTGCTTCTGCCCACTGCTCCGGCAGTCCTGTCCTGCCCTGCTTCTGCCCGCTGCTCCGGCAGTCCTGTCCTGCCCTGCTTCTGCCCGCTGCTCCGGCAGTCCTGTCCTGCCCTGCTTCTGCCCGCTGCTCCGGCAGTCCTGTCCTGCCCTGCTTCTGCCCGCTGCTCCGGCAGTCCTGTCCTGCCCTGCTTCTGCCCGCTGCTCCGGCAGTCCTGTCCTGCCCTGCTTCTGCCCGCTGCTCCGGCAGTCCTGTCCTGCCCTGCTTCTGCCCGCTGCTCCGGCAGTCCTGTCCTGCCCTGCTTCTGCCCGCTGCTCCGGAAGTCCTGTCCTGCCCTGCTTCTGCCCGCTGCTCCGGTAGTCCTGTCCTGCCCTGCTTCTGCCCGCTGCTCCGGCAGACCTGTCCTGCCCTGTTTGTGCTCGCTGCTCCTGCAGCCCCGTCCTGCTCTGTTCTTGCCCACCGCTTCGGGCGTTCCCTCTCTGCTGTGGTTGTCTACCGCATCTGCGGTTCTGTGACCCAGTCTGTACTGGGTCTTAACCTTTCTGTGCTCCAGCCCGTCCTTTCGGCCAGTACCTCCCTGCCTGCATACTCGCCTGTATCCACCCATCTGCATACCTGCCGTGTTTGCTTATATCCACCAGTCTGTGCCAGCCTAACCTGCCTGTTCCTGAGTCCCAGTGTGTACTGGGTCCTATCCCGCCTGTGTTCCTACCTGCTAGTGCCTCCCTGTCTGCACTCTAGCTGTGCTTGCCTGTACCCCTCTACCTGTATTGTTCCTGAGTCCCAGTGTGTACTGGGTCCTATCCCGCCTGTGTTCCTACCTGCTAGTGCCTCCCTGTCTGCACTCTAGCTGCGCTTGCCTTTACCCGCCTGCCTGCATACCAGTCGTGCCTGCCTATACCCTCCAGTCTGTGCGCCAGCCTAACCAGCCTGATCCAGTAATCCCTGTGTGGGTCAACCCCCGTGTCCGGAGTTTGACCTGGAGTAGCACCTGGTCCCTCTGCCCGGTTTCTCCCTGGTGCACTGGCGTCGTATGCCGTCGTGCCATCTTGGTCGGATCGGCCAGATACTTAGTCACGCCCCTCCAGGCACTCTCCGGTTCATGGTCCAGTGGAATCACTACAATCACACACACACGCCGCTCAGCCCGGGCGTGTGCATAACAGCATGCTCAGGCCATGGTTCCCGTTGAGCCCCACGGCCTTCGCTCTCTGAGAAGTTTTCCAGCGAATACATGCATTAAAATAAATAAATAAATATTTTTTTTTTCCTTTAGCTGAGTTCCAGGCGAATTACGCACCCGTCCAGATGGATCTATCTGCTCTCGTTCCCGCGGATCCGCTACGTTATTATGGGGATCCTAGACAAAGTCGTGCATTTGTGGAGCAATGCATGCTACACTTCAAGTTCTACCCTCTATGTTTTCCCACCGATCGGGTTAAGGTGGCATTCATTATGTCTTACCTGGCGGGTGATGCCTTGGAATGGATCAACCCCCTATATGAAACACAGGATCCGATCCTCCTGGACCTAATGGCCTTCCTGGTGGCCTTTCTAATGGTCTTCGATGATCCTAACCCGGAGGCTCCTGCTGAAGCTTCACTTCCCAATATCCCGGAGCAGCCCCAATGGGTAATGTGTGTGGGTAGCGCAATAGTCCTCCAGCCCAATGAGACTACTGCCCACCCAGAATCCTCACAGGGTGACTACGCTTTCCGGAATACTTCTCCCAACCTCAAGAGGCAGTCCAGACGTGCTAGACGTAGAGGCAAGCCGTCTCGCCAGGGTCTGTCCTCCCTGAGACCTCCTGACCCCAACCTTGAAGTCCCTAATGAAGCTTCATCTCCCTGTATCCCGGAGAAGCCCCAACGGGTAATGTGCGTGGGTAGTGCACCAGTTCTCCTGCCCGAAGAGACTTCTGCCCATCCAGACTCCACACAGGAGAACTTCCTGCACCCGGCATCAGATGCTTCACCCACTTTAACCGGTGTGCATGTCCAAGGATGCTCCAAAGCTGTGGTTACCTCAGAGTCTGTGCACCTCTACTACCTGGCGGAGGACCCCCTGTTGCCTCCTGAATCCTCCGGGATACCACTCGATGACAAATGGAGAGAGAATTCTCTACACCCGGTACTCGATACTTTGTCCGCTTCGTCCTGTGAGCCTGACAATGGGTACCCCAAAGTGGTAGTTACCCCCGAGTCTCTACACCCCTCCGACCAGGCGGAGGACCTCCAGTTGTCTCCTGAACCCTTCGGGGTGCTACCTGGTAGCGAAAGGACAGAGACTCTGCTATACTCTGTACCTGATACCTCGCTCGCTTCGTCCAGTGAGTCCAACCTAGTGTACTCCGAAGCAGAGGTTACTCCCGAGTCTCTACACCCCTCCGACCAGGCGGAGGACCTCCAGTTGTCTCCTGAACCCTTCGGGGTGCTACCTGGTAGCGAAAGGACAGAGACTCTCCTATACTCTGTACCTGATACCTCGCTCGCTTCGTCCAGTGAGTCCAACCTAGTGTACTCTGAAGCAGTGGTTACTCCCGAGTCTCTACACTCCTCTGACCAGGCGGAGGACCTCCAGTTGTCTCCAGAACCCTTCGGGGTGCCACCTGGTGGTAAATGGACAGAGACTTTCCTATATCCTGGATCTGATACCTCGCTTGCTTCGTCCAGTGAGTCCGACCTAGTGTACTCTGAAGCAGAGGTTACCCGTGAGTCTCTACACCCCTCTGACCAGGCGGAGGACCGCCAGTTGTCTCCAGAACCCTTCGGGGTGCCACCTGGTGGAGAATGGACAGAGACTTTCCTATACTCGGTACCCGATACCTCGCCTGCTTCGTCCAGTGAGTCCGACCTAGTGTACTCTGAAGCAGATGTTTTCTCTGAGCCTCTGCACTCTTCTGACCCAGCGGAGGACCTCCAGTTGTTTCCTGAATCCTCCGGGGTACCACCAGAAAACAAAGAGACAGTGACTTTTCCTCATTATGTACCTGATAACCCGTCTATTTCTTCCTGTGAGCTTGACAAGATGTACCTCGAAGCAGAGATTACCCCCAAGTCTCTGTCCCCCTCCAACCCGGTGGAGGACTTCCAGTTGTCTCCTGTACCCTCTGGGGTGCCACCTGAAAATATGTGGAGAGAGACTTCCTTGTGTGCTGTTCCTGGTACTCCACTCGTTTCGTCTGTTGCTAAGGGTGGCTGGATGGGAGGTAGCATACTAGCTACCCAGAGGAGACCAGTTTTTCCGGTGGACAGGGGAAGTGATCTCTTCGAAGTGAAGAATTGGCCCTCGAATTCCCTGCGGAAGATTCTGGCAGGCCTGAAGAAGAGGGGGCGTAAGGGGGGGGGTACTGTAACATACCTGGCGGCGTCCTTGCATAGTGGTCCATCTCCCACTGTGCAAGAGCGCGCACTTGATCTCCTGTCCAGAATGTCTCTCTGGCTTCCCTCCATGCTGTCTGTTTCTGCTCCTTAAGGGCGGCGCCCGATCACTTCCTGCTTTTTGTACCTGCTGTGGGTCACACCCCTTGTGCGTCCTCAGCCTATTGCTGTCTGTCACCTGGTATATAGCTCAGCTGCTCCCATCTATCCCTGCCTGAGCATAGTGTTTCATTCAGTGTGTGCTTGCACTCTGAAGGTGCCAGGTCCCGTTCTGTGTTCTCTTGTCTGCCTATCCTGGAGGCTGTATTTCCAGGCCTGTCTGAACACGCTCCTAGCCTGTTCCTCCTGCCTTCTAGGGGCCGATTACCTAGACCCGTTCCTGTATCTTGTCTGACCTGTCTGAACACGCTCCTAGCCTGTTCCTCCTGCCTTCTAGGGGCCGATTACCTAGACCTGCTCCTGTATCTTGTCTGTCCTGTCTGAACACGCACCTTGCCTGTTCGTCCTGCCTCTCTGGGGGCCGTATTCCCAGACCCGCTCCTGTATTCCGCTGCAGTGTCGGTCTCCTCCGTACACTCAGTTCCAGTCTGAACTCTCTCCTATCCTTTACCTGTTTTGCCTCTATGTCCGTTCCCTTCCTTTCTCTGCAGAGTCTGAACTCGTACCTAACTCCTGCTTGTTGTCTCTGTACTCCCGTTTGTGAGTTTGTGGTCCACTCGCTACTTCTCTGCTAGTACCCTGTTGGTGTCTGGCTCTGCCTTTCCCTTCCTGTCTGTTCCGTGTGAACAGAGCCCTGTCCCCCCTACTCAGCCTAGCCTGCTCTGACTCCTTTGCTCACCGCTCTGGTGGTTCTAGCCTGCTCTGACTCCTTTGCTCACCGCTCCGGCGGTTCTAGTCTGCTCTGACTCCTTTGCTTACAGCTCCGGCGGTTCTAGCCTGCCCTGCTTCTGCCCACTGCTCCGGCAGTCCTGTCCTGCCCTGCTTCTGCCCACTGCTCCGGCAGTCCTGTCCTGCCCTGCTTCTGCCCGCTGCTCCGGCAGTCCTGTCCTGCCCTGCTTCTGCCCGCTGCTCCGGCAGTCCTGTCCTGCCCTGCTTCTGCCCGCTGCTCCGGCAGTCCTGTCCTGCCCTGCTTCTGCCCGCTGCTCCGGCAGTCCTGTCCTGCCCTGCTTCTGCCCGCTGCTCCGGCAGTCCTGTCCTGCCCTGCTTCTGCCCGCTGCTCCGGCAGTCCTGTCCTGCCCTGCTTCTGCCTGCTGCTCCGGCAGTCCTGTCCTGCCCTGCTTGTGCTCGCTGCTCCTGCAGCCCCGTCCTGCTCTGTTCTTGCCCACCGCTTCGGGCGTTCCCTCTCTGCTGTGGTTGTCTACCGCATCTGCGGTTCTGTGACCCAGTCTGTACTGGGTCTTAACCTTTCTGTGCTCCAGCCCGTCCTTTCGGCCAGTACCTCCCTGCCTGCATACTCGCCTGTATCCACCCATCTGCATACCTGCCGTGTTTGCTTATATCCACCAGTCTGTGCCAGCCTAACCTGCCTGTTCCTGAGTCCCAGTGTGTACTGGGTCCTATCCCGCCTGTGTTCCTACCTGCTAGTGCCTCCCTGTCTGCACTCTAGCTGTGCTTGCCTGTACCCCTCTACCTGTATTGTTCCTGAGTCCCAGTGTGTACTGGGTCCTATCCCGCCTGTGTTCCTACCTGCTGGTGCCTCCCTGTCTGCACTCTAGCTGCGCTTGCCTTTACCCGCCTGCCTGCATACCAGTCGTGCCTGCCTATACCCTCCAGTCTGTGCGCCAGCCTAACCAGCCTGATCCAGTAATCCCTGTGTGGGTCAACCCCCATGTCCGGAGTTTGACCTGGAGTAGCACCTGGTCCCTCTGCCCGGTTTCTCCCTGGTGCACTGGCGTCGTATGCCGTCGTGCCATCTTGGTCGGATCGGCCAGATACTTAGTCACGCCCCTCCAGGCACTCTCCGGTTCATGGTCCAGTGGAATCACTACAATCACACGCACACGCCGCTCAGCCCGGGCGTGTGCATAACACAGAGGAGTGTAATGCAAGAAAATATAGCATTGTACTCTGACCAATATTATTCAATGAGGCAGTTCTCATATGCAAGTTTTTTCTCAGCTTTAACTGAACTGAGGAAAAAAATTGCAGCATGCTGCGACTGGATGCGAGAATCGGATCGCACTCACCAATGCAAATCCATGGGTGACAGAGAAAAAATTTAACCGATTTTTATGCACACATCTCAAAGGAAACCCGACATTTCATGGGCCAAGTACAGTAAATTCACAGCCCGAACTGTCAGAATAGAATAGAATCATAGAATCGTAGAGTTGGAAGGGACCTCCTGGGTCATCTGGTCCAACCCCCTGCTCAAAGCAGGATTCACTAAATCATCTCAGAGAGATGTGTGTCCAGCCTCTGTTTGAAGATGTCCATTGAAGGGGAACTCACCACCTCTCGTGGCAGCCTGTTCCACTCATTGATCACCCTAACTGTCAAAAAAAATTTTCTAATATCTAATCTGTGTCTCCTCCCATTCAGTTTCATCCCATTGCTTCTAGTCTTTCCTTGTGCAAATGAGAATAAAGATGATCCTTCTACAATGTGACAGCCCTTGAGATATTTGTAGACAGCTATTAAGTCTCCTCTCAGTCTTCTTTTTTGCAAGCTATTCATTCCCAAATCCTGTAACCGTTCCTCATAGGACCATTCTGGCCGCTGTTCTCTGAACTTGCTCCAGTTTGTCAATGTCTTTTTTAAAATGTGTCCAAAACTGGACACAGTATTCCAGATGAGGTCTGACCAAAGAGGAGTAAAGTGCGATAATGACTTTGTTGAGGGAGGGCAGTAATGACCCTTCACGGTTGACCAAGTGAGTGTCAAATTATTATGTTACAAGGTTGATTGCGCAATCCAATAGAAAACCAGACGGAGGCAAAGCTCTGTATGGGGGGATTCAAGAATCTCTCTAACCCCGTTTATTTGTACTTAACATTTTATATTGTTTTGAGTTTATTAATATCCAATCACCTACACCCATACTACAAGCTTGAACCAATGTTAGTACAATTATTACGGAAATACACATATGGTCATATTATCGTTAGTTCGGTGCATGGTGGAAAGTTACAAGGTCGTACATCCCGGCTCAGACTAGCTAGATAACAGGAGCAGGGTGTCTCATAGAATGTTCCTGAGAGAAAAGATTAGTGTGGGAAAGTTGCATGTGAATCAAGAGGAAAGAAGGAAAGAATGTATGTTATGCAAAGAGTATAATAACATGATTTTGAAGCAAGCAGACAAAATGGAGTTACCATAGCATGAATATCAATATGTCCTTTACAACTTCATGTGATCTAGACTGTATGCTTCTGTCAATACATCCCAGAATTGTATTTGCCTTTTTGCTGCTGCATCACACTGTTGACTCATGTTCAGTCTATGATCTATTAGTATACCTGTCTTTTTCACATGTACTGTTGCTTAGCTCTATTCTAATAGGTAGTATAGAATAAATAGAATATATAGATATCTTGTAGAAATATAATTTCACAAGCCCCCTACATTTAATAAACTTTAGCCTTATTTAACCTATTAAATAAATAAATAATTAAAAAAAAAAGACTTGGAGTCCCCCCTATTTTTGTTAACCAGCCAAGATAAAGCAGACAGCTGTGGGCTTATATTATCAGGCTAGGAAGGTACCTGGATATTGGGCTCTTCGCAGCCTAAAAATACAAGCCCGAAGCCGCCCCAGAATTGGTGCACCACATGAGATGCACCAATTCTGGAGCTTGGCCGGGCTCTTTCCGATTTTCCTGGTGCGGTGGCAATCGGGGTAATATTTTTTGGGGTTGATGTCAGCTTTGTTCTGTCAGCTGGCATCAAGCCCTGGTGTTAGTAATGGAGAGGTGTATCAGACATTACTAACCCAGTAAGTTAAAAGAAAAAAAAACATACAAATATTTAAAAAAACATCCCCCGACTCTAGCCCTGTCTCACCATTTTATTAAAAAAAAAGCCATCCAGTCCTGGGATTCCGACGTAGTCCACCAAATCCAAAGTAGTCCACAAATGGGAACCTGAAAGACATAAAAAGACAGAGGTAAAGAAATAAAAACAAGAAACAGTCCCTCATTCACCAATTTATTATTAAAAAATAATTCCCGCAGCTCCGATGTAATCCATGACATTTCCACGACGTCCACTGATTCTGTACTGCAACCTATGGAGCGTCATTCTGAGAATAACGCTTCATAGGTCACTCCCGGTCATGTCTCACAAGGTGATTTGATCATATGTGGTTGTAACCATGGATACCTAAGCTACTGCAATGCCCTACATGAAGTACAGTGGTGGCCAAAAGTATTGGCACCCCTGCAATTCTGTCAGATAATACTCAGTTTCTTCCTGAAAATGATTGCAATCACAAATTCTTTGGTATTATTATCTTCATTTAATTTGTCTTCAATGAGAAAACACAAAAAGAATTGTCCTAAAGCCAAATTGGATACAATTCCACACCAAGCCTAAAAAAGGGGGTGGACAAAAGTATTGGCACTGTTTGAAAAATCATGTGATGCTTCTCTAATTCGTGTAATTAACAGCACCTGTAACTTACCTGTGGCACCTAACAGGTGTTGGCAATAACTAAATCACACTTGCAGCCAGTTAACATGGATTAAAGTTGACTCAACCTCTGTCCTGTGTCCTTGTGTGTACCACATTGAGCATGGAGAAAAGAAAGAAGACCAAAGAACTGTCTGAGGACTTGAGAAACCAAATTGTGAGGAAGCATGAGCAATCTCAAGGCTACAAGTCCATCTCCAAAGACCTGAATGTTCCTGTGTCTTCCGTGCGCAGTGTCATTAAGAAGTTTAAAGCCCATGGCACTGTGGCTAACCTCCCTAGATGTGGACGGAAAATAAAAATTGACGAGAGATTTCAACGCAAGATTGTGCGGATGGTGGATAAAGAACCTTGACTAACATCCAAACAAGTTCAAGCGGCCCTGCAGTCCGAGGGTACAACAGTGTCAACTCGTACTATTCGTCGGCGTCTGAATAAAAAGGGACTGTATGGTAAGATACCCAGGAAGACCCCACTTCTTACCCCGAGACATAAAAAAGCCAGGCTGGAGTTTGCCAAAACTTACCTGAGAAAGCCTAAAATGTTTTGGAAGAATGTTCTCTGGTCAGATGAGAAAAAAGTTGAGCTTTTTGGGAAAAAGCATCAACATAGAGTGTACAGAAAAAAAAAAGAGGCATTCAAAGAAAAGAACACGGTCCCTACAGTCAAACATGGTGGAGGTTCCCTGATGTTTTGGGGTTGCTTTGCTGCCTCTGGCACAGGACTGCTTGACCGTGTGCATGGCATTATGAAGTCTGAAGACTACCAACACATTTTGCAGCATAATGTAGGGCCCAGTGTGAGAAAGCTGGGTCTCCCTCAGAGGTCACGAGTCTTCCAGTAGGACAATGACCCAAAACACACTTCCAAAAGCACTATAAAATGGTTTGAGAGAAAGCACTGGAGACTTCTAAGGTGGCCAGCAATGAGTCCAGACCTGAATCTCATAGAACACCTGTGGAGAGATCTCAAAATGGTAGTTTGGAGAAGGCACCCTTCAAATATCAGGGACCTGGAGCAGTTTGCCAAAGAAGAATGGTCTACAATTCCAGCAGAGCATTGTAAGAAACTCATTGATGGTTACCAGAAGCGGTTGTTCGCAGTTATTTTGGCTAAAGGTTGTGCAACCAAGTATTAGGCTGAGGGTGCCAATACTTTTGTCTGGCCCATTTTTGGAGTTTTGTGTGAAATGATCAATGATTTGATTTTTGCTTCATTCTCTTTTGTGTTTTTTCCTTACAAGCAAATTAAATGAAGATAATAATACCAAAGAATTTGTGATTGCAATCATTTTCAGGAAGAAACTGAGTATTATCTGACAGAATTGCAGGGGTGCCAATACTTTTGGCCACCACTGTAGGTGACACAGCGAATCAGAAGAACTATACTACATTTCTAATTGGAGGTATTTGCCTATATTATTATTATTACACCTACCACATATTGGAATAGGATTTTGGAGATAGAAATGCCCCTTTAAGTTATCTTGTGGAAACAGAGAGCTACTGGTGTAGCTAGAGAGATCAAGTTACCAATATCAAAAGGTCTCACGACTTGGGAATCATACAGTATTGTATTATATTGTTGCTGTTGCTATGCAATAAGGTTTGCCTTTCAGAAATTTGTCCTCCCTGTCTGCCTCCCTAGCTCTGAAGTCAGCAACTTCTTTCTTTTCCCTCATTCTATGTCAGCCATCTTAAGAACCTCATGTCTTACAGCTCTGGTTGAGAATAGTCTTTTTTACCTACTATAATTGTGCATAAATACAAGAATTCAGCTTGATAATAAACCTTCTTCTAGAAGCTTCATACGTGCCTCTACGGTCAAGCCAAGCTATCTGATGAAATCTCTTTGAGTGAGTACTGGTACATAGAGATATCCATAAAAGCAGAGTCTCAAGCACCCTACACTAGCAGCCTAGTTATGGAGTCAGAATAACAGTTCAGTTCACAAAAAAAGGCTGTTGCCTGGCAAGAACCTCTCCAGTTGTAAAGAAAATTAAGTAAGCCACCATGCAAAATACATAGTTCAAAGTATATATTACACTGGTTCATGAATCTTTGCCAAGCCATTCCACTGTGGAAGTGCTGAAAGATGAACTAGAGGGACTGATGTTGAAGACTCTAGTAGGGAAATCACAATAAAGGTTTGCTGAACCACCAAGCAGTGGAGATTCCTAGGAGCCTGTGTAATTTTGTATTGGCAGGAGTTTTGTTGGGCCACTATTGTAGCAAGTTCATAAACATCAAAAGACACAGGAGTAGACATGGAAGTGCTTTTAGAATTCATGCCTACTGGTACCATTACATCTATTACCAGAAATGTAGATACCCAAGGCACAATTTGGCACTGAAGGGTCTAGTTTCTAGAATGGTGTCACTTGTGGGGGGGTTTCCACTATTTAGGCACATCAGCGGCCCTCCAAACGTGACATGACGTCCATTAATTATTCCAGCAAATTTTACATTCAAAAAGTCGAATGGTGATTGTTCCCTTCAGAGTCCTGCCATGCGTCCAAACAGTGGTTTTCCCCCACATATTTGGTATCAGTGTGATCATGAGACGTTGCACAACAAATTTTGGGGTCTATTTTCTCCTGCTACCCTTGTAAAAGTAAAAAAATTGTGTCTAAAGTAAAATTTTTGTGAAAAAAAGTTAAATGTTTATTTTTTCCTTCCACATTCCATTAATTCCTGTGAAGCACCTGAAGGGTTAATAAACTTCTTGAATGTGTTTTTGAGCACCTTGAGGGGTGCAATTTTTTAAATGGTGTCACTTTTGGGTATTTTCTGTCATACAGACCCCTCAAAGTCACTTCAAATGTGATGTGGTCCCTTAAAAAATGGTTTTGTAAATTTTGTTTTAAAAATGAGAAATCGCTGATCAACTTTTAACACTTGTAACTTCCTAGCAAAAAAAATTATGCTTCCAAAATTGTGCTGATGTAAAGTAGGCATGTGGGAAATGTTATTTATGAACTATCTTGTGTGACATGACTCTCTGATTTAAGGGCACAAAGATTAAAAGTTTGAAAATTGCAAATTTTTCACAAATAAATGTAAGTCATATCAAATAAATGTTACCACGATCATGAAGTACAATATGTCACGAAAAAACAATCTCAGAATCAGTGGGATCCGTTGAACAGTTCCAGAGTAATTACCTCATAAAGTGACACTGGTCAGAATTCAAAAAATTGGCCCGATCAGGAAGGTGAAAACAGGCTTTGGGATGAAGGGGTTAATTAAGAAATGGAAAAATTAGTATAGTGACAGGTTCCAGTATAACTGTATTAGCATCAGTAACAGCATCACAATGCTAACGTCAACAAAGCTAAATAAAGAAAAACATTTAATGAGCAATTCCATGTATTTGTTTTAGTCTTTAATGGCTTGTTCATAAATTGCATTTTTTCTGCTCATTTTTGCTGTAAGAAAAAAAAACGCAGCGTTTTATGGTACCAGTTAAGTGAATTATATTTCTGAAGTCTCATGCATATGCTGCTTATTTTTTCCTTGCAGATTTGAACCTTCAAAGTGTTTTTTGACATCTGCAGCATGCCAATTCTTTGAGTACTTTGCAGCGTTTTAAACCCATTCAAATGAACGGAAAAAAACTGCATGAAACAATGCATAAAAAAATCATGTAAAAACTTGCATATTTTATGCACCGTTTTTCCAGCAAATACTGTTGAAAATACTCAACATGTGCACATATCCTAAGATGTATACTAACAGAGAAAAACAAAAGTAGAATAGAGGATAGGAGTTTCCATGTCAGTAACGTTCACATAATGCTTCTGTTACACGACGGATCCTGCACCGGGTCATGGCTTCCATTATACATGGAAGCAAACGTGAAGAGGCTTTTATACAAGTACTTTGATCCACAATGAGTACTGTGTAATGTAATAATCTTTGTGACCAGCACTTCCTTCCCCATTTTACGGACCACTAATGGCACACTTTATAGTAGAGTAGTCAGCATTTCTAGCTGATGAGATTAATTAATTTACAGATACTTATATTTTCTTTGAGTCAGGTTGTCTGTGTGTAATAACTTAAAAAATAAAATAAATTATTCAAGAAAAAACAGTAATCGGCTGAGGGCCATTGCTAGTCCATTAACCTGTGTTGAAAGAAAAACCTTTAGCAGGAACTTGCGAGCTTGACCTGGTACATTGCCAGTCAACTTATTCCTAATGGAAAAGCAGTGATAAAATGTTTTTAGTTACTAACTAGCTTCAAAGATATGTTCCTGTTTTGAAATTCTCAATATCTGCTCCGGCAGCAAAAAAAAAGATAATTTGCAGCAATATCAATAATGCTGAGAAGAGAACAAATAGTGTTTCTTCTTCAACAGAAACATTATTTCACTGGGTTTGACCTCATCACTCAATCGTTCTGCTTTCACTCTGAGCTCAACTGACCACATTATAAAGTTCTTTATCTTCTGGCAGACATTTCGGCAGCACATTAACATTTTGCTGTCTAGGAAGAAGAAAGTTAACAATGTACCTTTTTACAGATCTCATTTGCTTGAATGAGGCACTTTGCCAATTTGTACACACGTAGAACCACAGGCTGGAAAATCTTACTTTCTGAATCAGTTCAGTTTCTAAGTATATTTCATTTTTCCAATTTATTTCAAAATTCATATTTATCTTAAACTTGCTCAAAATTAAAGTCCACCATTTATGTGGTGATCTTGTCAGTGGTGACCTTTTATGAATATACTTATTTTACTTGACGATTAAGTCTTTGGAAAAGAGGGGTCTAAATTTGGTTTGGGTGATTCTTCTAAGGTGGCATCCACCTTGTGCTCATTGTGCTTGCTGAAGCAACATTTGCAATGCCATCTGACGTAAATATAAAAGGAAGGAATGTTATGCATGGCTGTTTTTTAAGCTAAACATGTTCTAAAAGATATTTTGTAAAGTCCATCTTCATCGTGATACTTGTATACATGTGGTGTACAGATCAAATATAAGTCTGACAGCCTAAACCATAGCCACTGCAATTTGGCTTAATGAGTTTCAGTCTTTTAATACAGCATGGGGACTTTGCTTATGGGCTGCCAGAGCAGAATAATGATGAGCCAGTTTGGTAAGAAAAGCTAAATATAGTCCCTGGGACCAGCAGCTATGGTTTTACGTGCCAAACTGAGCTTTTCAAATTGTCAGAATTAATATTTTCTTTATACTTGACCTGATGCCGAGCTTGATATTTTTTATAACAGCATAAATAATGTGCATTATCTAAATATCTTCAAGAAGATCCATCAAAGGTACACAGCTTCAATTATTAAACTTTTGCCAGTCGCACTTTATAAAGTGTCGATAACTAGGTCTATTGTATAGATGAGTTTCTGCATAAGCACACTGCAAAAAAAAAACACAATAGACCTTAAGCATATAAAAAAGTGCGCAGGTCCGAATTAATGGATTACACAGCAACAACAATATAGTTATAGAAAAACTAGGTGAGTTCTTCACAGCTTCACGATTATATAGGACTTAGTGATCAACTGGAGACTAGAAATAGAAATATTTTATCTTCATCTCTAAACCTTCAATGGAAATAACATGTTGTATCTCCAGTGCAGGGGCAAACATATCGCCCGTGCAGCTGCACCGGGGCCCGAAGATGAAGGGGGGCCCGTCGGCACCAGTTACTCTTTCAGCTGGATGTGCGTCCGAGGGCACATTTCGTACATTCAGCTGAAATGTATTGCGCTGCTATAGACACCACTGGCAGAATCCGGCAGCTGATGTCGGCGTTCACGCGACTGGAGGCGCATGGCAGTGACGTCATGCTTCATGTCAGAGATGCCAAAGTCAGCTGCCAGCTATAAAAGAAGACCCCGCGCGGAGAGGGAGCGTGCGGAAAAGTGAGTAGTATCCTTTGTTTTTAATGTATTACAAAACAGGGTACATTATAGAAGGAAGGGGGAAGTTATACCAAAATGGGGCACATATATACCTGAATGGGGCACATTATAGCAGGATGGGGACCATAAATACGAGGATGGGGCACATTATACTAGGGTGGGACACATTATACCAGGATAGGGGACATATATATGAGAATGGGGCACATACAGTATATACCTGGATGGGGCTCATTATACCAGGGTGGGGCACATTATATCAGGATGGGGCACATTATACCAGGATGAGTCATATTATAGCAGGGTGGGGCACATTTATACCTGGATGGGGCACATAAGACCAGCATGTGGCACATATATACCCTGGATGGGGCACATTATACCAGGATGGGGGACATACTGTATATATGAGGATGGGGCATATTATAGCAGGATGGGGCACATTATACCAGGATGGGGCACATATAGACCTGGATGAGGCACATTATAGCAGGACAGAGGACATATATACGAGGATGGGGCACATTGTATTAAAATGGGACACATTATAGCAGGATGGGGCATATATATAACTGGATAGGGCACATTATAGCAGGATGGGGCACATTTATACCCTAGATGGGGCATATTATACCAGGATAGGGCACATTTATACCCTAGATGGGGCATACACCAGTATGGGGAACGTATATATACAAGAATGGGGCACATTATAGCAGGATGGGGCACATATAGGCCTGGATGAGGCATATTATATCAGGATAGGGGACATATATGAGGATGGGGCACATACAGTATATACCTGGATGAGGCATATTATACCAGGATGGGGGACATATATATGAGGATGGGGCACATTATACCAGGATGGGGCACATATATAACTTGATAAGGCACAGTATACCAGGTTAGGGCACATTATAGAAGGATGGGGCACATATATACCCTAGATGGGGCACATTAAACCAGGATAAGGGACATATATACGAGGATGGGACACATTATACCAGTATAGGGGACATATATACAAGGATGGGGCACATTATACCAGGATGGGGCACATAATACATGGATGGGGCTCATTATACCAGGATGGGGCACATAAATATTTGGATGGGCCACATTCAGTATATACCTGGATGGGACACATTATACCAGGATGGGGGACATATATCCAAGGATGGGGCACATTATAGCAGGATGGGGAACATATATACCTCTATGAAGCACATATATACTTGTATGGGGCACATTATAGCAGGATAGGGGACAAATATACCTTGATGGGGCACATATATACCTGGATGGGACACATATATACCTGGATGGAGTACATTATTCCAAGATGGGGCGCATTATACCAGGGTGGGGCACATTATACTAGGATGAGGCATCATTATAGCAAGATGAGGCACACAAATACCTAGATGGGGCACATTAGACCAGGATGAGGGACATATATATATGAGGATGAGGCACATTATACCAGGATGGGGCACATAACTGTATATACCACGATTGGGCACATTATAGCACTATGGGGGACATATATACCTGGATGAGGCACATTATACCAGGATGGGGGACATATATACAAGGATGGGGCACATTATACCAGTATGGGGCACATAATATATGGATGGGGCACATATATACCTGGATGGGCTACATTATACCAGGACGGGGCACATTTATACCTGGATGGGGAACATTATAGCAGGATGGGGCACATATACAGTCATGACCGAAAGTGTTGGCACCCTTGAATTGTTCCAGAAAATTAAGTATTTCTCCTAGAAACCCATTGCAATTACATGTTTTGTTATACACGTTTATTTCCTTTGTGTGTATTGGAACAACACAAAAAAAACAGAATAAAGGCAAATTGGACATAATTTCACATAAAACCCCAAAAACGTGCAGGAGAAAAATGTTGGCACCTTTCCACAAATGTGGGTAAACAACTTTGTTTCAAGCATGTGATGTTCGTTCAAACTCACCTGCGACAAGTAACAAGTGTGAGCAATATGAAAATCATATCAGAAACCAGATACAAAGGGGAAAAGTTGACTCAATCTTTGTATTGTGTGTCTGTGTGCCACAATAAGCATGGAGAATAGAAAGAGGAAAAGAGAACTGTCTGAGGACTTCAGAACCAAAATTGTTGAAAAATATCAACAAGTCCATCTCCAGAGATCTTGATGTTGCTTTGTCCACGGTGCGCAACATAATCAAGACGTTTACAACCCAAGGCACTGTAACTCATCTTCCTGGACATTGACAGCAGAGAAAAATTGATGAAAGGTTGCAACGCAGAATAGTCTGGATAGTGGATAAGCAGCCCCAATCAAGTTATAAAGAAATTCAAGTTGTCCTGCAGGCTCAAGGTGCATTAGTGTCAGCGCGAACTATCAGTCGACATTTAAATGAAATGAAACGCTATGGCAGGAGACCCAGGAGGACCCCACTGCTGACACAGAGACATAAAAAAGCTAGACTCCAGTTTGCCAAAATGTTTGTGAGTAAGCCAAAATCATTCTAGGAAAGTGTCTTGTGGACACATGAGACCAAGATAGAACTTTTTGGTAAAGCACATCATTCTGTTTAGCGAAAACAAAATAAGGCCTACAAAGAAAAGAACACATTACCTCCAGTCAAATATGGTGACGGTTCAAAGATGTATTGGGGTTATTCTCTCCCTCTGGCACTGGGAGCCTTGACTGTGTGCAAGGCATCATGAAATCTGAAGATTACCAAAGGATTTTTGGTTGCAATGTAGTGCCCAGTGTCAGAAAGCTGGGTCTTCCAGCAGGACAATGACCCCAAACATTGGCGTACACAGACAGAAAAGGGCCCCTGTGCATGTACAATATATGGCCACTTTGCAGCACAAGAGCTCCTAAAAATGCAAAATTGCACCTGCTCAGGAGGTAGAAATGGGACCCCTTACCTCTTGGGCCCCTGTGCGGCCGCACAGGTTGCACCAATGATATGTCCTCCCTGACCCCAAACATACTTCAAGAAGCACCCAGAAATGGATGGAAACAAGGCGCTGAAGAGTTCTGAAGTGGCCAGCAATGAGTCTGGTTCTAAATATTATTGAACACTTGTGGAGAGATCTTAAAATTGCTGTTGGGACAAGGCACCCTTCAAATATGAGAGACCTGGAGCAATTTGCAAAAGAAGAGTGGACCAAAATTCCAGTTGAGAGGTGAGAGAAGCTTGATGATAGTTATAAGAAGTGATTGATTGCAGTTATTTTTTCCAAAGTGTGTGCAACTATATATTAAGTTAAGGGTGGCAAAAATTTTGTCCGGACCATTTTTGGGGTCTTGTGGGAAATTATGTCAAGTTTGCGTTTTTTTCTCTTTATGTGTTGTTCCAATACACACAAAGGAAATAAACCTGTGTATAACAAAACATGTGTAATTGCAATAATTTTCTGGGAGAAATAATTTATTTCAGGATGGGGGACATATATACAAGGATGGGGAACATTATACCAAGATGGGACACATATATACTTGGATGGGGCAAATATATATGAGGATGGGGCACACATACAGTGGTGAAATAAGTATTTGATACACTACCAAATTTGCAAGTTTTTCATTCTACAAAGAATGGAGAGGTCTGTAATTTTTATCGTAGGTACACCTCAACTGTGGGAGACGGAATCTAAAAAGGAAATCATATTGTATGATTTTTAAATAATTAAATTGCATTTTATTGCATGAAATAAGGATTTGATCACCTACCAACCAGCAAGAATTCTGGCTCTCACAGACCTGTTTTTCATTAAGAAGTCCTCCTACTCCTGCACTCATTACTTGTATTAATTGTACCAGTTTGAACTTGTTACCTGTATAAAAGACACCGGTCCACACACTCAATCACACTCCAACCTCTCCACCATGGCCAAGACCAAAGAGCTGTCTAAGAACACCAGGGACAAAATTGTAGACCTGCACAAGGTTGGGATGGGCTACCGGACAATAGGCAAGCAGGTTTGTGAGAAGGCAACAAGTGATGGCGCAATTATTAGAAAATGGAAGAAACACAAGATGACTGTCAATCTTCCTGGGTCTGGGGCTCCATGCAAGATCTCGCCTCGTGGGGTAAGGATGATTCTGAGAAAAGACAGGAATCAGAGCAGAACTAGATGGGAAGACCTGGTCAATGACCTGAAGAGAGCTGGGACCAAACATTAACGTTAGTAACACACTACGTCATCATGGATTAAAATCCTGCAGGGCATGCAAGGTCCCCCTGCTCATGCCAGCACATCTCCAGGCCCATTTGAAGTTCACCAATGACCATCTGGATAATCCGGAGGAGGCATGGGAGAAGGTCACGTGGTCAGATGAGACCAAAATAGAACTTTTTGGTATAAACTCCACTCGCCGTGTTTGGAGGAAGAAGGGTGAATACAACCCCAAGAATACCGTCCCAGCTGTGAAGCATGGAGGGGGAAACATCATACTTTAGGGGAGCTTTTCTGCAAAAGGGACAGACCGACTGCACCATACTGAAGGGAGGTTGCATGGGGTCATGTATTGCGAGATTTTGGTCAACAACCTCCTTCCCTCAGTAAGAGCATTGACGATGGGTCGTAGCTGGATCTTCCAGCATGACAATGACCCAAAACACACAGCCAGGGCAACTAATGAGTGGCTTCGTAAGAAGCATTTCAAGGTCCTGGAGTGGCTTAGTCAGTTTACAGACCTGAACCCAATAGAAAATCTTTGGAGGGGCTGAAACTCAATGTTGCCAAGCGACAGCCCTAAAACCTGAAAGATCGGGAGAAGATCGGTATGGAGGAGTTGGCCAAAATCACTGCTCTAGTATGTGCAAACTTGGTCAAGAACAACAGGAAACATGTGACCTCTGTAATTGCAAACAAAGGTTTCTGTACTAAATATTAAGTTCCGTTTTTCTATTGTATCAAATACGTATTTCATGCAATAAAATGCTAATTAATTATGTAAAAATCATACAATGTGATTTTCTGGATTTTTTTTAGATTCTGTCTCTCACAATTGAAGTGTAGCAACGGTAAAAATTACACACTTCTCCATTCTTTGTAGGTGGGAAAAATATTTTCCCCACAGTATACCTGGATGGGGCACTTTATAGCAGGATGGGGGACATATATACCGGGATAGAGGACATATATACAGTGGTGTGAAAAAGTGTTTGCCCCCTTCCTGATTTCTTATTCTTTTGCATGTTTGTCACACTTAAATGTTTCAGATGACAAAACAAATTTAAATATTAGACAAAGATAACACAAGTAAACACAAAATGCGGTTTTTAAATGAAGGTCTTTATTATTAAGGGAAAAAGAAATCCAAACCCACAGGGCTCTGTGTGAATAAGTCACCCCCCCCCCTCCTTAAAACATAAATTAACTGTGGTTTATAACATATTTGGGAAGCTGAGCTCAATTTCCCTAGCCACACACAGGTATTACTGCTAGACCTGTGTTCAATCAGGAAATCACTTAAATAGGACCTGCCTGACAAAGTCAAGTAGACCAAAGGATCCTCAAAAGCTAGACATCATGCTGGGATCCAGAGATATTCAGGAACAAATGAGAAACTGTAACATCCTTGGCGGCGTGCTTGCATAGTGCACCACCTCCCACTATGCAAGACCGCAATCTTACCTGTCAGTCCAGCCTGCAAGCCTTGCTCCAGTTCATACTGTGTGCATGTCTCTTGTCTGATTGCATAGAGCGGCCCGGTTACTTCCTGATTCTTATAGCTGCTGTGGGCGCACTCCTAATGTGTCCCCAGCCTATTGCTGTGAGTCATTGGATATTTAAACCCCCTCCACCCAGAAGGAGGGGCCTGAGCAACACCTTCACTCAGTTTGTCTTTGCAACTGAATTGCCAGGTCCTGTCCTGTATCTTGTCTGTTTCTGCCACCCTGGGGGCTGCATACCCAGGCCTGTTATCTCTGACTTCTAGTCTGTTTCCGCCACTCTGGGGGCTGCATACCCAGACCTGTTATCTCTGACTTCTGTCTGTTTCCGCCACTCTGGGGGCTGTATACCCAGGCTTGCTACCTGTGACTTCTAGTCTGTTTTCGTCACCCAGAGGGCTGTATACCCAGGCTCATTCTTGTATCTCATTGCAGTATCAGTTCCTGTCTGAACTGTCTCCTAGCCTGTTACCTGTTTGTCTCTATGTCCGTACCTTCCCTTTTCTTGCAGTGTCTGAACCTGCACCTAACTCGAACTCGTTGTCTCTGTACTTCTGTTTGTGAGTTTTGTGTCCACTCACTACTTCATTGTAAGTACCTTGTGTGTATCTGGTTCTGCTTGTCCCTTTTCCCTTCCTCCGTATCTACCTCCTGTGTTCTAGCCATCTTCCTGTATTTAACAGTCTGTTCCATGTGAACAGAGTCCTGTCCTCTCTGCCTGCACCTTCAGCCCTGTTCGGCTCTGCTTGCTCACCGCACCAGCAGTTTCTCTCTGCTTTGACTTGCCTACCGCTCCGGCGGCTTCTCTCTGCTCTGCCTTGCCCACCGCTCCGGCAGTTCCGCTCTGCTCTGCCTTATCCACCGCACCTGCGGTTTCGCTCTGCTCTGCCTTGTCCACCGCACCTGCGGTTTCGCTCTCCTCTGCCTTGTCCACCGCACCTGCGGTTTCGCTCTGCTCTGCCTTGTCCACTGCACCTACGGTTTCGCTCTGCTCTGCCTTGTCCACCGCACCTGCGGCTTCGCTCTGCTCTGCCTTGTCCACCGCACCTACGGTTTCGCTCTGCTCTGCCTTGTCCACCGCTCCTGCGGTTCCTCTCTGCTCTGCCTTATCCACCGCTCCAGCGGTTCCGCTCTGCTCTGCCTTGCCCACCATACCTGCAGTTTTCGCTCCGCTCTGCTTGCTCACCGCACCGGTGGTTCCTCTCTGCTCTGCCTTGTCCTCCGCTCCGGCGGTTTCGCTTTACTCTGTTTGTCTACCGCATCTGCGGCTCTGTTCCTGTCTCCCAGTCTGTACTGGACCCTATCCAGCCTGCACTCCAACCTGCTAGTACCTCCCTGTCTGCACTCCAGCCGTGCTTGCCAGTATCTCCCTGTCTGCATTCCAGCCGTGCTTGCCAGTACCCACCTATCCGCATACCAGCCGTGCTTGCCAGTGCCCACCTGTCTGCATACCAGCCGTGCTTGCCAGTGCCCACCTGTCTGCATACCAGCCGTGCTTGCCAGTACCCACCTGTCTGCATACCAGCCGTGCTTGCCAGTACCCACCTGTCTGCATCCCAGCCGTGCTTACCAGTATCCACCTGGCTGCATACCAGCCGTGCCTGCCAATACCCACCTGCCTGTATGCCAGTCTAACCTGCCTGTTCCTGCATTCCCCGGTGTGGGTCAACAGCTGTGACCGGGGTCTGACCTGGAGTAGCACCTGGTCCCTCTGCTCAGTTCCTCCTTGGTTCACGGAGTCGACTGAGCCGCCGTGCGACCTTGGTCGGATCGGGTTGATACTTACTGTAGTTACGCCCCTCCAGGCACTCCTCGGTTCATGGTACAGTGGGATCAGTAATCACGCTCACGCCAGTCAGTCCGGGCGCGAGCGTAACAGTTTGCTTAGGCCATGGTTCCCGATGAGCCCCAGGGCCTTTCTCTCTCAGAGACATTTTGAATCCTTGTCTGGCGAATACGTGCACCAAGAAAAAAAAAATGTTCTCAAGCTATGGCCCAGGCGATTTACGCACCAGCCCAAAAGGATCTATCAGCACTCGTTCCTGCAGATCCACCACGGTACTATGGGGATCCAAAATGAAGCCGTGCATTTCTGGAGCAATGCATGCTGCATTTCAAGTTCTATGCTCACTATTTTCTTACCGATCGGGTTAAAATTGCATTGATGATGTCCTACTTAGCGGGTGACGCCTTGAAATGGATCACCCCCCTATGGGAAGCATGGGATCCTATCGTCTTTGACCTGCAGGCCTTCCTGGTGGCCTTTTTAATGGTCTTCGATGATCCTAATCCTGAAGCTTCTGCTAAAGCTTCCCTTCCCAATATCCCGAAGCAGCCCCGAAGGGTAATGTGTGTAGGTAGCCTACCAGTCCTCCAGCCCAAAGAGACTGCTGCCCACCCAGAATCCACACAGGATGACTATGCTCCACAGAATACTTCTCTTCCCAACCTCAACAGGCAGTCCAGACGTGCAAGGCGTAGAAGTAAACTGTCACGCCAGGTTCTGTCCTCCCAAAGACCTCCTGTTCCCCAGCCTGTAGAGGCAGCTTTCCGCACAGAATCCATGAAGGATGACTATGTTCGTCAGGCAAAGCATAAGCCAGAACTCAGTCACAATATCGGATTGCGGTCCCGCTGCGGTGGTTTGGGACCCCCTGACGGTCTTTGTCCAGCGAAGGTTGGAGAATCCCAAGACATTAGGCCTGTAGGAGAGGCTGCCCTTGGCGTTAGTGTTTCCGCTCCACAGATGATCATGACTGTCTCCGTGGCAAGTGAAGGCCTCGGATTAACCGGAAGTTTCGGGCTTAAAGCCTTGAAGAGTCGGTGTCTGATTCCCGTTCGACAACTCCAGAAGCCGGTTGGGCATTGTCAGCAGAGGGACGAGCCCTACTCAGAAACAGTCAAAATATGTCTGTACAAATTAAGCTCCAGATTGGAGCATTACACATGAAGAAGTTCACATTCCAGGTGCTGACTGGCTTACCCACAGGTCGTCCAGAGCCGAGAGATCTAGTGCCCGCTCAGGTCTGGAGATCCTGCATGGTGTATCCTGGGGGACTGCTAAGGTACAAGGGGTGTCCAGTCCCCATATCTTCAGGACAGTCAGCAGTTTCTTCTTCTTCTTCACCAGATCTGCTAGTCGCTGACTCACTGTGCGCTGAAGTCTCCGAAGGAAGAGAAGCGGAGGCGATGTCCCCACACAGTCTCGACGATTGTACCAATGATCTGGCTTCAGGTACCGTCCCGCCTTACAGACATGTCATCTCTGAAACCAGATTGAAGATGGTCCCAAAGCAAGGACCCTCCATCTCTAATAAATGTGGTCTTACGTCCATCAAGGCGGTGGTTACCCCCGAGTCTCTGCACCCCTCCAACCAGGCGGAGGACCTCCAGTTGTCTCCTGAATCCTCCGGGGTGCTACCTGATAACAAATGGAGAGAGACTTTCCTACACCCTGTACCTGGTACTTCGCCCACTTCATCCAGTAAGCTTGGCAAAGTGTACTTCGAAGCAGTGATTACCCCCGAGTCTCTGCACCCCTCCAACCAGGCGGAGGACCTCCAGTTGTCTCCTGAATTCCCCGGGGTGCTACCTGTTAAACGGAGAGAGACTTTCCTACACCCGGTACCTGGTACGCTGCCCACTTCATCCAGTAAGCTTGGCAAAGTGAACTTCGAAGCAGTGATTACCCCAGAGTCTCTGCACCCCTCCAACCAGGTGGACAACCTCCAGTTGTCTCCTGAATTTCCCGGGGTGCTACCTGATAAACGGAGAGAGACTTTCCTACACCCGGTACCAAGTACGCCGCCCACTTCATCCAGTAAGCTTGGCAAAGTGTACGTCAAGGTGGTGGTTACCCTCGAGTCTCTGCACTCCTCCTACCAGGCGGAGGACCTCCAGTTGTCTCCTGAATCCACCAGGGTGCTACCTGATCACAAATGGAGAGAGACTTTCCTGTGTGCTGTTCCTGGTACTTCACCCATTTCATCTGTTGCTGAGGATGGCTTGATAGGAGGAAGCATCCTAGTCACCAAGATGATGAGATCAGTTTCGTTTCCTCTAATGGACAGAAGAGGTAATCCTCTTGAAGAGAAGTATTGGCCTCCAAATTCTCTGCAGAAGACCCTTGCACGCTAGAAGAAGAGGGGGCGTAAAGGGGGGGGTACTGTAACATCCCTGGCGGTGTGCTTGCATAGGGCACCACCTCCCACTATGCAAGACCGCAATCTTACCTGTCAGTCTAGCCTGCAAGCCTTGCTCCAGTTCATGCTGTGTGCATGTTTCTTGTCTGATTGCTTAGGGTGACGGCCCGTTACTTCCTGATTCTTATAGCTGCTGTGGGCGTACTCCTAATGCGTCCCCAGCCTATTGCGGTGAATCACTGGATATTTAAACCCCCCCACCCAGAAGGAGGGGCCTGAGCAACACCTTCACTCAGTTTGTCTTTGCAACTGAATTGCCAGGTCCTGTCCTATATCTTGTCTGTTTCTGCCACCCTGGAGGCTGCATACCCAGGCCTGTTATCTCTGACTTCTAGT
Source organism: Phyllobates terribilis (assembly GCF_046119375.1). Classification (NCBI taxonomy): domain Eukaryota; kingdom Metazoa; phylum Chordata; class Amphibia; order Anura; family Dendrobatidae; genus Phyllobates; species Phyllobates terribilis. The sequence goes on from NW_027362765.1 coordinate 178,737,885, forward strand.
CTGTTTCCGCCACTCTGGGGGCTGCATACCCAGACCTGTTATCTCTGACTTCTAGTGTTTCCGCCACTTTGGGGGCTGTATACCCAGGCCTGTTACCTGTGACTTCTAGTCTGTTTCCGCCACCCTGGGGGCTGTATACCCAGGCTCGTTCTTGTATCTCGTTGCAGTATCAGTTCCTGTCTGAACTGTTTCCTAGCCTGTTACCTGTTTGTCTCTATGTCCGTACCTTCCCTTTTCTTGCAGTGTCTGAACCTGCACCTAACTCCAACTCTTTGTCTCTGTACTTTGTGAGTTTTGTGTCCACTCGCTACTTCATTGTAAGTACCTTGTGTGTATCTGGTTCTGCTTGTCCCTTTTCCCTTCCTCCGTATCTACCTCCTGTGTTCTAGCCATCTTCCTGTATTTTCCAGTCTGTTCCATGTGAACAGAGTCCTGTCCTCTCTGCCTGCACCTTCAGCCCTGTTAGGCTCTGCTTGCTCACCGTGCCAGCGGTTTCTCTCTGCTCTGATTTTCCCACCGCTCCGGCGGCTTCTCTCTGCTCTGCCTTGCCCACCACTCCGGCAGTTCCGCTCTGCTCTGCCTTGTCCACCACACCTGCAGTTTTGCTCTGCTCTGCCTTGTCCACCGCACCTGCGGTTTCGTTCTCCTCCGCCTTGTTCACCGCACCTGCGGTTTCGCTTTGCTCTGCCTTGTCCACCACTCCGGCGGTTCCTCTCTGCTCTGCCTTGTCCACCGCTCCGGCGGTTCCGCTCTGCTCTGCCTTGCCCTCTGCACCTGTGGTTTTCACTCCACTCTGCTTGCTCACCGCACCGGCGGTTCCTCTCTGCTCTGCCTTGTCCTCTGCTCCGGCGGTTTCGCTTTACTCTGCTTGTCTACCGCATCTGCGGCTCTGTTCCTGTCTCCCAGTCTGTACTGGACCCTATCCAGCCTGCGCTCCAACCTGCTAGTACCTCCCTGTCTGCACTCCAGCCATGCTTGCCAGTATCTCCCTGTCTGCATTCCAGCCGTGCTTGCCAGTACCCACCTGTCTGCATACCAGCCGTGCTTGCCAGTGCCCACCTGTCTGCATACCAGCCGTGCTTGCCAGTACCCACCTGTCTGCATATCAGCCGTGCCTGCCAATACCCACCTGCCTGTATGCCAGTCTAACCTGCCTGTTCCTGCATTCCCCGGTGTGGGTCAACAGCTGTGACCGGGGTCTGACCTGGAGTAGCACCTGGTTTCCTCTGCTCAGTTCCTCCTTGGTTCATGGAGTCGACTGAGCCGCCGTGCGACCTTGGTCGGATCGGGTTGATACTTAGTTACGCCCCTCCAGGCACTCCTTGGTTCATGGTACAGTGGGATCACTAATCACGCTCATGCCAGTCAGTCCAGGCGCGAGCGTAACAGAAACAAAGTAATTGAGATCTATCAGTCTGGGAAAGGTTATAAAGCCATTTCTAAAGCTTTGGGATTCCAGTGAACCATAGTGAGAGCCATTATCAACAAATGGCGAAGACATGGAACAGTGGTGAACCTTCCTCATCCAACAGGTCACAAAGGACCCCACAACAACATCCAAAGAACTGCAAGCCTCACTTGCTTCAGTTAAGGTCAGTGTTCATGACTCCAACATAAGAAGGAGACCGGGCAAATGGCAAAGTTCCAAGACAAAAACCACTACTGAGCAAAAAGAACATAAAGGCTCGTCTCAGTTTTGCCAGAAAACATCTTGATGATCGTAAAGACTTTTGGGAGAATACTCTGTGGGCTGACGAGACAAACGTTGAACTTTTTGGAAGGTGTACAGTGGGTAAGGAAAGTATTCAGACCCCTTTAAATTTTTCACTCTTTGTTTCATTGCAGCCATTCGGTAAATTCTAAAAAGTTCATTTTTTTTCTCAATAAAGTACACTCTGCGCCCCATCTTGACTGAAAACAAACAGAAATGTAGAAATTTTTGCAAGTTTATTAAAATGAAAAACTGAAATATCACATGGTCATATGTATTTAGACCCTTTGCTCAGACACTCATATTTAAGAACACATGCTGTCCATTTCCTTGTGATCCTCCTTGAAATGGTTCTACTCCTTCATTGGAGTCCAGCTGTGTTTAATTAAACTGATAGGACTTGATTTGGAAAGGCACACACCTGTCTATATAAGAGCTCACAGCTCACAGTGCATGTCAGACCAAATGAGAATCATGAGCTCAAAGGAACTGCCCAAGGAGCTCAGAGACAGAAATGTGGCAAGGCACAGACCTAACCAAGATTACAAAATAATTTCTGCATTACTCAAGGTTCCTAAGAGCACAGTGGCCTCCATAATCCTTAAATGGAAGAAGAAGTTTAGGACCACCAGAAGTCTTCTTAGACCTGGCCGTCCAGCCAAACTGAGCAATCATGGGAGAAGAGACTTGGTAAGAGAAGTAAAGAAGAACCCCAAGATCACTGTGGCTGAGCTCCAGAGATGCAGTAGGGAGATGGAAGAAAATTCCACAAAGTCAACTATCACTGCAGCCCTCTACCAGTCTGGCCTTTATGGCAGAGTGGCCCGACAGAAGCCTCTCCTCAGTGCAAGACAAATGAAAGTCCGCATAGAGTTTGATCAAAAACACATGAAGGACTCCCAGACTATGAGAAATAAGATTCTCTGGTCTGATGAGACGAAGATAGAACTTTTTGGTGATAATTCTAAGCGGTATGTGTGGAGAAAACCAGGCACTGCTCATCACCTGACCAATACAATCCCAACAGTGAAATATGGTGGTGGCAGCATCATGGTGTTTTTTTAGCTGCAGGGACAGGACGACTGGTTGCAATTGAAGGAAACATGAATGCGGCCAAGTACAGAGATATCCTGGATGAAATACTCTTCCAGAGTGCTCTGGATCTCAGACTTGGCCAAAGGTTCACCTTCCAACAAGACAAGGACCCTACGCACACAGGTAAAATAACAAAGGAGTGGCTTCAGAACAACTCTGTGACCATTCTTGACTGGCCAAGCCACAGCCCTGACCTAAACCCAATTGAGCATCTCTGGAGAGACCTGAAAATGGCTGTTCACCAACGTTCACCATTCAACCTGACGGAACTGGTGAGGACTTGCAAGGGAGAATGTAAGAGGATCCCCAAATCCAGGTGTGAAAAACTTGTTGCATCATTCCCAAGAAGACTTATGGCTCTACTAGCTCAAAAGGGTGCTTCTAATCAATACTGAGCAAAGGGTCTAAATACTTATGACCATGTGATATTTCAGATTTTCTTTTTTAATAAATTTGTAAAAATTTGGTCTGAGGCTGTTTTGCTGCTTCAGGACCTGAAAGACTTGCTGTGGTAAATGGAACTATGAATTCTACGGTCTAACAAAAAATCCTGAAGGAGAATGTTCGTGACCTCAAGCTGAAGAGCAATTGGGTTATGTAGTAGGACAATGATCCAAAAAACACCACCAAGTCCACCTCTGAATGGCTTAAGAAAAACAAAATTAAGACTTTGGAGAGGCCTAGTCAAAGTCCTAACCTTAATCCGATTAAAATGCTGTGGCATGACCATAAGAAGGTGGTTCATGCTTGGAAACCCTCTAATGTGGCTGAATTACAACAATTTTGAAAAGATGAGTGGGTCAAAATTACTCCAGAGTGTTGTAAAAGACTCATTGTCAGTTATCGCCAGGGGTGGATTAAGGGTAGCCAGGGTCCGGGCAGTCCAGATTGTGTGCCCCCCCCCCTCATGTGACAGGTCGTGACGGTCCAATTACAGCAATGTGTCCAATGTCATAATCATATAGCTGAAACTGATTATTTCTGAATAATAGCTGCTGAGTGAAACTATAACCTAACCTGGATATTCCAAAGGGGAAAGAAGTGTTACACATAGTTGTAAGGAAGAAAACAGTACAAAACAATAAGGAATAAGGTTGGTGATTGTATACATTAATAGGGTACTAAGCTGGTGGTCCTTACTGTGAATGGGGAAGGTGGTCTGTACAGTTTTGGTGTTCTACAGCGCTCAGCTGCTCCCGAAGGCCTGTGTACTGGGCGTACTGTTCAGCGGTTGATGGTCCAGGTGTTCTGCCCTCAGGTAATCGGGTCGTGAGAAAGTATTTAGGTTAAATGGTTATGCAGCAAAGGTATATTAATGGGAAGACACTCATGAATACTGTCAGACGGAGGCCAAAAGGACACTCTTTTGGCCTCTGACTAAAGGACCCATATGTACAGTGTTTCTTTAGGAATTTTCTCAGGTGTATATGCCAAGCTTGGGGCAAAAATGCTGTGACTGCAGACTTGTAAATCCTCATATGGTATGCACTGTGCGCTGTGATGATTCTGTGCTGCCGGTAGTGGCGGGTGCGTGACTACAAGTATGCAATTTGCATACTCCTTCCGGCCACATTCTCACTAGATGTGTGTGGCCTTGCTCAATGCAAGTGTGGCGCCCCGAGGGCTCGGTTGCCACAGGGGTATTGCACCTCAACCAGAAGTGTGATATTCAACTCCCAGGTAAGGATGGAGTGTGGACCAGGGCTCAGTTAGCTGCATACACACACTCACCCCATTTCCGGGGGACAGCTCGACGGTGCTCCCATTTATGCAGGCACAACTGACCATGTCCCTGGCTGGAGTGGGGAGGAGGGAGAGAACCCAGTGATGTAGGAGCAGAAGGGGATGGTTTCTGGAGCATAGTAAGGAGCTCATTGGGTGCAGGTCACCTGAGCTCAGACACAGAGAAGCAGATAAAAGGTGGGAGCCATCTTAAGTCAGAGGAGAAGCAGAGCAGAGTAAAGGAGTAGAGAGCTGACAAGGAGCCGAGGCTCTGCCTGAGCTCAGCTCCACGAGGCAGGTCTAGAGAGAAGGCCGGGGCCTGAGAGGAGAAGAGAAGAGGGAGAAGGAAGGAAGGAGAAGAGACAGAGGAGTAGAAAGGCTCCAGAAACAAGAAGGCAGAAGGGACCCTAAGAGAGCAGAACGAACAGCAACCGTTGCAAACCCGCGTTATATCGGGTGAAGGGTCAGGCTGTGGAAGGGTACCGGATTCCCAAGTTGGTGGAGGTAAATCATCCCTCAGCCAAGAACCGGAGGTCGTGATCATTTATTGTTGCGACCCCCCGCCAAACCTGCTAGGAAGGCGCCATATAGGATAGCGGAAAGCGGAGGCCAACGCTTACCCGACACGGTCAGCGGTCGCTGGACAGAAGTTTGGTCACTGGTGGGGCACGAGAGGCCAGAGAAAGGACAGAAGGGGGTCCTGTGCCATACTCCTGAATTGCCTGGGGGTTGACCGAGCTCCTCACCTGGTGGACGCAGCACGGCTTGGGCAGTCATTGCTGACAGAAGTGACTTGGATAACAACTGTGAGTAAAAACCCTGGACTGCACCATTGGACTCAGTGTGACCTTTGCTGCGCCTGCACCATCACCCCCAGCATCCACCTACACTGCCCTGAGGCTACACTCTTCCCGTGGGGAGTTATCCTACCCCTGTGCTGCACACCAACACCAGCCTCAGCGGTCTGCTTCGCAGTGGCGGTTATCTCTGACTGCAATCCGCGGGTGGCGTAGTCGGACATTCAAAACACTGATAAATAGACTGCCACAATTTGGTCTGACCACCCTGAGCCACGGGATCGGGTTGCCGCCACTACAACCCCCAGCATCGTACAGAAGCCCCGTTCCGGGTACCCCACGGCCCAGGGGCGAGTCACAAGTATATTGAGCAAAGCCGGAAACAGCCTAGTTGCATTGCGGCTCAGAGTATGCATATCATATACTTGCGGTCACATGACCGCCATTGCCAGCACCGGTGAATGCTCACAGCATGCAGTGCGTGCCATGTGAGGATTTACAAGTCTGCAGTCACATAGAGTGAATAAAGACTTGTAGCTTAAGACCAGACTACCACTTTAATATCTTTATTTTTAATGGGAGAAAATGGGTAGTGATTCAAATTTTTTTTTTTAAATATATATTTTTTAAAATATTTTTTTTACTTTGTTAGTCTCCTTTGGGGACTTGAACCTGTGATTGTTTGATCACTTGTACTATATACAGCTGTACTTTTGCATTACTGCATATAGGAAAAATCACTATAGCCTGTGAAGCCTAGCCACACAGATTGACAGTGGCATGTTAAGAGAACCAATGTTGTTATTTTACAAGGGGGAAACATACGGATTGAGATAGGGTTGTCTGAGTAATAGACAAACCCTATGAAGAAACGACACCAGGGGGGCCCCGCAGAATCCAGCTGTCGCCGCTTCTCCTGGTGGATCCACACCCGGCCACGGGCCTGACGTCGCTCTACGCCAGACGGAGCACGTGATATGGATCTACCCTTTGCACCAACGTGACGTTCCGCACCCCCTCAAGGATACGTAAGGTCAGATCAGCACAGTTCTACACCGTTACCTCCTGTCCACAGAGGTACAGAGAGACACCGGGGGGGACAAGGTAGTCCACTCAGATGCTGACGTAGCCCTACACTCTCCCACACTCCTGACAGGCTGAGAGGTTCTTTCACTACTCCAGTGGAGCAGAGCCTTGTCGGCCTGGATAGAGCGGCCACCAGTTTCTATTTGATATACAGACTTATATCGGGCTAGAAACCAGCCCGGTAGCACGTCGTTGACCAAACAACAGACGTGAGGGTCGTGGTTCGAGATAAAAGACCAGCCGAAGATTAAATTATATATTTAATCGCCATAAGGGCTCACTAAACAATCTACTATATACACAACGTTATACATATACAGTGGTCAGAGTTACAAATACAAAAGCATGGTACATCAAGCATCACAGATCTTAAAGTCAATTACCGGTAGATGGAAAGCATGGCTCGGGGGTTGGGCGACCACATGGGGAAGAATTAGTGCCCTGCTTGGTTGCTGGACTTGTCCCTCACGTCTGCATGTCACAAGCTTCCCCAGGGAAAAGACAATAGGCTTTTGCTACACAGACCTTCCAACTCTCTGGGAACTCCTACTATGTGTCCCCTGTTCAGCCCAAGTCTCCACCCCCAGTTCCTTCCTGGCTAAGAGACTCCCAGAACTAACATGACCCATACCTCCTTACTGGATGGTCCCAGGGAACCGGTTCTGGTGTCAATGGACCCGGCAGGGCCCCTGCTACGTGTGGGTACCAAACACAGCAGTTGTAGGAGGTTCCAAAAGGCTGGGACGTGTATCTCCTCGTCCTTACACGCTAGAGTGGGCTAGAATGCAGTCGGGTGTTCGCTATCTTCCCCTGAGCTATAAAATCCATTTTGTGAAGAGCTGGGACATATAGTTCTTCCACAGCTCGGTATAGAAATATATTACCTTAACAGAACATCACGTGTTGAGAACAAAGAGAGGATTTCAGCAGGAGGCTTGCCTGTCAGCTCAGCTCACGCTGCAGAGAGACATACACACTGAAGCCCCCCTCCCTTCTCTCTTACAGTTGGGAGTCGGGTTACGCTGTGCTTTGAGACCTGACAACCAGGGAACATGTGTGTAGCGCTGGCGTCCCTGCCCTCTGCTAGGCAGGGACGCTGCTCCCCTCACCGCTCTGCTCCGTGCCCGGCGTCCTCTCCCCGCTCTGCTGTCAGCGCGCGCTCCTTCCCGGCGTCCTCCTCCCGCTCTGCTCTCAGCGCGCGCTCCTTCCCGGCCCCTGTGCTTAGGGCGCGCGCGCGCGCGCTCCCCTCCTCTTAAAGGGGCCGCGCGCGCCGTCCTAAGGAGTCCCCGGCCAATGGCCGGAGGACTTCATCATATATAAGGCACCTCCTCCAAAATGGAGGTGCCCGAGCAATGTTGTTTGCACCTGTGTCTCACCTGTGCTTCAGCCCTCAGGTCCCGTTGCCAGTTTCCTGTCAGTTACCTGCCAGTTACCTGCCTGATTCCTGCCTGAATACTTGTTACCTGTCTGCCAGTCTGAGGTCCGACGGTCTGCCTTACTACTCCTGTCAGTCTGTCTAAAGGACCAGCCTGCCCGCTCACCTGGGAGCGCACATCAGCTACCTGCCTACTTTCCTGAGGTCCGACGGTCTGCCTTACAACTCCGGTCAGTCTGTCTATGGACCAGCTTGCCCGCTCACCTGGGAGCGCTTCTCCGTTACCTGCCTGCTTGCCAGCCCGGAGGCTCCGTTGTCACGTGCTGTGACCATCAGCTACTTCAGAGACTCTTGCCCGCTCACCTGGGAGCGCTTCTCCGTTACCTGCCTGCTTGCCAGCCCGGAGGTTCCGCCGTCACGTGCCGTGACCACCTGTTATTCCAGAGACTCTCGCTTGCTCACCTGGGAGCACACATCTACCATCTGCCTGCTAGCCTACCCGGAGGCTCTGCCATCACAGGTCGTACCTACCCTTTACCCAGAGACTGCCCTGATCACTTGCCGTATCTCCCTGTCCGTTCATCCAGAGACTGCCACCCGCTCCCTTACAAGGGCTGCCCCCTTGTATAGTAGCTCAGAGGTTCCGCCTCCCAGACCCGTTACAGTTTGCTCGGGCCATGGAACCCGGTGGCACCCAAGCTCCCTCGCTCTCGGACCTCTGTCTTGAACTGTCCCGTCAGAGGTCCCAACAGGAGGCCATCCTGGGTCACCTGCGGAATGTTAATACTCGCCTGAACACTCTGTCTGATCCACCAACAACCTCCGCCAGTGCCATATCTTGCAATCCGGCAGCTCCGCTGCCCACTAATACCATGGTATCCTACCCCGGACCCCGGCTTTCTGCACCTCCTCGCTTCGGAGGCGACTCCGTCCAGGCTCGGGGCTTCTTAAATCAGTGCACCCTGCATTTTGAACTTTTGTCCTACCAGTTTAACTCCGACCGGGCCAAAATTGCCTTCATCATGTCCCATCTCACCGGGGAGGCCCTGGCCTGGCTAAATCCTCTATGGGAGAGAGGAGACCCCCTGGTGTCCAACTTGCCTGCTTTTCTCACGGCTTTCCGGAAAGTCTTCGACGAACCCGGACGGAAGACCTCATCTGCATCATCGTTGCTACGCCTCCGTCAGGGGAGTCTCACCGTGGGCCAATATGCCATACGGTTCCGTACCCTTGCCTCGGAGCTGACCTGGGATAACGACGCTCTGGTTTCCGTCTTCTGGGAGGGTCTGTCCGGCCGTATTAAAGATGAACTTGCCGGTCGGGACACTCCTACCATTCTCGATGACTTAATAACTCTTGCCACCCGGATTGACCTACGGTTCCAGGAGCGTGCCAGAGAGGTCACCCGTGAGAGGAGGTTACCACGTCTAGCTCCTACTTTTCAGAAACCCGTCACTCCTTCTGTCTCTAACCAGGTACACCCTCCTGAGCCTATGCAGGTCGACCAGACCAAGATGGTCAAGACCCGTCAGGACTTACGCCGTGCTGAGGGGACCTGCTTCTACTGTGGCAGTAAGGAGCACCAGATCCGTGCCTGCCCGGAAAGGTCGGGAAACGCCTGTGTCTAGGTTCGCTCAGAGAGGTCCACCTAGACAAGAATAAATCCTCTCCATCCCTGCTGTTGTCAGTTTCAATCGTCTACGGGGAGAACCGTTATTTCGAACTAGCCCAACTGGACTCTGGAGCAGCCGGGAATCTTATTTCACAGTCCCTGGTAGAGAAATACCGCATCCCCACCAAACCTCTGGCTGTACCCTTGTCTGTGGCTGCCGTGGATGGGGGGCTCTTACCACGCCCCATCCAACTCATCACCGAATCCATTACTCTGCAGGTGGGAATGCTGCATTCTGAGAGTATCTCCTTTCATGTTCTGCCTGGACTCTCTCACGCCCTCTTGCTAGGTCTGCCTTGGCTCCAGAGACATGCACCCGTGCTTGACTGGCAAACCGGAGAAGTCCTTCGCTGGGGACAAGACTGTCATAAGACCTGCCTGGTTCCCGTCCATCCCGTCCGTCCCTCTCCTACCCCAGCTAATCTACCCGGACTTCCAATTCCTTATTGGTCTTATGCTGATGTCTTTAATAAAAAGGAGGCAGAGACATTACCCCCTCATAGACCATACGACTGTCCCATCGACCTGTTACCCGGTACTACTCCTCCCCGTGGGCGTATTTATCCTTTATCCGCTGCTGAGACCCGGTCGATGTCCGAATATATTGAGGAGAATCTGGCCAGGGGATTCATCCGGAAATCTACCTCCCCGGCGGGAGCAGGCTTCTTTTTCGTTAAAAAGAAGGACGGCTCTCTCCGTCCCTGTATAGACTATAGAGGCCTAAACCAGATCACGGTGAAGAATAAGTACCCCCTTCCGCTCATTCCAGAATTATTTGATCGTCTGAGGGGGGCTAGAATCTTCACCAAACTAGACCTCCGTGGGGCGTACAACCTGGTTCGTATCCGTCAAGGGGATGAATGGAAGACGGCATTCAACACCCGGGACGGCCACTATGAATACCTGGTAATGCCCTTTGGTCTCTGTAACGCTCCTGCCGTTTTTCAAGAGTTGGTCAATGACATCTTCCGGGACCTTCTCTACTCCTGCGTAGTGGTGTACCTGGACGACATCTTGGTCTTCTCTCCGGATCTCCAGACTCACCGGAGGGACGTTCGTCAGGTCCTGCTCAGGCTCAGGCAGAATCACCTCTTCGCTAAATACGAGAAGTGCCTCTTTGAGCAGACCTCGCTTCCGTTTTTGGGCTACATTATTTCTCAGACCGGCCTACGAATGGATCCAGAGAAACTGTCTGCCATCGAGAAATGGCCTCGACCGGAGGGGCTGAAGGCCATTCAGCGGTTCCTGGGCTTCGCCAACTACTACCGCCTCTTCATACCACACTTCTCTTCCCGGACTGCCCCAATTTCCGCGCTCACCCGTAAGGGTACTAATCCCAAAGAGTGGCCGCCCGAAGCAGAAGAAGCCTTTCTTTCCTTAAAACAGGCCTTCTCTTCCGCCCCGGTGCTGCATCGCCCGGACGGCAACAAGCAGTTCTTCCTGGAAGTGGACGCCTCCTCCTCTGGAGCTGGAGCGGTACTTACTCAAAAATCTTCTTCCGGGAGGATGGTAACTTGCGGCTTCTTCTCTAAACTCTTCTCCTCCTCAGAGCGCAATTATTCCATAGGAGATCGAGAGTTATTGGCCATCAAACTGGCATTGGAGGAGTGGCGTTACCTGCTTGAGGGGGCTCTTCACCCGGTAATAATTTACACTGACCACAAGAACTTGGCTTATCTCCAGCATGCCCAGAGACTTAACCCGCGCCAAGCCCGGTGGTCCTTGTTTTTTGCTCGTTTTGATTTTGTCCTTCATTTTCGCCCGGCTGACAAAAACGTCAAGGCGGACGCCTTGTCTCGATCCTTTCTGGTATCTGATCTCGAGGAAGATCCGAAACACATCATCGATCCCGCCAGAGTAATGCAGGTGGCTCCCGTGAGTCTAAATCGTCTTCCTCCCGGAAAGACGTTCGTATCAGTACCTGATCGGGAGAAGATCCTTCACTGGGGTCACTCGTCTAAACTGGCTGGCCACGCTGGTCAGAAGAAGACCCTCCAGCTTATTTCCCGGCACTACTGGTGGCCTACCCTGCACAAGGATGTAATAGACTTTGTTTCTGCCTGTGTGTCCTGCGCCCGCAACAAGGTTCCGAGACATCTGCCAGCCGGTCGCCTCCTTCCGCTCCCAGTACCTGCTGCCCCCTGGCAGCATATTGCAATGGACTTCATAACTGACCTCCCACTCTCTGCCGGTTGTACGGTCATTTGGGTGGTCGCTGACCGCTTCTCCAAGATGGCTCATTTCGTTCCCCTGCCAGGCCTCCCGTCTGCACCCGAGCTAGCTAGAGACTTTATTCGTCACATCTTCCGTTTTCATGGCCTGCCCCTCCACATCGTGTCGGATCGTGGGGTACAGTTCACCTCACGCTTCTGGAGAGCCACTTGTAAACTACTAGACGTCTCCCTGGACTTCTCTTCCGCTTACCACCCACAGTCCAATGGTCAAGTGGAGCGGATCAATCAGAACCTGACCAGTTACCTCCGGCACTTCGTTAATGCCCACCATTCTGACTGGGTGGATCTCCTACCATGGGCCGAGTTCTCTTACAATAATCACGAGAGCGAATCCTCCTCCAAATCCCCGTTTTTTGTAGTCTTTGGTCAGCATCCTCGGATTCCTTTTCCTGTCTCCACCTCGGTGGACAACCCGGCTGCGGAATCTCTCGTTAGCAAATTTTCCTCCATTTGGGAGAGTACCCGATCCGCACTCCTTCAGTCTTCCGAGCGTATGAAAAGACACGCTGACAAAAAACGTCTGGACCCTCCTCAATTCCGTCCTGGGGATAAAGTCTGGCTCTCGTCCAAATATGTCCGGCTCAAGATCCCTTCCTATAAGTTAGGGCCTCGGTTCATCGGCCCACTGGAGGTCATCAGTCAGATCAACCCGGTGGCATATAAATTGAAACTCCCGGCCAACTTACGGATCCCTAACTCCTTCCATGTATCTCTCCTCAAACCTGTGGTACTTAACTCTTTTTCCAAGTCTACAGGTACGCCTCCTGCTCCGGTTTCTGCTGTGGACGAGTTTGAGGTAGAGAACATTCTTGCCACCAAAAGGGTAAGAGGAAAGACCTTTTTTCTGGTAGATTGGAAGGGGTTTGGTCCTGAGGAGAGAACGTGGGAGCCCCGGGAGAACATCCATGCCCCTCTCATCCTAGCTAAATTTCTGTCTGGCCTAAAAAAGGGGGGGCCTAAAGGGGGGGGTACTGTAGCGCTGGCGTCCCTGCCCTCTGCTAGGCAGGGACGCTGCTCCCCTCACCGCTCTGCTCCGTGCCCGGCGTCCTCTCCCCGCTCTGCTGTCAGCGCGCGCTCCTTCCCGGCGTCCTCCTCCCGCTCTGCTCTCAGCGCGCGCTCCTTCCCGGCCCCTGTGCTTAGGGCGCGCGCGCGCTCCCCTCCTCTTAAAGGGGCCGCGCGCGCCGTCCTAAGGAGTCCCCGGCCAATGGCCGGAGGACTTCATCATATATAAGGCACCTCCTCCAAAATGGAGGTGCCCGAGCAATGTTGTTTGCACCTGTGTCTCACCTGTGCTTCAGCCCTCAGGTCCCGTTGCCAGTTTCCTGTCAGTTACCTGCCAGTTACCTGCCTGATTCCTGCCTGAATACTTGTTACCTGTCTGCCAGTCTGAGGTCCGACGGTCTGCCTTACTACTCCTGTCAGTCTGTCTAAAGGACCAGCCTGCCCGCTCACCTGGGAGCGCACATCAGCTACCTGCCTACTTTCCTGAGGTCCGACGGTCTGCCTTACAACTCCGGTCAGTCTGTCTATGGACCAGCTTGCCCGCTCACCTGGGAGCGCTTCTCCGTTACCTGCCTGCTTGCCAGCCCGGAGGCTCCGTTGTCACGTGCTGTGACCATCAGCTACTTCAGAGACTCTTGCCCGCTCACCTGGGAGCGCTTCTCCGTTACCTGCCTGCTTGCCAGCCCGGAGGTTCCGCCGTCACGTGCCGTGACCACCTGTTATTCCAGAGACTCTCGCTTGCTCACCTGGGAGCACACATCTACCATCTGCCTGCTAGCCTACCCGGAGGCTCTGCCATCACAGGTCGTACCTACCCTTTACCCAGAGACTGCCCTGATCACTTGCCGTATCTCCCTGTCCGTTCATCCAGAGACTGCCACCCGCTCCCTTACAAGGGCTGCCCCCTTGTATAGTAGCTCAGAGGTTCCGCCTCCCAGACCCGTTACAATGTGCTTATTCTAGAATATCCTTCACAACCCCTTTAAAAGGGAACTTGTCAAATTCCCAAACGTCATTAACTTGCAGATGTAGGGTTAATCTGAGGGTAATAGTGTTAGAAAGGTGCCTTACCGCTGTACTGAAAGTGCAGCTCACGAGAACAAAATGGACTTTATTCATCCCAGGAACCGCCTTCTTTCAGTCACACTGGTGTGTACGAAGTGTCTAGAGTTGCCGTTCACAGCATTGTGAGTGGCTGCAGTAAGCACGTCCTGGTACTTTGACTGACAGCTGGCCCTGCAATGATGCACCGGGAGCTGTCAGTCAAAGTGCCAGGAAGTGCTTACTGCAGCCACTCACAACGCTGTGAACAGCAACTGTTCACGCCCACGTCGACACGCCTCCAGAAGAAGCAAGCAGGGCGAAATGTGCGCGTCGGGGCTGCACTGTGGAGCTAGCATATATTTATAATTTCCAGCATATCTTTATAATTTGGTCCACAGGTAAATAGCTTTTCAGATTTTCCTCTATTACTAACAATTGCCTAGAATAGCTTTACTTCAGTTGTAACGTGACTGTTTATTTGCAGTTGAATGTCACTGAATGTAACAGCCTTATATTTATATGGGAAACTTTCCCCTTAGGTATGTATTGGACATCTCTTTAGAGTGGTTAATATAGATTGGCCTATTAAACATATCTTCTTTTGCACTGTGCACTTTAGGAAAATATTACCACTTTTCGTTTAGGTTACTTTAACTATATCTACAATATATTGTGGTGTATTAGTTTTCTTTTTTGCACTATATATACATATATTTATTTATATCTATACCTGTTTTGGAAGTATAATTTCACTTTATTATTTTAGAGGTTCATTCCAATAATTTTAATAAGGCTTTGATGTTCCTAGGCTACAAATTAATTGCATCTGTTGCGAATTGTATAGACAATATATATGGTCGAGCCCCGGTGTATTTTTTAGCATCCTTTCCTATTTTATGTGTTTTTAAAAAATTGGCAATAAAATGTATATTTTATAGTCAATATGTGTGTCACTTCTTATACTCGGCAGGTAATGTTACAGCATAGTGGATGGGATTTCTAAAAAATCCCATGTCCTCTATGCGTGCATCAGAAGCTGAGAATCACCCGCGGACATGGACATGCGGCGCGTCTTTCAGGACCGCAGCATGTCAATTTCTCTTGCAGAGTCGCTAGTCTCCGCAACAGAAATTTGACCACTAGAAAGTATTGAATGTGGCAAATCGGCAAGGTCCAGTGAACACATGTGGATTTACCCTCGTTCAATACAACGCAGCGTTTTGGACGCAGCAAAAATATGCCATGTTCAAAGCGCTGCTACGTCCGGATCATGGGCACAGAGCCTTAAAGGGCTTGACTGATTTTCTAATATTAATCTGCAGCCACGCTATGTGACTGCAGATCAGGGAATAGTGACAGTAGTATGAATGCATAGAAGCAGAATTTGCAGCGGCGCTGTGTATCTAAGGGCAACGGGTCTTTTATTGTTGTGTATAAAATGTGGGGGATGGGAGTAGACTGAAACTACATGGAGCAAATGCCCCTGCACACTGTGCCCTCCACCTTGGAAATTGTGCTTGTATCATTTATGTATATAAATACATGATGCAAGCAAAATTTCCAAACTGCAGGAGCACATAGTGTGCAGGGGCAATTGCTACATGTAGTTTCAGTCTAGTCCCACCCTCCACATATTATACAAAACTACAATAATGGCCATTAAATACATTATACATAACGCTGCTGCCACATTATGCATACTAAACTGGTAGACCCAGTGCAGGCAGCAGCTTTACAGGAGGCTTTAGGAGGGAGACCAGCCCGCCAGGCGCAGCAGCTTGTCCCTCAGTCTTCAGGCTGTGCTCGAACCGGTAGAGCTGACAAGCTTCTCCCCACCAGACCAGACAGTAGGCGTGGCTTCAGCAGACGTGCCCGTTGTAACATCCCTAGCGGCGTGCTGGCATGGCTTACCATCTCCCACCATGCAAGACAACCAATTTACCTATCAGTCCAGGCTGCACACTTTGCTTAAGGACTTGCTGTGTGAATGTCTCTTGTCTGATTGCTTAGGGCAGCGGCGCAGTTACTGCCTGATTCTTAAAGTTACAGTGTGCGCACTCCTAATGCGTCCCCAGCCTACTGCTGAGTCACTGGATACTTAAACCCCCTCCACGCAGTAGGAGGTGCCTGAACAATGCTTTCTTTCAGTGTGTTCTGTGCAACTGAGTTGCCAGGTCCTGTCCTGTATCTTGTCTGTTTCCACCACCCTGGGGGCTGTATACCCAGGCCCGTTACCTGTATCCGTGACTTCTAGTCTGTTTCCGCCATCCTGGGGGCTGAGTTCCCAGGCTCGTTCCTCTATCTTGTTCCTGGTTCAGTTCCTGTCTGAACTGTGTCCTAGCCCGTTACCTGTTTGTCTCTATGTCCGTACCTTCCCTTTTCCTGCTGTGTCTGAACCTGCACCTAACTCCAACTTGTTGTCTCTGTACTTATGTTTGTGAGTTTTGTGTCCACTCGCTACTTCATTGTAAGTACCTTGTATCTGGTTCTGCTTGTCCCATTTCCCTGTCTCCATATCTACCTCCTGTGTTCTAACTATCTTCCTGTGTTTCCCAGTCTGTTTCATGTGAACAGAGCCCTGTCCTGTCTGCCTGCACCTTCTGCTCTGCGGTTTCGCTCTGCTCTGCTTGTCCTCCGTACCTGCGGTTTCTCTCTGCTCTGCTTGTCCTCCGCACCTGCGGTTTCACTCTGCTCTGCTTGTCCTCCGCACCTGTGGTTTCGCTCTGCTCTGCTTGTCCACCGCACCTGCGGTTTCGCTCTGCTCTGCTTGTCCGCCGCACCTGTGGTTTTCGCTCTGCTCTGCTCCGCTTGTCCTCCACGCCTGCGGTTCTGCTCTGCTTGTCCACCGCATCTGCGGCTCTGTTCCTGTATCCCAGTCTGTACTTGTCCCTATCCAGCCTGCGTTCCTACCTGCCAGTACCCGCCTGTCTGCATACCAGCCGTGCCTGCCAGTACCCGCCTGTCTGCATACCAGCCGTGCCAGCCAGTACCCACCTGTCTGAATACCAGCCATGTCTGCCAGTACCCACCTGTCTGCATACCAGCCGTACCTGCCAGTACCCACCTGTCTGCATACCTGCCGTGCCTGCCCGTTCCTGCATTCCCCAGTGTGGGTCAACAGCTGTGACTGGGGTCTGACCTGGAGTAGCACCTGGGCCACCTCCCACGTCCCTCCTCAGACCACGGAGTCGATTATGCCGCCATGTGTTCGTGGCCGGATCTGGCAAGGCCCCTAGTCACGCCCCTCCAGGCATTCCTCGGTTCGTGGCCCAGTGGGACCACTAACCACGCTCACGCCAGTCAGTCCGGGCGTGAGCGTAACACCCGTGCTCTGCATGCTAGGTATGTCCTGTTGAAATTCATGCTGCACGTGCACAGCGAGTCCTGCGTTACTTAAAGGAGCTGCGGCCGCGGCTCCTGTGAACTGTGAGTTATAATGAGGGCAATTACTTTTAGGACCATGGGCCCACCCGGAACCTCGGGCCCCGGGCGATAGCCCGATTGCCCTCATTATAATCCGCCTATGGTTATCGCAAACGATTGCAGTTGTTGCTGCTAAGGGTGGCCGCCCAACCAGTTATTAGGTTTAGGGGGTAATCACTTTTTCACACAGGGCCCTGTAGGTTTGAATTTCTTTTTCCCTTGATAATAAAGACCTTCATTTAAAAACTGCATTTTGTGTTTACTTGCATTATCTTTGTCTAATATTTAAATTTGTTTTGTGATCTGAAACATTTAAATGTGACAAACATGCAAAATAATAAGAAATCAGGAAGGGGACAAACACTGTTTCACACCACTGTATATACAAGGATGGGGGATATGTATGCCATGATGGTGTACATTATACCAGGATGGGGGACATTATACCAGGATTGGGGACATATATACTAGGATGGGGCACATTATGCCAGGATGGGGCACATTGTTCCAGAATAAGGGACATATATACCTGGATGGGGCACATTATACCAGGATGGGGAGCATATATTCCAGGTTGGGGCACATTATACCAGCATGGGGCACATTATATCAGGATGGGGCACATTATACCTGGAAGGGGACTAGGATGGGCCACTTTATCCCAGGAAGGGGACCAGGATGGGGCAAATTATACCAGCAAGGGGACCAGGATAGGGGACATTATGCCAAGAGGGGGACCAGGATGGGAGACATATCAAGAAGGGGAAATTATACCAAGAAGGAGGCTTGGTTGGGAGACATAATCCCAGGAAGGGGCTCAGTATAGGGAACATTATTACTTGAAAGGCCTCCCTTATTACGTACCATCCTCTCTAGTTATGTATGGGGCAGTCTCTTATTATGTATGTGAACTGTCCTTTGTTGTTATGTACAGTGCTGTCCCATTATTACATAGTATTATGTCTTGTTATATATAGCACCATCCCTTACATAGCGTATTCTTGTTATTTTTGTTAGTCAGAGTGTCCTCTCTTTATTACATAGTCCTCTTTTGTTAAGTATGAAATGATTGCTGATGGGGTATCTGCCAGAAGGCCTGTCCATCAGCCACCTCCATCAGAAAAGAAGCTTTACCTTGCTGCTCCATCAGCACTCCAGCTTTTCAGTTTATATCTAACAAGAGAGGACGGTATGTAATAAAGAACAGAGCGATATAAGTAACAAAAATAACGAGAATCCGATATGTAACGGACGGTTGTGCACATAACAAGAGAGAACACTATGTAATAATGGGTGGTAATTAGTGTTGAGCGATACCTTCCGATATCGAGAAATATCGGATCGGATTGGATCGGACCGATACCCAAAAAATATCGGATATCGCCGATTCCGATACCGGAAACCAATGCAAGTCAATGGGACACAAATATCGGAATAAAAATAAACCCTTTCTTTCCTTGTAGGTTAATTCTATATGAAGGAAAACAACTAAGAATAATGTAGAATGTATTACATGAAAAGCCGGCAATTCAGCAGCGGCATACACCGGTACCCGACAATTTATAACAGAAAGAATAGAGCATCACACATAGATTAGATAGATAGAAACATGTCAGTCACATATATAAGAAGTACAGTGACAGTGTTGCTTACTGTACTTGTCATTTAGTGTTAAAGGATTTACTAAAAAAAAATAATAGTGTTTTCATGCACCGTCTCTTTAAAAAAGCCGGCCGGCAATTCAGCAGCGGCATACACCGGTACCCGACAATTTAGAATAGAAAGAATAGAGCATCACACATAGATTAGATAGATAGAAACATGTCAGTCACATATATAAGAAGTACAGTGACAGTGTTGGTTACTGTACTTGTCATTCAGTGATAAAGGATTTATTTAAAAAAATAGTAGTGTTTTCATGCACCGTCTCTTTAAAAAAGCCAGCCGGCAATTCAGCATCAGTACCTGACAATTTAGAATAGAAAGAATAGAACATCACACATAGATTAGATACATAGAAACATGTCAGTTACATATATAAGAAGTACAGTGACAGTGTTGATTACTGTACTTATCATTTAGTGTTAAAATAAAGGATTTATTAAAAAAAAAATTGGCATGGGGTTCCCCGTAATTTTAGTCTCTAGCGGAGGTTAAGCAGATGGCTGGGGGCAGATATTTGAAGCCTGGGAAGGGGGTAATACCCACGGAGCTTCTCAAGCTACTAATATCAGCCCCCAGCTGAATACCTAGCCTTTACTAGCTATTAAAATAGGGGACCCCCCAAAAAATGACGTGGGGTCCCCCCTATTTTAATAGCTAGCAAAGGCTAGGCAGACAGCTGGGGGCTGATATTAATAGCCCAGGAAGGGTGCCATGAATATTGGCCCCCTCCCAGGCTAGAAACACCAGCCGTCAGCCGCCCCAGAAATGGCGCATGCATAGGATGCGCCAATTCTGGCACTTAGCCTCGCTCTTCCCACTGCCCTGTAGCGGTGGCAGTGGGGTAATAGGGCTGGGGTTGATGTCAGCTTATAATGCCAGCTGACATCAAGCCCAGGTTAGTAATGGAGAGGCGTCTATAAGACACCCCCATTACTAACCCCATAGTCAAAGTTAAAAAAAACCCACAAACACCCAGAATAAAGTCCTTTAATTGAAATAATAAACACACAATTCTTTATTGTTCTAAATTAAACCATACTTACCATCACGCCCATTCCAGCTGAAGCCAACGATCTCCTGCAATAAAAGTAAAATATGCCAGCCAGGTACAGCATCCAGGAAAGGGCTGCCCCCAACCACCAGATGCCTATTTGTACCTGGCCGGACACAACAATATAGGTAACCCTTTTTTTTTATTATTATTTCATGAATTTCATGCCTAGGCATTGTAGGGAGGTCACACAGGCACGTGGAGGCCACACACAATACTGAGCCTCATTTTGACTTGTTTTAAGGACATTACATCAAAGTTGGATCAGCCTGTAGTGTGTTTTTCCACTTTAATTTTGGGGGTGACTCCAAATCCAGGCCTCCATTGGTTAATAAATTTGATTTCCATTGATGATTTTTGTGTGATTTTGTTGTCAGCACATTCAACTTTGTACAGAACAAAGTATTCAATGAGAATATTTCATTCATTCAGAGCTAGGATGTGTTATTTGAGTGTCCCCTTTATTTTTTTGAGCAGTGTGTATATATATATTATATATATATATACATATATATATATAGCATTGTTGCCATAAAAAGAGGGGGGCCCAAACACATTTCTCGCACAGGGGCCCCAAGCTGTCAGTGTCTGGCCCTTCTCCAGTGTAGTATTTAGTTGAAGCTACTGCATATAGCTTTCCAAAGTTTCGTATCAGAAGTGATAAGGAAAAGTGTGGTTGTTCGAGTCTGTTGCCAAAATATACAGGAAAAGCCATGGGCAGGGCAGAATGTGATCAACAACCAAATATATGTCAAACCAAAATAGTAAATGAATAAAGGCCTCCATACACATTAGACTAAAGTTAAGCAAATTTGCCGATATGATCAGAATTGGCTGATATGCCTAATATACATAAGGGCCTCCCGTTGGTAGTAGTAAGGAGATAGATGGCTTTTCTTGCGCTGCTGGAGATATCCCACGAATGGATTCGAGAGATATTAAAGATAAAATCAATGAATGTGGTTGTATCCTGAAGAAGAGGTTGGATAACCTCAAAATGTGTAGATTTTACACCACAGAGTCAAATCGTTTTTATTCTTATTATCTCTCAAATCCATTCGTGGGATATCTCCAGCAGCACAAGAAAAGCTGCTTATCTCCTTACTACTACCTTCTGGTCTGTGACCAGTGGTTGCAGTAGCTGGTATACATGTGTAAATTGTTGCAATTGCAACAATACAAGGTGAGCAAGCACCCCCTGTCTTTATATCCTTATATCACGGATAAACCCCCATTTTGCTCTATTTGCTCCCCAGCCTCATCATGTAAGGGCCTCCCGACACTTCCCAACAGGTGATGTTGGCAGCAGAGAAGAATTTAGCCTGAAGGATTTTCTATGGTCGATCCTTTTGGAAAGAAGCCACTGCCAGAATGAACTGTCAGAGGCTCTATCATATAGCACACAGGAACACTTGGCCGAACTGAGCGTTCCTGTGTATGGAGGAGTTGGAGACATAACTGTCGGATGAAGGAATCTTCAGTTGACAGTTATCTAATGTGTATGGGGCCTTTACAGCTCACAGGAACTAAAGAACCTTACTAGTTAAGCAAGATATGATAATCTTGAGAACTTTAAAAAACTTGGGGTTGTTATCTGTAGTTTGGGCACCAACCAGCTGGTGAGCACCTGGACTAATTAGTGGTTGCAGATGACTAGGCATAGCCTGGCATCAGCAGGGGCATAGATATGGCATCCCATTATATTCATAATAATTGTAAAGAAGTGCTTTTGATACAGTTTGTATATGTATCCTATGAATTTTAATGTTTTGTGGAATATGCTAGTGCTGCATAAATAAGAAATTATCATCATGCTTTGTTAAAAGAGATTAATTATACTGTCACAAAGAACATGTAACACCAGCATGAATGTGAGACACTGTGTGCTATAAACTGGTGCAAATAGATGTAGAAGGAGAAAGCATTAAAGAATTATAAAGGGGTCACACAACAAGAAAATAAAATGTTGGCTGTGGAATTCATCTTGTTTGAATTCTATTGTGTTCCATAACTTTTTCAATGATGAAATGGAAACTAAAACACTGCTTCATAGTCTAAATTGTTGAAGGAAACTTTCTTTTTCACATTCAGACTTAAAAAAAGCATATATTTGTCCAGGACTTTTCCCTTCCTGACCCTTTGACATAGCCTAAGTATCCAAGACTGTGAATCATATTGAAATACTGCAGTTTGACACTAAGTGACAGAATGAAACATTGGCCATGGTCTAGGTTGCCAGCTGAAGTATGCCAGATTTCTATAAATCAATGACGTTCTATCACAGAGCCCTACTGAATATTAGTCCTGCAGACTGCCAGTTTAGTGAGACCCATTGCTTCAGTACACAGGAAAATGAGCAGTCTCTAGTTTCAGCTTCAGTGATTACTGGGAAGTCAAATAGGAACCTTGGAAATGAAAATAGTTGGCAGGGGAACCGCCATCTATCTGTACAGGTGGAAGAGTCTTCTCCATGAGTTAGGAGCTTCATAAGGCTTATTCATTAGAGAAAGTGCTGACAGTAGCACTATTGAATGTGAAATCCCATTGAACCTGACACTAACACTTGTTAAGCTAATTGCTAGAGAGGGGATTTGACTGTGTATTTTCCCATAGAGTATAACTGTAAGTTGACATGATATATAGTTGTTCTTTAAACAGAAATAAAATCTTGCATGTTTTAATCTAATTTGTTTTACTAAGTTTATTTGTACTGAGGTCACCTGATGGTATGACTGTCTCTATTTGAAAATAACATTTAGGAAAGTGGAATGTGTATTTAAAGCAGGATTAGATGTTATTCCAAAATTAGTAAATAGGTTAAAGGGATTGTCCACGCAACCCTTCTCAATTACTATATTACCCCACGTAGAATAAAAACATCTTATGCTCACCTCCGCTCCCGGCACCAATACAGTGGCATTGATTTTGGGTCTTCCGAGGATCGCATAACATTGATAAGTCACGTGAGTACTGCAACCAATCAGCGCTCGTTAATAGGCCGCTCTACTTTCACTTCTTTCGGACTTAAGTTATATCAAGAGGAAGTCAGAGAGCAGCAGCCGCCCTAACTTATGGTCGTCCTTTCAGTAACATCACAGTCATCTGCCGAGATTCCCATGTACCCACTATGATTAGGGTGTGCCATCGTAGTTGTAAACATGGTTAGGGGCCCACTCAAATGTGCTCTGTTCTCCCTGAACTAAACCCCTAGGTACACATCTGGTGAGACCACAAGCTGTGGCTGCACTCACACATCTGAAACTTCTTCTGCCATAATGGCCAGTACATGTATAATATTGGCGTTTCAGCCATGTGACCAGCCACACCTTGTGATCTCACCTTAACGCCTCATTCAAATGCCCATTTTTTTTACCTACAGGCCTCATTCAAATACCTGTTTTTGCCCATTGAATTATGTAGGTTTTTCACAGATAGAACACATATCCGTAATAGTCTATGGGCTGGTCAAATGTCCATTTCTTTTTGCAGGCAAAAAGAAGACATCTAGATTAGTCACATATCAACGTTGTCCATTGAAATCTAAAAAAATTTGAAACACTGCAGGTAAACTTAAAAGCAGTCTATTGTCAAAAAAAAAAATGGACACACACTCCTTAACATTGAATTTGCAACACCAAAAAGAAAAAGTAATGGAATTATGGAAATTACATTATCGATACACATTAATGATATGCAAATTATGAAAAAAATGGAATCAAAATTTTCAAAACATTTCGATATATACAGTCTCAAGTATTGAACGTCACAAGCAAATATACACCGACTTACAAGCGTTGACATGCTATCAATGACTTCTTTGATGGTTTTCTGAGGAATGTTCTGATATACTGAATGCACTTGGTTACACATATCATCAAGATCAGCTGCTGGCAGCTCCCTTTGCTGACCAATGACGTCCCAGATGTGCTCAATGGGAGACAAGTCCAGAGATGCTGCAGGCAAGGTTAACACATTTTGGTCACACAGGCTGCTCACACTAGCACAAACAACATGTGGCCTCATATTTAAAAAAAAAAAAGTCTCCTGGGACACTTTGGAGAAATGGCCATATTACTAGTTCCCCAATTTGTTCATTCTGTACTGCAAGTGAAATTGGAAGTCACATACCAAGCCTAAAGAGTCAGTGTCTATACAAACCATCAGAAGGTGTATACACGACAATCCAGACACCCAGCTACAGGTGTTCTGTTGACCTCACGCCATCGCTCTCAAAGGCTATCATGGTGCAAAGCAAGATGCAAATGGAGGCTGGAATGGAGGTCTATCCTCTTCAGCGATGAGCCACGCTTATACAGTAGTGTTCAAAATAATAGCAGTCCAATATGACTAACCAGATTAAGTACTGTTTTTGGTATAAATTATATTACCACATGTGAAACAATTTACCAGTTGGTGCAGGAGATTCTAAGAAAACCAAAAGACTCGGCATTCATGATCTGCATGTTTTTGAGTCTGTGTTTTTGAATAATTAATTGAAAGGGGGTGTGTTCAAAATAATAGCAGTGTGAAGTTCAATTAGCGAGGTCAATCATTCTGTGAAGAAACAGGTGTGAATCACGTGGGTCATATTTAAGGGTGAAGACAGCACATGTTGTACATGCATTTCTCCTTGAAAGCCTGAGAAATATGGGTCGTTTGAGACATTGTTCAGAAAAACAGCGTACTTTGATTAAAAAGTTGATTGGAGAGTGTAAAACTTATAAAGAAATGCAGACAATGATAGACTGTTCAGCTAAAATGATCTCCAATGCTTTAAAATGGAAAGCAAAACCAGAGAGGTATAAAAGAAAACGGAAGACTACCAATCGAATGGATAGAATAGCCAGAATGGCAAAGGCTCAGCCAATGATCAGCTCCAGGATGATCAAAGACAGTCTAAAGTTACCTGTGAGTACTGTGACAGTTAGAAGACGCCTGTGTGAAGCTAATCTCTTAGCAAGAAGTCCCCGCAAAGTCCCACTGTTAAAAAAAGACATGTACTAAAGCAGATACAATTTGCCAAAGAACACATCAACTGGCCTAAAGAGAAATGGAGAAACATTTTGTGGACTGATGAAAGTAAAATTGTTCTTTTGGGGTCCAAGGGTAGCAGACAGTTCATCAGACGACCCCCAAACTCTGCATTCAAGCCACAGTACACTCTAAAGACAGTTAGTGTGCAAGCATCATGATATGGGCATGTTTCTCTTACTATGGTGCCAGACCTATTTACCACATACCAGGGATCATGGACCAGTTTGCATATATTAAAATACTTGAAGAGGTCATGTTGCCTTACGCTGAAGAGGATATGCCCTTGAAATGGGTGTTTCAACAAGAGAACGACCCTAAACCCATCACCAGAGCTGAAAACAGCTGTTCGATGGGGTGCCCGGTGGCAGACCTCCTACTAATCTGATATTGATGGTCTATCTCAAAGACCCTGTCTTGTTCCCATTTGTTTGATCTGTAAAATCTAGTCGGCCTGATGGCCTTAACCCCACAATGGAGTAACTATATGTCACAGTCAGGGTGTGCGTTTATGGAGCGGGCTCAGAAGATATGCTCCTGAGCATACAAGGCAGATGCCAGCTGTAATACATAGTCGGCATCTGCCTGTAACAGCAGCTCTACGGTGGCGCAAGCTACGATCCCTCCTGTTTAACTGTTTAACTGCAGCTATCAGTCATTGACAGCAACATTTAAACAGTGAGATCTCCAGGTCACTGATGGACTATGCCTGCTGAAGTCCCTGTCACAGCTATCTTGGTACTTCTCTGAAGCTCAGCTATGATATTTCAGTATATAGTATAAGTGATTAAATGATTGCAGGTTAAAGACTGAAAAAAAAGAAAATGTTTTAAAAAATACGAAAAAAAAACAAAAAAAAAATATAAAACTTTAAATCACCTTGCTTTTCTGAGTTTTAAAATAAAGAAATAAAATAATAAACATAATTGGTATCGACACATCAATAAAAATCCGTTCTATCAAAATATAAAATAATTTAAAACAAGTGGAACACTGAAAAAAAACAACAAAATACCAGATTTGCAGTTTTTCAGTCACAGCAGTTCCTCAGAAAAATGCAACAAAAAGTGATCCATATGTACCCCAAAATGGTATTAATGAAAATGTCAGCTCCTTACATATCTCCATTGAGATTAAAATAAAAAAGTTATGGGTCTTAAAAAAATGGCGACACAAATATTTTTTTCTACAAATGTCAGATTTTTTTTGACTACAAAAAGATAAAACAAAATATGAGTTTTGTGTGGCCATAATTTTACCGACCAAGAGATGCTGCCAGGACAAAACGCCAGAAAAAAACAATGGTGGAATTGTTTTTCACATTTCACCCCATTTTCAGCCCCAAAAAGGAAATGTTTTCCTGTGTTTCAATACATGAAACGGTAAAATGATTGGTGTTATTTAAAATTACAATTTGACACACAAAAAACCCTTCATAAAGCTACATCGCCCAAAAAAATAAAAAGTTACAGTTCTTGGAAAAAAAACAAACTATAAAAATGAACAATCGGACGCCCCAAAGAGTTTAAGGCAATGTGCACACGATGCACATAGCCTTAAAAAACGCCGCGGAAACGCATTAAAACCGCTTGTTAATAGGTCTGCCATGTAGAGCAAAGGTAATCCGCATTTGCTGTTCACATGATGTGGAAATTTCCGCTCCGGATTACCATTGCGGCAAAGACTGCAGCAAGACCATTTCTAGCGTGATTCCGCGGCGAATTCGCGCTTCCGCGGCGAATTCGCGCCCATTGACTTGCATTGATTAGCAGCAAACCCGCATGTATAATATCTATACATGCGAATTTGCTGCGTTTAAATCACAGTCAATAGCTGCAAATCCACAGCGGAATCGCTCTGTGGGTGGTACCCGGGTCGGGAGAGAAGACTGCTACTCCTCTCATCCGACCGCTGCTCTGGCTGATAACAGCTAGAGCATCATGGATGGGAGGAGCAGCAGTCTGCTCTTCCCAGCCCGCGTGCCCGCGGTAATAAAAAAAAGAATAAAAAAGTAAAAAGAAAAAAATAAACCTTTATACTCACCTGTCCGGCGGCCCCTGGTATCCTCCTACTCCCCGTTGGCGATGTTGTATGTCCGCGGCCAGCGATACACTGCAGGGCGCGGGCTCGTACTGCCAAGTGTACTGGAAGGACCTGTGCTGACGTCACCGATCAAGTGATGGTCACGAGACCATCAGCTGATCGGTGACATCAGCGGTCAGCTGATGGTCGCGTGACCATCAAGTGATCAGTGCCGGCAACAATCAGCTGATTGCTTACGCAGGTAATCTCATGACCGATCAGCTGATGCTCACCCTGGGAACATTCCCAAGAATGTTCCCAGGGTGTTAAGTTCACCGGGGCTTATCAGCTAATCTTCAGCTGATGAACCCCAGTGACCGCCTGCAGCCTGTACACTGACAGGAGGTGATTTTACACCCCTGTCAGTATACAGTGCTGCATTCTACAGCTGTGACATCAGTGATTTCACAGCTGTAGAAGTGACCCGGAACGTCGTGGGACACTCAGCAGTGATCGTGGACTGCATCGTTGACGGCGGACAGGTGAGGGATACGGTTGTTTGTTATTTTATGTTTTTTTCAGATGATCGATGGCTTTACGGAGGCGTGTAATAAAAAAAATTGTAGAACCGTGTGTGTTTTATGTCATTAAAATACTTTATTCTGGCCGTGTTTTTATTAAAAAAGTGCTGACCACTTTACTACACAGTTAGTAATGGGGGCGCCTTATAGACGACCTCCATTACTAACCTGGGCTTCACGTCAGCCGCCAATACAAGGCTGACGTGAACCCCAACCCCATTACCCCTCTGCCACCGCTACAGGGCAGTGGGAAGAGCGAGGCTAAGCGCCAGATTTGGTGCATCTTATGGATGCGCCATTTCTAGAACTGCTGATGGGTGATATTAATAGCTGCGGAGGGGGCTAATATCCATGGCCCCTTCCATGGCTATTAATTTCAGTCCGCAGCTGTCTAGTTTAGCCTTTGCTGGTTAGATTTTATAGGGGGGCCCCATGTCAATTCTTTTCTGGGGTCCCCCTGTAATCTAGCCAGGGAACATTGTTAGCTAATGGCCCCTTCCGCGGCTACTAATATCACCCCCCAGTGGTCGGCTTTCCCTCTGCTGGTTATAAAAATGACGCGGGAGTCCACGCCATTTTTTTTTTAAATTTTAGGCTCAGTGCCCATAATTCAGCACCGCTTTGGACGCAAATTTTTGCTGCGTCCAAAACGTTGCATTCTATTGAACACAGGTAAATCCACATGTGTTCACTGAACCATGCGGATTTACCGCATTCAATACATTCTAATGGTCAAATTTCTGTTGTAATGACTAGCAACTCCACAAAAGAATTTGACATGCTGCGGTCTTGAAAGACGCGCCGCATGTCAGTGTCCACGGGTGATTCACAGCCTCTGATGCACGCATAGTGGACATGGGATTTCTAGAAATCCCATCCACTATGCTGTAACATCTAGACGCTGCGGGTTTGACGCTGTATAAACATGCAGCGTAAAACCTGCAGCGGTTCCTGACCGTGGCCACGTACCCAAACTCACACAAAGTGTATCAATTTCTGTAGCGGACACGCTAGTCTCCGCTGCAGATTTTAACCGATTGAAGTGTCATTATATGCGGTGGATTCACATGTACCGACAACAAAAGTGCGGCATTAGAACATTGCATTTTGGACGCAACATAAATACGTTGTGTCCAAAGCGCTGCTGAGTGCTGATCAGGAGGACATAGTGGCTGTTATTTAATGGCCAGGGACCATGTTTGCCTAATGGCACCATCCCAGGCTAAAATTAACAGCTCACAGCAGTCGCATAAATTACGTGAATAGAAATGCTAATGAATATTGGGTGAATGGGACTAGCTGACACCCAGCTCTTTTGTTTGGTGATGTCAAGGTGTCAATCAGACCTTTTCATGACAAAACTTTAATTAAAGTAAAGAAACACACAGACACAGTGTAAACACTTTATTTGAAATAGAACAGACCCATTCTTTAATCATTTAAATGAACCAATATACTCACCCCAGTTCTTATGGTAATCCAAGGGCTTAAACAGAATCTGTCACCCCCTGGAACTTTTCAGACTGCTAATATGCACATACAGGTGATAGAAATGTGAATCTATACTTACCTGTATGGCCCATATTAGTGGTCTGGTTTCTGTGTAATCGCATTTTTATTAAATGATTTCCGCTAAGCTTGGCGTCTCCCGGACGCCAAGAAATCCCTGCCTACTAGCCCTATTATCATAGGGGTGCTACGCCAGATGATCTGGCCTCCACAGTCACCAGACCTGAACCCAATCGAGATGGTTTGGGGTGAGCTGGACCGCAGAGTGAAGGCAAAAGGGCCAACAAGTGCTAAGCATCTCTGGGAACTCCTTCAAGATTGTTGGAAGACCATTTCCGGTGACTACCTCTTGAAGCTCATCAAGAGAATGCCAAGAGTGTGCAAAGCAGTCATCAAAGCAAAAGGTGGCTACTTTGAGGAACCTAGAATATAAGACATATTTTCAGTTGTTTCACACTTTTTTGTTAAGTATATAATTCCACATGTGTTAATTCATAGTTTTGATGCCTTCAGTGTGAATGTACAATTTTCAAAGTCATGAAAATACAGAAAAATCTTTAAATAAGAAGGTGTGTCCAAACTTTTGGTCTGTACTGTATGTCACACAAAATAGTTAATAAATAACATTTCCCACATGTCTACTTTACATCAGCACAATTTTGGAACAAAATTTTTTTTTTTAGTAGGGAGCTATAAGGGTTAAAAGTTGACCAGCGATTTCTCATTTTAACAACAAAATTTACAAAACCATTTTTTTAGAGACCACACCACATTTGACGTGACTTTGAGGGGCCTTTATGACAGAAATACCCAAAAGTGACACCATTCTAAAAACTGCACCCCTCAAGGTGCTCAAAACCACATTCAAGAAGTTTATTAACCCTTCAGGTGCTTCACAGGAATTTTTGGAATGTGGAAGAAAAAAATTAACATTTAACTTTTTTCACAAAAATGTTACTTTAGACCCAAATTTTTTTATTTTCGCAGGGGTAACAGGAAAAAATGGACCCCAGAATTTGTTGTGCAATTTCCCCTGAACACGCAGATACCCCATATGTGAGGAAAAACCATTGTTTGGGCGCACGACAGGCTTTGGAAGGGAAGGAGCGCCATTTGACTTTTTGAATGTAAAATTTGCTTGAATAATTAGCGGATGTGCCCCTGATGTGCCTAAACAGTGGAAACTCACCACAAATGACACCATTTTGGAAACTAGACCCCTTAGGGAACTTATCTAGATGTGTGGTGAGCACCCTGAACCCCCAGGTGCATCACAGAAGTTTATAACATTGAACCGTAAAAATAACATTTTCACATTTTTTGAACAAAAATGTTTTTCAGCCCCCAATTTTGCATTTTCACAAGGGTAACAGGTTGCGTTTGGGGAGTCCCGGATGTGCCTAAATAGTGGAAACCACCCCACCCTCCCCCCAGTGACTCCATTTTGGAAGCTACACCCCTCCAGGATTTTATCAAGGGGTATAGTGAACATTTTGAACCCAGAGATACGACACAGAATTTGATAACATTAGGTCATCATATTGAATAAGTTGTCATTAGTCTTGAGTGCAAGTGCTCGATATTTGAGTTTGCATTAGGTACTAGGGTATGCACCAAGTATCGCGGGTGCTCAAGTGACATGCTCGAGTCCCTGCCCCGCATGTTTTTTTTATTAGACACTCAAAAAAAACATACGGGGATCGCTCGTGCATGGCAGGCAATCCCCGCAAGGTTTTTTTGGCTGTATAACAGCTGCAAAACATTTGGGGAGGAGACTCGAGCATGTCAATCGAGCACCCGCCATACTCGGTGCATACCCAAGCACCCGATGCAAACTCAAGTAGCGAGTACTTGCTCTCACTAGTCGCCATATCATCGTCATTTTTTTTTCTTTACTTCTGAAAAAATCCCAACCCCAACCCGAACCTTAGCCCAACCCTAACCCTAGCCTAACCCTAACCTTAGCCTAACCCTAGCCCAACCCCAACCCTAGCCCAACCCCAACCCTAGCCCAACCCTAACCCTAGCCCAACCCCAACCCTAACCCCAACCCTAGCCCAACCCTAGCCCCAACGTTAACCCAAACCCTAGCACAACCCTAACCCTAAAGTTTATTTTTTACGCCGTTCCTCGTGTTGTATAAGTGATTAGATGATGTTATTCTTCGGGTCGGTGCAATTACAGCGATGCCAGATTCATATCGGGTTTTTATGATTGACAGCTGTCACACACTAAAAGACACATTTTTTAGCAAAGACTAGTTTTTGCATCGCCATATTTTGAGAGCTATAATTTTTCCATATTTCGGCCGACAGAGTCATGTGACGGCTTGATTTTTGCGGGACAAGTTGACATTTTTATCGGTATAATTTTCGGGCAAATGACATTTTTTGATCGCTTTCTATTCCGATTTTTGGGAGGCAGAATAAACAAAAGCCAACAATTCAGGAATTGTTTTTTTTTTTTTCTTTTTTTATGCCGTTCTGCGTGTGGTAAAATTGATAAGGTAGCTTTATTCTTCGGGTCAGTACGTTTACAGAGCTACTGCATTTTTTTTTTATATTTTGGCGCTTTTACACAATAAAAACTATTTTATAGAAAAGAGAATTGTTTTTGCATCACTTTATTCTGAGAGCTATAACTTTTTTATTTTTCTGTTGTTGGAGCTGTATTGTGGCTTGCTTTTTGCGGGACAAGATGACGTTTTCAGCGGTACCATTTTTATTTACATTCGTCTTTTTGATCTCGTTTTACTCCATTTTTTGTTTGGCGGTATGATGATAAGACATCGTTTTATGTTTCGCTTTTTTTTTTTACCGTGTTCACTAAAGGGGTTAACTAGTGGGACAGTTTTATAGGTCAGGTCGTTCCGGATGCGGCAATACCAAATATGTGTACTTTTATTGGTTTATTATTTTTTTTCATAAGATTATTTATTTATGGGTACAATATATATTTTTTTATTATTACTTT
This sequence comes from Phyllobates terribilis, assembly GCF_046119375.1. Lineage (NCBI taxonomy): Eukaryota > Metazoa > Chordata > Amphibia > Anura > Dendrobatidae > Phyllobates > Phyllobates terribilis. Next base: position 178,769,878 of record NW_027362765.1, read on the forward strand.
TTTCATTTTTTAAAAAAAATATTTTTACAATTTTTTTTAAATTTTTTTTTTTCACTTTCTGACACTTTTATTACTTGTTCACATTGTCCCACTATGGGACTTTCACTTTTTGCAGCCTGATCGCCTGCATGGCATAGAGAGCAGCAGCTCCCTATGCCATGCAGCCTGTCAGCGCTGCACAGGGAGAAGTTACTTTGGTCGTGCACTGCGCATGACCAAAGCAACTTCCTGCCTCCTGGTGATCCGGATGTTGTCATGATGACGTCGGATCACCATGGCAACATCCGGGACCGGATTCAGACGCCGCTGGACGCGGGCAGAGAAGGTAAGTATCGCGCTTACCTCCTCTTGCCACCGGAATGCTGCGATTGATTTAGATCGCAGCATTTCGGGAGTTAATATGCCGGGAGCGGTGCAGGACCACTCCCTGCACATAGCACAGGGTGTCAGCTGTGACAATCAGCTGACACCCGGCGGCGATCTCGCCCGCACCGCTTGTGTGCGGGCGAAATTGCCAGGGCGTATTAATACGTATCAGGCCCATAAGGCCCAGGGCACAGATACGTACTAATACGCCCTGGGTCAGAAAGGGGTTAAGCAATGTCCCACCAAATAACTTTATTTAGCTCCAAAAAGCATTCATTGATGTAAAAAAACGCTTCAAAAACGCTTAAAAAAAACATGTAAAAAGTGTCAAAAACGCATGTAAATCCACATGTGTTTTTTCTGCCAGGGAGAGGCTAAAACACTCAGGAAATTTCTGCTTCAAATCCTGAACGTATGCACATACCCTAAAGGTGCTGAACGGTGAAAACAAGTTTTCACCTAATCACAGAATAGGTAATTACATTTTGTTTGATGGGGTACAGACAACGATAGGCAGAACAGGGAACTTTTATCACCTTTAGGATGAAGCAGCAATGCGCATTTTTGATCACTACTCCATTAATTCCCTATTTGGCTGTTGAGAGCTGTGTGTGGCATTTTCCGAGCACCCCATAGAGAATGAAAGGAATGGAAGATGCTGACACTAAGTTTTGTAAAAGAGATAAAGGTTCTACAGTTGTTAGTGCTAGCAGTCGAACATCTCATGATCAGCAAGCTGTCACCTATGCTACAGATATGTGATAACTTGTTTTCACTGGACAACCCTTTTAATTCTAGTCAAGATCATTGACTGTATTATGTTGGATTGTTATATCAATGGCTTAATTGAAGAGCTATAATGCTGGGTTGCCCAGGAAAATCATGAAGCCTTGGATCACATGGTCTTGCTGGTTGAGATGTATTCCTCTACCGAAGACTATCTTGGTTCTAACCCAAAAGCTAAACCTTTTTAATGTAGTGTCAAGTCTGACTAACTTCTGGAAAAGGGAACCCAAATTGCAGATTAAGTCCACAGGAAGCATTTAATAGTGAGAATTTTAATTTTCCTGAGAGGCAAAATTTAGGTTCACTATTGGTAGTGCTCCTGTAGACACTAAAAGTGCCCAATGTTGATTCCTGTTTTCCCAACCTGTTGACAATGCTGCTTCATTGCAGAGAAAAAAAACTATAACGTGTGGGAAAACTGTGTATTAATGTCTAAAAAGTTATGTTTTCTGGGCTGCAATGAGTTGGTTACTTGGAAGAATGAATCCTGGCAGCATGAGACAGTTGTCAACATTCAGAGGAATGAATGCAGTTTGACGTGCCAATAAGAGAAACGTTCACCAGGTTTTCTTTTGGATAGGAGGCCTAGAGAAGTTGCAGATGGTCAATGTTCAGAGGAAGGAACGCTGTTTAAATCGCCAATAAGAAGAGAAATGTTCACCGGGTTGTCTTTTGGATAGGAGGCCTAGAGAAGTCGCAGATTAAGACCCCTGAGTGGCTTTGTGCATTCCACACCTCTTATCTTGAGAAACCTGGTCCTGAGTGTCCAGTGGCCACTCGTAGAAGGGGGGGGGGGTACTGTCACAGGTGTGTCAGGTATAATAGACAGTCGCTCTGGATCTGGCCGTAGAAGGTCACTGCGCTTGGCACTGCAGACATCTTCTTAATCATTCTTCCTTTAAGACCCAGCGGCGACCTTCCTCCCGCAGCTGAATGACACACCCTTGCAAGGGAGTTAAAAACTCTGTTTGCTCCAGGCAATTGCCGGTGATACTTCTATGTTCTTTTGTGCACGCTTGGAGCACTAGCTGTTGGCTGGCTTCTTCTCTCGTGCCATTGGAGGACAGTTTGCATTACTTCTCTGGTGTCTGTTCAAGCTAAGTTAATCCCCTTTGTCTACCTTGTTGTCTTTAATTTGTAGTGGGGCCTGACCAGTGCTCACCCCTCCCCCTCCCTATCTAGGGCCAAGCTCTAGGGATATACAGTGTTTGGGGTCCTGCTCGGTGATTGGTGTGGAACCAATATAGGGACGGAAGGGTAGGCAGGATGTTATTAGATCTGCCTAGGGGTCTCCACTCCCCCTTTCCCTAGTGTTTGGACTTCCTCCCCCTCTTCCCATCGTGTTGCACTTAGTCTTTCCCACACCTTGCGTGACATTATCACCGAATGTACATTTATAGGAAAAAAAAAGAAACTGACAGGTGGTTTTATTTGTGTGTGTTTTTTTTTTGCGGGTGTGTTTTTTTTCTCCTTTTCCCTTGGTTCATAGATTCCATTGCAGAGCAGTTGCGCAGGCTGTCTCTTGAGGTGACTGATCTCCACTATGAGGTTCAGCAGCAGCGACAGAGGCTGCAGGTCTCTAATTTTGGGGTCTCTGCGGGTAGGCCAGTCCAGCTCGAACCCAAGGTTGCCTTCCCGGACAGGTTTTCAGGTGGTAAGGACAAGTTTTTTGTGTTCAAGGAATCTTGTAAACTGTATTTTAAACTTCGTCCTTACTCCTCTGGAGAGGAGGAGCAGCGAGTGGGAACTGTGCTCTCACTACTGCAAGGAGATCCTCAATCCTGGGCTTTCTCTTTGCTACAGGATTCGGTTTGTCTCCAGTCTGTGGAGGGGTTTTTCAGGGCTCTAGTCCCATCTAAGATGACCCTGACCAAATCTCCTTGGCTGAGTCTAGGCAGCGTCACCTTCAGCAGTGGAATCGGTTAGTAGAGACGTATACAGTACAGACCAAAAGTTTGGACACACCTTCTCATTTAAAGTTTTTCTGTATTTTCATGACTATGAAAATTGTACATTCACACTGAAGGCATCAAAACTATGAAGTAACACATGTGGAATTATAAACTTAACAAAAAAGTGTGAAACAACTGAAAATATGTCTTATATTCTAGGTTCTTCAAAGTAGCCACATTTTGCTTTGATGACTGCTTTGCACACTCTTGGCATTCTCTTGACGAGCTTCAAGAGGTAGTCACCGGAAATGGTCTTCCAACAATCTTGAAGGAGTTCCCAGAGATGCTTAGCACTTGTTGGCCCTTTTGTCTTCACTCTGCGGTCCAGCTCACCCCAAACCATTTCAATTGGGTTCAGGTCTGGTGACTGTGGAGGCCAGGTCATCTGGCGTAGCACCCCATCACTCTCCCTCTTGGTCAAATTGCCCTTACACAGCCTGGAAGTGTGTTTGGGGTCATCGTCCTGTTGAAAACTAAATGATGGTCCAACTAAACGCAAACCGGATGGAATAGCATGCCACTGCAAGATGCTGTGGTAGCCATGCTGGTTCAGTATGCCTTCAATTTTGAATAAATCCCCAACAGTGTCCCCAGCAAAGCACCCCCACACCATCACACCTCCTCCTCCATGCTTCACGGTGGGAACCAGGCATGCAGAGTCCATCCGTTCACCTTTTCTGCATCGCACAAAGACACGGAGGTTGGAACCAAAGATCTCAAATTTGGACTCATCAGACCAAAGCACAGATTTCCACTGGTCTAATGTCCATTCCTTTTGTTCTTTAGCCCAAACAAGTCTCTTCTGCTTGTTGCCTGTCCTTAGCAGTGGTTTCCTAGCAGCTCTTTTACCATGAAGGCTTGCTGCACAAAGTCTCCTCTTAACAGTTGTTGTAGAGATGTGTCTGCTGCTAGAACTCTGTGTGGCATTGACCTGGTCTCTAATCTGAGCTGCTGTTAACCTGCGATTTCTGAGGCTGGTGACTCGGATAAACTTATCCTCAGAAGCAGAGGTGACTCTTGGTCTTCCTTTCCTGGGGCGGTCCTCATGTGAGCCAGTTTCTTGTAGCGCTTGATGGTTTTTGCAACTGCACTTGGGGACACTTTCAAAGTTTTCCCAATTTTTCGCACTGACTGACCTTCATTTCTTAAAGTAATGATGGCCACTCATTTTTCTTTACTTAGCTGCGTTTTTCTTGCCATAATACAAATTCTAACAGTCTATTCAGTAGGACTATCAGCGGTGTATCCACCTAACTTCTGCACAACACAACTGATGGTCCCAACCCCATTTATAAGGCAAGAAATCCCACTTATTAAACCTGACAGGGCACACCTGTGAAGTGAAAACCATTTCAGTGTGAATGTACAATTTTCATAGTCATGAAAATACAGAAAAATCTTTAAATGAAGAATGTCTTGAGTCCTCTCCCGTTGCCGCCCCCAATCATGGTTGATGCTAATTTGGAGTTTCATATTTTGAAGATTGTAGATTCTTGTCTCCAGCGTCGTTCCCTAGAGTACTTGGTGCACTGGAAGGGTTACGATCCAGAGGAAAGGATGTGGGTTTCAGCTTCAGAGATTAATGCCCCCAGGTTGGTTCGTGAATTCCACACCTCTTATCTTGAGAAACCTGGTCCTGAGTGTCTGGAGGCCACTCGCAGAAGGGGGGGTACTGTCATGCGTGTGTCAGGTGTAATAGACAGTCTCTCTGGATCTGGCTGTAGAAGGTCACTGTGCAAGGCAGTGCAGACACCTTCTCAATCCTTCTTTTAAGACCCAGCGACGACCTCCACCCTGCTGCTGATTGACACACCCTTGCATGGGAGTTAAAAACTCTCAGTTGGTCCAGGCAACAGCCGGTGATACTTCTATGTTCTTTTGTGCATGCTTGGAGCACTAGCTGTTGGCTGGCTTCTTCTCTGGTGCCATTGGAGGACAGTTGGCATTACTCCTCTGGTGTTTGTTCAAGCTAAGTTAATCCCCTTTGTTTGTCTACCTTGTTGTCTTTTGTTTGTAGTGGGGCCTGACCAGTGCTTATCTCTCCCGCTCCCTGTCTAGGGCCAAGCTCTAGGGATATACAGGGTTTAGGGTCCTACTCGGCAATTGGGGTGGAACCAATATAGAGTAGGCAGGGTGTTATTAGATCTGCCTAGGGGTCTCCACTCCTTTCCCTAGTGTTTGGGCTTCCTCTCCCTCTTCCCTTTGTGTTGCATGTAGTCTTTCCCACACCTTGTGTGACAGTTGGGCAAAGAGTTGATTTGGATCCTAACTATTAGGCGCTGGTTGTGCTTCTGTAGATATTGGCATTCTTCAAAAAGGGTCCGGAGACTGGTAAGACTGTTCTCATTTGTTTTCATACTAGAACTGTACAGCACAAATTAGGAATTTACTGTAGATTTGAGCTTGGCAGAAACTTCCCTCTTTTTTATTAATTATGGGACAAAAAAATGATTATACACAAGTACAGTTCATGGGGCAATCTTTCTACAGAGAACACTGCTTCTATTTTTAAGAGAATATGAACCTATAATGACTGTAATTAAGGCTTTATTCACACATCAATATTTTTGATCAGTATTTCATCAGTATTTGTATGCCAAAACCAGGAGTGTCTCCAAAACACAGACCAAGTGTCAATCTTTCAATTATAGTTTTTCTTTGTAAATTCCACTCCAGGTCTAGACATACAAATACTGACGTGTGAATACGCCCTTAGTAAAACTCTATCTGGGAGAAATTACACAGGCTGCACACCTGAAAATAATGGGTGTAGCACAAAGTTAGTTTTAGTGAATACTGAATATTAGCTACTTGTATTAATAAAAGTGAGTGTGAAATGAATGGGTACGGTGCAAAGAGTAAAACCGAGCATTCTCCTATGGGGATTAGCGTGTAAGGAGTGAGGAGACAGACACAGGTCAAATATCTGTTCTAGAAGAAAGCCCCCTGGTAGTGGGTTCAATGTATGAATTATATGCATCAGGAATGGAAGTTCACTGTGTGACAACCATCCAACGCAATAGACACCATGAGCAAATATGCCCGCAAATTGTAAAATATGTATTGTTTTCTACCATTCACAGTTTCAGTTTCTCGCTGGGGGCTTAATGCCTATTTACAAGGTCTCAATGTTATGCTGCTATGAGGTGTATAGGAACCTGGGGATCTTACTTATTTATCATTCATGGTGGTGATAGATCAGTATTGAATTACCATTAGCACTGCCACTTTATTGTCCTGTATCCCTGCCTATTAATGTGTGATCTCATTCACGTCTTATGTTTTTCCCAAGTTCATTATGTGTCTCTTTTATGAGATATTCGCTGTCATTTTATGTTTTTTTTAAATATATTTGTTTAGATGATATTGATTTGATAGATCAATATTGAATTATGATTAGCTACACTTTTGGAGGCGGCACTCAGGAAGCACCACTACTTTTTAAGGAGGAATTAAAGGGAATCTGTCAGCAGGATTTTACACCCCAAACTATTTATATGTATTGTGGTAAAGCGACTTGCTCGGCTCTACCAGAGGCAGACACAGGACACAAGCATCGGGAAAACTTCCTGCTGGTTTATTTAAACGGCATAAGCTCCAGCAGGGTTCCACAAAAATAAACAGGCCTTCTCTGGGGTAATGGAAAACAAAAAGATAAAGTATAACAGAGTCCATTAGCGAGCAAGGTGTAGTGTCGGCGTCCCTGCCCTCTGCTAGGCAGGGACGCTGTTCCCCTCACCTCTCTGCTCCGAGCCCGGCGTCCTCCGCCCGCTCTGCTGGCAGCGCGCGCTCCTTCCCGGCCACTGTGCTTAGGGCGCGCGCGCGCTCCCTCCCTCTTAAAGGGGCCGCGCGCGCCGTCCTAAGGAGCCCCCGGCCAATGGCCGGAGGACTTCACCATATATAAGGCACCTCCTCCAAAATGGAGGTGCCCGAGCAATGTTGTTGCACTGTTCACTACTCTGCTTCAGCCCTCAGGTCCCTTGCCAGTTACCTGCCTGATTCCTGCCAGAGTCCTGCCAGTTTGCTGTCTGTTTCCTGCCTGATATTCCTGCTACCTGCTTGCTAGCCTGAGGTCCGACAGTCTGCTTTCCTACTCCTGTCAGTCTGTCTATGGACCAGCTTGGCCGCTCACCTGGGAGCGCACATCTGCTACCTGCCTGCTAGCCTTCCTGGAGGCTCTGCCGTCACGTGCTGTGACCACCTGCTATTCCAGAGACTCCTGCCCGCTCACCTGGGAGCGCACATCTGCTACCTGCCTGCTAGCCTTCCTGGAGGCTCCGCCGTCACGTGCTGTGACCACCTGCTATTCCAGAGACTCCTGCCCGCTCACCTGGGAGCGCTCCTCCGCTACCTGCCTGCTTGCCTACCTGGAGGCTCCGCCGTCACGTGCTGTGACCACCTGCTATTCCAGAGACTCTTGCCCGCTCACCTGGGAGCGCTCATCTGCTACCTGTCTGTTGGACTTCCTGGAGGCTCCGCCGTCACATGCTGTGACCACCCGATTATCCAGAGACCCTCGCCTGCTCACCTGGGAGCTCACGTCTATCATCTGCCGCCACAGGTCGTACCAATCCTTTACTCAGAGACTGCCCCGGTCACTTGCCGTGACCTCCTGCCCGTTCATCCAGAGACTGCCCCGGTCACTTGCCGTGACCTCCTGCCCGTTCATCCAGAGACTGCCCCGGTCACTTGCCGTGACCTACTGCCCGTTCATCCAGAGACTGCCCCGGTCACTTGCCGTGACCTCCTGCCCGTTCATCCAGAGACTGCCCCGGTCACTTGCCGTGACCTCCTGCCCGTTCATCCAGAGACTGCCCCGGTCACTTGCCGTGACCTCCTGTCCGTTCATTCAGAGACTGTCCCGGTCACCTGCTGTGACTGCCTGCCCGTCTACCCTGGTCGCCACCCGCTCCCTTACAAGGACCGCCCCCTTGTATAGTAGCTCAGAGGTTCCGCCTCCCAGACCCGTTACAGTTTGCTCGGGCCATGGAACCCGGTGGCACCCAAGCTCCCTCGCTCTCGGACCTCTGTCATGAACTGTCCCGTCAGAGGTCCCAACAGGAGTCCATCCTGGGTCACCTGCGGAATGTCAATTCTCGCCTGGACACTCTGACTGCTCCACCAGCAACCACCGCCAGTGCCATGACTCGCAACCCGGCAGCTCCGCTGCCCACCAATACCATGGTATCCTACCCCGGACCCCGGCTTTCTGCACCTCCTCGCTTCGGAGGCGACTCAGCCCAGGCTTGGGGCTTCATAAATCAGTGCACCCTGCACTTTGAACTCCTATCTCACCAGTTTAACTCCGACCGGGCCAAAATTGCCTTCATCATGTCCCATCTCACCGGGGAGGCCCTGGCCTGGCTAAATCCTCTATGGGAGAGAGGAGACCCCCTGGTGTCCGACTTGCCTGCCTTTCTCATGGCTTTCCGGAAAATCTTCGACGAACCCGGACGGAAGACCTCATCCGCATCATCTCTGCTACGCCTCCGTCAGGGAAGCCTCACCGTGGGCCAATATGCCATACGGTTCCGTACCCTTGCCTCGGAGCTGGCCTGGGATAACGACGCTCTGGTATCCGTCTTCTGGGAGGGTCTGTCCGGCCGTATTAAAGATGAACTTGCCGGTCGGGACATTCCTACCACTCTCGATGACCTAATAACTCTTGCCACCCGGATTGACCTACGGTTCCAGGAGCGTGCCAAAGAGGTCACCCGTAAGAGGAGGTTTCCACGTCTAGCTCCTACTTTTCAGAAATCCGTCTCTCCCCAGGTACACTCTCCTAAGCCTATGCAGGTCGACCACACCAAGATGGTCAAAACTCGTCAGGACTTACGCCGTGCCGAAGGGAGCTGCTTCTACTGTGGCAGTAAGGAACAACGGATCCGTACCTGCCCGGAGAGGTCGGGAAACGCCTGTGTCTAGGTTCGCTCAGAGAGGTCAACCTAGACAAGAATAAATCCTCTCCATCTCTGCTACTGTCAGTCTCTATTATCTGCGGGGAGAATCGTTATTTCGAACTAGCCCAACTTGACTCTGGAGCGGCCGGGAATCTTATCTCACAGTCCCTGGTAGAGAAATACCGCATTCCCACCAAACCTCTGGCTGTACCATTATCTGTCGCTGCTGTGGATGGGGGCCTCTTACCACGTCCCATCCAACTCATCACCGAATCCGTAACTCTGCAGGTGGGAATGCTGCATTCTGAGAGCATCTCTTTTCATGTTCTGCCTGGACTCTCTCACGCCCTCTTACTAGGTCTACCTTGGCTCCAGAGACATGCACCCGTGCTTGACTGGCAGACCGGAGAAGTCCTTCGCTGGGGACAGGACTGTCATAAGACTTGTTTGGTTCCTGTTCATCCCGTCCGTCCTTCTCCTACCCCAACTAATCTACCTGGACTTCCGATTCCCTATTGGTCATTTGCTGATGTCTTTAATAAAAAGGAGGCAGAGACATTACCCCCTCATAGACCATACGACTGTCCTATCGACCTGTTACCCGGTACTACTCCTCCCCGTGGGCGTATTTACCCATTGTCCGCTGCTGAGACCCGGTCGATGTCCGAATATATTGAGGAGAATTTGGCCAGGGGATTCATCCGGAAATCTACCTCCCCGGCGGGAGCAGGCTTCTTCTTCGTAAAAAAGAAGGACGGCTCTCTCCGTCCCTGTATAGACTATAGAGGCCTTAACCAGATCACGGTGAAGAATAAGTACCCCCTTCCGCTCATTCCAGAATTATTTGATCGCCTGAGGGGGGCTAGAGTCTTCACCAAACTGGACCTCCGTGGGGCGTACAACCTGGTCCGTATCCGTCAAGGGGATGAATGGAAGACTGCATTCAACACCCGGGACGGCCACTATGAATATCTGGTAATGCCCTTTGGTCTCTGTAACGCTCCTGCCGTCTTTCAAGAGTTGGTCAATGACATCTTCCGGGACCTTCTCTACTCCTGCGTAGTGGTGTACCTGGACGACATCTTGGTCTTCTCTCCGGATCTCCAGACTCACCGGAGGGACGTTCGTCAGGTCCTGCTCAGGCTCAGGCAGAACCACCTCTTCGCTAAATATGAGAAGTGCCTCTTTGAGCAGACCTCGCTTTCGTTTTTGGGCTACATTATTTCTCAGACTGGCCTACGTATGGATGCAGAGAAACTGTCTGCCATCGAGAAATGGCCCCAACCGGAGGGGTTGAAGGCCATTCAGCGGTTCCTGGGCTTCGCCAACTACTACCGCCTCTTCATACCGCACTTCTCTTCCCGGACTGCCCCAATTTCCGCGCTCACCCATAAGGGTACTAATCCCAAAGAGTGGCCGCCCGAAGCAGAGGAGGCCTTTCTTTCCTTAAAACAGGCCTTCTCTTCCGCCCCGGTGCTGCATCGTCCGGACGGCAACAAGCAGTTCTTTCTGGAGGTTGACGCCTCCTCCTCTGGAGCCGGAGCTGTACTTACTCAAAAATCTTCTTCCGGGAGGATGGTAACTTGCGGCTTCTTCTCCAAACTCTTCTCCTCTTCTGAGCGCAATTATTCCATAGGAGACCGAGAGTTATTGGCCATCAAGCTGGCATTGGAGGAGTGGCGTTACCTACTCGAGGGGGCTCTTCATCCGGTAATAATTTACACTGACCACAAGAACTTGGCTTATCTCCAGCATGCCCAGAGACTTAATCCGCGCCAAGCCCGGTGGTCCTTGTTTTTTGCTCGCTTTGATTTTGTTCTACATTTTCGCCCGGCTGACAAGAACATCAAAGCAGACGCCTTGTCCCGATCCTTTCTGGTATCTGATCTCGAGGAAGAACCTAAACATATCATCGATCCCGCCAGAGTAATGCAGGTGGCTCCCGTGAGTCTAAATCGTCTCCCTCCCGGTAAGACGTTCGTATCGGTACCTGATCGGGAGAAGATCCTACACTGGGGTCATTCGTCTAAACTAGCTGGCCACGCCGGTCAGAAAAAGACCCTCCAGCTTATTTCCCGGCACTACTGGTGGCCTAACCTGCGCAAGGATGTAATAGACTTTGTTTCTGCCTGTGTGTCCTGTGCCCGCAACAAAGTTCCGAGACACCTGCCAGCCGGTCGCCTTCTTCCTCTGCCAGTACCTGCTGCCCCCTGGCAGCATATATCGATGGACTTCATAACTGATCTTCCCGTCTCTACCGGTTGTACGGTCATTGACCGCTTTTCCAAGATGGCTCACTTCATTCCCCTGCCAGGCCTCCCGTCTGCACCCGAGCTGGCTAAAGACTTTATCCGCCACATCTTCCGTCTTCATGGCCTGCCCCGTCACATCGTGTCGGATCGTGGGGTACAGTTCACTTCTCGTTTCTGGAGAGCCACTTGTAAATTGCTAGACGTCACCCTGGACTTCTCCTCCGCTTACCACCCACAGTCTAATGGTCAAGTGGAGCGGATCAATCAGATCCTGACCTGTTACCTCCGGCACTTCGTTAATGCCCACCATTCTGACTGGGTGGATCTCCTGCCATGGGCCGAATTCTCGTACAACAATCACGAGAGCGAATCTTCCTCCAAATCCCCGTTTTTTGTAGTCTTCGGTCAGCATCCTCGGATCCCGTTTCCCGTCTCCACCTCGGTGGACAATCCGGCTGCGGAATCTCTTGTTAACAAATTTTCCTCCACATGGGAGAGTACCCGGTCCGCACTCCTTCTGTCATCCGAGCGTATGAAAAGACATGCTGACAAAAAACGTCTGGATCCTCCTCAATTCCGTCCAGGGGATAAGGTCTGGCTCTCGTCCAAGTATGTCCGGCTCAAGATTCCTTCCTATAAGTTAGGGCCTCGGTTCATCGGTCCTCTGGAGGTCATCAGTCAGATCAACCCGGTGGCCTATAAATTGAAACTCCCGGCCAACTTGCGGATCCCTAACTCCTTCCATGTATCTCTCCTCAAACCTGTGGTACTTAACTCTTTTTCCAAGTCTACAGGCACGCCTCCTGCTCCGGTTTCCGCTGTAAACGAATTTGAGGTAGAGAACATTCTGGCCACCAAAAGGGTAAGAGGGAGGACCTTTTTTCTAGTAGATTGGAAGGGGTTTGGTCCTGAAGAGAGAACGTGGGAGCCCCGGGAGAACATCCATGCCCCGCTCATCCTTGCTAAATTTCTGTCTGGCCTAAAAAAGGGGGGGCCTAAAGGGGGGGTACTGTAGCGTCGGCGTCCCTGCCCTCTGCTAGGCAGGGACGCTGTTCCCCTCACCTCTCTGCTCCGAGCCCGGCGTCCTCCGCCCGCTCTGCTGGCAGCTCCTTCCCGGCCACTGTGCTTAGGGCGCGCGCGCTCCCTCCCTCTTAAAGGGGCCGCGCGCGCCGTCCTAAGGAGTCCCCGGCCAATGGCCGGAGGACTTCACCATATATAAGGCACCTCCTCCAAAATGGAGGTGCCCGAGCAATGTTGTTGCACTGTTCACTACTCTGCTTCAGCCCTCAGGTCCCGTTGCCAGTTACCTGCCTGATTCCTGCCAGTTTGCTGTCTGTTTCCTGCCTGATATTCCTGCTACTGCTTGCTAGCCTGAGGTCCGACGGTCTGCCTTCCTACTCCTGTCAGTCTGTCTATGGACCAGCTTGGCCGCTCACCTGGGAGCGCACATCTGCTACCTGCCTGCTAGCCTTCCTGGAGGCTCTGCCGTCACGTGCTGTGACCACCTGCTATTCCAGAGACTCCTGCCCGCTCACCTGGGAGCGCACATCTGCTACCTGCCTGCTAGCCTTCCTGGAGGCTCCGCCGTCACGTGCTGTGACCACCTGCTATTCCAGAGACTCTTGCCCGCTCACCTGGGAGCGCTCATCTGCTACCTGTCTGTTGGACTTCCTGGAGGCTCCGCCGTCACATGCTGTGACCACCCGATTATCCAGAGACCCTCGCCTGCTCACCTGGGAGCTCACGTCTATCATCTGCCGCCACAGGTCGTACCAATCCTTTACTCAGAGACTGCCCCGGTCACTTGCCGTGACCTCCTGCCCGTTCATCCAGAGACTGCCCCGGTCACTTGCCGTGACCTCCTGCCCGTTCATCCAGAGACTGCCCCGGTCACTTGCCGTGACCTCCTGCCCGTTCATCCAGAGACTGCCCCGGTCACTTGCCGTGACCTCCTGCCCGTTCATCCAGAGACTGCCCCAGTCACTTGCCGTGACCTCCTGCCCGTTCATCCAGAGACTGCCCCGGTCACTTGCCGTGACCTCCTGTCCGTTCATTCAGAGACTGTCCCGGTCACCTGCTGTGACTGCCTGCCCGTCTACCCTGGTCGCCACCCGCTCCCTTACAAGGACCGCCCCCTTGTATAGTAGCTCAGAGGTTCCGCCTCCCAGACCCGTTACACAAGGCTTCATCTGTTCCGGGTAGCACAGTGAAGTCTCACCGAACACCAGTCCTTCGGTGTTGCTCTCTGGCTTCAACCAACACAGCCTGGAGACTTCCCTCTCCAGACCACACACTCCAGAAACAAACAGTTACTGAGAATTTAAACTCGCTCAGTCACACGGAGCCTGCCGTGTGCTGCAAGAGTTGTGCTGTGTGTGGAGAGAGCTCCTGGGAAGGGAGGAGAGCCAGGCGGAGGTGACCGAGCGGACCGGGAGGACCAGTAGGAGGCGACCGGAGGGACGAGCGCAAGAGAGCGCTGTGGCAGCGTGCAGTGCTGGCCGGCGGAGGGTGCCAGGTGGTGGTGACCAGGAGGTGATCAGGAGGACCGGTAAGAGGCGACCGGAGGGTCGAGCGCGCTGTGATAGCGAGCAGCGTCCCTAGAGGAGGTGAGTGAGGGGCAGGAGGCCGCGATTAGCGGCCCTACTGAACCCAAGTGTGTACTGTACTGTATTGTATTTGTATCTGTATTGTAATTGTATTGTATTCCCTAGTCCATATTTAATTGATTACCCCCCCGTCCATATTTAATTGATCACCCCCGTCCATATTTAAATTGATTCCCCTGAACACCCCCGCCCATATTTAACTGATCCCTCTGACCACATTAAATTGACCCCCCGTCCTCATTTAATTGATCCCCGACCACCCCCCGTCCATATTAAAGTGATCCCCCTGACCACATTTAAATGATTGACCCCCCAGCCCATAATTGATTGATCCCCCTTCTCCTATTTAATAGATTCCCCTTGTCCACTTTTACTCATCCCCAGTCCCTATCTATTTGCCTTATCCCCCACCATATTTAATTAACCCCTGTCCATAATTAATTGATTGATTCCCCAGACCACAATTAATTATTTCCCCAGTCCATATTTATTGATATTATTGATACTTATTGATCCCCAGTCCTTAGTTAATTGACCCACCGTCCATACCTATTTATTTGCTTTACCCCCCATCCTATTTAATTAAACCCCCTGTCCATAATTAATTGATTGATTCCCTAGTCCACAATTAATTATTTCCCCAGTCCATACTTATTGATCCCAGTCCATAGTTAATTGACACACCGTCCATACTTAATTAATCCACCTGACCCACTCAGCTGATCCCCCGTCCACACTTAATTGATACTTAATTAATCCCCCGTCCATACTTAACGGATCCCGCGTCGATATCTAATCGATACACTTGCACATCCCTAATTGATCCCCGTCCATACACCTATATATAAATAATTGTGTTTTGTACTTGTACATATATACTGACTGTATCCCCATATTTAGAATGACGTCCATGTTGGCCGGAGCCGTGCAGTGTACATCTTGCGCAATGTATGCATTCCCTGAGCTACCGCTCAGGGATCCATACTGCTGCGAGAGATGTGAGCATATCGTGCACTTGGAAGCCCAAATCCTGGATCTAAGTGCTCAGATAGCGGTACTGAGGAGCATCGACAACAGGGAACGGAGTTTGCTGCTCACCGAGCAGACACTCAATGGGTCAACAATGGGGGTGGAGCTTAGTGGGGAAGCGCAGGCTGAACAGGCAGGGAGCTGGGTAACAGTTAGAAGGGATAGAGGGAAGAAGTATAGGAAGGCTGGTTCAGAACCGGCATTATTGGAGCACGACAGATCCTCTGACCGCCGGGGGAGTGTATGCTCCAGTAATGAGGGGGAGGGGGGAAGTGTAGGGCAGGCTAGACAGGTCCTGGTAGTGGGTGACTTTATTATTAGGGGGACAGACAGGGCAATCTGTCACAAAGACCGGGATCGCCGAACGGTGTGCTGCCTCCCTGGCGCTCGAGTACGGTACATCGCGGATCGGGTTGACAGGTTACTGGGTGGGGCTGGCGAAGACCCAGCGGTCATGGTCCACATTGGCACCAATGACAAAGTGAGTGGTAGATGGAGGGTCCTTAAAAATGATTTCAGGGATCTAGGTAGGAAGCTTAGGGCAAGGACCTCCAAGGTAGTTTTCTCAGAAATATTACCAATCCCGCGAGCCACACAGGAGCGCCAACGGGAGGTTAGGGAGGTGAATAAGTGGCTAAAGAGTTGGTGCAAGGCAGAAGGGTTTGGGTTCATGGAGAACTGGGCCGACTTCGCTGTCGGCTACAGGCTCTACCGTAGGGACGGGCTGCACCTCAATGGGGAGGGTGCAGCGGTGCTGGGGAAGAAGATGGCTAATAGGTTGGAGGAGTTTTTAAACTAGAGACGGGGGGGGGAAACCAAGGAAATAGGTGGGATGTGAGGCAAGCAAGGGGGAAGGGGAGAAGTGAATATAATGAGGGTGGAGAGGGGGGTGGGGATAGTACAGTTAGATCGTTAGAGAAGAATAGGATGCTAAATAACCCCAAAGTTTTATCTTGCATGCTGACCAACGCAAGAAGCCTGACCAATAAGGCGGATGAGCTGCAGGCGCTTTTATCGGAGGAGAGGTATGACATCGTAGGTATAACAGAGACTTGGCTAGATGATAGCTACGACTGGGCGGTAAATTTAACAGATTATAGTTTATTTAGAAGGGACCGGAAACAGGGGAAGGGCGGAGGAGTCTGCTTATATGTAAAGTCACGTCTAAAGCCCAGACTAAGGGAAGATATAGGAGAGGGAGAAGAGGGGGTCGAGTCCATGTGGGTAGAGATAGAGGGGGCAAAAAATAATAATAAAATATTACTGGGGGTCTGCTATAAGCCACCCAATATAACAGAGGAGAATGAGAAACTGCTATTAGGACAAATAGACAAAGTAGCAAAACATAATGAGGTGATTGTAATGGGGGACTTCAACTACCCGGATATTGACTGGGAAACAGAAACCTGTAGATCGCAGAAAGGAAAAAGGTTCTTGACAAATATCAAGGATAATTATCTCTCCCAACTAGTGCAGGAACCAACGAGAGGGAAGGCCGTGTTGGACTTAATATTGACTAATAGGCCTGATAGAATAACTGAGGTACAGATAGGGGGGCACCTAGGTAATAGCGATCATAATATTATCAATTTCAAAATGCCCTTCAGTAGGGTTATCAATAAGGGAACAACTAAAACATTAAACTTTAGGAGGGCGAAGTTTGATCAGCTGAAAGAAAACCTTCAACTTATAGACTGGGACAAAGTT
Source organism: Phyllobates terribilis (assembly GCF_046119375.1). Lineage (NCBI taxonomy): Eukaryota > Metazoa > Chordata > Amphibia > Anura > Dendrobatidae > Phyllobates > Phyllobates terribilis. The sequence continues at coordinate 178,786,476 of NW_027362765.1, forward strand.
CTTAATCAAAGGAATACGAATAGTAAATGGGAAACCTTCAAAATAATTCTGAATACTCAGTGCGAGAGGTATATACCGTATGGGAATAAAAGGGCCAGAAATAAGAGGAAACCAATATGGTTGAACAAGAACGTAAAAGGGGCGTTAAATAGCAAAAAAGAGGCATTCAAGAGATTAAAACAGGAAAACAGTAAGGAGGCACTAATGTGTTACAAGGAAAAAACGAGAACCTGCAAAAAACAAATAAAAATAGCGAAGGAGGAAACAGAGAGACGTATTGCTAGGGAAAGTAGATCAAATCCCAAACTGTTCTTTACGTATATAAATAGTAAAAGGATTAAATCGGATAATATTGGACCGATAAAAAGTGATGAAGGCAAAATCATAGAGAAAGATGAGGATAAAGCTAATCTATTAAATAAATTTTTTTCGTCAACTTTCACAAAGGAAAAAGAACTAACAGGAGAAATGAGAAGTGACAAGCTTAATCCTCCACTAAGTATGACAAATCTAACCCAAGCTGGGGTACAGAAACGCCTCAGTAACATTAAAATAAACAAATCACCAGGACCTGATGGCATACACCCACGGGTACTAAGGGAACTAAGTAATGTGATAGACAGACCGTTATATCTTATATTTAAGGACTCTGTTGAGACTGGGTCTGTACCACTTGATTGGCGACAGGCGAATGTAGTGCCAATATTCAAAAAGGGAGCGAAAAGTGACGCCGGAAACTATCGGCCGGTGAGTCTGACGTCCGTTGTGGGCAAAATTTTTGAAGGCTTTATTAAGAGGCAATCATGGAGCATCTTGATGCTAATAATCTATTAACCCCGAACCAACATGGATTCATGAGGAATCGCTCCTGCCAAACAAACCTGATTGACTTCTACGAGGAGGTTAGCTCTCGAGTAGATCAGGGGGAACCAGTGGATGTCGTGTATCTCGACTGCTCAAAAGCGTTCGATAGCGTGCCATATAATAGGTTGGTATACAAAATGAGAATGATGGGGCTAGGGGAAAATGTCTGCAAGTGGGTAGCTAACTGGCTAAAGGATAGAAGGCAGAGGGTGGTTATAAATGGAATATACTCAGATTGGGTAAGCGTCACTAGTGGGGTACCACAGGGGTCTGTACTAGGCCCAATGTTATTTAATATCTTTATTAACGACATAGTCAACGGGATAAATAGTAAAATATCAATATTTGCAGATGACACAAAGTTATGTAAAACAATTAATACAAAAGAGGACAGTGCAGACCTACAGAGGGATTTGGATAAGCTGGGTAGGTGGAGCATTAAATGGCAAATGAGGTTTAACGAGGAGAAATGTAAGGTCATACATATGGGAAGGAAAAATGGAAGTCACCAGTACTCACTGAATGGGAAATCATTGGGGAATTCAGAGATGGAGAAGGACTTGGGCATCTTGATTGATAGCAAACTAAATTGGAGTGCCCAAAGTCAGGCGGCTGCTGTAAGGGCAAACAGGGTAATGGGATGTATCAGAAGAGGTATAGCTGCAAAGGATGAGAACATTGTTCTTCCACTGTACAAAGCACTGGTCAGACCACACTTGGAATACTGTGCTCAGTTATGGGCCCCAATATATAGAAAGGATAGAAATGAGCTTGAAAAGGTACAAAGGAGGGCAACAAAATTAATAAAGGGAATGGAGGGACTGCAATACCCAGAGAGGTTGGCAAAACTAGGACTATTCAGCCTGGAAAAGAGAAGGTTGAGGGGAGACATAATAAATGTGTACAAATATGTTAAGGGACAGTATAGAGACCTTGCCCGGGATTTGTTCAAAAGGAGGAATATTACGGTAACAAGAGGGCACTCACTAAGACTGGAAGAGAAAAGGTTTCAGCACCAGCATAGGAAGGGGTTCTTTACGGTAAGAGCAGTGAGAATATGGAATTCACTGAGTGAGGAGACGGTAATGTCGGATTCACTACACCAGTTCAAGCGGGGACTGGATGCATTTCTAGATACCAGGCAGATTTCAGCATATACTTAAAAATAAAATAAAATAGTAGGTTGATACAGGGATTTATTCTGACTGCTGGTTTCAGAGTCGGGAGGGAATTTTTCCTCAGGTGAAGATTGGCCAAATCATTTGGGGTTTTTGCCCTCCTCTGGATCAACTTTAGCAATTACAGAACTAACAGGTCGAACTTGATGGACGCAAGTCTTTATTCGGCTTTACTAACTATGTAATACCCTGAGGGGAGGTAGTGTGAATGGCTTCCCACCCTCTTTGCCATTCACAAAAAACTACACCCATTAAGTGAGTTAACCCCCAGCATATAACATGCTGGCAGAAAGTTTGTAGATTTCAGTTCACACAGGCTAGCAGCCGGTGTGACACATACCTCCCCTCATATATAACACCAGTGACTCTGTCACATATCCCCCCCCTCTGCCCAAAGCCACGGGTTTGGGCACCTTCAGATACCAGACAAGGAATTCTAGAGAGGGTATCAGTGTTTCCGTGTAACTTCCCTGGCCTATGCTCCACGTGAAAGTTAAAGTCCTGAAGACCTAGGAACCTTCTAGTTACCCTGGCATTTTTACCCCTCTTTTCCCTCACCCATCTCAAAGGGGCACGGTCTGACACCAATTTAAACTTCCGGCCTAGTAGTTAAGATTTTAGTGTATCTATGGTCCACTTTATGGCTAAACACTCTTTTTCTACTATTGTGTAGGTCTTCTCGCAGGACAAAAGCTTCCGGCTCAGATAGAGAATGGGATGTTCTTCCCCATTTATCTCTTGAGAGAGTACGGCTCCTAGACCAACCTCTGAAGCGTCTATGTGGACCACAAACTCTTTCTCAAAATTTGGTGCGACCAGGACCGGCTGCTTACACAGTGCTAGCTTCAACTGTTAAAACGCGGACTCTGTTTCCTCCGTCCACTTCACCATGGTTGATCTGGTGCCTTTCAGTAGATCCATCTGTGGCGTGGCCATCATGGAAAAATTTGGGATAAACCGCTGGTAATATCCCACCATTCCCAGGAACACTCTCACCTGCTTCTTGGAGAGCGGTTGCAGCCAAATCTGGATTGCCTCCACTTTATTGACTTGTGGCTTTATTTCGCCTCTCCCAACAACAAAGCCCAAGTACTTGGCCTCCACTTTTCCAATGGCACATTTCTTCAGATTTATAGTAAATCCCGCCTTCCTCAGAGCATCCAGAACGGCCTGTAGTTTAGGTAGATGACTAGCCCAGTCTGGGCTAAAGACTACAATGTCGTCAAGGTAGGCTGCAGCATACTTCTTATGTGGGGCTAGGATCCGATCCATAGACCTCTGGAAGGTGGATAGGGCCCTCTGTAGTCCGAAAGGCATCCGAGTGTCTTGAAAGCACCCATCAGGTGTCGAGAAAGCCGTCTTCTCCTTGGCTGTCTGGGAAATGGGGATCTGCCAATAGCCCTTCGTCAGGTCAAGGGTGGTGATATACCTCGCTGGTATATGAGCTAGTCGACTCGGGGCATCGGGTATGTGTCGCACTTGGACACCTCATTCAGCCGGCAATAGTTGTTACAAAACCTCCACTCTCCGTTGGGTTGTGGCACGAGGACGATTGGGCTCGACCAGCCACTCTTTGACTCCTCTATCACACCGAGGTCTAAAATCATCTTTCACCTTGTCCGAGATCACTTCCCGGCATGCTTCGGGAATCCGGTAAGGCTTCAGATTCACTCTTACATGTGGCTCTGTTAGCACGTCATGCTCTACCACCTGAGTATGTCCCGGCAACTCTGAGAACAGGTCACGATTCTGCTCTAGCAGTTCTTGACACTGTTGCTTCTGGGCCGGAGATAGAGTCTCTGCTATAGTGACCTCTTCCACCTTGCCTTCGGGAGCGGCTCCCAGACAAGGAGTTTGCACAGGTTCGAGGTCCCGCCACGGCTTGAGCAAGTTCACATGGTACACTTGGTGCGGATTTCTTCGGCCAGCCTGGTGGACTTTATAATTAATTTTGCTGACTTTCTCCACCACCTCGTACGGACCTTGCCATTTGGCCAGGAACTTGCTCTCGACGGTAGGGATTAGCACCAAAACATGGTCCCCAGGCTGGAACTGCCTCAGCCTCGCTGATCGGTTATAGACCCTTGCCTGAGCTTCCTGCGCCTGGAGGAGATGCGTTTTAATGATCGGCATCACTTTCGCTATTCTTTCCTGCATCAGGGCGCCATGTTCAATGATGCTCCAGTGTGGCGTAACCTCGGATTCCCAGGTTTCCTTAGCAATATCCAGGAGCCCTCGCGGATGTCGTCCATAATATAGCTCAAACGGAGAAAAGCCCGTAGAGGCTTGTGGGACCTCCCTTACCAAGAAGTGCAGGAATGGCAGAAGGTAGTCCCATTCACATCCATCCTTCTCTACGACCTTCTTGAGCATCGCTTTCAGGGTCTTATTAAAGCGCTCTAATAGGCCGTCTGTCTGCGGATGGTAAACAGAGGTTCAAAGCTGGGTGATCAGGAGGACCTTGCACTGCTCCTTCATTACCTTGCTCATGAACGGGGTCCCTTGATCCATTAGGATTTCCTTCGGCAGACCGGTCCTGGCAAATATATGGACAAGATCCCTGGCTATGCATTTGCTCGATGAGTTCCTTAGCGGTACCGCTTCCGGATACCGGGTCGCATAGTCCATGATCACCAGAATGTATTGGTGGCCTCGGGCTGATTTGACTAAGGGCCCTACTAGGTCCATAGCAATCCTCTCAAAGGGGACCTCTATCACCAGTAGTGGAACTAATGGACTACGAAAGTGGGAAGAGAGAGCGGTTATTTGGCAGGTGGGGCAGGACCTACAATAGTCTAGAATTTCTCGGTAACACCCTGGCCAATAAAACCTTCTCAATATCCTCTCCAGTTTTCTCGACCCCTAGGTGTCCCCCCAGAACATGTGAATGGGCCATATCTAGTACCTTCCGTCTGTATGGCCCCGGCACTAGCAGCTGTTCCACTATCTCACCGCCCCTTAGTTTGGCCACCCGATATAACAACTCCCCCTGAACTGCAAAGTAGGGGAACCTGGTGTCAGCCCCCGGCTCTTGAGCAACCCTATTACATACGGTGACCTGGTCAAACGCCCCCTTTAAGGACAGGTCTCAAACTTGAGCAGTCCGAAAGTTCTCTCCGGACACATCTAACTCAGGAAGGTCAGCCTCCTCGGTCATCGTCTCACCCTCATCGCCGGCTAGGACGCACAGAGGGAACTCATCCACTTGAGACTGCATTGGGGGTTCTTCCCCAGGGACCTGGCTTTTTGCCACGCTACTTAGTCCGGATCCCTTTCCCCACAAGTCCCAAAACAAAGCAAAATCATGGCCCAGTATGACGGGATGAATCAGGTCCTTAACCACCCCGACCTCGTGGGACTGGGCACCACAGTCTGTTCCACTGTCACTGTGGCCATGGGGTAGTCCTTGGCGTCCCCATAGATGCACTGAACGCCCACAGTTTTGTAAGGGACCAACTGGTGGGGAAGGGTAGCTCTGATGAAGGTCACCAGACTCCCAGAGTCTAACAGTCCAAGCACCCTTACTCCATTAATGGAGACGGCACACGCTTTCGGCCCCTCACTGGGTCGACAGTCCACACTGCTGGCTGGATAAGCAAAATAGGAACACCGTCTGCCTAGACTGCAGTCCATGGGCTCAAGAGACATATGACACCGGGCGGCTACGTGTCCAGGGTTGTGACACCGCCATCAAACTACACTGTGTGCAGAATTATTAGGCAAGTTGTATTTTAGTGGATTATTTTTATTATTGATCAACAACTATGTTCTCAATCAACCCAAAAGACTCATAAATATCCAAGCTTAATATTTTTGGAAGTTGGAGTGTTTTTTTTTTTAGATTTGGCTATCTTAGGAGGATATCTGTTTGTGCAGGTAACTATTACTGTGCTAAATTATTAGGCAACTTAATAAAAACCAAATATAATCCCATCTCCCTTGTTTATTTTCACCAGGTAAACCAATATCAGTGCACAAAATTTAGAAATAAACATTTCTGACATGCAAAAACAAAAACCAAAAAAATTAGTGATCAATATAGCCACCTTTCTTTATGATGACACTCAACAGCCTTACATCCATAGATTCTGTCAGTTGCTTGATGTGTTTTCGATCAACATTGCGTGCAGCAGCCACCACAGCCTCCAAGACACTGTTCCGAGAGGTGTACTATTTTCCCTCCCTGTAGATCTCACATTTTATGATGGACCACAGGTTCTCTATGGGGTTCAGATCAGGTGAACAAGGGGGTCATGTCATTATTTTTTCTTCCTTTAGACCTTAACTGGCCAGCCACGCTGTGGAGTAGTTGGATGCATGTGATGGAGCATTGTCCTGCATGAAAATCATGTTTTTCTTGAACGATACCGACTTCTTCCCGTACCACTGCTTGAAGAAGTTGTCTTCCAGAAACTGGCAGTAGGTCTGGGAGTTGAGCTTCACTCCTTCCTCAACCCAAAAAGGTCCCACAAGTTCATCTTTGATGATACCAGCCCATACCAGTACCCCACCTCCACCTTGCTGGCTTCTGAGTCGGAGTGGAGCTCTCTGCCCTTTACTGATCCAGCCTCTGGCCCATCTGGCCCCACAAGAGTCACTCTCATTTCATCAGTCCATAAAACCTTTGAAAAATCAGTCTTAAGATATTTCTTGGCCCATTCTTGACGTTTTATTTTATGTTTCTTGTTCAAAGGTGGTCATTTTTCAGCCTTCCTTACCTTGGCCATGTCCCTGAGTATTGCACACCTTGTGCTTTTTGATACTCCAGTAACGTTGCAGCTCTGAAATATGGCAAAACTGGTAGCAAATGGCATCTTGGCAGCTTCACGCTTGATTTTCCTCAATTCATGGGCAGTTATTTTGCGCCTTTTTTGGCCAACACGCTTCTTGCGACCCTGTTGGCTATTTGCATGAAACGCTTGATTGTTTGGTGATCACGCTTCAAAAGTTTGGAAATTTCAAGACTGCTGCATCCCTCTGCAAGACATCTCACAATTTTATTAGTTGCCTAATAATTAAGCACACCTTATATAGGGTGTTGATGTCATTAGTCAACATCCCTCCTCATTACAGAGATGCACATCACCAGATTTACTTAATTGGTAGTTGGCTCTCAAGCCTATGAAGCTTGGAGTAGGACAACATGTATAAAAAGCATCATGTGATCAAAATACTCATTTGCCTAATAATTCGGCACACAGTGTATATCCTTAACAACAGTCCTTGCAGCACCTTCAGTGGAAGTGGGACGCCCCCCAGTTATGGCTCTAAACCCCTTCCGCGGTGAACCTGCCCCCTTTTGGGTATCCCAGTATGGGGAAGTAACTATATCCGGTTTCTCCAGGGATTTCTCAACCACCTGGTACCTCTCTATCAGGCCGATGAAGTCGTCTACATTCTGGGGATCGTCCTGGGCAACCCAAGTCTGTACCGACTTGGGAAGGGAGTGCATGAATCTATCAATCACCACCCGCTCAACCATCTGGGCCAGAGTGGAGGACTCTGGCTGCAACCACTTCTGAACGAGATGCAGTAGGTCAAACATCTGCGAACGAGGGGATTTGTCACCGGCATACGCCCAGTGGTGGACTCGTTGGGCTCTCAACTCCATATTCACTCCTAGGCATGCCAAGATATGTTTTTAGTTTGGCATATTCCTTGGCATCCTGCAGAGCCATAATGCCAGTCATAATATGCCTTTTGGGGTTCACCCGACAAATATGGAGCTAGAACTTCTGCCCACTGTTCTCTCCCGATCAGCCACCCTCTCAAAGACTGTCAGAAAGGCTTCAACATCATCCCCGGGGGTCATCTTCAGCATGGCCCGTCATACTGCCTTCCTGACGTGTGAGTCATCAGTCGGCCCTGGGGGTGAGGCGGTTGCTCTGCCCTAGATGGCGTCCGCTAGAATCTGCATCTGCTGTTGCTGCTCCTGCTGGTGCGCCTTTTGCTGCAACTGGATCTATTGCAGCAAAAGTTTGGTTGTTTCCTGATGCGGCTGCTGCATGCTCGGCTGACTCTGAAAGTGTTGTTGGTGCTGCGCTTGTTGGCTTTCAAGCAGGTGTTTGAGGAGCTCCTCCATGCTGCAGGACATCTCTGGCTGGCTGACGGCCTTCACCCAGGACACCAACTGTTCTCTGTAGCAGGTACATGTGTTCCTGGAATCTTGCCAGCACTCTCACACCAACTGTGGTAAAGCGACTTGCTCGGCTCTCGCAGAGGCAGACACAGGACACACGTCTCGGGTTAACTTCCTGCTGGTTTATTTAAACGGGATAAGCTCCAGCAGAGTTCCACAAAAATAAACAGGCCATCTCCGGGGTAATGGAAAACAAAAAGATAAAGTATAACAGAGTCAATTAGCGAGCGAGGCTTCGCCCGGTTAGCACAATGAAGTCTCGCCGAAAACCAGTCCTTCGGTGTTGCTCTCTGGCTTCAACCAACACAGCCTGGAGACTTCCCTCTCCAAACCACACACTCCAGAAACAAACAGTGACTGAGCATTTAAACTCGCTCAGCCACACCCTGAGGGGAGGTAGTGTGAATGGCTTCCCACCCTCTTTGCCATTCACAAAAAAACACCCCTTTAAGTGAGTTAGCCCCAGCATATAACATGCTATCAGAAAGTTTGTAGGTTTCAATTCACACAGGCTAGCAGCCGGAGTGACACATACCTCCCCTCCTATATAACACCAGTGACGCTGTCACAGTACATATAGCACTTTATTGACAAGTCCAGCAATACCATTACATGGCCAGTGTGTTTGTTCTGTACAGAGAAATCAGCAATTGAATTGATATGCAAATGAGGCTGTAGATCTGAAGCCTCTGTCACTCCAGCTCTATCACCTGCCTCCTCCAGCTTGACTAAAAGCCTCTAAACTGGGCTGTAAATAGAGCTGGAGTGACAGAGGCTTCAGATCTACAGCCTCATTTGCATATCAATTCAAATGCTGATTTCTCAGTAACCGAGAAATGGACTGGCCATGTAAAGGTATTACTGGACTTGTCTTTGAAAAAGTTACATCTGCATATAGTTTGGGATGTGTATTAAGAGATTTGTCTTAATACTTTCTAAGGGGAGGCACTAAGGTTCCATTATTTGTTTGAATGGGGAAATATTACTGGGTTAAGGGTTGCAATACTTGCTATGCCCCAGGTAACCCATGCTACGCCACTGTCCTGGAGCTGTCATGATGCCATTGCAGCAATCATTGTTAAAGGGAAGCTGTCAGCAGGTTTTTGCTACCTCATACGAGAGCAGCCTGATATAGGCAAAAATACCCTGAATCCAACAATGTATCATTTAGATTATTGGGTGCAGCCGTTCTCATATAATCAGAGCTTTTAGATTTAGAGTGAAGCAGAGCTGAGAAAGCTAACCCCGCCCACACCAGGCTCTCTGTATGTAAAAGGTCTATAAACAGTGAGCTGCTTATCACAGGAGGGGGTGTGTCGAACCAGAGCTCACTCAGCAGCTAGTCACAGCGATGATAAGCTACTGGTGCTAAAACAATCATTGCAAGCAAACAAATTATCGGAGCTTGATGAGAGGCATCGCTGAAATCTACGTTTTAACCCCTACAGCATGCTGTCTTCAGATTACATAGCAAAAACCTGCTGACAGATTTCCTTTAAAGCACACATCAAACTCTGGCCTGCAGGGTGAGAATATTTGGCCCATGAAGCCAGGCGGGGCCATTCTTATTTATCGAGAAGTATGTGGGGCCATTATACTGTATGGAGCACTATGTGGGGCCATTATACTGTATGGAAGGCAATGCAGGGCCCATTATACTCTATAGATGAGAGGGGACATTATACTGTATAGAAGACAATGCAGGGCCCATTATACTATATGGAGGACTCTTTGGTGCCCATTATACTGTATGGAGGACTTTGTGGGGTCCATTATACTATATGGAGGACTATGTGGGACCCATTATTCTGTATGGAAGAATATGTGTGGCCCATTATACTGTATGGAGGACTTTGTGGGGTCCATTATACTGTATGGAGGGCTGTGTGGGGATTACAGTTGGAGAATCATACTGTCATGGGGTAACCATACTTTGCCAGGTGGTTGGTGGGGGTACACTAGGGTCATCACACTGTGCGTGTGGAGTGTACTGTGGGAGAATTCATTGTGGGAGTGTCTTACGTTGTTTGGGGGGCATTTTTGTTGGCATCATACTTTATTATCTGTATTATTCAAGGTTTTTTAGCCTTTATTATTAGTTATTTAAATTAGGCCATATGCTTTTTACTGCTCTTGCATAACAAATTATATTATTCCAATATGCTAAGATCTATTAATTAAAATGTACTTTGTTAGTGGGACAACCCCTTTACGTTTATTTCCATATGAAAAGGTTCATCATATTTGATGATAAGGAAAAACATCATCAATTGTAGACATTTTTTAATAAACATCAAGGTTGGCCTGCGACTTTGTATAAATTTTTAATTTTGTCCCTTTGTTTATTCGAATTTAACATTCCTGCTTTAAAGAGTTTGTCCCTCTTTGGACAAAAGTCTGCAGTCTCTCTATGTGACAGCAGACTCTTGACAGCATGCAGTGCTCACACTGTTACGATTCCCTGATATTCCTGATGTGAGCGAGCGGTTATATGGCCTCTTCTTTGCGGTTTGCATACTGGCGGTCACATGGCCTCTTTTTTTGCGGTTTGCATACTGGCGGTCACATGGCCTCTTCTTTGCGGTTTGCATACTGGCGGTCACATGACCTCTTCTTTGCGGTTTGCATACTGGCGGTCACTTGACCTCTTGTTTGCGGTTTGCATACTGGCGGTCACATGACCTCTTGTTTGCGGTTTTCATACTGGCGGTCACATGCCAAATTGTGTCACCCGGCTTCTCTCAATAGAAGAGGACAAAGAGTAGCACTGGAGACAAGTGGTCACAAGTATGCAAATCGCATTCACCTGGTCACGTGACCGCTCGCTTGCAGTGGGAATACCAGGGAAGTGTGACAGTGTGAGCACTAACACTATTCTGCATTTCCATAGAGAGAATGAAAATGTTTGTCCAATGCCTGAAATGCTATCCAAAGCCTGGACAACCCCTTTAAGGAAATGCCATGCATTAGGGGAATGACACTGTTAAGGGCTACAAAAAGGGAAGTGTGCCCGCAAACAGCACAAGCTGCTCCCTATATATTATGATTGTACTTGTTTCAGTCAGGGCAAACATCGAATAGCATTACCTCAGTCACTACCATGTCCAGCAGCTGCAGTCTCACATTGTATTCACATACTACCAGCAGCTCCTATGTCAAACACATTGCCAACCACAAGATGGCGGCCGCAGTCTCGTCCTCAACCTACACCACAGAGGTGGAGGCGGATGCAGCGCAGCTCACCTCGGAAGTGTTTAGATTCAGCATGGAATGAAGAGACCGGGGCTGTAGCCACAAGTAAACTCCCTGTTGTCACTATGGCAGCGCTCGTCAGATTAGGAGTAAGTAGTTGTGTGCTGAATACCCCCCAGCGGGGTTACTGAGTGGTATAGTCTGCTATATCTGCAGTGCTGTTAGTCGGGGCATATTAGACAAGACGGGGGTGGTCTGGTGCACATATAGAGATTTAAAGGTAGAGTGTGACACAAGGTGACCTCGTGCTCCTGTGTCCATCAGTCAGCTCTGAGATTCTACACTGGATATCTTATCTATCCTATCAAGCTGCTACTTGTAGTAATAGAATATGATATTATATAACATCTTATGTAACATACACTATAATCTACAGTTACATAATACAGGACGGACATTATTATATATGTTGTGTGTTTCTGTTTCCAAACCTTGCTAGACAGTGTTATATTCTCCTCCCCTAGATGCACGTTTCTTAGATATGCTCTGTATGGTCGCTGTCACCTCTCATTGTCCTTTTATATTCTGTGGACGTTTAGTCGTGCACGCAGGCATATTACGGGGTCCGTCCCGCATGCAGGCACAACACGGCTGCCATATTGTGCCTTTTAGATTGATACATAATTTTTCTTTCCACAGTCCGTTCTGGTCAGTGACTGATCAGGAAGTTTTCTGTTCTGCTGTACAATAATCTTTATTTTTATATAGCAGCAACATATTCTGCAGCGCTTTACATACATTGTCATGGCTGTCCCCATTGGGGCTCACAATCTAAATTCCCTATCAGTATGTCTTTGTAGTGTGGGAGGAAACCAGAGAAAACCCCCGCAAACACGGGAAGAACATACAAACTCCTTGCAGATGTCCTTGGTGGGATTTGAACCCAGGACCCCAGCGCTGCTAGGTTGCAGTACTAACCACTGAGCCACTGTGCTGCCCATGCCACTATATTGTGGCCCGTCGCTTTGGCGTATGTGACTAGCGCCCTACACAAACCTTATCTGTGTGCAGTTATAATACTGGGCAACCACCCCCTCCATGAGTGGTTGATGTGCGAGTGGTTGTTTCATCACTATTTTCCTCCTGTGTTGCTCCCTCCTCCACCTCGCTTTTTGGGCCGTCTGTGGCTGGCCCGCCGCTTTGGGGAATTACCTTTCTGCAGTATACGTAGTACTTTCACAACTTGCGCTGACATCTGCATTTCTACCATTATTACAATTCATAGCTTTTTCTTTTCATTTAACTTGAGAGGTGTGAAGATTTTTTGATGTTTCTAAGAAAAATGTTAATGGTATGACATCTTACTTAGAGCTATACTGCTAAAGGGCAAGTGTCCTGCATGATCTTGAGCCAAGATATGGAAACAATAGTGTTATTCTTTAAGCACAATTACGTAGTACTTAAAACTGTTAAAGGAGTTGTCCAGTACTTACATTAGTGGCCTATCCTTAGAATAGGTAATCAATATCTGATTTGTGAGGGTGCTGTTCCTGGTGCCGACCAGAAGCTCTCAGTTGGGGGGCTGCACAGCACAGCTCTGTTAACTGAACAGTGGTCCCGGCCAGGTACTGCACCTCTGCCCACTACTATGAAGGTGACGGAACTGTGCTGTTCAACTCCCCAACTGAGAGCTTTTGGTCGGCATCGGGAACAGCTGATTGGCGGGGGTGCTGGGTGTGGTACACTCACTGATCAGTTTTGGTGATCTATCCTAAGGGCACAGTCAGAAGGCTGTATAAATCGGACTGCAATGCACAGACTGGCCGGTGGCTCTACCTACCCGAGTGTGACGGCGTCATATATTTTTATGCAGCTGTCACACTTGGGTTGGGAGAGCTGCGGCCAGTCTAAGCATTTCGGTCCGATCTTGGTCTGATATATGTGGTCTTCTGACTACGCACTAAAGATATGCCATCAATGTAATAGTCCAGGACACCCACTCTAAGTTTAAGCTTGGGTTTAGGGGGTTTACAGAGTATTCTGCTCTACTATCAAACCAGTCTCCAGTGGGCCCCTAATGATTGGTGCTGAAAGTCATCATTACCATCATTTAAAAGGTTTTTTTTTTTAGGGAAAGAAAAAGGATCAAAGGGAGAAATTACATAAGTTAATAAAAGACGCATCACTGCCCTGATAAATCTTTTGGCATGCAGCGCCACTATTCCGGTGCTACCACCAGTTTTTGGTTACTGAAGTGCCATGATGCGTTCCCGGACCACCCGTGTGACCACTACAGGAACATTGGCCTCAGTGATGGGGTAGTGATGAGTACATATGTTCCCGAAGAGTCTTTCTTTTCTTAACATTGAATTTTTAAAAAAAAAAAACTCTTTAAAGCCACATGACATGAGGTTCTCATTCATCTAAATTGTACATGTTGCGTTTTTTTTTTTTTTAATAAAAGGATTCTGTGTAGCATTAGTGATGTGTTAATAAAATAATGAAAAGCTTTTATGCCTCGATGATCTCCGAATGCACATAAAGACTTGTCCAGGCTTCTACATGAATATAAGAAGAGCCTTGGGCCCTAATGTGACACTTCGATTGTTGGTTTATTAACACGCCATTTATGCATGATTGCTCAATAAAGAAAAGAACAGAGCGGCACGTATCAGAAGAGAGCAGTGCAAGAACTGGGACGTGAAGCCATCGAACTGTATATTTTTTGCCTTGATCACATATATGAGCGGATACAAAAACTGCCTATTTTGTGGAGCTGTTAATCTTGGCAATTTACTTAGGTGACTTGCACAGGGGTTTTCACCCAGCTCTCAGCACATCGCCCTGATCTTCTGTCTTAGCAGCTACATAACTCCACAGTTTTGTGCCATGAGCTTCCTGCGGTCCATCAGCTGGTGTAAGGCTATGTTCATAAAGATTTTTGAGGGACTTTTTTTGTAGCAGATTGTCTCCAAAATCCTCCTCAAAAACTGCTTCAATACCTCTAGGAAAACTGTTTCAATTCATTTTTATAACAAACTCACTTTACTGTTCATATAACGACTTTTTCTTTGGTTCTTTTTTTCTGAAGAGGTTTTGAAAACTCCTGCTGGGGGAAAAAAGTTTATCACTTCTTTGAAGTGGATTCCGAGGGAAACTTGGCAGTGTAAGTGTTCTCTGTCTGGTAGGCCTTAGGTAGCGTTCACACAGGCAATGCAGTTTTGGTTCAAACACATGCAGTTTTATTGCTTTCCACAGGTTGCTCAGCACCAAAACCAAATCATAAACATAAAACCCTGGCCATGGCCAGGCTCTAATTAACAGAACAGACCCTGGCTACTCATACAAGGATGAGCTAGCCCTGATACTGGCGATTCTCTGCATTTGGCCTGTGCATTTAATCATGATCACTTGTGTCAGTGCGGGCTCACCCGAACAGACAGTCCTTTCTCCCGGAGCAGACTTCATACACAATCTCACCATTTGCTATATCTCCTTCAACCTGAGCTCCGACAGCTTCCAGCGCCAAATAGAAGTGTTCAACTCCGGGCTAAGTTCACATTTTGGCTGATCACTCACCAGCAGCAAACTTAACTGCTTCATCCAGCAGACTGACACACCTCAGGAGACTGGCACTCCAAGACGCTACTTCATGCTTCTTAGAAAAATCCTGCAGGTGCATCTAATCAAGACACTGCAGAGCTGGGATTTAACCCTGTCCTTCCCAGCTATGCTACAGCAGTGTCTAATAAAAGGAGTGCATAAAACACCTAAAAGGCACCTGATAGCTGATGCATTCTGATCCATACTCTGAAACGCTGTGATGGTTCAGAGAGGAAATACTTTACAAACTACACGGGAGACTAGTTAGTTATACAGGTGGGTCCCTGGCAGCATCTCCTCATTTGCTCCCTTTGAGTGACAAGTCTCTCCCTGTATGTTTGTATAGGGAGAGACATGTCAGTTATTGGGAGAAGCCAACAGGGACCCGCTTGTCCTACTTGTCCCTCATGTGGCTCGGTCAATCATACAGAGCTGAAATCATGCAGCCATATATCAGCTGTCAGGTTCTCTTTTAGTGTTTTATGCAGCCTTTTGATTGTGTAGTGCATAGTTTCTCTCTCGAGCCTCTTCAAAGAAGTGACAAGTACTTTCTTTTTTTTTTGCTAAACTTTACCATAAGTAGATAAAACTCATAAACTTCTCATTTTTAGAAAACCGTCTATTTACCTTTTTATTTTTGTGTGTTTTTCTAGAACTTACAGGTACGAATATGTTCCCAGATTGCGGCTTGCAGTGCACTACAACACAGCGCAATACAAAATCTGTGGCCCAGATCATGTCCCAACACAAAAAAGGTGAGTGCATGGAAGAGTGCAAGACTGTTTGTTTGAAACACCTAGCAGTAGACTCCATGGGAATACCTTTGATTTCTCTTATAAATAAATGTTCTTATATTAAGCAAACAGAAATATTTTTTATTTATTTTAAACTCTTTGAACACCATTTTATAGTTTAAGTAAAAATGGTAAGGCTGTCCTATAAACAAGACCTGTGTTCTGCTCGAAACGCGTAGGTAATTTTTTTCACACATTTTCGGGTCTGTACCCACGATGCGTTTTTCAAGCATTTTTGCTGCGGAATTTTTGCAGCGTAAACGCTTGTAAAACGCTTGGTAATCCTTCTCCCATGGTCCCCAATGTAAATCCACGGAATTTTCCGCAGTGTTTTTGATGTGCTGAAAATTCCGCAGCATGTCCATTATTTGTGCGTTTACGCATGCGGAATTGCCTTCTCAATGCATTAGCAAACGCAAGGCAATTCCGCATGTGCAAAACGCTTCAAAAACGCGTGTCAAATTCCGCACGCGTTTTTCCGGGCAAGGACATGCAGACATGAAGCGGAAATTTCCCGCTTCATTTCTGCATCGTGGGCACATAGCTTTAAAGTTTGCCAATTTATGTGTCTTCGGAAGATGTAAATAAAGTATTGGAAGCTTTTAATCTCAAGTGCTGGGCTTTTGCTTCTCTAAGGCCTTGTGCAGATTAACATCAAGTGTTCGCAACTGTCCAGAAATTCATGGACAGTCTGTAAAAATTTTTTTTCTTTTTTTGAGTCTGATATTGAGCAGGTAAAAAATGAATGTAATTATCATTTTTCAGCTTACAGTGAATACAGGTAATACGCTCTTAATATCATTGTATTAATCTAGATACATGTGTTACTTAGAATCTTGATCATTCATTATGGCTTTTCAGTAGGTGTGAAAAAAAACAAAACGTCTGTCCGTGATTTGTTGCCCAAAAACGAGAACACTTTAGGTTGACAAATCTGCTTCCATCGTGAACAGAAGCAATGCCTGTTGGACAACATATTTAAGTAGCGTCCAGAGGACTATATTGGCTTATATTAGGGTTTGTCTTAGCTCCGTTGCGACTTCTTTAGTGTTGACATAAATAATAACTCTCTACGCTGCTCTTTTTTTTGTCGACAAAACTGTCAGAACCCCAGAAGGAAGGTCCCCATGGCACTGTCACCAGAGCACAACGCTGTAAACTGTTACTCCTATTTGACTTGAAGTCTATTAAGTTGTATAGTTAGTGGTCCTCCGAATTTGCATTCACAGTTATGCAGACTGCTGAGCTCATGTGCCGCTGAATCCCTTGCTTTTTAGTGCCCCTACATATATTCTGTTGGTGATTCACATTCTGAATAGTGTAGGCACTGTAGAGTTATTTTATGTAGAAAGACTTAAATATTCCAGAATACATCGTATACACTAAATAAAAACATTCAAAATTCACCAGATTGCACAAATACTGAGTACATACATAACAAATAGATCTCTTAGATCTGATTAGACTGGTGTACTTACTTTGAAAGTTCATGTCAGAATGGCATTATTATCCTTATATGAAAGTGTTCATTTAATGAGTCCATGTGTATTCAATTTCCATCAACTCCTCCTGACTGGCAGCTGCAGCTTGTGTTGAACAGTGTGAGATCTCAGCAGCCAGAGGGACACCGAGGAGCTTTCAATCGGGCTAGCTGGGCCGAGATTAAAAGTATTATATAGCTATGGAATTTCTGGAAATTCCATGGCTATATAATCCTGGAATCTCAAGTTAAGTTCACTAGTGTCAACATATCTAAGAGAATTTATACATATACTCTAAAATCTGGTAATGGACCCACTTTAAATTGTACGAGGTATGTCTCTTGATAAGCTTGTTGAGTTATTCTAGTATTGTCCCTCAGAAATCTGAATGGGGCTGTGAACTATTTTAAAAGCAGTTATTTGAGATAAGTAATGCAAAGTATATAAATTTGAATATTTAATTTTTTTATGTTAACATGTCTTCTTACATACTTTAAAGAATAATATATAAGGACATTTTGATAAATGGTACATGTCATAAAGTGATGCAACAGCACTAGGATAGGCAATCGCTGCATTTTCGGTGGGCTTCAAACGTCAGGAACTTCTACCAATTTTGAGAAAGTATGGGTCTTAGCATTGATTCATCACTGCAATCCCTTCACAGTTTTTTTCTCTGCACATTTTATGCGGGCAACTTGACAATTAGATGTACTTGTGCTGCTGTTCCCCTGTACTGTAGGTGGCCTTGCACCACTGTACAGGAAATGACTGCGGGCCTTTCATTTTCATGGTCCCATTAGGTAAGGTCCTCACCAATCAAGGGATCATTTTGAAATTGGACTACCCCTATATTTAATATCCCACAAGTCTAGTGGGTCCATAGATGCTGTTAAGAGAAAACAGGCTGACGGTCATCAGTGGAATACAGGTTGCCATTTCAAAGCCCACTTCTGAATATTGAATCATGTACTACTTTGCAGGTTATTATTATCCTGTAGTCATTCATGGTATTTTTCTCAAGGTTGTAAACTTGCTGTCACCCGTTCCCAAAATACACTGATCTCAAATGTCTCAGTATGGTGCTTCTTGCATATATGCCCTCTTTAACTAGGCATCTTTACTTGCCCAATGTGCCAGCTCTTTTACTTAATAAGACACTCTGATACATGCGATCGTATAGAAAATGGCAAGAGATTCCCAGCTGTGTTTATTGTAGAGCACTAGCTGAGATCCTGGTGGAAGTATGGCTGTGGCATAATGCCTCAATGATCCCCAGATGTTTTTCAAATGACACTTAATCAGCCAAAGGTACATAAATACAGGAGAAAATGTTTCATAAATCACTGTAAAAGTCAGCTGCAAAATTTCAGCATTGAAGTTATTTTAGAGGAAATTCCAGTCCCCGTTGTTTATAAAATTATCCTATGTTAGTAATGTAAATTATCTCCAAAAGTGCAGGAGCGTAATGCAAGTGAGCCATCGAAGCATGAAAATTCCGAGAGTGCACAATACACGCAGCATGGTGCAATCAGTGCTTGCCAACGTTCTGGCACTTGAAGCCAGCGCAGACAGTAATGTAGTGGACGGTGACCTATATATCATGGGTTGCTGTGCTGCGAGCTTACCAGGTACCCACAGAGAGTGTTTTGATATTGAAAGGCTTGTTGGCAGCAGTTGGGGCACGGCATGCAACTATGGAACAGTCTACCATTGTGGCAGCTATTCATTTTTTACAGACGCTGTCTTCCACATTTAAACCACAGACCGTAAAGAGACCTGGCAGCGAGGATACTGGCTGGATCTCTGCTATTTCAATGTACCGTCTGTGGTTCACAAAGCAGATATGGATTTGCTACTTTTAATATTTGATGCCCTTATTTTTCTGTCTTGCACATTGCTCACAGAGATGGGGAAACCATGGCCTTTTATCTATTTATTCTCAGTTTCCAGAGCTTCACTGGATTGTTAGCTGAAAAGAAGCAAATTCTTACATGCATGAGCCATAGTCCGTTAATTAAGCCCTTCCCTTTTGTGATGCCATGAATTTTATGGTGCATTTTTTTTACCTACTAGTTTGTAAAGTGGGCATATGGATTAAGATTTTGAAAAAGTGGGCACGTGAATGTAGGAGACAAAATTAAAAAATAAAAATCCTGGAAGAACAGTGGTGAGATGTGAGTGTTTGCACGGTCAGACACAGCCATTATACAGTAGACAGCAGGGACACATTTTTATTTAAACACATCCAATTGTGAAAGTTATTATTATTTCAAGATTTAATTATTAAAATTTACTTTTGTTTGTGGGAAAACCCCTTTAACTATGAAAATTTTTGTAAAATTATGTGTAGAGAGACCCTGTGGTGAGGGAGTCGTCTGAGAAATCAGAAGAATTGTGGAAATTTAGTGTATGACCACCTTCTGCCATCTTCTATTCGCCAAGCAGGATGCGGCAGACCCCCATGATAAAGGCGGGGGCAACACAGGTGCTCGCAACCCACGCCAAGGGTCATCATAATTTGAGAGTCCCTACGCTAAAATTAAAAACATCTCACAGAAATGCACCACACCTATCTGTGTGACTCGCATATCTGCCAATTCATGGAGGCGGTGGCTGTCACATCAGTATTTCGCTTCTGTGCAGCCCCTGCCTTTATCATGGGGGTCTGCCACATCCTGCTTGTGCTTTGGTAATCTGACCTGGTGTTGGTAAGGCTGTTCTTTTCTGTGATGTTTTTTTGAATTCTTGACCTTTTCTGTGAGATGTTTTTAATTTTAGCGTAGGGACTCTCAAGTTATGACGACCCTTGGCGTGGGTTGCAAGCTTGTATATTTTGGCCAAAATATCAACCAATACCTCATGTAATATATTTATCTTATACATTATTTTTCATCATTTTATTGCACATTTTCCATTTTTTGCAAGATGCGGCCAGGCCCTTTATTGTTGGTTGGGTGAAGTGGGGTGCATATATATAGTGCCGTGCAGCCCGCTCAATTTAAAATTATGGGCGTCATTAATAGGCTGTAAGCCAGACACTGTGCACCACACCTATCTGTGTGACCGGTGTCCGATACAAGCTGCAGTTGTGTGCATTATAATACTACACAGCCACTCACATATCTGCCAATTAATGGAGGGGGGTGGCTGTCGCATCAGTATTTTGCACCTGTGCTGCCCCTCCTTTATTATGGGGGTCTGCTGCATCCTGCTTGTGCTTTGGTAATCAGACCTGGTGTTTGGGAAGGCTGTTTTTTTCTGTGATTTTTTTTTTTTTTTTTTTAATTCTTGCCCTTCTCTGTGAGACATCTTTTATTGGCCAGTGGTAATATAGAGCGGGGAGGCGGATTAGACTGTTCTTCTCTACTAGTAGGCAATCATTTCAGACCACTGCTATCACATATGTTCATTAAATGGACAGGGGCAGTGGCTAATAAACTGTACCCGTCCATGTGTTAATAGGGATGGGCATTCATTTGACTGGCTGTATGTAATGCTACATCTTTTCTGTAGTACCTGCTGCAGGGTAAATGGTCAGCCAGCAGCTAAGGAGCTGTGGTGACACCTAAGGAGCTGTGGTGACACCTAAGGAGCTGTGGTGACACCTTTGCTATCCTCACATTCATTCTGTGCTCTACGCTGAGCATGTGCTTCTAACTTTCTGTCTAAATCCACAGAAAATCGAATTCATTTGGCCTTCATTCTAGTCGTGTCTGTATTTTAGGCGTACATAAAAGCATAACCTACAACGCTGTTCTGTCCACCTAAAAAATCTGCCTCATTGTACTGAATGGTTTAATCTGAATCCCATTTTTTAGATTTAGATGGAAACTCAGATGCAATGCTCAGTAAAGAGCACTACAGTGCCTTGAAAAAGTATCCATACCTCGTGAACTTTTCCACATTTTGCTTTGTTACAAATGTAAGTGGATTTTATGTGATATACCAACACTAAGCAGCAAGTATTTGTGAAGTGTAAGGGAAATGATGCATGGTTTTCTAAATATTTTAAAAATATAAACC
The DNA here is from genome assembly GCF_046119375.1 of Phyllobates terribilis. Classification (NCBI taxonomy): domain Eukaryota; kingdom Metazoa; phylum Chordata; class Amphibia; order Anura; family Dendrobatidae; genus Phyllobates; species Phyllobates terribilis. The sequence continues at coordinate 178,807,753 of NW_027362765.1, forward strand.
TGAAAATTGTAACGTGCATTTGTATTCAGCCCCCCCCCCAATACTTTCTCTGCAATTACTGATGAAAATCTTTTGAGGTAAGTCTCTACCTGCTTTGCACATCTGTAAGCTGAAATTTTTGCCCATTATTCATTCCACACTAGCTCTAGCTTGGTGAGATTGGATGGAGGCATCTTTGAACAACAATTTTCTGAGTCATTCACACACATAAATATGCTTTAATCTAAACCATTCCATTGTAGCTTTTGCAGTATGTTTATGTCGGTGTCCTGCTTGAAGGTGAACCTATGCCCCAGATTTTCTTCTAGGATTGCCCTGTGTTTAGCTCCATCTATCTTCCCATTATCTCTGACCAGCTTCCCTGTCTCTTCTGAAGAAAAGCATCCTGACAGCATGATGCTACCACCACCATGTTTGACTGTGGGGACGGTGTTTTCAGGGTGATGTGCAGTGTTTTCTGCAACACGTAGCACCTGAAGAATGAGCATGTCCCTTCTCTTAACAAGTTCAGGGTTTCAAATGCTTAAGTGGTTAAAAGAAGTGACATAAGACAGAGCATCAGCACATCAATGTAATTTTGACATTGCTGTGCACAATGTTCATATTATGGTCTGCTGTTGCAGAGCTTTTTCATGTGGATTCTTGGCAGAATCTGCCTGAAAAAGACAACATGTGCACATAGCCTAAATGAGAATGAAATGGCTTGGATTTTTGTCTTTCTGTATGTGCCATTAATGCTCCACTGAATGCATTACATGTTAACCCAAATGGAAGCACATGCAGATTTTGGTGAGAAATTATTCAAATTTGTAGGGATCTTTTGTTTATAAACAGAGCTTCAGTCCATTAATTTTTTTATATTATTTGTGATCTCAGCTGTCAATCATTTTATTAGTCCTGTGACTAATAAAAGCATTGATCACCACATCTGTTATTGGAAAACCTACATAGTGCAGACACTACAAAAAAAGTTTGCACTTACACATCGTAAATGGGTTGTCCAGAATTAGAAATACAGCACCACACTTGACCTGTTTGTTTTTGTCTGATATTGCTACTGAGCTGCAATGCCGCATACAACCTAAGCAAAACCGAAATCATGGGCCAGCATACATGCTAGTATAAGTGCAATTTGTAGGTGGACATTCACACCTTGGCCATTAACAGACAAAACCTAGAATAAAAAACAATGAATAGCTATCCTACAGTAAGTAAATAAATAGTAGTACTAGTACAAACACAAACAGGGTATAAGTTGACACTATTTTGATCAAAAGAGTGTAAAATCCATCCCTCCATGACAAGGCGTACCCAATCAGGATAGTCCCTACTCTAGTTACTCGCCTTGCTATGTGCCAGCAGGCCTCAACATAGATGAGGGCAGAGCAGGGCCTAGAATTGACCATTTTACACCTACCTGTCTATTTTGAGGCCTAGTGGAACATAGAGAGGTAAGTTACTAGAGTAGTGACTATCCTGATTGGGTACACCTTGTCACAGTGGGATGGCTTTTACGCTCTTTTGATCAAAATGGTGTCAACTAAGTACCCTATGTTTTTTTTTTCACATGTATTACCTTGGTGTAAGTAAATAAGTAGTAGTATCTGTTCATTGTTTTTTTTCTATCTTTTGCCACTCACAACCAGCAAATGAGGCACTGTTTGGGGAAGAAAGCAGCCATGTTTCTCTAATTCTGTATAACCCCTTTAAGGTGCCAAGATTCTCTTTCAGGCCTTATCCTGATAAAGGTTCAAGAATCTATAAATGGATACATGACAGCCTAACTAATTGAAAAGGGAAATTTCATATTGCTAGCTTGTGCCCATGGGTCGACTGAAGTTTTGCTAAAGCACACAACTCAAAAAATGTGTTTTGCACGTTCAGTAAAATGAAATTCAATGGTTGGCCTTCGGTAGACAAAAAGGAATCATGATAGACTGAATGCATGTCAAATAAAAGGAAAAACCTTAAAGTAAATTTTGCTGAAGAACCTGTGCCAAGTAAGACTTGGCAACCTTCTTTTCGGTAAAGGAAGTCAAACCATAAACAGAAATGCAGAAATTGATTTATCCTGTATCACTGAGTCAATAAACACCTCCGACTTGATAGTCGACCAGCTGCCTGTAGCACTAACATAGTCTGCTTCTGTTACAATATTCCTTATTCACTTGCTTCTTGCAGTTTGGAAGACTTTTTTTTTACAGTCATATGAAAAAGTTTGGGCACCCCTATTAATCTTAAGCTTAATGTTTTATAAAAATTGGTGTTTTTGCAACAGCTATTTCAGTTTGATATATGTAATAACTGTTGGACACAGTAATGTTTCTGCCTTGAAATGAGGTTTATTGTGCTAACAGAAAATGTGCAATCTGCATTCAAACAAAATTTCACAGGTGCATAAGTATGGGCACCCTTATCATTTTCTTGTTTTAAATACTCCTACCTAGTTTTTACTGACTTACTAAAGCACTTTTTTTGGTTTTGTAACCTCATTGAGCTTTGAACTTCATAGCCAGGTGTATGCAATCATGAGAAAAGCTACTTAAAGTGGCCACTTGCAAGTTGTTCTCCTGTTTGAATCTCCTCTGAAGAGTGGCATGATGGGCTCCTCAAAACAACTGTCAAATGATCTGAAAACAAAGATTATTCAACATAGTTGTTCAGGGGAAGGATACAAAAAGCTGTCTCAGAGATTTAACCTGTCAGTTTCCACTGTGAGGAACATAGTAAGGAAATGGAAGAACACAGGGACAGTTCTTGTTAAGGCCAGAAGTGGCAGGCCAAGAAAAACATCAGAAAGGCAGAGAAGAAGAATGGTGAGATCAGTCAAGGACAATCCTCAGACCACCTCCAGAGAGCTGCAGCATCAACTTGCTGCAGATGGTGTCACTGTGCATCGGTCAACTATACAACGCACTTTGCACAAGGAGAAGCTGTATGGGAGAGTGATGCGAAAGAAGCCGTTTCTGCAAGCACGCCACAAACAGAGTCGGCTGAGGTATGCAAAAGCACATTTGGAGAAGCCAATTTATTTTTGGAAGAAGGTCCTGTGTACTGATGAAACCAAGATTGAGTTGTTTGGTCATACAAAAAGGCGTTATGCATGGCGGCAAAAAAAAACAGCATTCCAAGAAAAACACTTGCTACCCACAGTAAAATTTGGTGGAGGTTCCATCATGCTTTGGGGCTGTGTGGCCAATGCCGGCACTGGGAATCTTGTTAAAGTTGAGGGACGCATGGATTCCACTCAGTATCAGCAGATTCTTGACAATAATGTTCAAGAATCAGTGATAAAGTTGAAGTTACGCAGGGGATGGATCTTTCAGCAAGACAATGATCCAAAACACTGCTCCAAATCTACTCAGGCATTCATGCAGAGGAACAATTACAATGTTCTGGAATGGCCATCCCAGTCCCCAGACCTGAATATCATTGAACATCTGTGGGATCATTTGAAGAGGGCTGTCCATGCTCGGCGACCATCAAACTTAACTGAACTGGAATTGTTTTGTAAAGAGGAATGGTCAAAAATACCTTCATCCAGGATCCAGGAACTCATTAAAAGCTACAGGAAGCGACTAGAGGCTGTTATTTTTGCAAAAGGAGGATCTACTAAATATTAATGTCACTTTTCTGGTGAGGTGCCCATACTTATGCACCTGTCAAATTTTGTTTGAATGCAGATTGCACATTTTCTGTTAGTACAATAAACCTCATTTCAAGGCAGAAACATTACTGTGTCCAACAGTTATTACATATATCAAACTGAAATAGCTGTTGCAAAAACACCAATTTTTATAAAACATTAAGCTTAAGATTAATAGGGGTGCCCAAACTTTTTCATATGACTGTATATGGCAAGTAAAATTAAAAAATGCCATACACTATAGGGCATCCATAGTACATTTATAGACCAGTTATACCATGTACCCGACTCATCTTTTTATTTTTTATTGCCAACTGATACCCAGCTTTCAGTTGAGCTTTTCTCCTGTTGTTGACTTTCTAAGTGCAACAATGGTTCCTACATTATATTTTTAAAGGAGATGTGCAGTGAAAACAAGTTAATCACCTTTCTGCAGGATAAGTGAAAATGTGCTGATCAGTGGGGTTCCAACCGCTGGGACCTACACCGATCAGCAGTGTGGGGAATTTCTATCCCTCATGGGGCACTTTTATCCATGTTCCAATATGGAGTGGCAGGTCAGATGCCCGATCACCGCTCCATTTATTCTCTTGTGCTACTGGAAAAAGCAGGGCTCAGCTGTTCCTTTAGGAATGACTGGAGATGCGGTTGAGTATGCGCACTGGCACTCATTTTAACAGGGGTAAAAGTGCCACATAATACCGATTGGTGGGGGTCTTAATGGTCGGACCCCCACTGATCAACAAGACAGTCCATTTAAGCTTTGGATAGATTGGTTCAAAATATGGAAAACCATTCTTTTTCAGTTTGTAAATATAGCCTGTGACAATAAACCACATGACTAGTGAGATCTGCAAGAGGTGAGATTAGGACTTTGTGATTTTCACCAGCATGTTTCGGTAGCATCTTAAGATTACCATGACAATGTCCATGTCATTTTAGGGGGGTTTAACGCACACAAAAAATGCATAAAGGTTATGGACACTTTGCCAAGGCAACAATCGTTTTCAGACCGCCTGATATGCAGTTTGCAGCCTGATCAAATTCAAGTTTAAAATGTTTCTCTTTTGGGAGTGTCCCTCCCAGTAATATAGGCTGGATGTGAGGTCTTTGTTTATCCAGAATACAGCTGTTTTCACTGCTCATATATCAGCACAGATCCACAACCTCACCTCACAACCTCCCCCCTACTCACCTTCTCATCCCTGTCCTCCTCACCTGACACCCATGTCCAGCAAATGGTACACCCCCGCAGAAACCTTGCACATCTAGACACCCACACACTCTCTGACTCTATTCTACCACTGACATCCATATCTTCACTCCACAACACAGACAGCGCCACTGCTTTCTACAATGACACTCTTGCATCATCTATTGACTCGGTCGCCCCTCTTGTGCATGGCAGAACGCGGCGAGTCAATAGGCAACCCTGGCACAACAACCTCACTAAACAGCTTCGACAAGCGTCCAGGGTTGCGGAGCAGCGTTGAAAGAAAACACATTCTCAAGATGACTTCACTGCGTTCAAACAAGCAACACTCACATTCAAATCAGCCCTCACCTCTGCTAAACAGGCCTACTTCACAACCCTCATATCTTTCCTATCCTACAACCCCAAACAGCTATTCAACACTTTTAACTCTCTCCTCCGCCCTCCACTGCCCCCTCCGACCTCCGTCCTCTCTGCTGAGGAATTTGCCACACACTTCAAAAACAAGATTGACCAAATAAGGCAAGTCTTTACTGTCTGACCACCACAAATCCTTTGTTTTCCAGACCATTGCCCTTCCCCCATAACCTCCCTTCCCAACATCACGGAAAGAGACCTTACTCGTCTCCTCTCAAAATCACACCTCACCACTGTGCACTCGACCCCACACTCATCCCATCCCTAACCCATCTCTTCAACCTATCACTAACTTCTGGTACCTTCCCCTTCTTCTTGACCTGTCCTCTGCTTTCGACACAGTTGACCACTGCCTCCTACTACAGATCCTCTCTTCCTTTGGCATCAAAAACCTTGCCCTATCTTGGATCTCCTTATACCTTTCTAACCGCACATTTAGCGTCTCCCACTCCCACACTACCTCCTCACCCCGCCCCTCTCTGTTGGAGTTCCTCAAGGCTCTGTCCTAGGACCCCTACTCTTCTCAATCTATACCCTTGGCCTGGGACAGCTCATAAAATCCAATGGCTTCCAGTACCATCTGTACGCTGATGACACCCAGATCTACCTCTCTAGCCCAGACGTCACCTCTCTGCTGTCCAGAATCCCAGCATGTCTAGCAGCCATATCCCCCTTCTTCTCCTCCCGCTTCCTCAAGCTCAATGTGGACAAAACTGAACTCATCATCTTTCCCCCATCTCGCATATCTTCCCCACCTGATCTTTCTATCACAATAAATGACATCACACTTTCCCCTGTACCGGCAATCCGCTGCCTTGGAGTAACCCTTGACTCTGCCCTGTCCTTCAAACCCTACATTCTAAGCTCTCACCACCTCCTGTCGCCTCCACCTCAAAAATATTTCCAGAATCCATCCTTTCCTCAACCCTCACTCTACTAAACTGCTTGTGCATGTCCTCATCATCTCCCGCCTCGACTACTGCAACATCCTCCTCTTTGGTATACCAGCTAACACTCTCGCACCCCTCCAGTCCATCCTTAACTCTGCTGCCCGACTGGTTCATCGCTTGCCACGCTACTTCTCTGCTACCCCCCTTTGCAAATCCCTCCACTGGCTCCCAATTGCCCAGCGTATCCAGTTCAAACTACTAACACTGACCTACAAAACCGTCCATAACCTCTCTACTCCGTACATCTCTGAGCTAATCTCCCGATACATTCCCTTACGTAATCTCTGGTCCTCCCAAGACCTCCTTCTCTCCTTTATACTTATTCGTTTCTCACCCAATCGCCTCCAAGATTTCTCCCGAATATCCCCCATCCTATGGTATTCTGTGCCTCAACATGTCCGATTATCCGCCACATTTGGATCCTTCAGACGGAACCTGAAAACCCATCTCTTCAAACGAGCTTACAGCCTGCCATGACCTTGCTTGCTGCCACCTCAACAACAATGGAGCTACTGCAATCCCCCCAACCTACTGTCTCCTTCCCCGTTTATGTAAAATGTAAACCCGCAAGGGCAGGGTCCTCTTCCCTCTGTACCAGCCTATCATTGTTAGTTCATTTACTGTAAGTGATATCTGTATTTGGTATGTAACCCCTTCTTATGTACAGCACCATGGAATCAATGGCGCTATATAAATAAATAATAATAATTCAATACATAAGCACATTTCTTCTTCAGAAATTTTCTCGTTTTTTTTGTAGAATCTTTTCTTGGCCCTACCTGAGATCCTTTTTCACCTCTCCTCTGCAGATCTGTATTCAACCCCTTCCCTCCTGCTATTTCTAACACTGAGGAAAGGGAGAGGAGAGAGAGCAATGAGAATTGATCAGGTACTCTGATGGATTTGTGACATTTTTGGCGATCACTACGCTAGGTAAAGGACTTACAGACACTCTGCAGTAACAAGATGGTAGAAAAGTTTTTAATGAAGACTACTTTGCTTAACTTTTGTATTTGGGAAGAAAATAATTAAAAAAATAAAATTATATGCAAAGATGTACATAACCTTTCAAATAGCACTAAATAAAAAAACAATATTTTCTGCATTCTCTTGATTCTACGCTGTTTCCGGCAATTCAGTGTAAATTCAGTAAACCTGAGAACACAAGTTTCAATATCGACCCTTTAACGAGCCTTGCCATGTGTTATCCTAAGTCAAGGCTCGTTAAACGGTTGATATTGAATTTTATGATTGATACTTCCAATAGGTGGCACTAGAGCTCAAGTCATCTTCTTTCTGAAGAGGAAATTTTCATATTTAATTTCCCAGAGGAACATGCAAGGCGTATAAGTCTCCTCACTCTGACTTGCCAGGCCTGGCTTGTCACTCTCCACAAGGAGAAACATTACCCCTTAGATCTGTGTCCTGTATAATACATTCCGTAAAGAAGTGGTCACCTTATGAGTCTGTATACTAGTATGTCCTGTATACTACATGCAGTGGTTATCTTATGAGTCTGCGCCCCGTATACTACATGCAATAAGGAGGTGGTCATCTCATGTCTCTGTGTCTTGTATACTACATCACTAATATAATACAGAGGGCAGTTATAAATGGTATTCCCATCTTAGTAAGTGATGGCATTTTGCTAAGCTATGCCATCACTTAATGAATTATCAGGGCCTGACCTTCGGGACTCTCAATGATTCTGTACATGAAATGGTTAAGCTCCGATTGTCCCCAAGCACTGTGTATGGAAAAGCTGTAAAGGGGATGCACCATTGAAAGAGCACTGCACCCCTTTATTCTCAGGATCAGTGACATTCCCAGAAATCAACTCCTCAGACATCATTAATTGATGGGATATCCTAGCCATACTGAGACAAGAATACGTTATCAGATAAGAAAACCCCTTTAAGTAAACTTAATTAGGAATCTGTTACTTGTGGGGTACCACAGGGGTCTGTACAAAGATGTATTATTTTTGAATACACAGTATGTGACACATTTTGTACAGGGATTGCACAGATAAAGGGTTTTTTCCTATAATCGTAAGATATCTCCTATCCATGGCATAGGGTATAACTTGTGAATCACTGGAACCTCCCTGCAATCTTGAGTTTGAGGCTCTGGAACCTCAGGAACGGTATTCTGCTGCACTGTCTTAATGTAGTGGCGGTGTGCATGCTCGGCTATGGGACTGTATTTCCTGCAGTCCCATAGGCAATGCATGGAGCAGAGGCCAAGTATGTGCACTTCTCCTATGTTCAAGACAGTGTAGAACAGGGGTCCTCAAACTTTTTAAACAGGGGGCCAGTTCATGGTCCCTCAGACCATTGGAGGGCCGGAATATAGTTTTTTAAAAAAACTATGAACAAATTACTATGCACACTGCACATATCTTATTTTGTAGTAAAAAAAGCAATACAGGAACAAATACAATATTTAAAATGAAGAACAAGTAAAGTTAAATCAACCAGTATTTCAATAGGTAGGTAACTGTACCCAATAGGCAGCATAGGTCCTCAATAGGCAGGTAAATGTTCCCAATAGGCAGGCTGTTTCCCCCTTATAATGCCATATGCAGGCGGTTCCACCCCTTATAATGCCCCATGCAGGCTGTTCCCCCCCCTTATAATGCCCCATGCAGCATGTCACCCCCCCTTTATAATGCCCCATGCAGCATGTCACCACCCCCATATAATGCCCCATGCAGCATGTCACCCCCCCTTTATAATGCCCCATGCAGCATGTCACCACCCCCATATAATGCCCCATGCAGCATGTCACCCCCCCATATAATGCCCCATGCAGCATGTCACCCCCCCCATATAATGCCCCATGCAGCATGTCACCCCCCCCCCATATAATGCCCCATGCAGGATGTCACCCCCCCATATTATGCACCATGCAGCATGTCACCCCCCCCCATATAATGCCCCATGCAGGATGTCACCCCCCATATAATGCCCCATGCAGGATGTCACCCCCCATATAATGCCCCATGCAGGATGTCACCCCCCCATATAATGCCCCATGCAGGATGTCACCCCCCCATATAATGCCCCATGCAGGATGTCACCCCCCATATAATGCCCCATGCAGGATATCACTCCCCTGTCTTTATAATGCCCCATGCAGGATATCACTCCCCTGTCTTTATAATGCCCCATGCAGCATGTCACCCCCCCCATATAATGCCCCATGCAGCATGTCACCCCCCCATATAATGCCACATGCAGCATGTCACCCCCCATATAATGCCACATGCAGCATGTCACCCCCCATATAATGCCACATGCAGCATGTCACCCCCCCCATATAATGCCCCATGCAGCATGTCACCCCCCCATATAATGCCCCATGCAGCATGTCACCCCCCCATATAATGCCCCATGCAGCATGTCACCCCCCCATATAATGCCCCATGCAGCATGTCACCCCCCCATATAATGCCCCATGCAGCATGTCACCCCCCCATATAATGCCCCATGCAGCATGTCACCCCCCCCCCATATAATGCCCCATGCAGCATGTCACCCCCCCCCCCATATTATACCCCTTGCAGGATGTCACCCCCCCATATAATGACCTATGCCTCCATACATTAAAAAAAAAAAAATCCAATACTCACCTCACTCCTCCTCACCTGCTGCCGCTGCTCTACTCTGGTCTGGACTCCAGCGTCACGGCGGCGTTGTCCTGCTCTGCGCTGCCTGTGACGGCACTCGGGAGGGCACGGTGTAAAGACGTCACCGCACCCTCTGACCTGAGACGTCACAGGAAGCGCAGAGCAGGAAGACAGCGGATCTGTAGAGGCACGGGGAGAGGTAAGTATCCGCCTCCCGGGGCCCTGAGCAAGCGGGGGAGAAGGGCGGGCGCTGACACCGCTCCCCTCTGCTCCGCCCATAGCCTGGCGGGCCGGATAAAAGTCCTCGGCGGGCCGCATGTGGCCCGCGGGCCGTAGTTTGAGGACCCCTGGTGTAGAAGAGCCCTGTTCTCAGGGTTTCAGATGTCGCAATATCGGGATCATTGGGGGTCCCAGCAGTTGGACCCTAATATATTAACAAGTTATGCCCTATGCCATGGATAGGGGCTCATTTGTGCTTGAAAATAACTCTTTTTAAAGATTAATTTTGCATATGATATATAACCATGTAAAATAAGTCACAAAAAAGACTACAGTATTTTGTCACAAATTGATCTGGTTTTGTTGGAGGTTTGGAGAAAAAGTGTCAAATGAGGTTTAAACTGGTAAATGTAGGGTCAGTCAGATAAGAAAATACATGCCAAGACTACATACCTAAAGAGGTTGTCTACTACTCGGACAACCTCTTCTCAATTGCTGCACTACATTGACGCTGGGTTTCCCGGTACATCGTCACGTGAGCCTTGCAGCAAATCAGTGGCCGCTTCACTCTTCCTTCAGACGAAACGGTCACCCAGCAGAAGTGAAAACTGCTGCTGCTTTCTCATTTCCTCCGGATGTCAGTTACCTTCATTGTTATGCCGCGTCAGCCCTGCAGCCAACGTCACGGGAGACCCGGCACTGACAGCGCAGGAATGGCATCGGGGGTGAGTACAGGCTGTTTTTACTTTTTACAGGGGAATAAAGCCATTGAGAAGAGTTTTTCCGAATAGAGGAAAACACTTTAATGAAAAATCTCTGTGTTAAGTCGACTAAATTAATTTTAGTGACATAGTATGGTTGAAATAAAAGCACATATCCATCATGTTCACGGAGGGGTGGTAAGGGGTTTGGGTACATTCATAATGCATGAAGCAGTCTACTCTAAAGGTTTTTCCTTCCTGATCCCAAGTGTCAATCGACTAAATCAACATTCAGAACAAAAATTTTATACATTTCTTTAGTAATAGTTTTTTTTTTTTTTTCTTCTAAAAACATCCAAGCCTGGGGGGGCGTGGCCTAGCTCTTGATGTGAGAGGTCGGGTGGCAGTGCCTCTCCACCACCATTAGCTTCAATTATCCTGCACAGAGCCCGAACCAGCCAAATCCCTTATCAGGAACTACTGTCTGAGGGTCCCGGGAGTCAGAGGCGAGCTTCTGCCAGACTCAGAGAGTCCAACATGGGCCGCAAAAGGCAGAAGGATGCCGGGGCCTGCAGCAGTGCCTCAGCCCAAGATGGCACCGAGACAGAGGAAGAGGCGGGAAGGAGGAACACAGCCTATGCACGGAGGCTGGAGGCTTCAGCACGGCTGCACAGGTATGCGAGGGGCATGAAGGCAGATGAAGAAGGAAGTGAAGGCAGTGAGAAGCATGGAGATGAGGAGGAAGATGGTGAGGAGATGCCTGTGCCGGTGCTACATAATGAACAGCAGGAGGAGGGGGATGGTGACACTGTGCTGGCAGCTGAAAGTTCAGATGAGGCAGAGCCGACTCTGCGAGATGTATTCCAGGCTGTCTTATACTGCAAGACTGCTTTAACTGCTCTGACAAAGCAGGTGAATGGTCTGAAAGCCGACATGGGAGGCATTGAGGCTTCTATGCAGAAAGTTACAGCCAGATTGACTGAGGTGGAGGGCAGAGTTGGTGTAACAGAAGATCATTTAACCTCAGTGCAAAAGACGCAGCAACAGCACACTCAGAGGATCACGGTAGTGGCTAACAAAAACGATGACCTGGAAAACCGGTCACGCAGGAACAATTTGCGTATTGTGGGCATCCCTGAAAGAGCTGAGGGTGCTGACCCCACGACCTTTGTTGAAACCTGGCTGCTGGGAAAGTTTGGGTCTAATATCCTGTCGAGGGTGTTTGCTGTGGAGCGTGCCCATCGAGTGCCCATGAGACCCCCAGTGCCTGGAGAGTGCCCTCGTACGATGTTAGCCAGAATCCTGAACTGCAGAGACCGGGACACTATCTTACGTAAGGCCAGAAAATTGACAGATCTTACCCTGGAGGGCAAACGCATTGAAATATACCCGGATTACTCGGCTGAGGTGCAAAAGCTGCGGCTACGGTATGGTGAAGTGAAGAAACAGCTCCGCTCTTTGAATGTGAAATACTCTACAATTTATCCTGCCAAATTAAGAGTGGAAGCCTTTGGAAAGGTCAATTTTTTCCCGTCACCGGTAGAGGCCGCCTCGTGGTTGGAGCGGAACCGAAGCAAATTGAGAGAAGCTGAGGACTCGGCACGGTGAATGCACGACCCTGCTATCCTGACCACTGGACAGGGTTGTGTCTCTGCATTGCTCTGCGAAACCGCAGAGGAGGGGGAGAAACCCCCGCTGGGATCTACGTTTTATAGTTTTATAGTTAATTTGTTTGATTAATGGTTCGGGACTATGCATACTATTGATTATGTGGTGGAGAGACTGCCAATGCTGGAGGAGGACACGGCGCATGTTGATATGCGGTATACTACGATGTTGCTCAGGTTCTTTGAGCTCCCACTCTCACGTTGGGAAGAGAGTGACAAGAGAAGGGTGGGGGGGGGGTGGATGGGTTGGATTTGCGGGAAAATGGGGTTGCTTATGCTGTTTGACCTGGTATGCTTGGGAACAAAATGGAAAGATGTTACTTGATGATGGTGGATTGTTTTTTCTAATGCACAATGAGTAACCGTACGGTTCGGATTTTAAGTTGGAATGTACGTGGTATATCTGACAGGATTAAGAGGGCAGCAGTTCTGAATCACATCAGATCTTGTGATCCTATGATTGCGTGCTTACAGGAGACCCATCTCACTAGAGATACTAGGCACTGGCTATCGAGAGGGTGGATGTTAAAGACATATCATTCCACTTATTCCTTGTACTCCAGGGGGGTGTCAGTCCTAATACACAAAAACGCACATTATGAAGAGCTGGCAGTGCAAGTAGACAGTGAAGGGCAGTATGTATGGATTGCGTGCAGATTGTATGGATACAAAATGATTTTAGTGGCTTTATATATCCCTCCGCCTTATTCTAAAAAGGAACTTCAAGCAGTAACGGACTTGACGGCCAGATGGGGGGAGGCTCCGATGTTGATTATGGGAGATGTTAACAACACCATGAATGATTACTGGGATAAAGTACGTCCGGCAGGTATGGAAGCTGGACGGGACGGAATGACTGCATTTGGCACCTACGTGGGGGAGCTGGGGCTGGTGGATCTGTGGAGAGTACGAAATGAGGGTAAGAGGACCTTCTCGTGTCACTCGGCTACACACGGAACACTGTCAAGGATAGACCTGGCTTTTGGGGATACTGCTATGGATGGGATGGTTGGGGAGGTGGAATACCTACAGAGGACTCTATCGGATCATAGTCCTATGGTTGTCACGCTTCTAGTGGGATCTGCTCAGGGTCAGAGGGGAGGTTGGCGTCTTCACCCGACGTGGCTTAAAGTGGTGGATATGGGTGGCATAACCAAAGAACTAGAGCACTTCTTCCAAGTGAATGAAGGGAGTGCTGAGGCCACAGTGGTGTGGGAGGCTATGAAGGCATTTACGAGGGGACTCTTTATAAGTGAGATCTCACGGTGTAAGACCAAAACTAAATTGGCAGATCAACAAATAAAGGATGACTTGACAAGGGCAGAGGCAGACATGATTTTGGCGCCAACGAGTGTAGCTCACAATAGACTAAAATTGGCACAGGAGGCAGTTAATAAACTGCACATGATGCAAGCTGAGAGGAAAAGGGCATTTCAGCAAGCCCAATTCTTTGAGGAAGGAGAGAGAGTGGGTCACTTGTTGGCGGTGATATCTGCGGCACAGAGGGAGTCTTCCAGGGTGTACAGGTTGAGAGACCAAACGGGGACGACTCTGACAGACACAAAGGACATATTGGAGGTCTTCAAGGAATATTACATGGCACTGTACAATTCAAGAGTACGGGACACGGAGGGGGCCGTAGAGGAACTTTTGGAAGGCATCTCACTGTCTAAATTGTCTGAGGAAGATAGGATGAGGTTGGATGAACCTGTGAGTGTGGAGGAGGTGGAATGTGCAATTCTGTCTATGCCCAATAACAAATCACCGGGTTCTGATGGTCTACCTGGGGAGGTGTACAGGGAGCTGGTGGAACTGCTAGCTCCAAAATTGAAATCTGTGTTTGATGAGGCTTTGGTGAAGGGGGCGTTACCGAGATCAATGGAGGAAGCGGTGATAGTGGTTCTGCCAAAGGAGGGGAAAGATCCCATGGATGCGGAGTCATATAGGCCCATATCGTTGTTGACAACGGATGTCAAAATACTCGCTAAGATCCTGGCCACCCGGCTCACCGGGGTTGCGCATACTGTTATTCACGAGGACCAGTCGGGCTTTATGCCCAAACGCTCCACGGCTGTTAACTTGAGAAGATTATTTCTTAATATGCAGCTGCCTGCTGATAATGGTGGCGGGAGAATAGTGATGTCATTGGACGCTAGAAAAGCATTTGATAGCGTGGAATGGAAATATTTATGGAAAATCATGGAAATAATGGGATTTGGCCCCGCATTCATGGCCTGGGTGAAGTTATTGTACTCATCCCCAAGGGCGGTAGTTAAGGTGAATGGTGAACGGTCCGGGATGTTTGACTTACATAGGGGCACAAGGCAGGGGTGCCCGCTGTCCCCGCTATTGTTTGCGGTGGCAGTGGAGCCCCTGGCGGCCAAAATAAGAGCTGAGAGAGGAGTGGTCGGATTTAAATTTGGGAGGCTGGAAGAAAAAATATCACTGTATGCCGATGACATCCTGTTATTTCTGGAAAATGCAGGAGAGACATTGGGGTGCACGATGGATGTAATTAAACACTTTGGGAGCATTTCGGGACTGGAGATAAACTGGCACAAGTCTTATGTCATGGCTGTAGATAGACCAATAAAAGCGGAGGAGATAGATGAGAGGGGGAAGCAGCTCCAGCTGGTTTCACAATTTAAATACCTTGGGATATGGGTGGCGCTTCCATTGACACGATTCACGGATCTGAATTTAGTTCCTCTGCTAGAGAAATTTAAAAAGAAAATAGGCGCATGGTGCCAATTGGCTTTGACGGTGACGGGTAGAACTAACCTGATTAAGATGGTCCTTATGCCACAACTAATGTACGTTTTGCACAACTCACCGATATGGCTACCAAAAAAACGGTTTCAGGGTATTGATTCTATCTTCAGATCCTTGATATGGGGCAAGAGGCAGGCAAGGTTATAATTGGGAACGCTGCAAAATGGGAAGGAGGAGGGAGGATTGGCCGCACCCAATCCCTGGGTCTATTTCTTGGCAGTACAGGGCCAGCATGTCAGGGGATGGAGAGAACCCGATTGTGGAGGGGCAGCTTGCCGGGTGCTGGTACATGTGTCGGGGAGACGCCCACTGGCCCAGGCGTTAGAGGATGGTACCTTTAAGAAATTGGGAGCAATATATCCTACCTTAGGCTTGACTCAGAAGGTATGGGACACTATTAAAAAGATCAGGGGGGTGGACGGGCTGACTAAGTACTCACCGGTGTTGGGCAATGAACATCTGCCGGAACTTAATAAGCTGTGTCAAATGGGCAATTGGAAGGCGCAAGGAGTGAGATATGTGTGCCAGCTGCAGAGTGGAACGGACCTGAAGACCTTTGAGAAATTGAGAGAAGAATTTGATTTGCCTTTGGTATGGGGATTTCAATACTATAGGCTTCGACATGCTTGGAGGGCACAGTGTGGATTGGGAGCCATGACGGTTCAGGGTGACATTGTACTAGACTCTGTGTGTATGAAGGGAGGGACGAGGGGAGTCATATCGAACTTATATCATGACCTACTGCACTCCTATCTGGGGGGAAATCACTTCATTGCAAAGAGTAAATGGGAAAGGGAGGTGGGTACCCTCACAACAGAACAATGGGAGGCAATTCTAGAATATGTCCCGAAGATCTCTCTAAGCGAGCAGGCACGGATCTCCCAATTATACATAATACATAGGACATACAAAACACCGCTGCGCCTGTACAAGGCGGGCTTGAGGGGAGATTCCAGTTGCCCTAGATGTGGCACGGACCAGGCCGGACTGCTACACATGCTATGGTCATGCCCGCGGCTAGTGGCTTATTGGTTGGTCGTTGTTAGCAAAATTGAGAGGGCTTATACATGTACAATTGACAGAAACCCGGTGCTGTGTGTTTTGGGGGAGGTGGATGGAATACCTGTCTCAGAACATTACAAAGTGGCGATAGCGCGATTGCTATATGTGGCACGCAAACTAATAGCACGAAAATGGACAGATTCGGAACCCCCCACTTGGAGGGAATTTATTGCTCAGACACGTACGGTAATGCATTTAGAGGAAAGCATTTACAGGCGGAGGCATGGAGAGAGAACTTTTGGGAAAATATGGTCCGCATGGATGGCGGTAATATGATTGTCAATGTTCCCAGGTATGCCCGGCATAAGGAGTATTGGCGGGAGGGGGGAGAGGGTTTTGACTGTATTACTACACGTTATGTGAATTGTTATATGTATATTGATAACTGTTTGCTGTAAATTTTTGAAACCTAAATAAAAATAATTGGTTTAAAAAACATCCAAGCCTATTTTGAACTTTTCAACAGTTCCCGCTGTGACCACCTCCTGAGGTAGACTATTCCACAGATCAATAGATCTCATGGTAAAGAAGCCGTGTCTCCTCTGGAGAGTGAACCTTTTTTTCTTCAAGTGAAGGGAATGCCTTTTCAGGAGGTTTTGCATGAATCAGCTTTTTGATTGCATTTTTTGGATTGGCCATTTAAGTTTATCATGTCCCCCTCCTTAGTTGTCATTCTGTTAAGACTATATAAACTGTAAACTGTGTCAGGCAGCTGCTGTCAAAGCAATTAAGTTCATGTTCATGGGGTACATCAAAAGGAGGGAGGCACCTCATCCCTCTTTGCTATATTTGTTTCATACGGTAAGATGGTTCTCCTTGAACCATCTTACCATGGACTATTGGTTCTCAATGGTCAACATTGGTATGATGTGTGATCAGTCATCTTGGGAGTATGGATAGAAAAAAGTTTTTCATGCTGATTTTTTTTTTTTTTCCTCCTTTTAGAATCTTTGTACTTTTACCACGGGACTGAAGGGTGAACACAAAGGACTACTGCAGACGATTGCTGGGAAACAAATATGGAAGACCATGCACACAACACAAAGCGTAAGACCCAAGTTATTGTGCTCCTCAACATGACTATAATATAATCATATATAATCAAATACTGTATATAATTTTCCAAAGACCTGTAAAGAGATTTTTTTTTCTAAATGTTACAATGTTATCATGTGAGTAGTATTGTCACATCACACTACTTGGAGGATACAAACATAATTGCTAGTACACTATTTGGGAAGAGGACCTGTTACTAGGTCAAACTGACCAGTTTTCATTTGTCGTTCCTTTTTTATTTTCGGTGCTCCCCTGAGTATTCCCTGCTGTTTTATTTTTTTTTAATCTGCCATATAGTTTATTATTTTTGTGCTACTTTTTTGTGCTACTTTTTAAGGTCTTTTCCAGGAGGGTGGTGGTCATAGAGTAAATATGCAAAGGATCCTAAACACACCCCCATCTTTCCTTACCCGGGAATCCGGTGAACAAAACCCCGTAGGTAAAGACCATAAAAATTAGCCTATCCCTATCTCTGGAACTGTTTTGATATAAAAAAAAAAAATACAAGAACTGCATTAGAAACCGGATGTACCCCATTGATTTAACAATATCCATGAAATCCTTCATTCTGAGAATAGGGAAGTTTCCCGGTATTCCGAACTTAACCAGTAAGCGATGCCATACCCCATGAATATGCCCTTAGTTAGTATGGGGCTAAACCCCTTTAAGTGCATGTTCTTTCAGGTGGCCAAAAAGTCAATTTTTCAAGTGGAATACCTCTGCCAGATGTTTTGGGTGCTTTTCTACCATTTTTTAGGCTTCTTTTGTACAGGCTTTTTCTGGAGGTTTTTTTAAACTGCGTTCAACACTAGCGGGTTTTTTTTGAAGCAAGAACACTGACAAAACGCTGAAAAAGATGCCTGGACTTTGTCATTGTGTCTTTTGAGCCTTCCTATTGACTTGTATTATAAAATATAGAGCGTCTTCACAGCAGAAGATACCTGAAGAATGGTTGCTCACTTCTTTTAACCGCTTGGGATCTTTTGAAACCTGAAGCAGTTAAACGCTGAAAAGACTGAACTTATGAACAAGTCGTTTTTACATAGAAATGTACTGTATGTGTTCGTTTTTTTGATCATTTTTTTAGCTATTTTTCAAGCGTTTTTTGGAGTGGAAAAAAAAAATGTGTGTGAACATACCCTAGTGGCTTATCCAACTGGAAAATGATTTTGGATCTTTGTATGACTCCGGGATAATTTGCTCTGACTGCTCCTCTTTGCATGGGGCACGCATGCTATGTGGCGTTGATGCGAAACGTTAGACCTACAAGTACATATGGCATCTAGAGATTATATACACATGTTGCCTAGAAAGGCCCCTTGTTGTCAGTATAGACGTCTTTATTTCACCCTGCTTTTGGATTCATGTAATAAAACATTGTGGTTTACCTCTGATATTAGAATATTTAGCCAGGGCACGTGCCAATGTTGCCTGTTTATTTTCTGATCTTCTTCTGTAACTATATATAAAGAGGTTTGTTGACCCATCTGCTTCGCCCCCGGTCTTTATAGCTACTTCTGTAAAGAGCCTGCAACCTCCAAACCCCAAGACTCTAAGACAAACACACTGCGGTGTAGTTGTGGTGATATTTATGCCAAACTGAAGTGTTTAGTCAGTTTATGTGACGTGAAAAACATTATTAAAAAAATATACGGGATTAAATAAAGATAATGAAACAACTTTAATGTTTTTAGAGTTTTTGTTAATTGATGAAACTATAAGAAAATATGTCATTAGCAAATTAGATGATTTCCCTCAGTATTAGGGCGCAGTCAGGCAGCCGTATAAATCAAACGGAGATCGGAACGCAGTGCATGGACTGGCCGGCGGTTCTCCCCACCCAAGCATGACAGCTTCATGTATTTCTATGCAGCTGACACGCTCAGGTCGGGAGAGCCGCTGGCCAGTCCGTGCACTGCATTGCAATCTTGTTCCAATTTATACGGCTGTCTGACTTCGCCCTTAAATAGATAAAGGTTTTACTTTATTTTACAAAAGTGAGCCTAAAATCTGTTGAGATTCCCATTTCTGGGAGTTATATAGTAAGTAAATGGAGTCTTGTACTCACATCTAGTCAGCGATCGAGTGAACACATCAATTCACCTGTTTCGCAGACTCACTTGTCCATAGAATACTGTAGAATAATCGATTCACCTACAGTAGTACTTGAAAGTTTGCGAACCCGTCAGAATTTTCCATATTTCTGCATAGATCTGACCGAACACTTCATCGAATCCTAAAAGTAGGGAAGAGAACCAAATCTAACAAATGGGTCAAAAATATTAGATTTGTTTGTTTTTTTTACTGAGGAAAATGATCCAATAATCCATGTCTATGAGTTGAAAAAAATAAGTGAACCCTTGCTTTCAGTTCTTGTGTGACCCCCCCCCCCCCTCCCCCCTTGTGCAGCAATAACTGCATGTAATATTTCTGGTAATTGTTGATTAGTCCTGCAATTCGGCTTAGAGGAATTTTAGCCTATTGCTCCCTGCACAACAGTGTATTCTATGTTATATTGGTGGTTTTCTCCCATGAACTGCTTGCTTCAGGTCCTTCCACAACAATTTTATGGGATTAAGGTCATGATTTTGACTTGGAAATTCCTAAACTTCTAAATGTATTCTTTTCTAACTATTCTTTTGTTAAACGACATTGTGTGCTTTGGGTTGTTTTCTGCATTAGCCACGTTCTCTTGATATTCAGCTCATGGATAGATGTCCTGACATTTTTCTGTAGAATATGTTGGTATAATTCATAATTCATCAGTGATGGCAAGCCGTCCTGGTCAACATACATCAAAACGGGTCCAAATCATGATACTACCACCATTGTGTTTCACAGATGGTGTGAGATTTTTTTTATGTTGTAATGCAGTGTTTTTCTTCCTCCAAACATAACTCTTATTTAAATAAAAAGCTCTATTTTAATCTTGTCCATCTACAAAAAAAATTCTAATATCTTTCTGGCTTGTCCAGGTAATCTTTAGCAAACCACCAATGGCCAGGAGTGCCTTTCTTCTTGCAATCCTAACATGCACACCATTGTTGTTTGGTGGCCTTCTGATGGTGGAATCATTAACATTAGCTATTGTGAGACAGGCCCTTAGTTTCCTAGAGGTTACCTTTGGTTCCTTTGTAACTTTGTGAACTATTATACACCTTGCTGTTGGAGTGATCTTTGTTTTTTGACCACTGGTTGGGAGGCTAACCATTTGTACAGTCTGTCTGACTGGATTGGTGGGAGTCCAAGGTCTTTAGCAATCTTTTTCAGCCTAATGAGCATCTATAACTTTTCTGAGGCCTTCAGAAAACGCTCATTTTCATGGTATTGTACACTTATGCAAAAGGATTGGATTTTGATAGATACATGTTCTTCAAATAAAGCAGGTCACCAGCTCATAGCTGATTGTCATCCCATTGAAAAGACCAGTCTCTAATTTCACCTTCAGATTATCTGCTAATACTAAAGGTTCACGTACATTTGACACTCAGATGGGAGGGCTGGGCCGGAGGGCAGAGGGTCAAATGCCTCTTCCCCCGGCCGGTCCTCCTGCAGCTGTTTTAGGCTGCCCGGCCATCTGCTTCTTCAGAAGACAGATGCCTGCACTGCACTTTAGAGTTGTACAAGTGCCGGCCCTGACATCCCAGTATTTCAGACACTCCCACACTGCACGATGTGTGGGTGGGCATGTCTGCTGATCTCGCATGCGCACCGATAGGGTGCCTCCATGGAGAGGAGCTTCTGAGAGAAAGTCAGCACTGCAGAGCAGTGTGCGCCAGGGGGCCGGGACAGGAGGTTTCTGACCTGGTCGGCTATTGTCTTGTTGTCGTGTCTGCATTCGCTCTGAGGCACAGTGAGATTATTTATTGCCCAGCTTGAACCTTGACACAGATAAGGTTGCGCTGTCAGTGGGAGTCATCTGCTCCAGTAGACCCAAACTACAAAAGTTCAAGATGCAGCAATAACTCACAGTGCGCCTCTGAGCGCCTGCAGACACTGGTATACAGAATTTTACACTGACTGCTCCTGAGCCTGACTCCAGGACATCATACATTACATATCAGATATAATCAGGGCCAAATTTGCCACAAGTCACCTGAGAGCGGGTGCCTAGGGAGGCAAGTTGAGGGGGGCTGAGTAAAATAACAAAAAAATATATATATTATTTTTTAAAATTTGCTTCCTCTTCTTTGATGGACAAAGTGTCAATACCGCCATTTTAATTTTGGCGATGGAAGGGGTAAGATGATTGAGGTTCAAGAGCTGAGTACTGCATGGGCAGAGAAGTAATCAAATCTCTGACGGAAGATGTTGAATCCTAAAGGGGAAGGTCCTGTGACATCATGCCCATGTAACTCGTATGGGAGGAGCCATCCTAGAGATTACAGGAAGTGAAGTGTTTTCCCAGCAGGAAGCAGCAGCTGGAGAAAATGGAGGTACTCATGGTACAGGCTTACATGGGGAGCATTCTGTATATAGGGGGGTGCAATCTGTATATGGAGGTACGCAGATTGTATGTGGGGGTGCAGTCTGTATATGAGAGGGGTGCAGGATGTATAAGGGGGTGTAGTCTTCATCTAGGGGATTCATGGGGTACAGGCTGCATATTGAGAGGCATAGAGGTTGTTTATAGGGTGCAAGCTTTATGGGGTACATGGGGTGAAGGCTTTGTGTGATAGGGTGCAACAAAGGAGGGGAAGGTAAGGGCTTTTTAGTGGAATTGAAGATTCAGTAACGGCACATTTTGGGAGGCAGTATACAAAAGGAGAAGCATTGTGTAGGTACAATATGGATGTAGTACAGTGTGGGGAGGGGCACTGAAAATGGGGACAGTGTGGAGGCTAGAGTTCATAACTTAGGTGCAGTGTGTAGGAGGTACTAGATTATCGGCCAGTGTAAATGCACCTTAAAGAGTAATTAAACTGATGGAAGATTTTTTTAAAAAGGTTTAGGAACTTTAATTCGGAGCAGATCGGTTGGGAACCCGGTCCTGAGACCCCTACCAATCACTCAAAAGGTGTGTTAAAAGTGTGCAGTTCAGTAGACAAGAGCACACTTACCTAGCGGAGTACAGATGCAGTAGAAAGTCAGGCTTCTGAGTCCTAAGCTTCACATTTCTAAGAGGTTTTTTGAGCAATTGGTGGGGGTCTCCGGACCCAGACCCCACCAATCTGCTCAGAATTAAAGTTTAAAACATGAAAAAAATCTACCAAAATTTAAGTTACTCTTTAAATGTTTAATAGTGCTACCAGAGGCAGATTAAGAGTAGCCTGGACCCCCAGGCAGTTTAGAGAGCGTGGGCTCCCACACCACCTGATGTATTACATGACATGTCACATGATATCCTTTGAGAGATCGTGTGATAGGTCACGTGATTAACACACAGGTGCTCTGGTGCACATCTGAAGGTGCAAAATGACAGAGACAGTTTTTTACCCTTATGTACAGAACAAATAACCTATCACTATACATAATAGAGGATACTATTTAATAAGTAATGGTGCTATATAATACAGGGGAGGTCCAAAACTAAATTTTATGTTTATCCTAAACCTTTTTTAATGTCATGATCTAATCTTTTTTTTTATGTACTTTTAATTAAAAATTCCCTATCCATCTTTCAGTACACTAGCTAACTGCTTCACTTTTTTCTGCTACTTCCTTTTGATGATTTGTTTGAGAATGCCAGTGCATGCTGGAATACTCAAAGAGTCGTCAGGGGCAGAGGCTGCTGTCACTGCCGCAGCCTCTGCCCCCTCCCTGGAACGAAGCATCATCAGTGACCTCTGTTTCAGGGGCTGGGCTAGTTCCTGCTCTACTAAGCATGCGTCCCTTGTCAATTCCGATGTATGCTCAGTAGATTCCTGTCACTGTGCTTCTCTGTGCACAGTGACAGTGCGCTCTCTCACCGGCTCTGATAAGAAGTCACGAGCCGACAGCAAAGCACACAGTTTAAGTAAAGGAATGAGCAGAGACCAGCCCTGTCCCCGCAAGAGACATCACTTCTGATCAGAGCTTGCGAGAGAGCGGACTGTCACTGTGCATATTGCACAGTGAGAGGAATCTACTGAGCATCCTTTGGAATTGACAACCTGCACATGTTCAGTACAACAGGGGCTAGCCCCACTGCTGTGCACTTCCTACTCCCCAAATTCATTGTAATTACATGCTGTGAAGAATATTCAAGATAATTCCATGTTGTGAAGAATATTCAAGATAATTCCATGTCTATCATTGTGCCCTCTTTGGCGGGGGATTATAGAGTCCTACAAATGCAAAACTGAAACCTGACAATTCAGCAGCAAGAAGGGAGGAGGCTGAGAGATACAGTGAGTGCCAAAACCCCCCACCCTCAGCTGTGGAGCTGCCACAGGAAGACCCCCTGTGGCTTCCAAGCCATGAGGCATGTTCTTTGTGTCAGATATTATAATTCAACAACGAGTTATGGGAATATGATACATCCCAGTGATGCACCAAATAGATTTTTGGAAACGCAAGGGAATGGGGTATGTCACCCTGGCTTTCAGCACAGTCCAGCGCGTAGGGAAAGGGAGATACACGGCACAGCCTTGAGGGGGCCCCTAGGGCACCGGTGCTTGGTATCCACGTGTAGCAGGGGCCTGGCTGGATTCGGTAACACCAGATCCAGCTCCCTAGGACCGTCCATTAAGGAAGTATAGCCCATTCTAGTTTTGGAGTTTTTAGCTGAGAGGCCATAGGTGGAGAGTTAGGTTCAGCCAGGAGGCCGGAGGGGAATTTACCCAAAGGGGTTAAGAGCTCCAGCAGCCGCTGGCTCAGTGTCTTTTTCCCTGAGAGGTTGCGAGGTTACATCGTGTGGGAGAAGTCCTGCAACAAAGAGAGCCCCACAAGCCTCCCATGTGGCAGCCCCTACCCCACAAGCCAGGCCTTCCATCTGACTGGTAACTGACTCTTAATAACTGCTTTATATCTTTTGTACCACTACTATTGTGTTTGCATCTCTGACCATTATGTATGTATAACTCTTACGTATATAGTGTAATGTCTAATGTGCCCTTACGGCTATTAAATATATAATTTAACCTTGGGCTGCTGTATTATCTCGATCCACGAAGCCACACGTCCGTTGTTCGGCTTAATCCTTATGCTACCAGGGCGGGTTTCTGGCCTGATATAATTCCCGTTAACCGACCGGGGACTTATATCTAATAGAAGCACGTGGCTGCTCTCCCAGACTGACAAAGTTCTGTTTGACTGGTGCTAGTGAAGGGGCCTCTCGGTCTGTCAGGGGTGTGAGCGAGTGTGGTGCCATGTCAGTGACTGAGTGGACCACCTCTTCTCACTCCCAGTGCCTTCCCGTACCCTTGTGGACACCGGGTGTCTGTGTAGAACTGTACCGATCTGGCCTTACGCGTCCCCGAGGGGGTGTGGAACGTCGCGTTGGTGCAAAGGGCAGATCTGTATCACGTGATCCGTCTGACGTAATTGTGATGTCAGACGGGTGGCGAGGTGTGGATTCACCACAAGTGGTGGCAGCGGTGGGATTCTGTGGGGTCTTTCTGCTGCAATTGTGCACATTAGTGGCACCGGTGGGATTCTGCGGGATCTCTCTGCTGCCATTTCTTCACATTGGTGGCAGCGGTGGGATTCTGTGGTGTCTCTTTGCTGCTATTTCTTTACATTCATCAGTTGCGACATGACCCGGGTCCGCCGGTCGGTGAGCATTTCCTGGGGAAAACCCACTCGAGAGAAAATCTCCAGTAAGGCGGTGGCCACCTTGTCTTCCCGAATGGACGACAAGGCTACCGGTACTGGGTGGCATAGTCTACTACCGTCAGTATGAAGCGTTTCCCGGAGCTGCTGAGAGTGGCCATCGGGCCAACCAAATCCACAACCACTCTCCTGAAAGACTCTTCAATGATGGACAGAGTTAGCAATGGGGCTTTGAGGTGCCGCCCCGCCTTCCCCACCCTCTGACAGGTGTCACTCGACCGGCAGTAGGCAGTCACCTCGTCCCCATCCTTGGCCAATATAAATGCTGCGCAAGCCTTGCCTTGGTCTTAGTGATCCCTAGATGTCTGGCCATCGGAATCTCGTGCACCATCCGCAACATCTCTGCCCTGAATGGATAGGGTACCACTAACTGTCGGTCCCTGGCCACACCTCCAGTGAACCTCGCTGGACCGTTACCTGGTACAGCCGTCCTTGGTCCCAGACCACCCGCTCGAGATCTGAGTCCAAGGGAGGCTGTGCTGCTTGCTCCTTGAGAGCTTTCAAGCTGTCGTCAGTCTCCAACACCGCTTGAAACCCTTGGCTGGACATGTCCAGAATAGACGAAACTGCCACTTCTTCTGTCAGTTTCCCGGGACCTGACTCCTGGCCTCCGTTTGACCCGGCAGCCACTTGGTCGGAAAGGGAGATGCCGTCTTACTCCCTAGGGGCCCAGGTGCCACCACTGCACGTGACAGCGGCCACCGGCGCTGTGACCACGGGTAGTGCCCGCTTCTCCTCTGTTTCTGAGCAAGCCTGCAGTCTAAAAGGACTACCCTGGCCCTCTGACATCCCGGTTGTGGAGGAACCCTGCCATGCGATCTCACCTGGGAGCCCTACCTCTCCTGGGACTGCCCTTCCCCGTCTGGCTCCTCTGTGACAATCTCACAGGACAAACTGTTCCAGCCTGCCAACTGGCCACACTCTAAGGCCTTATCACAGCTGACTTGATTGCTCTCCTCCCCCCTGAGGGGAGAGGGACACAGTACATCACCCACCCCCACATTCCCATAAGTAGGCATGTTAATAACATTGGCATCAATAGGGGTAGACATGACGTTGTCTGGAGAGTCAGGCCTCGGGGGTTTTGTGGCCACATAGTGGGACACTAGTCGCCCCAAGTCTGTCTCAAGTAAAACACTCAAGGGAATGTTTGGAGTTACCCCCACCTCCCTCCCCTCCCGATGCTTCAGTCCAAATATACCTTGGCGATGGGCAGCGCCGGCTCGACGCCTCCAATCCCGGAGACCGCTAGAGTTTTCCCAGGTATCAACTCCTGGGACAACACCAGTTCAAGCCTCACAAGAGTCATCTCAGCGCCGGTGTCTCGCAGACCCATGGTCCTGGCGTGGCCTATGATGAGTGTCTGTCTGACGGTTGTCAAGGGACCTCCCACCACCCCCACTCACCCACAAAACAGTGGACGGTTTCTGGGACGGGGACGGGACCTTCTGGCGCTGGGGACACGTGGCTTTGAAGTGGCCCGGCTGTCTGCAAAGGTGACACAGTCGGGGTTTCCCTACCGGCGTGGAGAGGAAAGCATGGGTGGGTGGCCCCTTGGGCCTGGGGGCAGGGACAGCTTGCACTGCTTTTGTCTTACTCCCTCTCCAGCCAGCAAGTTTCTTGGCCTCTGGAGTCCTGTTGTTGGAGTACTCGTCAACAAGTGTTGCTGTTGCAGAGGCCCGCTTTGGCTTCTGGTCATGGAGGTACTGTTGGAGGTCCACCGGGCAGTTCCATAGAAACTGCTCAGTCACAATGAGCTTCTTCAGCTGCTTAGATGGTGGTGAGGTCCAGGCCTGTGGTCCATTGATCAACAGCTCTCAGTAGGGCTCGCATGTGATCGACCCAGCTGTCTGCAGGACCCCTCTGTATACCCCGGAGCTTCTTCCAGTGCGTCTCAGGGGTCAAGTTGTACAGCCAGACCAGAGCCTGCTTGATGTCCTCATAGCTCAGGGTGGTCTGACTGGGCAGGTACCCAAAGATTTCCACTTCCTTACCCCTAAGGCGAGAGATTAAGAACCGGTCCCACTGGTCCTCAGGCAGATGGTACTGACGGCAGGTTTTTTCAAATGCCAGCAAGAACATGTCCAAGTTCCCTCCTTTATCCAGCAGGGGGAAGTCCTCCACCTGTAGCTTTGGGACTTGGATCTTAGGGGGCTCTGGACTGGCTGGGTCATGCAGCCGGAGCTGGAGCCGCAGTGTATTTTCCTGGTGCTCGCGCATCCACTGACGTTCTGCTGCGGCTGTTGCCTCGCGACGTGTGGCTGCTGGCCAGGGCAGTTTGCACAAGTTCATCCAAGCCTGCCTGGCTGGGGGGGTGGGCAGGTGGTGGGTGGCCCACTGCGGGACCGACCGCCGGCGACTCTCTCTCTGTACTCCCCTTCCTCTGGAGCGACATCGTCTTCATCCTCCTCCCTACCATCCAGAGCATTGGACATCTCCTTGGTTCTGCCCCTGGTGCCACTGGCCATCCTTGTACTCTATGGTCACTGACCCCAAACTGCAACCTGATGCACCAACACACCTTACAAGTATTTGCACTCTGACTGTCTATTGCTGAGCTGATCTTAAGACCCCAGCAGCAAAAGCTACTACTGGCAGTCCTTGGTGTCTGTGAGTATGCGTTCCACACTCGCACACTATTATCTCGATCCCACATCGCTTGCCACCAATGGGAAGAAATGCAGCAGAGAGACCCCGCAGAATCCCACCGCTGCAACCACTTGTGATGAATCCACACCTCGCCACCCGCCTGACATCACAATTACGTCAGACGGATCACGTGATACAGATCTGCCCTTTGCACCAACGTGACGTTCCACACCCTCTCGGGGACGCGTAAGGTCGGATTGGTACAGTTCTACACAGACACCCTGTTCGTGGATCGAGATAAAAGAGCAGCCCAAGGTTAAATTATATATTTAATTGCCAAAGGGCACACTAGACATCATACTATATACGTAAGGGTTATACATACATAATGGTCAGAGATGCAAACACAATAGTACAAATGATATAAAGCAGTTATTAAGAGTCAATTACCAGTCAGATGGAAGGCCTGGCTTGTGGGGTAGGGGCTGCCACATGGGAGGCTTGTGGGGCTCTCTCTTTGTTGCAGGACTTCTCCCACACGATGTATCCTCACGACCTCCCAGGGAAAAAGACACTGAGCTAGCTGCTGCTGGAGCTCTTAATCCCTCTGGGTCACTTCCCCTCCGGCCTCCTGGCTGAACCTAACTCTCCACCCCTGGCCTCTCTCAGCTAAAAACTCCAAAACTAGAATGGGCTATACTTCCTTAATGGATGGTCCTAGGGAGCCGGTGTCATAAGATCCAGCTGGGCCCCTGCTACGCATGGATACCAAGCACCAGGCCCTAGGGGCCCCCTTCAAGGCTGTGCCATGTATCTTCCTTTCCCTATGCGCTGGACTGTGCTGAAAGCCAGGGTGACATTCCCCATTCCCTTGGGTTTCCAAAAATCTATTTGGTGCATCACTGGGATGTATCGTATTCCCATAACTCGTTGAATTATAATATCTGACACAAAGAACATGCCTCATGGTTTGGAAGCCACAGGGGGTTTTCCTGTGGCAGCTCCACAGCAGAGGGTGGAGAGTTTTGTCACTCACTGTGTCTCTCAGCCCCCTCCCTTCTTTTTGCTGCTGAATTGTCAGGTTTCAATTTTGCCTTTGTAGACCTCTAGAATGCCCCACCAAACAGGGCACATTGATAGACATGGGATTATCTTGAATATTCTTCACACATTTCATTATATCATGTCCCCCCCCCACCACCACCACCACCACCCTCAATTCACCATATTTATCAGTGTAAAAGTATAATAGAAACTAGTCCACCTGCATTTTTCACCCACTCCTGATTTTGGCTTACAAATACTGAGGTTAAATAATAAATACTGAACATGTGGTTTTAGTCTGACTCGCCAGTAGGGGGCGTGACCACTTGAAAGTGTCTAGGGCAGTATGAGTGCCATACATTATACATGTCCTATAGCCAGGTCCAGGAGTGATCAGTCGGTGTACAAGAGAATATGTCACTGACATATCCTATACTATATATACACACATCATATTTCATACACAAGACACTCTGTAATCATAGTATAATGTGTATCATCACATATTATCTTGTGTATGACATCGGATGTCTATACACATAGTATAGGATATGTTAGTGATATAATTTACTGTGTGCACTGGCATCCAATGTTATATACAGGATACTCTGTGACTTGTGTACTATCTGATGTCTGTCTCACAGTGTAATATATACTATAACCTATTATCCAGTATGTAACACTTAATGTCTGTGCATAGCATAATATGCTGTATATCAGTCACATATTCTCCTGTATACTGTATATAATATACTATGTACATAGACATCAGATGTTATATGCAGTATAATATGTAACCGGTATATTATATACTGTGCCTACAGACATTAGATGTTAAACTAAGAGTACAGAACATCAGATTTTATATCATCACGTTACTCTGTATATGACATATGTTGTCTGTATACATAGTATATGATGTATCAGTGACAGATACTCCTGTATACTGTATGTAATATACTATGTGCACAGACATCCAATGTTATATACAGGATAATAGCTGATGTTCTATAGTCACAGTATATCCTATACGAGTCATGTATTCTTCTGTATACTTTATGTAATATACTGTGTGCACAGACATCAGATGGTATATATGGCACAGAATAATATGTCACTGATAGAACATATACCACTCACATATTATCCTGTCTTCATATTTCTAAATGTAACCAGGTCTACTACAAAGAAATGATATAACTAGATGTCACTTATATTCTGCTTTAAAGAAGCATTCCTTTAACTTTTTTCCCTTAATCCTGTGTTCGTGTAGTGTCAATGAGATAACATACTCGCCTACCGCCGCCTTCTTTGGGATCCATCACTTTTCTGCTCCTCTTCTCAGTGACGTCACCACTCTTCAGACTCTCCGGATCACATTGCGCTCTGAGTGTCCTGGAAGTCTCTTTTACAATGTAAATCTATAGAATCTCATTTTAACGCTCCATAAACTTACATTATAAAAGCCACTTCTGGATCACATAGAGCGCAGTGTGACCCAGAGACTCTGAATATCCATCAGGTGACTCCGAAGAGGAGCGGAACGGAGCAGGATACCCGAGAAGACTCCGATCAGTGAGTATATTTACACACTGACACAACACGACACTAGCATTTCCAAACCTTTAGAGAAAAAAATGTTAATGGGGGCTCCATTAGATGGACTGTTTCATCTATTTTTCAATGGAGGCGAGTATATATAAATCAATTCTAAAAGGACAACATGCAATTTACAAGCCACACACTCTTTTTTTCTCCCCCCCCCCCCCCAACATTGTTTTCCAGGGTCTAGACAAATTTCTGTAGTCGCGCCCTCACTGCAGACTGATGAATTGTGATAGAGCGCTATGCACACACTGTCACGATTCCTCTGTATTTCCAGCTTAGTGATCGCAAGTATGTGATTTGCATAGTTATGGTCATGTGTCGACTAGAGTCAGACGCCTCTCTCAGTAGCTCCTCACTGATAGAAGGGGATGAGAATCTAGTCTGCATTTGGCCACAATTATCCTGTTATTACTCCGGCTTTATCTTTTTAGGCTGTGTGCACACTGTACATTTTTGGTGCGTTTTCACTACTTTTTTTCCGCGCGGAAAAGGGAATCCTTCTGCCACCTAATGAAATGAGAATCCTAAAATGCTATGCACATTATCAGGAATTTTCCTGTCAGGATTTGCTTTGCATTTAAATCTGCAGCATGTCAATTCTTTATGCGTTTTTTGCTGCGTTTTTCATCCAATGACTTCAATTGAGTCAGTCAAATTCGCAGCAAAAACACAGGTTTAAAAATATTTGCGGATTTGCTGCGGATTTTTGCTGCTTATTTGACTGACTCAATTGAAGTCAATGGATCAAAAACGCACAAAGAATTGACCGCAGGTCACAGGCATCGGCTGACGAGAGACTACTCCTCCCATCAGCCTATGGCTGCTGCCGCTAATAGCAGGCGCCGCTGATGGGAGCTGTCATCAGCTGGCGCCTGTGCTCACAGTGAAAAAAAAAAGTTAAAATCGATATTAAAATAAAAAACGCATTATACTCACCTATCCGCCGTAATCGTGAGTGTCCCACGGCGAACGGATCACCCAGCAACACTCTATACACTGACAGGAGTGTGATCGCTCCCCGCAGTGTATAGTGCTGAGCTGCCGGGAGAGAGGTCACATAAGTTCATCAGTTGATGAGCTCCGGTGACCTCACTTACTGCACCGCTGCATGAGAATTTTCTCACGCAGCGGTGGTGCAGTAAGTGAGGTCACCAGAGCTCATCAGCTGATGAACTCTGGTGACCTCTTTCTTGGCAGCTCAGTGGTATGCACTGACAAAGGAGTGATTACACTCCTGTGTCAGTGTGTAGCCTGCTGTCCTCTAGAGCAGTCACACCAATGATTGCTGATGTGACTTCTCTAGAAGTGAGCCAGATCTTCGTAGGACACTGTGGATTATATCATCACGGTGGACAAATGAGGGATATGGTTGTTTTTTATTTTTGTTTCTTTTACAGGTAACAATGGCTTCAGTGGATTAGGCGTTAAATGAGTATACTGTTTTTTAATCATTTATTTAAAAATAAAAACTGTGTGGACTTTTATTTCAAATAAAGGATTTTTTTTCAGGCTGTGTGTTTATTTAAAAACCTTTACTATTCATCTTATAGACGCTCTCCATTACTAACCTGGGCTTCATGTCAGCTGTCAATACAAGGCTGACATAAACCCTAACCCTATTACCCCACTTCCCATCGCACCAGGGCAAGTGCGAAGAGCGAGGCGAAGTGCCAGATTTGATGCATTTATGGATGTGCCATTTCTGGGGTAGCTGAGGACTGATATTATTAGCCTCAGAGGGGGCCAGCATCCATGACCCTTTTCCTGGCTATTAATATCAGCTCACAGCTGTCTGTTTAGCCTTTGCTGGTTAGATTTTATAGGGGGACCCTACTTCAATTTTTTTCAGGGGTCCCCCTGTAATCTAACCAGTAAACGCTAAGCAAACAGCTGTGGGCTATTAATAGCCAGGGAACATTTTTGGCTAATGGCCCCTTCCCCGGCTAGTAATATCAGCCCCCAGTGTTGACTTTCCCTCTGCTGGTTATGAAAATGACGCGGGAGCCCACGCCATTTTTTTTAATTCTTCATTTTATTTCATAAACTCACCCACAGATTTTGACCAATTGAAATGTCATTACATGCAGTGGATCCACATGTACTGACAAAACAAGTGCGACATTAGGAGTAATGGGATTAGGGGTAATGGGTTAAGGGTGTCTGACACCAAGCCATAGCTTTAGTATGGAAGAGGTGTCAGCCAGATACCCTCATTACTAAATGGAGAATGAGCCTGCACCACCTCCTAAATGCATAATGACCGCACCTGAATCTTAACGGCAAATACACATCGTATAAACTTGCGTTGCTAGCTTTAAAATGCAGAAAC
This sequence comes from Phyllobates terribilis, assembly GCF_046119375.1. Classification (NCBI taxonomy): domain Eukaryota; kingdom Metazoa; phylum Chordata; class Amphibia; order Anura; family Dendrobatidae; genus Phyllobates; species Phyllobates terribilis. The sequence continues at coordinate 178,840,409 of NW_027362765.1, forward strand.
AATAGTCCAATAGAGAGAAGATGATGAAAAGCTGCACTCACCGTTTAGGTAAAAATAAGAATCCTTTTATTTCATATTCAAATAAAATGAATGGAAAGCAGGGAATGCGGGGAGGAGGTGGACGACAGCTGTTTCACGCTCCGACTAGCGCTTCTGCAGGTACATCTGCATGGACCCGCAGATGGACCCACTGCCCAGATAGAAATGGAATATATAGTTGCTTCTTAAGGGTTAATCTAAGCGGAGGAAATGGCTCCTTTTTAAGGGGTAATCCACTAGAAGGAAATATGTGCTTGTAAACCTATTAATCGACTATTGAGGAACAGCGCTGCTTCTAAAGGGTAATTTATAGTCTCTCGCCACATAAACAGAGAACCCACAGCCACAACACACTGAAGAGACGCTGTATCAGGTTATATCTCTATAGCTGTTTCTCCTAGTCTCCTTCTGGTACTGCTCTGTAATACACAGGAATCCATCTTACATTGCTTTATAGATCACTCAGCATGAACAGCAGCACAAATTTCCCTTGTTTTTACATAGTGCAATATCTTCCCCTACACAGCGGTATGTTCCAGCTCAGAGGCAGGAAGTCTCACATAGCTGTCAAGATGGTGAGACAGCAGAGCGCTCAACTTCATTCAGTCTCTTCTATAAATGGGCCAGAGCTTTTATACTAAATTAATGACGACGTTTTTTTTTTGTTTTTTTTTTACTTTTCCTAATTACATATATTTGAGAAACCATTATATTGTGGAATTTTTTTTACTGCATTGCGATTCATGTGTGTTTTATGACTTTCTTTTTCCTGCTCTAGAGCTTTTCCACAAAAGATGAACTTCGACCCTCAGAGGGAGAGATTGGAACATTTACCAAGATAATCGAGGCCATGGGCTTTACGGGACCACTGAAATATAACAAATGGGTAAGGAAAAAAAATTTTTTTTCTTGTAAAAGGGCTGATTTTACAGTTCCTTCTTAAAGGGAATCTGTCAGCAGGTTTTTGCTATGTAAGCTGAAGACTGCATGCTGTAGGGGGTTTAAACACAGATTTCAGTGATGCTTCTCTTATCAAGCTGCTTGCTGTTTCCTTGCAATGATTGTTTTAGCACCAGGAGTTTATCATTGCTGGACTAGAGCAGCTTGTGCCTCCTCGTCCGACACGCCCCTTCCTTTGAAAGGCACCTCACTGTTTATGGACATTGTATATAGAAAGCTTGGTGTGGGCAGGGTTAGCTTTCTCAGCTCTGCTTCATTCTAAATCTAAAACCTCTGTGTCAGAACGGCTGCACCCAGTAATCTAAGTGATATATTGTTAGATTCAGATTCTCTTGGTCTACATCATGCTGCTCTCAGATGAGGTAGCAAAAACCTGCTGACAGATTTTTTTTTTTTTAATTCTTATGTGCAGTGTCAAGATTGGGACCTAAAGTAGGATGCAAGTGTTCAGCTTTGATCTTGACTTATTGTTAGGTATGCAGTTGATTGAAGGCTCTTGCAGAGTTCTGAAAAATCTAAATGCTATCATTTTAACTCAACAAGGTAATTATTGGTGCCAACTCAAAAAACTGAGCCATGCTATCTCCTCTGAGACTAAAAAACGAAGCAATCACAGATAGATTAAAGTAAATTCATGCTCAACGTCTCAATAAGTTGAACACAAAATCCCCCACTGCTGTAAACCCCATAATTGAGGAGTAATTTGTGGAGATCCCTATGATGTCTCATGTTGCCTATTTTCAGGAGCACACTGCTTTCCTACCTCCCGTCTTCCTGTTTACTGGGTGGAAGTGGGGGATTTGTTTCTCAAGATTGACAGTTTTTGCCGGCGGCATGGTTGAACTACTGGTCCGAGCTGTCCGCTGTTCCGTGCTGCTGAGACACACAGCATTGTCCTCGCACTTCTCCCATATTGCAGAGGCCATGTGCTTTCCGGATCTAGCAATTCTGTCGGCTTTGCTCTGCAGGCTGTATAGCTGTCACTGTTAGGTGGCTGGTAACTTTGGCAAAGAGATGTACAGTATGAAATGAAAAATCCCTTTGTTATTAAGAGCTGAGAGGATTTTTAATAAGAGATAGATTGCAAAGTTACTTGTTCTTGAAGCACTTTGCAATTCTAGCTATTTAATTAGATGAGACAACCCCTTTGCACATTACACAGCGCCCATTCACATCAATATGTGCCTGTGTAACGCATGACAGGGCAGGTCATCCAGAGCGAGAGACACTCCTTGTAACTTCCATCCACTCTGGCTAAGACATAAGGATTCCCGATAGAGAAAATTAAAAATTGGTTTTGCTGAACATATTTCACAGCTCCTGAAACAAGATGAATGTTGCTTCTTTCTCCATTTTTAATTTTGAACAATGAAAGCCTGTATATAGAAAGGGAACATATGCCAAAGCCTAGACATAAATAGAGCTAACTAAGCCTAATGTTGTGGATATTCTTTCCCTCAAAGTCAATGCAGTAAAACAAAATAAAGGAACTTTTTTTTTTTCTTCCAATGACTTCTGAACACTTGACAACTTTTATTTTGGCAAAGTAAACTAAAATGAGACAACTCGACGCACATCATTTAATGAAAGTCTGCACAAACGTTTATTCGAAAATAAAGCAAATATCAGTTTCAGGTCCCCCCCCCCCCTTTTTTTTTTTAAGCGACGCTTAATGAAGTATGCAGTGTGTAAGCTGTGTAGGACATCTGTTCTTTGTGGTTTTGTGGCATCTGGCATCCTCTAAATGCTGACATTTTAACTCCTTTTAAATAAAGGTTAAGTGATTTAATAAAAACTTTGGGTACAGATTTTGCCATTTTGGGTGCATTGAATCAGACTTTGTGTGTTTTACTCCCCTTAAACCGTTCGGAGGAACTTTCCTTCCAGATTTACATATTGAGTCTAAATTCTACAAGGTGTGCGGTAGTGTATTAGGATCTCTGCAGGATTACCTCTCTAGTTTCTGGGATTAATGGCATGACTTTTTATTGCCATGTTCCTAAATGTAATGGATTTATTTTAAAATAATTACCTAGAAGGGATGTTTCCAAGACTACTTCTTGTTAAATATTCAGGGAAGGTTGAGGATTTCCAGACTGGGACTCGCAATTTTTCTCCATCCAGCCTGGTTTTTGGCACTGACACTGAAGAATAACTGAGATCCACTCAAAACAATGGCTTCCCCTTCATTTCAGTGTGCGACATACAGTGATTTATTTTCCTGCCATGCCCATTGCATTCATTTGGGAAATATGTAATCAGAAAATTACCTATTGTTTAAATCAAGTTTTTAGGTTTATGTATATATTTTGTTTAACATTTTCCATATAACTATATTTAAAAATAAAATCTAGAAATCGTGCACTTTTTCCTCTGGCCACAGAGTCAAATAGGCTGACATTTCCTGTTCTGTAGAGATCACTATTCAGTAGTCATCTCATTGTCATCACAGACAGAATTACAATGAAATGTTACATATAGCGAACACCAGATCTACTATTCACAATATAAGATTGTCACACTCCTCTTCCCCTCTCTGCACAATGACCTCTGCACAGGTGACAGAGCATGCTTAGAACACTGTCCCATAGAAGTCAGTGAACATCACCAAACTCCACCTCCATGTATATGCTGTAAAGCATTTCTTTGAATGCTGCCAACAGCTTCGATAATATGATTGTCCCAATAATCATTCACATTAGACTAACACAAATTTACAATTAGGAAATGAAAAAAAGAGAATATCACTTGCTTTAAGTTCCTCGCTCACACTGTATGACGGCCCCCGCAGTCCCTCGCTCACACTGTATGACGGCCCCCGCAGTCCCTCGCTCACACTGTATGACGGCCCCCGCAGTCCCTCTCTCACACTGTATGACGGCCCCCGCAGTCCCTCGCTCACACTGTATGACAGCCCCCGCAGTCCCTCGCTCACACTGTATGACGGCCCCCGCAGTCCCTCGCTCACACTGTATGACGGCCCCCGCAGTCCCTCCGCTCACACTGTATGACGGCCCCCGCAGTCCCTCCGCTCACACTGTATGATGGCCCCCGCAGTCCCTCCGCTCACACTGTATGACGGCCCCCGCAGCCCCTCGCTCACACTGTATGACGGCCCCCGCAGTCCCTCGCTCACACTGTATGACAGCCCCCGCAGTCCCTCGCTCACACTGTATGACGGCCCCCGCAGTCCCTCCGCTCACACTGTATGACGGCCCCTGCAGTCCCTCCGCTCACACTGTATGACGGCCCCCGCAGCCCCTCCGCTCTCACTGTATGACGGCCCCCGCAGTCCCTCCGCTCACACTGTATGACGGCCCCCGCAGTCCCTCCGCTCACACTGTATGACGGCCCCCGCAGCCCCTCCGCTCACACTGTATGACGGCCCCCGCAGCCCCTCCGCTCTCACTGTATGACGGCTCCCACAGCCCCTCCGCTCTCACTGTATGACGGCCCCCGCATGCCCTCCGCTCACACTGTATGACGGCCCCCGCATGCCCTCCGCTCACACTGTATGACAGCCCCTGCAGCCCCTCCGCTCACACTGTATGACGGCCCCCACATGCCCTCCGCTCACACTGTATGACGGCCCCTGCAGCCCCTCCGCTCACACTGTATGACGGCCCCCGCAGCCCCTCCGCTCACACTGTATGACGGCCCCCGCAGCCCCTCCGCTCACACTGTATGACGGCCCCCGCAGCCCCTCCGCTCACACTGTATGACGGCCCCCGCAGCCCCTCCGCTCACACTGTATGACGGCCCCCGCAGCCCCTCCGCTCACACTGTATGACGGCCCCCGCAGCCCCTCGCTCACACTGTATGACGGCCCCCGCAGTCCCTCCGCTCACACTGTATGACGGCCCCCGCAGTCCCTCCGCTCACACTGTATGACGGCCCCCGCAGCCCCTCCGCTCACAGTGTATGACGGCCCCCGCAGCCCCTCCGCTCACACTATATGACGGCCCCCGCAGCCCCTCCGCTCACACTATATGACGGCCCCCGCAGCCCCTCCGCTCACACTGTATGACGGCCCCCGCAGCCCCTCCACTCACACTGTATGACGGCCCCCGCATGCCCCCCGCTCACACTGTATGACGGCCCCCGCAGCCCCTCCGCTCACACTGTATGACTGCCCCCGCAGTCCTCCCACTCAGTTTCCCCCACGAGAGCTGATGAGAATAAAAAAATGCTTCTTAGTCCCATTTTCCAGATTCACTGCTCTGGTCAGACTGCGGCTCCGCACAGCAGGTGCGATCTAATGACGTCATCGCGCCTGCTGTACAGAGACATACAAGATGAATGGTAGAACAGTGAGCCGATGGCGCCATCCTTCATCATTATCTTCTATTGTATCTATATCATGAAGATCCAGATGTCATGGAAATAGAGATACCGGACTGGAGTACCGTGGTACCATTCATCTCCAGGCTCCCAAATTCACTGGTGGAACGCCATTGACTCCAGCCTTTTGGATGTTCTGGTCTGTGGGCTGGAAAGGAACAGACAAAGGACCGGATATGGCCCACGCGCTGCAGTTTGCTGTGCTACTAATAGGAATCACCATACCTTTGTGGGGATTTGGATATAATGTAATTTGATGTATTTATTAGAAACTATTTTAGAAGATTACAAATTTATTTTCCATACAAGTTTGCCTGAATGTACTTGAGTTCTGAAATTGACATTTGTATCTTTCTCCTTCACAGAAAATTAAAATTGCTGCTCTACGCATGTATACTTGTTGTGTGGAACGAATAGATTATGATGAATTCTTTGAAAGTAAGTATCGTATGTCTTTTATGTTCTGTTTTTGATCTATTTCCTGACAAGAACACACATTTTAAGGAAATGAGTCAGCTGCGGAAAGACTTTTAAACTTTATGCCTGAAATATTGGGGCATTCCAAACAAAAAATATTTGGAAGCACGTCCAGGGGCGAGATGGCTAATCCAAGAGGCAGGTCCCTACCGGCTTATTCAGAGGCTCCTTAGAATACAGCGGCAACAGTGTGCATTCCGGATAAAAAAAAAAAATCCGCTGTGTTTGTAGGAATCCTATATAGATATTGCAAAATATATGCGCAACGTATGATGTGAAATCCATAACATGTCAATTATTGCTGTATATGTCACGGTTTGTCACTCTTTACACTACAAAGGGTTAAATGGGCACCTTAACCGCACCATTTGCACAATTACACAGCTGCAGAATTTGTTCTGGGGTATACTCATAAGTTGAGTATTTTTTGCAGATTTTAGTTCCAGATTTGTGTGTGGAAAATCTTAAGTGCAATACAGGGCCAGCAAAGTAAATTTCAACACATCTCATGTACATGTTGCGGAAAATTTCTGCAAAGAAATTGTCGTGCGGTGCAGATATTAAAATCTGTTGTGAATTCTTTATTAGGAATTTATTGCAGATTTCTTCCTTTGCGATATACAGGGTGAAATGTGCTCTAAATCCACAGCAAAAATAAGCACATAACACACCTGTTTCATGTGAACATTTTGTAGGGTGAATAAATGCAGATCTTCTACAGCGGATTTGCGCACCGTTGCACCGTTTCAGGTTTTAAATCCACAACATGTCCGTCTATGCGTTGCCGGAGTGAATTGTGCGGTAATGCAACTGCAAATCCAAAGCTTTTTTTTTTCCTTTTTGCAGCTGCAGATCTTGCTTCACATGGGTCCATACACTGAAAATAAAGATCCAAAATTGATTTTATTGCATAACAAAGTGCAGACGCTGTAGTTATGAATAAATATCTATGAATTTCTGCACTATACTGGGATAGTCACTATATCTAATATTATTGTCCCATTTTGTTTTCCAGAATGCAATCTGCCTGATACATTGAATTCCTGGTTCCTTGTGACACAGCTACATGTGTGGTAAGTGACAGGCATCGAAGTGTTCTGAGTACATCATGAAGAATTGTATCTGCCCAAATTTAGCAAGGATGACCAGTAGAAAGATTTTTCTCCTGGAGTGTATAGTGGGTTATGTATGGATTCAATACACAATATTTTTTGACATTTAAGAGTCAGATGATGACTTCTGTAGACTTAATTTGTGATTCTAAACTCTTTTTATTTTAACGAGATTTACCTGAATTTGGGATATAAAGGCATCTCCATAAGACCTCCACAGCATGTGTAAATAAGTCAGCATGCCACCCAAATGCTTGTTTCATTGGTTTACATATTGGTCTACAGATCTTGCTGGTTACAGAGAGTCATGATGCATTGATGCCTTACCTGTGTAAAGAAGGGAGCATGATGTTACCTCTGGGACATTAGGATCATTACAGTTTACAAGGCCTGGTGTGAATCTCCTTTCAAGTGGCACAGTTCTAAAGGTGGCATATTTTGGAGGGCCTTCTACACTATTTCTGCAAAATTTTCTATTGAATCACCAATTACAAACTTCCTGCAATAATTGGTTTATGTTTTGCTAGTCTAAGGCTATGTTCACACATGTTGGGTTTTTCAGCGTCACAAATCTGCAGCAAAACCTAATCTCTGGCAGGAAATCAGCTGGGTCAAAAACGCAGGTTTTGCTACGCATTTTTGATGCATTTTTTTGTGCATTTTTTTCACTGTCCCCGTCTCTTTTTATGCATGTACATAAAGTTCTGTGAAAAAAAGAACCCCATTCCATTTTGCCATCAAAAACGCTGATTCAAATTTTAGTTTGTTTTTGGTGCCTTTTTTCAGCAATTTTTTCATCACCCATTACTTCCTATGGGTGAAAAAATGCTGAAAAAAGTGACATGCTCTATTTTCCCAAAACCCAACTAAGGCACAAAATACGCAATAACAAAATACATGATGTGTGGACAGAGAATTCTGGTTTCTCCTAGACTTTGCTGGTACTGCAAAACGCAGCTGAAAATTTGCATGAAAATCTGCAGCAAAAAAACGCTGAAAAACCCAACTTGTGTGAACATAGCCTAAGAGTTTGCTATCCTTTACAACCTTTAGTCGTTCTGTTTGATATTTGGTTGGTCTGTATTAAATATAGAGAGGACAGAAGAATATCTCTTATTTTCTTTATTGTTACATGGTTTGCCATGAACTGTGCTTCTAAGGCAGTCATGGAAAAAGGGAGTTCTAGGACTTGATGTCAAGACCGATATAGAAACTTAGGCGGCCTAAATGGTGGGGAAGGTCAAATAAACATCAATTTGGTGTAGGTCAGCCTATTAATATTAAAGGGAGCCTATTACCTCCAAAAAAACATTGTTAGCTGCAGTTACAGTGGTAATCTGCTAGTACATAGTGTGTAAACCATGTCAGGCTTAACATACTGGAGCAGTGGCTACAGGGAGAAAATGAAGTTATATTCTCCCTGCAGTCGCTCGCTTCCAGTCATTGGGGCGGTGCAGGAAGCTGCAACAGTCACCTACACAGTAGGTGTGGCTGTAATCGCTCCCCCTGCACCCTGAGTAACAGTCTGCTCTACAGTTTGTGCGCAGAGCTGACCATTAGTCAAGGTGCAGGGGGAGTATTTACAGCTGAGATCACTGTGGTCAGCGGAGAATGTTACAGCTCAGTGCACCGTCTCGAAGACTGGAGGCAAGTGATTGCAGGGAGAATGTAACTTCATTCTCTTCCTATAGTTGCTGCTCCAGAAAGGCAGCAGAACATTATTTCATCGTTATGGACCTGCAGATTACCACTATATATGCAAGTAAATAGCATTTCTGAAGGTGACAGATTCCTTTTCAGGCCCCCTTACAGAGGTCTACAGTGGGCAAAATAAGTATTTGATACACTGTTGATTTTGCAAGTTTTCCCACCCACAAAGAATGGAGAGGTCTGTCATTTTTATCGTAGGTACACTTCAACTGTGAGAGACGGAATCTAAAAGGAAAAAAACAGAAAATCACATTGTATGATTTGTAAATAATTAAATTGCATTTTATTGCATGAAATAAGAATTTGATCACCTACCAACCAGCAAGAATTCTGGCTCTCACAAGCTGTTAGTTTTTCTTTAAGAAGCCCTCCTACTCTCCACTCATTACCTGTATTAATTGCACCTGTTTGAATTTGTTACCTGTATAAAAGACACCTGTCCACACAATCAATCACACTCCAACCTCTCCACCATGGCCAAGACCAAAGAGCTGTCTAAGGACACCAGGGACAAAATTGTAGACCTGCACATGGCTGGGATGGTCTACAGGACAATAGGCAAGCAGCTTGTTGAGAAGACAACAACTGTTGGCGCAATTATTAGAAAATGGAAGAAAAACAAGATGACTGTCAATCTTCCTCGGTCTGGGGCTCCATGGAGGATCTCGCCTCGTGGTGTAAAGATGATTCTGAGAAAGGTCAGGAATAAGCCCAGAACTACACGGGAGGACCTGGTCAACGACCCAAAGAGAGCTGGGACCACAGTCTCACACATTACCATTAGTAACACACTACTCCGTCATGGATTAAAATCCTGCAGGGCAAGCAAGGTCCCCCTGCTCACGCCAGCACATGTCCAGGCCCGTTTAAAGTTTGCCAGTGACCATCTGGATGGTCCAGAGGAGGCATGGGAGAAGGTCAAGTGGTCAGGTGAGACTAAAATAGAACTTTTTGGTATCAACTCCACTCGCGATGTTTGGAGGAAGAAGGATGAGTACAACCCCTAGAACACCGTCCCAACCATGGGGGAAACGTCATACTGTGGGTGTGCTTTTCTGCAAAGGGGACAGGACAACTGCACCGTATTGAAGGGAGGTTGCATGGGGTCATGTATCGTGAGATTTTGGCCAACAACCTCCTTCCCTCAGTAAGAGCATTAAAGATGGGTTGTGGCTGGGTCTTCCAGTATTATTATTATTATTATTTATTATAGCGCCATTTATTCCATGGCACTTTACATGTGAAGAAGGGGTATACATACAAGAACAATTACAATAATCTTGAACACAATGTGACGGCGACTGGTACAGGAGGAGCGAGGACCCTGCCTGGGAGGGCTCACAGTCTACAAGGGATGGGTGAGGATGCAGTAGGTGAGGGTAGAGCTGGTCGTGCAGCAGTATTGGTGGAGTGGTGGTTACTGCAGGTTGTAGGCTTGTCGGAAGAGGTGGGTCTTCAGGCTGTTTTTGAAGGTTTCCACGGTCGATGAGAGTCTGATGTGTTGGGGTAGAGAGTTCCAGAGTAGGGGGGTGAAGCACGGGAGAAATATTGTATGCGATTGTGGGAAGAGGAGATTAGAGGGGAGTAGAGAAGGAGATCTTGTGAGGATCGGAGGTTGCATGTGGGTATGTAGCGGGAGACTAGGTCAGAGATATATGGAGGAGACAGGTTGTGAATGGCTTTGTATGTCATGGTTAGGGTTTTGAACTGGAGTCTCTGGGCAATGGGGAGCCAGTGAAGAGATTGACAGAGAGGAGAGGCCGGGGAATAGCTGGGTGACAGGTGGATTAGTCGGGCAGCAGAGTTTAGGATGGATTGGAGGGGTGCGAGAGTGTTAGAAGGGAGGGCACATAGCAGGAGGTTGCAGTAATCAAGGCGGGAGATGATGAGGGCGTGCACTAGTGTTTTTGCAGACTCATGGTTGAGGAATGGGCGGATCCGGGAGATATTTTTGAGTTGGAGTCGGCAGGAAGTGGAAAGGGCTTGAATATATGGTTTGAAGGAGAGTTCAGAGTCCAGGGTTACCTCAAGGCAGCGAGCCTGAGGGACTTGGGGAGAGTGGGCAGCCATTGACGTTGATGGATAGGTCAGTTGGGGGGGTTGAATGAGATGGCGGAAAGATGATGAATTCTGTTTTGTCCATGTTAAGTTTTAGAAATCTAGCAGAGAAGAAGGATGAAATAGCAGACATACATTGTGGGATTTTAGTTAGTAAGGAGGTGATATCAGGTCCAGAGAGGTAGATCTGTGTGTCATCAGCATAGAGGTGATAATGAAAGCCATGAGACTCTATGAGCTGTCCCAGGCCTAAGGTATAGATGGAGAAGAGCAGGGGTCCTAGAACTGAACCTTGGGGGACACCAACAGATAGGGGGCGAGATGAGGAGGTGGTCTGTGAGTGAGAGACACTGAATGTCCTGTCTGTTAGGTATGAGGAGATCCAGGATAGGGCCAAGTCTGTGATGCTAAGAGATGAGAGAGTTTGTAGTAAGAGGGAATGGTCCACTGTGTCGAAGGCAGATGACCGGTCTAGGAGGAGGAGGACAGAGTAGTGTCGCTTAGATTTGGCAGTTAGTAGGTCGTTGGTGACTTTAGTCAGTGCAGTTTCAGTAGAATGGTGCGGTCGGAAACCAGATTGTAGGTGGTCGAAGAGGGAGTAGGAGGAGAGGTGGGAGGACAGCTCAGAATGGACGTGTTGTTCCAGTAGTTTTGAGGCATAGGAGAGAAGTGATATGGGGCAATAGCTAGACAGAGAGGATGGGTCAAGGGAGGGCTTTTTGAGGATTGGTGTGATTGAGGCATGTTTGAAGCATGAGAGGAAGACACCAGTTGTTAGTGACAGGTTGAAGAGGTGGGCTAGGGGTGGGATGAAGATAGTGGTAAGGTTTGGGATGAGGTGGGACGGGATTGGGTCAAGTTTACAGGTGGTGAGGTGTGATTTGGAGAGTAAAGAGGAAAGTTGATCTTCTATAATGGTGGAGAATGTGGTTTTGGAGGAGGAGGGTTGAGTAGGTGTGGTGAGGGGCTGTGGGGGCTTTAGGCTAAAGCTTTGTCTGATGGTGTCAATCTTCTGCTTGAAGAATGAGGCAAAGTCTTCGGCTGAAATAAGAGGAGAGGGAGGAGGCACTGGGGGACGGAGGAGAAAATTGAAGGTGTTGAATAGTTGTTTTGGGTTGTGAGAAAGGGAGGATATGAGAGATGAGAAGTATGTTTGTTTTGCTGCAGTGAGTGTGGACTTGAAGGTAGTGAGGGACTGTTTGAATGCAATGAAGTGCTCATTGGAGTGGGACCTTTTCCATCTACGCTCAGCAACCCTGGAGGCCCGTCGCAGTTCTTTAGTTTTGCTGGTGTGCCAGGGTTGTCTGATTGTGCGAGCTTTGGTATGTGTGAGGGGGGGCGACTGAATCGAGAGCTGCAGCAGTTGAGGTGTTGTATAAAGTGGCAGCAACATCTGCATCATGTAAGGAACTAATGTCTGAGAACACTGTCAATATATACAATTTTACATTATTCACATGTCCGCCATTTAGACTATACTCCTATAGATATGACATGAAAACTATATTGTTTAAAACATAGCATTTATTAATAGAATAATTAAAATTGCATAAAAATCACAAAAGAGAAAAGGGAAGAGGCCCACATAACAGAGAAGATCAGTCTCAGGGGTATAAAAAGATAAATACAGTCAGAAAATTGTCCTAAAAGCACCATGTGTTTGGTTACCTTTGACAAACGTTATTAGTAACGATATATCACTGTACCACAGAATAAAGCATTATATGGCTCTCATGGACAGAGGGGGAGAGAGTATAAGTCTATAAGGTGCATATGCTAAGTGCAAAATATCCCCGTCAAAGCCAGTGGCGAAACGCGCGTCGGATCCGATCAGCACTCAGGGGTCAGTATTCACATCATGTATCCTTATTTCACCTTTTCTATATACTGTATGTGCCCATGATAATAATAGTTAATGTGACTGGTTAATCGATGACAATTGTTCTATCTCTATTAAGTTCTTTATATGTACCACAGTTCTTTATGTTGGAGGTTTTTGGAGAGAGGTGGAGAGTGGGTCTGGACGCACTAGGCACTTAGCACTTTATGCATATGCACCTTATAGACTTATACTCTCTCCCCCTCTGTCCATGAGAGCCATATAATGCTTTATTCTGTGGTACAGTGATATATCGTTACTAATAATGTTTGTCAAAGGTAACCAAACACATGGTGCTTTTAGGACAATTTTCTGACTGTATTTATCTTTTTATACCCCTGAGACTGATCTTCTCTGTTATGTGGGCCTCTTCCCTTTTCTCTTGTGATTTTTATGTAATTTTAATTATTCTATTAATAAATGCTATGTTTTAAAGGAACTAATATCTATAAGAGGGAGAAGGGATTCTGAGAGTGAGTGTAGGTCAAGGTGTTTAAGATTTCTGCGAGGGTATGCAAGTTTGTGGAGTGGGGATTGTTGCCCTGGAGAGGAGAGGGTGGAGAATGTAAGTAGGTTGTGGTCAGAGAGAGAGAGAGGTGAGTTAGAGAGGTTAGATAGGGAACAGGCGGGTGAAGATGAGGTCCAGCGTGTGGCAGTCTTTGTGGGTGGGTGTGGAAGACCACTGGGTAAGACCGAAGGAGGAAGTGAGGGATAGAAGCTTAGAGGCAGCTGAGAGGGAAGTATCAATGGGGATGTTGAAGTCGCCCATGAGGATATTGGGGATGTCAATGGAGAGGCAATTAAGTAGCCAAGTGGTCAAAGAAAGTGGTGGCTGATCCTGGGGGGCGGTAGATGACAGCCAGTTGGAGGTTGGAGGGGGAGTAGATGCGCACGCAGTGCACTTCAAAAGAGGGGAGAGTAATTGAGGGTGGCAGTGGGATATGGGTGAAGGAGCAGTTATCGGAGAGGAGGAAACCTATTCCTCCACCATGCTTGCTGGTGGGGCGGGGGGTATGGGAGAGGTGGAATCCGCCATACGAAAGTGCAGCAGGAGAGGCCGTGTCGGAGGGGGTAAGCCAGGTTTCAGTGATGCCAAGAAAGGAAAGCTTGTTAGTGATGAAGAGATCGTGAATGTAGGAAAGTTTGTTGCAGACAGAGCGAGCGTTCCATAGAGCTCCTGTTAGGGAGACTGGGGAGGCAGGGGCTGGGCGGATGGGTATAAGGTTAGAAGGGTTACGAGAGTTTGGGATAGATCGTGGGTAGGAGGTAGAAGTGATTGTAGGGATGTGGTGAGGAGGGCCGGGATGTGGAGAGATGTCGCCTGCAGTGAGGAGGAGCAGAGAAAGTGTTAGTAGGTGGGAGCAGGAGAGGGCATGAGGTGGCTGTCTGTGTTTGGAGACAAAGGATTGTATGTTGAGGAATAGCTCTGAGGAAGAGGTGAGATGGGTGGGGAGAATGGAGAGATGAAGAATTCGTTACCAGGTGTAAGGATTAGGGGTGGTTGGAAAAGGTGAAGGATTAAGGGGGTGAGAGTGAAAACAAACACAAACATTGTTTACTGTGACTTAGTATCCAGTTACCTTCAGTTCCCTTCAGGTTCAATTCAGGATTAATTCATGTTTCTCACACTTCAGCTAATGGCCACACTTAAGGTGATGGACACAGACTAAAGTCTGACACATAAAGTATGACAATGACCCGAAACACACAGTCAGGGCAACTAAGGAGTGGCTGCGTAAGAAGCATTTCAAGGTCCTGGAGTGACCTAGCCAGACCTGAACTCAATAGAAAATCTTTGGAGGGGCTGACACTCAATGTTGTCAATTGACAGCCCCGGAACCTGAAAGATCTGGAGAAGATCTGTATGGAGGAGTGGGCCAAAATCCCTGCTGCCGTGTGTGCAAACTTGGTCAAGAACTATAGGAATCGTCTGAGCTCTGTAATTGCAAACAAAGGTTTCTGTACCAAATATTAAGTTCTGTTTTTCTATTGTATCAAATACTTATTTCATGCAATAAAATGAAAATTATGTAAAAATGATACAATGTGATTTTCTGGATTTTTTTTTAGACTCTGTCTCTAACAGTTGAAGCATACCTACGATAAAAATTACAGACCTCTCCATTCTTTGTAGGTGGGAAAACTTGCAAAATCGGCAGTGTATCAAATACTTATTTCCCCCACTGTATAAACTTTCCATTTAGCATTCATAAGTGTTTCTTTGTTTGCTTGTGTAAATAAACCACCGATCAACTGCTGAACCATCAATATGCTCATTTGTCGGTGTATTGGATTGCTTGTGTAGGGCCATAAATTAGTGTGGTCACCAGCATATCTCCCTGTGTTTCTGATGTGGCAGGTGCAGAAGAGTGCGTTTTCGGTCCAAGTGCAATCCGTCAAAACAACTCAGACCAGTGTTAGCCTATAGGGCCGTTTTTTCCTCGGACAGAGACTATCCAAGGACAAAATCGTTACATGCCCAAGTTTGATCCGATATTCTTATTGCACTTGGCTATGCAGGTCAATAAGTGCGTTGAAAACATCGGACTGCGCTCGGATGACATTTGAGTGCTGTCTGATTTCCACAGACTGACACAATGGAGAAGATGGAGAAATTTTTTTCTCCATCTTCTACTCATCTGAGAAAATCGGAGCACACTATAATGATTGACTTGTTTAATTGGTGATAACACTCATTGTGGTCAAATATCTCCTTGTACAAACCCAGCTTTGTTTTTGTCTTGTCTAGGAGAAAACAACATTTTTTTTGTAAAAACAGGCAATTCAGTGCAAAAGAAAGCATTGGCCCCGATTCATCAAATTCTTTACGCATCGAAAAGAGGCAACATTTTTGCTCAACATGGAGTTGCGCCTCTTAATGAATCAGGAGTATCTAACTCCAAAAGGCCCCCTAATCAAGACCTTGATGAATCGGAGCCATTGATTTTAATGGGAATTATGTAATGCCTCATTCACCATGTGATGGCACTGCATGATTGGTGAACACTGTCTGGCAGGTTTACATACAAATTTATGAACCCTTTTATTAAAATTATTTTTTTTTAAAGGGGACTTATCACCAGATTTCACAATTCAAATCTTATACGTTATGTAGGGGTTCACTCATCTCTCGGATAGCTGCGTGGAACATGATGCCACATGTTTTTTTATGTTACACATGGAATAGTGTTTATTTTCACTGGTTGCACAGTACCATAAGCATAATTATAAACATAATATCCCTTGCCTTGTCCAGGCGCTAACTAAACAATATAGACCCTGGCTATTCACACACGGCTGAGCTAGTCCCAGTTCGGTCACACAAAATGGCTACGTCCATAGCAACAGTGATACTTGCAGCTTAGTGCACACGGCCTGTGCAGTCTCCTCCCAGAGAGATTCTGGATTGTTTCTCTGTAGCTCCAACACAAATCCACTCTGGTCAACTTCCTCAGCTGACTGACCAGTGAACACATGGCCTGGCTCTAGTTATAGCTTTCCAGGTGCTCCTAATCAGGGCCTGCAGTGATAGGATTTAATCCTAGCCTACCTGGCTTTCCTACAATTATAAGACCTGCCTTGCTTTAATAATCCATGTCAAACTGACTGTACAATTATTTTTGAAAGTTTTCAAATGCACATCCTCTTATTAGGATTAAACAGGTGTGCTGAATAGGATTTGTAAAGTAAGTACACCAGCCTCATCAGGTCTGAGATCTATTTACTAATGTATGCAGTCTGTATTGTGAAATCCGATGATGGATCCTCTGTGTTCCCAGACTGAGAAGCACTGAAATATTAGGATTGATAGACAGACAGATGACATCCTAAAATAACTTTAAGTTACTTTAAAAGTAATTTAGCTGAAATGTCCCTGCTGGGATTCTCTCTGCGATGTCGGTAGAATGGACTATAAGAGTTATTACACTGACATTTATGTTACACCTAAAAAATACACACACAATTTTCCTAAATTGCAGATTTGTTGCTTGTGAAAATATTTAACACCCAGGTAATATTTTTCCTTTTCATCTGAGGAGTAAATAGCCAAAAAAAAATATTGTTTAATCTAGCATTATTGAAAAGGTCAGCGTATGTTGTGACAAGGGAAAAGGTATATATCTTAACGTGTAACAGGAACCGGGCCGAAGTACATTCAAACATTTGCTAACATGCCGGCAAGAGCTAACACATCATAAATTGAGCTGATTACTGGGGTTGTCTTTAGCTGAAATGTATGGGGCCTTATTTAAACCCGGCAGTATTTTTAATGTCCTAGGTCGCCAAACTGTTTCCTTCTGGGCTGGAATCCCCCTGTCCAGCCGCAGAGATGGAATGCAGCGGTTTTCTGTTCATTTATCCCACTGCCGGGGTTATGATGTGATATTTGGAAATTCATTTTGACCTTGAAGATTTTGATGGACTTAGTGGAGTTAACATTTATATATGCCGAGGATTTCCAAAATATATTCCATCCTTATAATTGCCTAATTCTGCTGATCCAGTTTTACCATCCACAATTTATTCTGAGATGCAATTTTTGAACCTTTGATACTTTTTCTCCTAAG
Organism: Phyllobates terribilis; assembly: GCF_046119375.1. Lineage (NCBI taxonomy): Eukaryota > Metazoa > Chordata > Amphibia > Anura > Dendrobatidae > Phyllobates > Phyllobates terribilis. The sequence continues at coordinate 178,857,553 of NW_027362765.1, forward strand.
GAGCAATGAGTGTATACTTATAAAAATAGAGGACAACCCCTTTCATGTTGATAACTTATCCAACGCCTTATTTCTGGACTCAGAGAGGTGAAAAAAATGAAAAATTGATACTCCACTCCCAGATTGGCCACGTTCTTCTGTAGGTAACAGATCTGCGGGCATCAACATCTAGTGGGGGTTGTCACAATGTAATCGCTGCAGCCAGTCAAGAGCCACAACTGGTGGAGACGTCATATGACCGTTGCAGCCAATCAGTGGCCGCCTATTGGCTACAGTGTTCCCAGGTTGCCCAAGCCGAGCAGACTGACTGTAAACACAGTGGCCGCTGATTGCCCGAAGCTCATCTGTTCTGTTTTGTCCACTGTTTACGTCCAGCCACAGTCAGATGTGATAAAAGCTGACCAGCAGGTTGTGCCAGGGGTCAGATCCCACCGGTGGGCGTGATGTGTGTTGAAACCCCACCGATCTTATGTTGATGACTTACTCTTAGGACAGTCATCAGTAATACTTCAGGGCTGTGGAGTTTGTATAAAATGTATTGACTCCTAAAATATATAATAAATTGGATATAGTAGTACAATGCAGGATGTGCTGTAAATGTTTCTATAAGAATTTGGGAAGGTTATGAAAGTCCTATAAATGTCTGTTCTGTTCCTGATCTAAGGATCTCGGCTTTTAGTTGAGATGAATCTGTGCTGCACTTTATGTACACGCTCAGTAGTGAGGCAGTGAAATGAATCTGTGCTGCACTTTATGTACACGCTCAGTAGTGAGGCAGTGAGATGAATCTGTGCTGCACTTTATGTACATGCTCAGTAGTGAGGCAGTGAGATGAATCTGTGCTGCACTTTATGTACACGCTCAGTAGTGAGGCAGTGAGATGAATCTGTGCTGCACTTTATGTACATGCTCAGTAGTGAGGCCGTGAGATGAATCTGTGCTGCACTTTATGTACATGCTCAGTAGTGAGGCAGTGAGATGAATCTGTGCTGCACTTTATGTACACACTCAGTAGTGAGATGAATCTGTGCTGCACTTTATGTACATGCTCAGTAGTGAGGCAGTGAGATGAATCTGTGCTGCACTTTATGTACACGCTCAGTAGTGAGGCAGTGAGATGAGTCTGTGCTGCACTTTATGTACATGCTCAGTAGTGAGGCAGTGAGATGAATCTGTGCTGCACTTTATGTACACGCTCAGTAGTGAGATAAATCTGTGCTGCACTTTATGTACACGCTCAGTAGTGAGGCAGTGAGATGAATCTGTGCTGCACTTTATGTACATGCTCAGTAGTGAGGCAGTGAGATGAATCTGTGCTGCACTTTATGTACACGCTCAGTAGTGAGGCAGTGAGATGAATCTGTGCTGCACTTTATATACATGCTCAGTAGTGAGGCAGTGAGATTAATCTGTGCTGCACTTTATGTACACGCTCAGTAGTGAGGCAGTGAGATGAATCTGTGCTGCACTTTATGTACACGCTCAGTAGTGAGGTAGTGAGATGAATCTGTGCTGCACTTTATGTACACGCTCAGTAGTGAGGCAGTGAGATGAATCTGTGCTGCACTTTATGTACACGGTCAGTAGTGAGATGAATCTGTGCTGCACTTTATGTACATGCTCAGTAGTGAGGCAGTGAGATGAATCTGTGCTGCACTTTATGTACACGCTCAGTAGTGAGGCAGTGAGATGAATCTGTGCTGCACTTTATGTACACGCTCAGTAGTGAGGCAGTGAGCTGAATCTGTGCTGCACTTTATGTACACGCTCAGTAGTGAGGCAGTGAGATGAATCTGTGCTGCACTTTATGTACATGCTCAGTAGTGAGGCAGTGAGATGAATCTGTGCTGCACTTTATGTACACGCTCAGTAGTGAGGCAGTGAGATGAATCTGTGCTGCACTTTATGTACACGCTCAGTAGTGAGGCAGTGAGATGATTCTGTGCTGCACTTTATGTACATGCTCAGTAGTGAGGCAGTGAGATGAATCTGTGCTGCACGTTATGTACATGCTCAGTAGTGAGGCAGTGAGATGAATCTGTGCTGCACGTTATGTACACGCTCAGTAGTGAGGCAGTGAGATGAATCTGTGCTGCACTTTATGTACACGCTCAGTAGTGAGGCAGTGAGCTGAATCTGTGCTGCACTTTATGTATACGCTCAGTAGTGAGGCAGTGAGATGAATCTGTGCTGCACTTTATGTACACGCTCAGTAGTGAGGCAGTGAGATGAATCTGTGCTGCACTTTATGTACACGCTCAGTAGTGAGGCAGTGAGATGATTCTGTGCTGCACTTTATGTACACGCTCAGTAGTGAGGCAGTGAGCTGAATCTGTGCTGCACTTTATGTACACGCTCAGTAGTGAGGCAGTGAGATGAATCTGTGCTGCACTTTATGTACATGCTCAGTAGTGAGGCAGTGAGATGAATCTGTGCTGCACGTTATGTACATGCTCAGTAGTGAGGCAGTGAGATGAATCTGTGCTGCACGTTATGTACACGCTCAGTAGTGAGGCAGTGAGATGAATCTGTGCTGCACTTTATGTACATGTTCAGTAGTGAGGCAGTGAGATGAATCTGTGCTGCACTTTATGTACACGCTCAGTAGTGAGGCAGTGAGATGAATCTGTGCTGCACTTTATGTACATGCTCAGTAGTGAGGCAGTGAGATGAATCTGTGCTGCACTTTATGTACATGCTCAGTAGTGAGGCAGTGAGATGAATCTGTGCTGCACTTTATGTGCATGCTCAGTAGTGAGGCAGTGAGATGAATCTGTGCTGCACTTTATGTACATGCTCAGTAGTGAGGCAGTGAGATGAATCTGTGCTGCACTTTATGTACATGCTCAGTAGTGAGGCAGTGAGATGAATCTGTGCTGCACCTTATGTACACGCTCAGTAGTGAGGCAGTGAGATGAATCTGTGCTGCACTTTATGTACATGCTTAGTAGTGAGATGAATCTGTGCTGCACTTTATGTACAGGCTCAGTAGTGAGGCAGTGAGATGATTCTGTGCTGCACTTTATGTACATGCTCAGTAGTGAGGCAGTGAGATGAATCTGTGCTGCACGTTATGTACATGCTCAGTAGTGAGGCAGTGAGATGAATCTGTGCTGCACGTTATGTACACGCTCAGTAGTGAGGCAGTGAGATGAATCTGTGCTGCACTTTATGTACATGCTCAGTAGTGAGGCAGTGAGATGAATCTGTGCTGCACTTTATGTACATGCTCAGTAGTGAGGCAGTGAGATGAATCTGTGCTGCACTTTATGTACATGCTCAGTAGTGAGGCAGTGAGATGAATCTGTGCTGCACTTTATGTACATGCTCAGTAGTGAGGCAGTGAGATGAATCTGTGCTGCACTTTATGTGCATGCTCAGTAGTGAGGCAGTGAGATGAATCTGTGCTGCACTTTATGTACATGCTCAGTAGTGAGGCAGTGAGATGAATCTGTGCTGCACTTTATGTACATGCTCAGTAGTGAGGCAGTGAGATGAATCTGTGCTGCACCTTATGTACACGCTCAGTAGTGAGGCAGTGAGATGAATCTGTGCTGCACTTTATGTACATGCTTAGTAGTGAGATGAATCTGTGCTGCACTTTATGTACAGGCTCAGTAGTGAGGCAGTGAGATGATTCTGTGCTGCACTTTATGTACATGCTCAGTAGTGAGGCAGTGAGATGAATCTGTGCTGCACGTTATGTACATGCTCAGTAGTGAGGCAGTGAGATGAATCTGTGCTGCACGTTATGTACACGCTCAGTAGTGAGGCAGTGAGATGAATCTGTGCTGCACTTTATGTACACGCTCAGTAGTGAGGCAGTGAGCTGAATCTGTGCTGCACTTTATGTACACGCTCAGTAGTGAGGCAGTGAGATGAATCTGTGCTGCACTTTATGTACATGCTCAGTAGTGAGGCAGTGAGATGAATCTGTGCTGCACTTTATGTACACGCTCAGTAGTGAGGCAGTGAGATGAATCTGTGCTGCACTTTATGTACATGTTCAGTAGTGAGGCAGTGAGATGAATCTGTGCTGCACTTTATGTACACGCTCAGTAGTGAGGCAGTGAGATGAATCTGTGCTGCACTTTATGTACATGCTCAGTAGTGAGGCAGTGAGATGAATCTGTGCTGCACTTTATGTACATGCTCAGTAGTGAGGCAGTGAGATGAATCTGTGCTGCACTTTATGTACATGCTCAGTAGTGAGGCAGTGAGATGAATCTGTGCTGCACTTTATGTACATGCTCAGTAGTGAGGCAGTGAGATGAATCTGTGCTGCACTTTATGTGCATGCTCAGTAGTGAGGCAGTGAGATGAATCTGTGCTGCACTTTATGTACATGCTCAGTAGTGAGGCAGTGAGATGAATCTGTGCTGCACTTTATGTACATGCTCAGTAGTGAGGCAGTGAGATGAATCTGTGCTGCACCTTATGTACACGCTCAGTAGTGAGGCAGTGAGATGAATCTGTGCTGCACTTTATGTACATGCTCAGTAGTGAGATGAATCTGTGCTGCACTTTATGTACAGGCTCAGTAGTGAGGCAGTGAGATGAATCTGTGCTGCACTTTATGTACATGCTCAGTAGTGAGGCAGTGAGATGAATCTGTGCTGCACTTTATGTACATGCTCAGTAGTGAGGCAGTGAGATGAATCTGTGCTGCACTTTATGTACACGCTCAGTAGTGAGGCAGTGAGATGAATCTGTGCTGCACTTTATGTACATGCTCAGTAGTGAGGCAGTGAGATGAATCTGTGCTGCACTTTATGTACATGCTCAGTAGTGAGGCAGTGAGATGAATCTGTGCTGCACTTTATGTACACGCTCAGTAGTGAGGCAGTGAGATGAATCTGTGCTGCACTTTATGTACACGCTCAGTAGTGAGGCAGTGAGATGAATCTGTGCTGCACTTTATGTACACACTCAGTAGAGAGGCAGTGAGATGAATCTGTGCTGCACTATGTACATGCTCAGTAGTGAGGCAGTGAGATGAATCTGTGCTGCACTTTATGTACATGCTCAGTAGTGAGGCAGTGTGATGAATCTGTGCTGCACTTTATGTACACACTCAGTAGTTTAATAAGCCCCGATTGACAGTATTACAAGTTCAGCGCTCTTTCACTGGCCTGCTTACACGGGCTGACTAACAATGTTGGTGATGGATTGATCGATAATATGGTTGTTCTATGCCTATATATAGTTTTTTTTTTTTATGTTATGTTATCGCCAGCACATAGCCTGTTCAAAAAGATCAATGTGCTACTGAGTAAAAAAATATATATATATATTTTTTTTTGCTTACATGCTCATTCCTCAGGTGCCATGTTTACATAATTGATAATGGGGACGAGCGTTCCCCAATTATCCACTTGTCTTAAAGGGAATCTGTCAGCAGGTTTTTGTTAGCTCATCTGAGAGCAGCATAATGTAGTTAGAGACCCCAAGTCCAACGATATACAGTTCTGCTCACCGTTATTGGCACCCCTTCAATTTTTTCATAGACTGTACAATATCTTCAGAAATAAATGGAAATGTACCCAAGTTATATCCTCAGGATTTTTAATTAGTGTTCCAAAGTAATACAACAATAAAATATTGTTTTTCAACTTCCATGTTGCAATTTCAAAGAAAATAACAGAATAAACAGCATGTGCAGCAATAAAGGCACCCCTAATTTATACTTTGTTGCACACCCTTTGGCATTGCTGACAGACTCCAAACATTTCTTGTAGCCATCTATAAGCTTCTGCCACTTCTCAGCTGGAATTTTCCCCCACTCTTCCTTTGCAGTTTGTTCATGCTCTTGAATGTTTGCAGGGTTCTTTTTCCTAATGGCAGATTTCAGCTCACCCCAAAGATTTTTCCATGGAATTGAGGTCAGGACTCATTGCTGGCCATTTTAAAACAGTCCTTTTTTATTTTTCAACCATTCCTGTGTACTTTTGGATGTGTGCTTTGGGTCATTGTCTTGCTGGAGGACCCATGATCTTCGACTCAAACCAAGGTTTCTTACACTGGGTAGGACATTTCGCTCTAAAATCTCTTGATAAATCTCTGATTTCATGACTCCTGTGATACGGTCAAGGCCACTAGTACCAGACACAGTAAAGCAACCCCACGGTATTATGGATCCTCCACCATGCTAAACAGTTGGTAAGGTGTTCTTTTCCTTATAAGCTCATTGCGCCGTCTATAAACAAACTGTTGCTTAGCATTGCCAAAAAGCTCTATTTTTGTTTCATTTGTCCACAGAACATTTTCCCAGAAGAATTGTGGTTTGTCAAGGTACTCTTTGGCAAAGATCAGTCGTTCCTTTTTATGTCTTTTCTTCAGCAATGGCTTCTTCCTTGGCCTTCGTCCAAAAAACTCTACTTAGTTTAGTGTGCCTAGTATGATACTTGTTGAAACCATGACAGCAGACTGTTCCAGGTTGGCCTTCAGGTCTTTGGATGTTTGACGTGGTGTCTTTTCCACCGTTCGCACCAACCTTTGAAGGCATCTCTTGTCAATTTTCCTCTTTCCCCCATGTCCAGGGAGGTTCTTGACGGTTCCATGGTTGGCAAACTTCTTAATAACATTGCGCACTGTTGAAACTGGTATACCAAGGTCTTTGGAGATGGCCTTATATACTTTGGAAGTCTTGTGTTTGATAATAATAGCAGTTCTCAGCTCCTTTGTCTTCACCATTGTGTAAAAGGAACAGGGCCTACCATGTGGCTTTTTAAAACACTGAAGTTCTCATTCATTGGCTACTTCATGTCACAGGGGCTCCGACAATTAATCACAGGTGAATCTCTTTTGTGATTTACCATAGGGGAGTCAAAATGTGTTTCCATACTAAATTAATACAAACCGTGTCATTGTTTTTTGTTCTAAATTATTGTTCATCATTTACTCTTTTGTGTTTAACACGAGCGCTCTAAACAAAAACTGTTTCATTTGATTCTTTTTTTTTTTTTGGCGATATTTCACATTATGTACTTAAACTTCATGGGTGCCAATAGCATGAGCAGGACTGTATCACTTAGTTTACTGGGTGCAGCATTTGTGATACAATTCGACTTTTTAGATGTAGCAGAGCTCGGAACGTTAACCCCGATCACATCCCTGATGAGCAGTTTTTTGTGTGTGCATTATTTGACAGTAAACTGCTAATCAGTTTTGGGGTGGCGTTGGACCAGGGCTCACGTGGGCCCCAGTCCGGGCAGTGAAAAGCTCCTGCTGATAAAACACAGCACACAGCCTCATAAGTGACACATCGCTGAAATCAGTGTCTCAGCCCCTACCTCATGCTGCCCTCAGATTGCATAGCAAAAACCTGCTGACAGATTTCCTTTAAGTGACTGTTCAGTCCCATGACTGGAAAGTCTCTCATATGGTACAATATTGCTAAAATATAACCAATTACATACAAATGTACCATGTCTCCTTGTTGTTGTGTTACCCCTGGTCGCTGTTAGTGTGGACTGGATGGGCAGACTGGTGTTAGCTACCAGCCTGTGCCCGTGTCTGTAAAAGTGTATTTTTTCGATTAATGATGGGTGAATGTCTACAAAATCTGGTAACCACCCTCAGTCATATTCATTATATATCCATATCCATTCGTTCTGAATGATCATTACACAATAGCTCCAGCTCGACCACATCTAACATTACCATAATACACGGCCAGAGATATTCGCAGCCCCGTCTCCCTCATTCTAATGTATTCTTACCTCCCTGTCATTCTATGTCACTTTGATGTGATATTTCTATCGTGTTGCTTTTTGTATTTAGCGTTTAGACTGCTGACGTAACTAGGTTAAATCGAAGTCTCCTTTTGCATATGGAAAAAATTGCTAATCCGACTGGCGAGGAACTGCGATTGACTTTATTAAAATGTTGTAAACAGGAATGCAATGTTACCTTTGTGGTTTGACAATGATGAGTCAGACTTTTAATGCGCAGCAGGTCTTGCGTTACAAACAGCACTGATTATAGTCAGGGAATTTTATGGACTAAGAAAATAGACGTCTTTTATAATCCAGATTGCAGGTGTAGTTTAAAATGCCATTTTTTCGCATACACACACACAAAAAAATACGAGTTCATAAAAGTTTGTAAATTGGAACATTATGATACATCAATCATAGAAATTGAGTTAGTTTGGGAAAGGTATAATCTGCTGTGGACTTTCACTTTATTCACTCTCAGCTTCACAGTATTCCATTGAATGGTTTGGAAGAGTCGGACATAAGTCAGTGATTGTCCAAAAAGTTACTTGTCGGGAGTCTGAGATTTCTTTCTAATTAGGAATTCCATTAACAATTGAGGGCCAGTAGGCTGTGATATAGAATATTTTTCTATGAAAATGTAAAGGACTTGATATGGTTCACTTAGTTATTACATTTTTTAGTAATGTCTGTCTTATAGCTTTGTACTAAGAACCAAATTAAATGCGGAGGTTGTAGAAGAACTTTTCCCATAGGTCATACTAATGCGGTTAAAGCAGTGACTTTGCAGTTCTTAAAGAGAATTAGTCACAAGGTTTTTGCCATCTAATCTGAATTTATTTACAGAGACCCTGATTCCAGCGATGTGTCACTTAATGGGCCACTTGCTGTAGTTTCAATAAAATCACAGTTTTATCAGAAGTAGTTTACTAGAGGACTAATAAACCTGCTGCCATGTAGTCCTCCATATTCATGATCTCTGTATAACCTCGCCCCAACCACTGATTGGCAGCTTTCTGAGTAAATCATGCATAGACAGAAAGCTGGCAATCAATAGAGGGATGGGGTTATACGGAGATCATGAATATGAAGGACTACATGGCAGCAGATAAAACAGTAATTTTATCAAAACTGCAGCAAGCAGCCACTGGAATGAAAGTAGTGCAGCACCCCTTTAAATGTTACCATTACCAATAAATAACACAATCACGGTGGATGTATATTAGAAGTAGTGCAACTAGAAATGTGTCTGGCTTTCACGTACTGTATATTTTTTCCTTCCCTCTGCTGATTTCTTTACATACGCACTTTCCCATTCCATGCCCACTGAGAGGACAGCTTTTCCAAAAGCCTTGCTGTGGAGCTGCTGCCATCCCTTGCTGCACTCCTCTCTCAGCATGCCCTAACAGAATTCATTAAATGTCAAATTTAAGAACTGTTACCTATAGTGAGACTAGGATTCAAGCCCATAGACTTGCTGGAATCAGGGTCTCTGCCTCTAGATCATGCTGCTTTCGGATAGGGTAGTAAAAACATGGTAGCAGATTCCCTTTACGGTCTCCATACCCATTAGATAGCTGTCAAAACGATCAATCAGCCACAGTGATCTCTCTGGGGTCCTCCATACACAAGAGTGCCTGGCTCAGCCAAGGGTTCCTGTGCTTCTATGGCAGTGCCTTATCACCAGAGGGAATGAAAAGGTCAGCCACTGAAATTCAGCAGGCCGGATTATTTTCTTTTCCAAAATCATCTAATCTCAGTGCAAGAGTGTATGCCGTCTACACTGTTATTAGTTATCCTCTAGACCTGTAGCATGTCGTATCGAAGCTTAACTGTGGGGCAATCATTTTGCCCTTCTTCCCTTGCCACAAGAATATGGCTATGAGAAGGCTTATGGATTGGCTGCTTCTGCATGTGTACTGCTGGTCTATCCTCTATGCCACAAACTTGGCTATATGGAACGCTGCCCTCTGCTATTTTCGTCCGTGTCAAAGACTTAAGGCCCCTATATACATTAGACATTAAGTGATCTGAACACTGATTTAGGCAGGAACAGTTGAACCTTTAATCTCTATGGTGGCTTCCCAACTGTGACGTGATGGACAATCGCCCAATCCTTTTTGTTCTGCAAGAAAATAAGCCGCTGCCAGATGATTCTGGCAGTGGGTCTTTCTTAGAGAACTCAGGAATGGCTCAGTGGATCAGACTGTGATCATTTGGCCAACAGCTGTCTAATGTGCATGGCACGCTCTAGGGTGTAGTGGCACGGTACATGCACGACTGGCCACTCCTTCTAACCCTTCTTGGTTGCGGTTTTGCTGCCATGGGTGATTGATAGATCCGAATCCCCTGATCACCTTTGGGGCACCGACCAATCTAACAGTTATCATCTATCCAGTGGATAGGTGATCATTTATGGAGACCGAAATACTCCTTTAAGGAATGTGAGCTTTAAGTAATGGTTGTACGTTGCATAATATTAGTCATCGATTGTCTAGAACAATATTGCGTATAAATTTAAACAAATCTTGGTAATGTCTGAGGACTTTGAGGAAATGCAAGGGTAGAATTTGGGTTGTAACTTGTGTTGGTTGTATGTACAGTCTAGAAGGTACTATAGGTTTCTGGTGTTGTTTTAATATATTTCTGGTAAGTTGGACTTCTTTTGCACTATCTTCTCTCTACCTATTCCTTTGAGAAATCTAAAACTATTCTCCATCAGTGCCAACAGCTTTCTCCTATGGTATTACTGAATGTGCCAAGGGTATACATACATTTCTGATCTTCTCTCGATCACTTTAAAGCGCGCGTCTGCACCCCATTCTGCAGGTCTCCTATACGACAAGGAAAAAATGTAGCCTTGAGTACTAGCATACTAAATAAATGATCCACTTCCTAGCGTGGACCTTTGTATAATCACAGGGCTCCGCTGTGATGGGTAATAGCATGCATTTCTTGGAACCAGGTCAGATTTTACTCATAAAGTCTTTTGATGTTGGGAACAAAAAAATGCAAACTGTTTACAGTGCATCAGTATTAGATGAATGCTACTGTAGTGATTCTGCAGTTTTACAATGCGTCCTATAATGATGTCACCCATTGTTGACCGAGTGAAACCATAAATGGATTATAATAAAGACTGGACATTGAAGACCACTGGATTGACGTTAATTTGTTTTTATAGGATGTGCATGGTCCGAATGAAGCAGGAAGGACGAGCTGGAAAATACATGTGCAGGTTCATAGTGTACTCTATGTGGGAAGATGTTGAGCAGCGAGGGAAAGTCATGGGGGTGAGTTTTGTGATATCTAATGTACACTGTTCTTTGTGGAATAAGGATGCACTTTGTATGTAAAGTGAACCTTACAAATGATGCGCACTGCCCCATTCATGGGAAGCATGTATCAGACAGTGGATGTATGATCTCAGCCAGGTACGTTTGACTCTGAAACTCTGCTGCGTCTCAGAGAATAACATCATTTAAAAGCTTCTTTTAAAGGCTTCTCACTGCCTTGGAGTGACAGGTCTCTCCCTATACGAGTACGTAGGCAGAGACCTGTCAGTCCAGGGCAGCGGGCGGGAGAAGCTGCCGGGGACTAGCCTGTCCAACTAGTCTCCAGGGTGGCTTGTGTAGAATGTTTCTCTCTGAAATGCTGAAGCGTTTCCAAGTCAAACATACCTGGCAGAGATCATATAGCCAGTTCCTGATACATGCTGCTCATGGATTAGGCAGCATATATCTTCAGTCGGACTCACTTTAAGGCTATGTTCACCCATGTTGGGTTTTTCAGCCTCACAAATCTGCAGCATAACCTAATTTCTGGCAGGAAATCAACTGCGTCAAAAACGCAGGTTTTGCTGCATTTTTTTGACGCGTTTTTTTTTCACTGTCCTTCTGTCTCTATTTATGCATGCACACATGTACATAAAGTTCTGTGAAAAAAAAGAACTCCATTCTATTTTGCCATCAAAAACGCTGAAAAAAAGTGAAAAAAAAAATGCTGTTGCAAATTTTAGTGCGTTTTTGATGCGTTTTTTTCAACTTTTTTTTCACCACCCATTACTTCCTATGGGTGAAAAAACGCTGAAAGAAGTGACATGCTCTATTTTCCAAAAACCCAACAAAGGCACAAAATACGCAGCAAAAAAAAAAATGTGTGAACAGAGATTTCTGGTTTCTCATAGACTTTGCTGGTACTGCAAAATGCAGCTGAAAATTTGCATAAAAATCTGCACCAAAAAAACGCTGAAAAACCCAATATGTGTGAACATAGCCTAAGAGAGTTACATATATTTTACCATTTAGTGTTGTGGAAGCTGCTTACTTAAATGGGTTCCCCAGGAATAGAAAAAAAAAAATTCCGATAGAAAATCTAATTATAAATAAATTCCTAAATATCTATTTATCAAATCACACTCATTTTGTTTATGAAGGTGACCACTATAGTACATTAAAATGGCAACCATCTTGGTACATTGACAGAAACTTGTCTTAGCATATTAATCAGGAATTTGCTTGTGAGCATGTGCCGTAGGAAGCTCACCCTCTCACTTCATGTGTAGAAAAATTGACCAAGTGGATATTCTGATCTAATACTGTAGATACCAGGGGTGATGAGGTGAGAAGAAGCTGCTCACACTGCTGTCCATGTTTTTCTAATCTAATACTCGCAATACCAGGGGTCAACATGGTGTACAGCAGTGTGTGCAGCCTCATCTTATCTCACCTCCCTTGGTATCTCCAGTATTAGGCAAAATGTAGAATCAAAATGAATTTCTTTTCAAAATTAATTTTATTGGAGCGACCAAGATGCTGGTGCGGTGAAGATGCCGTGTCATAGCATGCTAGTGCATCCCAGAGACGCACTAGCGTGCTAGGACACACCATCTTCCATCGCACCAGCAACTTGCTTATGAGCACCGACGAACACATTGAAAGATGACCTTAATAAAGGCCAAACAGGTCGAAGTGTTGGGCATACACTGTGTTCCAAATTATTATGCAAATAACATTTTCTCAGATTTTCCCAAATTACCTATATGAATTGCAGTCATTGTAATTTTCCAGTCAAATAACTATTAGAGTACAATTGAAAGGTTTTTGCACAAACTGCCTATGATAACAGTATATTTTTAAAAAAATAAAATACTCAAACTTCACTCAAAATGCATGTTCCAAATTATTATGCACAGCAGAGTTTTCAACCTTTTCATTTTAATAAAGAACAAAAAAAATGGTCATTTTTGCAGTTATAAGCGTTAGCAGGTTATTACAAACTGAAATCAAACAGTTTTCACCTCAAAACTTTATTTTAGGTGATGTTACATTTGCACATAGGACCCCTTGTTTGAAAGGAGCTTCTGAACTCTCTCGTCCATTGAATTTGTCAGGTTTTGGATGGTTTCTGCTTCAATTGTTTTGCATGAGGACAGAATACCCTCCCAGAGCTGTTGCTTAGATGTGAACTGCCTCCCGCCATCATAGACACTCCTTTTGATGATGCTTTAGAGGTTCTCAATGGGGTTGAGGTCGGGAGCATGGGGGCCACACCATAAGTTTGTCCCCTTTTATGCCCACTCCATCCATCTGGACCATCGAACTGTTTTGTTCACCGATGAGTGCCGTGCAACGCTCGATGGTCCAGATGGATGGAGTGGAGGATGGCTGGTTGATGGACACCCCATGCAAACACGGCTACGGTGCCAACAAGGAGAAGGTAGAGTAATGTTTTGGGCTGGAATCATGAGGAGAGAGATTGTCGGCCCCTTTAGGATCCCTGAAGGGGTAAAGATGAACTCCATAATGTATGTTGAGTTTCTCAAACAGCACTTCCTGCCATGGTTCAAGAAGAAGAACCGTGCATTCCGCAGCAAGATCATTTTCATGCATGATAATGCCCCGTCTCATGCTGCACATAACACATCTGCATCTCTGGCTGCTATGGGCATAATAGGGGACAAACTTATGGTGTGGCCCCCATGCTCCCCTGACCTCAACCCCATTGAGAACCTCTGGAGCATCATCAAAAGGAGTGTCTATGATGGCGGGAGGCAGTTCACATCTAAGCAACAGCTCTGGGAGGGTATTCTGTCCTCATTTAAAACAATTGAAGCAGAAACCATCCAAAACCTGACAAATTCAATGGACGAGAGAGTTCAGAAGCTCCTTTCGGACAAGGGGTCCTATGTGCAAATGTAACATCACCTAGAATAAAGTTTTGAGTTGAAAACTGTTTGATTTCAGTTTGTAATAACCTGCTAATGCTTATAATTTCAAAAATGACCATTTTTTTGTTCTTTATAAAAATGAAAAGGTTGAAAACTCTGCTGTGCATAATAATTTGGAACATGCAGTTTGAGTGCAGTTTGAGTGTTTTATTTTTTTTTAAATATACTGTTATCATAGGCAGTTTGTACAAAAACCTTTCAATTGTACTCTAATAGTTATTTGACTGGAAAATTACAATGACTGCAATTCATATAGGTAATTTGGGAGATTCTGAGAAAATATTATTTGCATAATAATTTGGAACACAGTGTAATATCTGTCTTTTACTGGTCGCTCTAATAAAATTAATTTTGAAAAGAACTTCATTTTGCTTCTCCATTGTGCCAAAGGTTATTTTTTTCACTAATATATACAATTTTCCTTCTGAGCACTGAACTAGTTTGGCTGTACGAGCCTCTATTTTTATATATAATCTCCAGTATTAGATCAGACAGACATGGTGGACAGCAGTGTGTGCAGACTCTTCTTACCTCACTTCCCCTGGTATCTCCAGTATTGCATTAGATAGACAGGGTGGACAGCATTGTGAGCAGCCTCTTCTTACCTTATCACACCTCATTTCTCCAGTTTTAGGCAAGAATATCCATTGGCACATCTTCTTTCATATATTAATATAGGATGTGGAGCTTCCTAATGCACATGTTCACAGGCACCTGTCCTGTTAAAGGGAATATGTCAATAGGCTCTACCCTCCAAAGCCTTTTATGTGGGCGTATAGGTCATTTGAAAGTTGAATAAAATGATACCTTTATATATGAGATCCGATGTCTTATTCCAGAGGAGTCTGTTTTCATGAATCTAATATATATAATCGTCTTATCCCATCTGTCTGTCTGTCTTTCTGTCTGTCCAGGAAATCCCGCGTCGCTGATTGGTCCGGCCGCGGCCAATCAGCGACGCGGGATTTCAGAAAAAGATGGCGGCCATTAGCGGCTCATCTGCCGGACGGAGGTCAGCGGCGATGCAGTCGGGAGATGAGCGGCGCTAGCCGCTCATCTCCCAGCAGCTGGCAGCACAAGTACCCCAACCGGCGGCGCCGCTGAACTCCATGCGGCTACCGTCGGGAGATCAGCAGCGTGGCCCGCTGATCTCCCGACGGCAAGTGTGAAGGGAGGACCGGGGAGCGACTAATCAGCGATTTTGGCGCCAAATTTAAACACGCTCTCCAGTCCTCACTAACATGGTTCGCTGATTGGTCGTGGCCGCCGCCTGCGACCAATCACCGATATTGTCGCCAAATTTAAACACCTCTTTGCTGATTGGTCGCAACTAATCAGCGATTTTGGCGCCAAATTTAAACACGCTCTCATGCGGCTACCGTCGGGAGATCAGCGGCTTGGCCCACTGATCTCCCGACGGCAAGTGTGAAGGGAGGACCGGGGAGCGACTAATCAGCGCTTTTGGCGCCAAATTTAAACACCGCTCTGCTGATTGCGCCCGGTCGGCCGCATACATATTCTAGAATACCCGATGCGTAAGAATCGGGCCACCATCTAGTATGTAAATAAGCTGTTAAGATCTGTGGACTTGACACAGCTCTCCCCGAGAATCTGCCTCCAGAGCTTATTTTAAATGAAATGAGGCATTACCAATTTGAGACATGTAAATCAGTACAGCAGACGGTCAGTCATTATATGGTATTTGGTAAAAAATGGGTTTTATTTGCTACTTTACAAGTATTTAAGAATTTATTTGTAATGTCATTTCCTGTAGTTACTTTCTTTTTTCTATATTCCCAGATGACTACTGTTTTAAATATTTGTTTGGCTTACATGTAGAGCGAAAAAAAACGTTTTTATGCAACACGTTTTCTTTGCTTCAGCCAGAATAGCCATATCGGCCAAATTGCCCTTGCAGGGACCAAAAGAGGAAAGCCAAACAGCCTCATAAAGTAGAGTCCTGACCTCTGTAATATTGATTAGTGTTGAGCGATACCTTCCGATATCAGGAAATATCGTATCGGATTGGATCGGACCGATACCCAAAAAGTATCGGATATCGCCGATTCCGATACCGGAAACCAATGCAAGTCAATGGGACACAAATATCGGAATGAAAATAAACCCTTTCTTTCCTTGTAGGTTAATTCTACATGAAGTAAAACAACTAAGAATAATGTAGAATGTATTACGCGAAAAGCCGGCAATTCATCAGCGGCATACACTGGTACCCGACAATTTACAACAGAAAGAATAGAGTATCACACATAGATTAGATAGATAGATAGAAACATGTCAATCACATATATAATAAGTACAGTGATAGTGTTGGTTACTGTACTTGTCATTTAGTGTAAAGGATTTATTTAAAAATATAATAGTGTTTTCATGCACTGTCTCTTTAAAAAAGCCGGCCGGCAATTCAGCATCTGTACCCGACAATTTAGAATAGAAGGAATAGAGAATCATACATAGATTAGATAGATAGAAACATGTCAGTCACATATATATATGAAGTACAGTGACAGTGTTGATTACTGTACTTGTCATTTAGTGTTAAAATAAAGGATTTATTTAAAAAAAAATTGGCGTGGGGTTCCCCTTAATTTTAAGCTCTAGCGGAGTTTAAGCAGACAGCTGGGGCAGATGTTTGAAGCCTGGGAAGGGGGTAATACCCACGGAGCTTCCCAGGCTACTAATATGAGCCCCCAGCTGAATACCTAGCCTTTACTAGCTATTAAAATGGGGGACCCCCTCAAAAAAATGACGTGGGGTCCCCCCTAATTTAATAGCTAGCAAAGGCTAGACAGACAGCTGGGGGCTGATATTAATAGCCCAGGAAGGGTGCCATGAATATTGGCCCCCTCCCAGGCTAGAAACACCAGCCGTCAGCCGCCCCAGAAATGGCGCATCCATAGGATGCGCCAATTCTGGCACTTAGCCTCGCTCTTCCCACTGCCCTGTAGCGGGGGCAGTGGGGTAATAGGGTTGGGGTTGATGTCAGCTTATAATGCCAGCTGACATCAAGCCCAGGTTAGTAATGGAGAGGCGTCTATAAGACACCCCCATTACTAACCCCATAGTCAAAGTTAAAAAAAAACCACAAACACCCAGATTAAAGTCCTTTAATTGAAATAAACACACAATTCTTTATTGTTCTAAATTAAACTCTGCTTACCATCACGCCCATTCCAGCTGAAGCCGACGATCTCCTGCAATAAAAGAAAAATAATAAAGCAACCTCATCCTTACCTTTCCATGGTTCCCACGACAGCTTCAGCTCTGCTACATCGAGATGACAGGCTGGACCGCAGCAGAACGCTGCCATCCAGCCTGTCATCCCGCAGACACTGAGAAGCGCAGGCATGCTTGCGCTCCTCAGTGTCTCTCTGTGACGGCATCCAGATGAGCCGAGTTCATGTCCAATGAACTCAGCTCACCTCATGCACGTCACTGACAGCGTGGGAGAATTCTCACGCTGAAGCGCTGAGTGCAGGAGAATTTTCCCACGCTGTCAGTGACGTGCATGAGGTGAGCCGAGTTCATTGGACATGACCTCGGCTCATCTTTATGCCGTCACAGAGAGACACTGAGGAGCGCAAGCAAGCCTGCGCTTCTCAGTGTCTGCGGGATGACAGGCTGGATGGCAGCGTTCTGCTGCGGTCCAGCCTGTCATCTCGATGTAGCAGAGCTGAAGCTGTCGTGGGAACCATGGAAAGGTAAGGATGAGGTTGCTTTATTATTTTTCTTTTATTGCAGGAGATCGTTGGCTTCAGCTGGAATGGGCGTGATGATAAGTATAGTTTAATTTAGAACAATAAAGAATTGTGTGTTTATGTCAATTAAAGGACTTTTTTCTGGGTGTTGTGTTTTTTTAAAATACTTTACTAGAAATTCATGGTGGTCATGTCTAATATTGGCGTGACCCCATGAATTTCGGGCTTAGGGCCAGCTGATAATGCCAAGCTGGCCTTAACCCCTTTATTACCCAGTGAGCCACCGCACCAGGGCCCTGGATGAGTTGGGTACAGCGCCAGAAGATGGCGCTTCTATGAACGCGCGATTTTCCGGGGTGGCTGCGGACTGCAATTTGCAGCGGGTGGGGCCCAGAAAGCTTGGGCCTCCCTACGCTGCGGATTCCAGACCCCAGCTGCCTAGTTGTACCTGGCTGGACACAAAAATTGGGCGAAGCCCCACGTATTTTTTTTTTTAATTATTTCATGAAATTCATGAAATAATTAAGAAAAAAAGGGCTTCCCTATATTGTTGTGTCCAACCAGGTACAAATAGGCAGCTGGTGGTTGGGGGCAGCCCGTTCCTGCCTGCTGTACCTGGCTGGACACAAATATAGTGCGAAGCCCCACGTCAATTTTTTTTTAATTATTTCATGAAATAATTTTTTAAAAAAAGGGCTTCCCTATATTGTTGTGTCCGGCCAGGTACAAATAGGCAGCTGGTGGTTGGGCGCAGCCCGTTCCTGCCTGCTGTACCTGGCTGGACGCAAATATAGGGCGAAGCCCCACATCAATTTTTTTTAATTATTTCATGAATTTCCTGAAATAATTAAAAAAAAATTGACGTGGGACTTCGCACTATATTTGTGTCCAGCCAGGTACAGCAGGCAGGAACGGGGGTGCTTTACGGCCCCATCATTCTAGCGGCGGCAGCGGTTCAGAGCGGTCACATTCTATGTGGCTGCTCTAAACTGGAGATCATCGTGGGACACTCGTGGACTACTACGGAGGGGTAAGGATAAGGTTGTGGTTTATTATTTTATATTTTATTACAGGAGATCGATGGCTTCGGGGAATTAGGTGTCTAGGTGAGTATAGGTGTAGTTTTTTATTTTTTACTTTATTTTAGGTGGCGATCGGCGGGGACAGGTAATGTATGAACTAATTTATTGTAGGTAACCACTGGCCACCAATGACATGTATTTAAAATTTATTGGGGAAACAGTAGGGCAATTTAAATAACAGGATCAGGCTGATGGGAACTACTGCTCCCATCGAGCTGATCCTGCTGGCACGAGTGGACGGGGGACAGACATAGGCCGATGGGAGAAGTAGTGTCACATCGGCCTATGTCTGCCTGCACGCACACACTCGCAGACATCGCACAGACACCGCACAGACACCGCACACACTCTCAGACATCGCACAGACACCGCGCACACCCGTACACATCGCACAGACACCCCGCACACACTCGCAGACACACGCACAGACACCCCGCACACACGCACAGACACCCACACACACCAATCATGACGGGCTGATCGTCTGGGAGGTGAGGCTGACCTGTGCGGCCGTGGGAAAGTTCATGTGAGTCAAGCATGAACTCACGTGAACCCTCTGAGGGCACCGCGGCTACTTCAAATGAACAGCTGATCAGCATCACCTGATACCTCAGCTGTTCATTTGAAATAACCGGCGGGAAAGCGCAGCACAGAACGGGAAAGCCGGCGGTGAAGTCTTTTCACTGCCGGCTTCCCCGCCCGGGTCCTTCGCTCCCTGCTCCTTGGTGCTGCGCTCCCCGCCCAGTCCTAACTTACGATCGGGATGGGAGGTGGCGAGGGGAGCGGAGGATCGGGGTGGGAGGCTGCGGGGAAGCAGTATGGGGCTGTGTGATTGTTTAAAAGCCGGCCGCTTTTTACCGCCCGCCGGCTTTTAAACGATCAGGAGAATTCTCCCACGCTGGGATGGCATTCTGATGACAGGCTGGATCGCAGCTGAGCGCTGCCATCCAGCTTGTCATCCTTCAGAGACACTGCAGAGCGCAGGCATTATGGGAACTTCCGATTCCGGTATTCGATATTGTAAAAGTATCGGAATTAAGTATCGGAATTCCGATACCACGAATATCGGCCGATACCCGATATTTCAGTATCGGAATGCTCAACACTAATATTGATATGTTCCAAGTGGATATGAAGAATGACTGAAACAGGAAAGGAAATACATTGTTGGCCTGAAAGTTTATATGGTCACTGCACTTTAAGTCAGTAAATCACTTTATTGAAAAACAATGTCTTACCCTTACAACCCTTAGTACCGGCCACTATGGGTCCTTTACTCCCTAACTTGCTGTGCACTGCCTGTTGTCAAGTCTAATCCGTCTCTAAAAGTAGGAAAGCCAAGACAGAATTATTTGAAGTGTCAGTGTCTTTGTCTATGCTCTTGCACTCCTTTCTTTTAAAGCACCACTCCAGCGTTTTCTTTTTTTTCATCGTTGGAGTGGCGCTTTAACCCCTTCGGATTTTCCGTTTTTGCATTTTCGTTTTTTGCTCCTCTTGTTCCCAGAGCCATAGCGTTTTTATTTTTTGGTCAATCTGGCCATGTGAGGGCTTAATTTTTGCGGGACGAGATGTACTCTTAAACGGCATTACTAGTTTTACCATATCATGTTCTGGAAAACGGGGAAAAAAATTCCAAGTGTGATGAAATTGCTAAAAAAAATGCAATTCCACAGTTGTTTTTTTTTTTTTTTTTCCTTTCCACGTTCACTGAATGCTAAAACTGACCTGCCATTATTATTCTTCAGGTCATTACGAGTTCGTAGACACCAAACATGAATAGGTTCTTTTTTATTTAAGTGATGAAAAAAATCCAAAGTTTGCTAAAAAAAAAAAATTGCTCCATTTTCTGAGACCCGTCGCATCTCCATTTTTCGTGATCTGGGGCCGGGTGAGGGCCTATTTTTTGCGCGCTGGGCTGACGTTTTTATTGATACCATTTTGGGATAGATACGATGTTTTGATCGCCCGTTATTGCATTTTATTGCGATGTTGTTGTGACCAAAAAAACGTAATTCTGGCGTTTGGAATTTTTTTCTTGTTACGCCGTTTACCAATCGGATTAATTCTTTTTTTATATTGATAGATGGGCCATTCTGAATGGCGCAATACCAAATATGTGTATGTGGGGTTTATTTTTTATTTTATTTTGAATGGGGCAAAAGGGGGGTGATTTAAACTTTTATATTTTTTAATAGTTTTAAAAACATTTTTTTTTAACTTTTTGCATGCTTCACTAGTCTCCATAGGAGACTAAAAGCAGCAACTGTCCGATCACCTCTGCTACATAGAGGTGATCAGCAGATCACCTCGATGTAGCAGAAATGCTCCTGTACTTTGAGCTCCGACCACTAGGTGGCACTCATAGTAATCTTTACATGACAACCACTGGAGTCTGCTGCAGACCCAGGGTTGTCATGACCACCCATCGGTGACCCGCGATCACGTGATGGGGTCACCGATGGGCGGGGCTAATACCGCGCTTCTGGCGCGGCGATGTTAAATGCCGCTGTCAGAGATTGACAGCGGCATTTAACATGTTAACAGCCACGGGTGGATCGCGATTCCCCCCGCGGCTGTTGCGGGCACATGTCTGCTGTAACAATCAGCTGACATGTGCTCGGTTCAGTGCGGGCTCCCCACTGGAGCCCTCACTGAACCGGGGGTGATGGCCTGGGGCGTACTAATAATCCCCAGGCCAGTAAGGGGTTAAATGTAAGTCCCCTGCCCCAAGTCATATACTTACCCTACTACATCTTCACTGTTTTTCGGGACGACTCCTGTGCCACTGCGCCATCTTGTAAGCACAGCTTCTGACTGTCCGGAAGTCAGAAGTTACATCACTAGCTCTGAATGCAAGACTACGAGAGCCAGAACGAGGCTTTCATAGACTTGTATTGAAAAGTGACCTTCACATGAACCTCCACAGTGACCTCCATGAAACACTGGAGCTGCCGGCAAGTCACTTTTCACCGCAGACCGACTGGAGCAATGCTGGAAAAGGATGAAGGTGGCAGGTGAGCATGAGACAGGAGGCAGGGGAATTACATTTCAAGCACCACTCCAGCGGTGCAATAAAAAAACCTTCAGGAGTGCTGCTTTAAACTGCACACAGAAATGAGAAGTGAATTTTCAGGTCAGGGCAGGCAAGACAATGGCGGGTGCAATGCATGCTGGAAAATTAGGGAAAGGAAGTTCCTGCACCTTTTAGTATTGACTTGAATAATGATGAAGAGGAACCACCCACTGAAAAAAATGGGGCATTACAAAAACGGAGCATGACCGTTCTTGGGCATATTAGACTGGTATATGCAACAAATGTAGTTCATACTTTTTGGGATGAGGACAGCAAGATCATGCTTTTTTACTGGTTTTATGTCAAAGGACAGGCACACTTTAGGTTCTTAAGTTTTTAATATTTTTTTACATCACTTTTGGATTTTGGGTGACATCACTATTAACTGCTTTTCAGTTCACACCGTTATTTTTGATCACAGACCCTGTTTGCCACATACATTTTGTCTACATAAATTTTTACATTTTTGATGCTCAGATACCGTATATCTTCTTCCTGTACCAAAACGATAGAGGTTAGATGACCACTCTTTGTGGATCAAAACAATAAAATGTTAATGGGTCTTTCTCAAAATGGCAAGTTATTCCATATATTAAGAATTAATAATACTTTTTTATTTTCTATAGCGCCAACATATTCTATAGCGCCAACATATGCTGGTGATCAGTTTATTGTAGTTAAAGGGAACCTGTCATGTCCTATCTACTATCTACACTGCCCCATAGTGTTGTTAGTGATGCAATGTGCATCACTAACAAGCTTTTTTACATAAAAAAAAAATGATTTTATAACATTATATACACTTTGTCCTACCTGCTCGTATTCAGTCAAATTCAGTGATTTTTTTTTTGAGGCCCTCACTCCAGCAACTACGATGTAGTCTCCTCAGCAGTGAAGCGTCTAGATCGGAGTGGCTCAAGTGAGGACAAAAAATCACCTCTGATCTAGACGCAACCTTGCCGGAGCACTATTCAAATACATGGGTGGCGCCAGCAGTGACTGGATGTCGTGCTGCCCATGACTGAATATGAGAATCACACCCCTATGACTGAATACGAGCAGGTAGGACAAAGTGCATATAATGTTATAAAATCACTATACTACAACCGATTTTAATGAAAAAAAGCTTGTTAGTGACGCACATTGCATCACTAACAACGCTATATGGCAGTGTAGATAGTACTAGACAGGTTCCCTTTAAAGAAGTCAGTCACCTGCCAATCAGCTGGGAAGCTTAGTTTTGTAAAAGTTTTGTCCAGATGGATCTCTGCCTACCTACGCGGAGTCGGCTGTCAATCAGCATGACGTCAGCAGTTTCGCCTGTCGACAGAGCAGCCCGGAAGAAGAAGAGCTGCTCTGTTGACAATGAACAGCTGAATCGCCGGCAGGAGCGGTCAGTGACCTCTCTGAGCTGGTGCCTGATAGAACAGGCAGGTAGTTATCAACTACATACCTGTTTAGTTTTTAGGCCTATAGTAAAAAAAAAAAAAAAAACTAGTCCTGGACATTTTCCTGCCCATTGGTTGCAGCTCATGTGAGAGTTACAGGTATAGTGACAGCAATATTGGTTGTCACACTGCTTTCAATAAAAAAAACAGGAATACCGGACAGATGAAGACTTTAAAATGACTATAGACAGTAGGGGGGTGATCAACCTCCAATTCATGTTGCAAAGAAGAGATTGGGTGTTTATTCCAATGGAGCAGGCCACATTACGCCCTACTTCTTCAGAAAATTAATATTGTATAAAGGAATAGCACATCAAGAAAAGGCACAAAAGGAATGTTTTTTTATTATTATTATTTTAATTTTCCACGATAATATCCAAAAAATATGAATGAACTTCAGAGTGAAGTATAGCAATGTTTCAAGTAATGTATCCTTCGTCAGGCTGTGAATAGGGTTTGTGCAGAATGTCTTTCTTGGGCGAAAAAAATGCAAAAACTCCATTTGTATGCTTATACAAAGAGAAAGAATCACTGGGCTGTGTAGGGATCCAGAGGGAGTGGAAATTACTTTTGCCCATTGGAGAAGGAACCCAGGGGTACAACCTACAGTGGATATAGAGGGCTTAAATTGATAGTTGACTTTCTTAAAAGCCATGAGTCCACTTGATTGATCGAGCAGTAATTTTTAAAGCTCCCAGGAATATATTGCTTCATTAGCCAAGCAAAGTTGAAACCACAAGAACGATTCAAGAACGAGGTGCATTTCTTTGAGGCAGATAGAAGGAGGTGGAGGAACAGAACGTGGAAAGTAGAGGAACTGCAATCAGCCAGCATCATTAAATAAAGAATATAATTATCACAAATGAATAGCAGAGTGTAAGTGCTTTACCAAATCACCGGCCAAAATACACGGACTCCCTTCTTCTTTACTTAGTACCAAAACGCAGCTCAGTGCAAATAAATGAATTGAGTTTTTCCTAAATCTGGCAGCGAAAAAGCTATGAGTAGAACCGTGTTTTTTTGCAAAAGATTAAGGAAAATTGGCAGAATTATGGGTAATCATATACTATGTTGTCATTTTTGGCTGCTTATGCAGTAGAAAACGAGTCATATTTGTATCTTTTACTCTTCTTGGCCCTTTCATGTAATTCTTTTTTTTTTTTCTTTGAAATTAGCTTTTATCTTCATTTTTAAATATATTTTCTTAGGACGTTCATCCACAATAAACCGTGACAACTTGGGAAGTTTCCATGATTAAGGGCTTGTCTGTTTCAATTTTCAAAAAAGCTTGACACTGCTACCTTATTACTCCACTGTGTATTTTTTTTCCATTTTTTTCCTATCCCGTCCTCCACCCCCCCCCCCTTTCCTAACATATGGGGGCAGAAACAGGGCAAAGTAATAATTTTTATTCACTTCTGAAAAGTTGCAGTAATAAAGAGAGCCTTGTTAACCTCCGAGAGCCCAGCAGCCAGAAGTTTTCATAGGCCTATCATTGTTTGTTTTATCTGTCATTTGGAACCTCCTGAACTCTTAAAGGATTTTCTTGCCAATGTTTTAACTGTTGGCCCGCTTCACCCCATGTACACAACCTGTTCTTGGAGCAAGTGTTCCTTTCACAGAGGGGATACTGTGCTGTCTTGTTTAGTGTGCAGCATTTTGGGATAAGGCTATGGGTATATGGACATAGATGAGGAGTAGTCGAAGTTACACTGTAATGTAAATATTGTCTATAGACCACGTAGACGTCGATGATGATGATAATTTTATTTATATAGTGCCAACATATAATCCGCAGCACTTTACAAATTAAGTGGGGACATGTACAGACAATCAAGACACCACAAAGTAACACATAGTTGTACAGTTCCAGGAGGAGTGAGTATCCTACCCGCAAGCTTACAATCTATATGGATCTAGTGGGTGGACACAATAAGTAAAAAGTGCTTGTCGTGTACGGTCCAGCCATCATTATAATAAATAGGGCATTTCAAATAAGCTGCATGATCCAAGTACAGTTACCAAGTGGTATTGGGTGCATGGAAGATGTGGAGGCAGATGAATAGGCACCATGAATAAGTACCAGATTCAGAGGGAAATTTAGAAAGAGGGAGCAGGGAAGAGTTAGATTAGTGAAGTGAGGTGACTCCTGTCTAAGAGATGTGTTTAACAACCCCTTCATGACCTTTGACGTACATGTACGTCATAAGTTGTGTCTCTGCCTTTGATGCAGGCTCGCATGCCGAGCCCACATCTTTCCTGGAAGCTGCTGGCTGATTTAATCAGCCACCATGTTCCTTTAGCAGCCGCTGTCAATCTCTGACAGCGGCATTTAACACGCTTCGGCACTGAGCTCGTCGTCCCACGCTCCCATTGGCATGCCCGTAAAGTGATAGTGAGGAGCTGGTGGTTTGCTATGACAGCCGGAGGTCTGTTGAAGATCCCACGTGCTTGTCATTACAGAGCTGCTGTGAAAGCTAGCGTTTAGCCGGTGTTCATAGGAGATCGTGATTTTTGCTATACATAGCAGTGCTGGTGCGCTGCTATGTTTAGCACAAGCAGATGATCGCCGGTTCAAGTCCCCTAAGGGGACTATTAAACATAGTTTTTAAAAATATTAAATCACCCCCTTTTTGCTCCATTAAAAATGTAAAAAATACACGTTTGGTATTGCAGCGTTTGTAAAAGTCCAATCTGTCAAAATATAAAATGAAATAATCTAATCAGTAAATGGTGTAACGAAAAAATATCTAAAAGTCACAATTACATTTTTTTGGCCCCGGCAACATTACAATAAGAGGCGATCAAAACATCATATGTACCCAAAATGGTATCGGTAAAAAGTGTCAGCTCAGAGCGCAAACAATGAGCTCTCACACAGCCCCATATCCTGGGTCTCAGGAAAATGGCGGCACAGGCAAAAATTATTATTTATTTATTTATTTTTTTACAAGTTTCCAACAATTTTTTAACCACTTAAAAAATAATAATAATAATAATAATAATAATAAAACCTACTGTAAAACAGATGTGGAATTGCACTTTTTTGCAATTTCATCGCACTTGGAATTTTTTCTTGCTTTCTAGTGCATCATATGATAAAATAAATGATGTCATTCAAAAGCACAACTCGTCCCACAAAAAAACAAGCCCTCATACAACTATGTGGATGGACAAAGAAAAAAGTTATGACTCTTGGAAGAAGTGAAGGAAAAAATGAAAACAAAAAAATGGAAAATCGCACAGGGGGTGAAAAGGTTAAAGGACGCTTAAAAAAAATGTTTGGGCTAGGTCGATGAATAGTGTTCGCCCCATCAAGATCCCACTCTATGACCAAGAGCGAAGAGCCTGTATGCTCCAATGTTAAAGAGGTTGTTTTTGATAGGAGAGCTCCTTTCAAAGGACTTCTGCAGTCATTTTTCGTATTCATCCAGTGCATCCAATTTACTAATGAAGCAAAATGTCTTTGGGCAATCAAAGATGGAAGTCGGTTTGCCATTCCTATTGTGTAATGGTATGTTCAAATATTGCGGATTTGCAACCAATCCTGACAACCTTTTTTGTAAGCTGACATGAATAAAGGACTTTAATACACCTGAATGTATTTATAAATAAATGCACAAAATCTGAAAGTATCCATAGGGATGTTCATAGTCATAGATCTGCGCCAAATCCTACAGATCTTGTCGCCAATTTTACAGTCATTAAAGAAAAAATAAGAAAATCAAAAACAATATGCTGTAAGTTTTCAGAATTTTTCCCCAAAATTTAAGACTTGCTGATCATGCTGGCGAATGCGGAAAAATATGTTGAGTTCCCCCTATTTACTCCACAATATAAATTGACATACAGTTGATAAAAAAAATGCTCTCAGCGGGTTAATTTCTGAAAATAACCGCAGTGTTTTAATAAGAGTTTTGAATTCACATCTACTTTGCAGCTATTGTAAAACACTGCAGATTTTCCACTTGAAATTCAGGAATAAAATTCTGTCTTTTAGGTTCATTTTTCTAGTGCATGTGACCAGAGGTTCAGATTGACAGGTCTTGTTGAGAATGCACTCATCAGATCCGGAGAAATCCTGATTGGTAATTGTCAATGTAGCGTGAGTGCTCTCTGAGCCAAACACAAAAAATAAAACAATTCTCCCACTCCATGGTTTCCAGGCTGATGGATCTTGCGTACATGGAAATATTTAAAGGGGCATTCTGGTTATAAAAAATTATCATCTATCAACAGGATGCGTAATAATTCTAGATTGATGGAGCGTCTGACCGCTGAGACCTTCCAAAGAGAATAAATGGAGCGGTGGTTAAGCAGGAGCACTGCCACTCCATTAAGACAGGGGGCAAAAATGTGGATAAGTAATAACTTCTTGTAGCCCGAATATTCCGCTAATGAAGCAGTGGTCACACGTGTGCACTACTGCTCTACTTATTGTCTATGGGACTTGCTGGCTATCTTTGCAAGACCCATAGAACTTGAGTGGAGAAAAAGTGTGCGTGCGTGACCACTGTGACTTTCAAACCGTGAACATTAGAATCCCATTCTCATGATGGATGGGGGCCCCAGCCATGAGACCCTTAGCATCATTATTCGGTGGATAGGGGATAAATGTTGTTCATTCGCCAATATCTTAAAAAAAAATAAAAATAAAGCGATCAATGAAAACACAAAATACAGTAGGAAGTTTCCTGGTTTCATTCTAATACCTCTAGTTTACATAAGACTAAAATCTATCTCCAGTTACGTATAAACTACACTGTGTAGTCCCAGCCAAAGGAAGTAATTTGGTTGGATCATTAAGTGTTGCTCCAGTCACTTAGGTCGGTTCTACCATGTGCAGCTGAGAACTTGACCGAAACAAACCAAAGTCTCACCTTACAAGCTTCTGTGCAGGTAAAACATCTGACAGCTGCCATATAAATCTGTGCCCTGGTCTCTCCTGCAGTGTCTCTCTGAAAGAGTATCTGAAGCTACACTTAAAATTATCCAGCCACTGTGCTTCTTTAGGCTAGATCTATTTTTTGTCACCCTTTTTTCAAGTGACTGTTTTTCACTAATCCCCCTCCCAGTTTTGTTAATGCAAGCCTCTCTCGGATATTCTTCTTTCCTTATGCGTTATTATGCCACAGTACAACATTTTTTCAGTCCTGTAGGAGGTCATGCACTGGATCATCTCTCCAACGTTACTTAAAGAGTTTGTCCAGGCTTTTTTCCTATTCTGTGTGTGTATGTAGGCTGCAGAATGCTGATAGTTTGTAATATACACCCTGTCAGCATTCTGCGCTGTTGCCTAGATACCACACTTTGGAGTGTAACCCGCTCTCACCTGATTCTGGAGGAGCTGGTCTCATCCCATCTAGCCTGGCTGAGATTGAACAAAACGTCACAACAGACATTAGGGTCACATGACAGCCTCATGTGACTGGAAGAAAGAAAGAAGCTGCTGCAGAACCCCAGAAAGGAAAAGACTTCTACATAGGTGAGTATAATGCGCTGTGTGTGTATCTATATATATTTATCTATATATCTATCCAGCTATCTTATATTTATCTAACTTAAATTCAAAAGAAGTTTTAGTGGCAGGACTAAATACACATTCGTTTTGCTAAAGCAAGTGTACAATAGGGATAGGGACTGTGGGGATAACGAGTAGGTACTGTGGGAACGATGGATGGGGGCACATCCAGGGTGGGGGCTATGAAAATCCAAGGCATATCATAGTTCTTTCTCGCAACCTATGGCATGCTCTGACATACTGTGTTGCTCTGTCCGCTGCAATCTCTTCTTCCCCCAGCAGGATATATGTTTTCTCTTACTCGTTCATGGAGCTGAAATCCTGGAAGAGATCAGAGTCTCCTGAAGGGAGTGTCCCTTACTGCTGAGTATTTGGTGCAGTGTAGTAATGTTATACAATTCTGTGAAGCACCTGTGGGTGCAAGTTGCTCATTACACCTCTAGATAAATTCCTCGAGGGGTTTAGTTTCCAAAATGAGGTCACTTGTGGGGAGTTTCCACTGTTTAGACACATCAGGGGCTCTGCAAACATGATGTGGCGTCCGTTATCTATTCCAGACAATTTTGCACTCCAAAGGTCAAATGGTGCTCCTTACGAGCTCTGCCATGTGCCAAAACAGTAGTTTTCCACCACCTATGAGGTATCTGTGTACTCAGGAGAAATTACACAACAAATTGTACTGTCCATTTTCTCCTGTTACCCTTGTGAAAATGAAATATTTGAGGCTAAAGCAACATTTTTGTGGGGAAAAATTTATTTTTTCACAGCTCAACGTTGTAAACTTCTGTGAAGCACCTGTGGGTTCAAGGTGCTCACCACACCTCGAGATAAATTCCATGAGAGATGTAGTTTCCAAAATGGGTTTACTTGTCATGGGTTTACACTGTTTAGGCAAATCTGGAGCTCTTCAAACATGACCTGGTGTCCGCTATCTATTCCAGACAATTTTGCGCACCAAAAGTCAAATGGCACTCCTTCCCTTCCAAGCCCTGCCGTGCACCCAAACAGTAGTTTTCCTCTATATATTGGGTATCGGCTTGCTCAGGATAAATTGCACAACAAATTGTAAGGTTCATTTTGTCCTGTTACCCTTATAAAAATGTGAAATGTGGGGCTAAATAAACATTTTTGTGGGAAAAATTGTTAATTTTTTTCTTCCACAGTGCTTTAATTCCTGTGAAGTACGTAAATGGTTAATAAAATTATTGAATATGATTTTGAGCACTTTAAGGGGTGCAGTTTTTAAACTGTCACATTTGGCTATTTTCTGTCACATATCCCCTTAAAGTCACTTCAAACGCGAGGTGGTTCCTAAACAAATGGTTTTGTAAATTTTGTTGGAAAATGAGAATTTGCTGATAAACTTTTAACCCTTCTAACTTTGTTTCAAAAATGATGTTGATGTACAGAACACATGTGGGAAATGTTGTTTATACATTTTGTACAGCATGACTAACTTGTTTAAGGGTCTAAAAATTGAAAGTTTGAAAATTGCGAAATTTCCAAATTTTTCACAAACTCCAACTCAAACAATTTCGACCTAAACTTACCACCAACATAAAGTACTACATGTCCCAAAAAAACAGTCTCAGAATCACTGGGATTTGTTGCAGCATTCCAGAGTCATTACCACATAAAGTGACACTGGTCAGTATTGTAAAATTTGGTCAGGGAGGTGAAAACGGGCTTCAGGGCAACGGGGTTAAGCATTCGATATATATAGATATATATATGTTTGTGTGTGTATATAGATATATACACATGCACATTGTATGGTCTTTTGTAAAAACAATGACCTCTACGCAACCAGGCAATATTTTTTACAATCTATTGCAGACATCGTGCTCGTAAATAGAATATATCCTTGAAGCTGGGAGGAGCAAAGAAATCTGGAGCGATGTTATCTCATCACTAAAATCAGAATAACGTAATGGCACGAAAAGTTTATAAAAGCCTCGTGAATAGTACAGGAACATATAGTAGTTGGAAAAGGATTGCTATTAATTGGGTGATGAAACAATGAAAGCAGTCTTACAGCTGTGCTGGGGAGTGGCATTCTACCAGTCTGCGGCACAGCCCTCTGAAAGAAAATGGATATGTCAATGCCGCAACGTTTGTACAGGTGCAGCGCGGGAAACAATGAGTCACTGTACATCTGGAGCTTTCCACCGAGGTCCAAACTTATGGAAACGTAATGGCAGGGCTTCATTTCTGAAGGCTCTCGGCAAAGTTCCAGTACTTGCTTTAAGTCTTCCATAAAAAAAAAAAACTAGAATGCTGGGACTTTTTCAGTGTAAATGTGGGTATGTGTTTGTGTGTGTGTGTGTGTATGTATATATATATATATATATATATATATATATATATATATATATATATATATATATATATATATATAATACATTATAATACACAGATGCATTCATTTATAATTTATTGTTATAAGCACAAAATCTGCATCTTTGTAGGTTGCCAGATTTAAAATGATGAGGTGCTGAACTCACGGTTATGCAGTTTACTGATATGATTTGGTATTGTCATGTAAAAAAGCTGTTCCGTAGTGGCCTGTTCTGTTGGGAAAACCTTTCAATAGAAGACATTGCAGTGCTTATATTCATGATCTGTACAAAATTGGGTGACGTTTAAAATATTTATATATATATATATATAATATACTGTATATGTATGCAGTTCTCTCTCCTTGTCCTGCACCCATTATTTCTTGCTGCCAAATCAGTCTTAACTGTAGTTCTGTTGTTCTATTCATCATTGTAAGATAAGTGTTGTCATAGTGGTTCAGGTGTCAAACTCTTACAATGTATGGACACTTTTCAGAATAGGCACTGGTGCACCCACACTTCTTGTTTTCTGTTACTCACTCTCCAGCTTTGCTGTAGAAACTAGAACAGTGTGAGTTTTAACAAATACGAAATGGGTACAGCTCATTCAGACATCAGTATTTCAACAAGTATGAATTCTGTCCATGTTTTACACTGATAGAACTTGTACCCATTATGGCTATTTGCATGTCCGATTTTCATTCAAGTCACTGATCAAACTCGCCAATGCAAGTCTATGGGTCTGCGAAAAAATCAGATAGCACTCTGATACCATCCATGTACCTTTAGAATGAAACAAATGGATAAGCAGTGGGTTATAATTATATACCAAATATAAAAAATCTTACTAATAAGTGAGTGTGTCTTCTAGTCCAGAGGCAGCTTCCTGTGATGGAGAACACTAAGACAGCGTCTTTCCCAACAATTGAGAGAACTACTTTCTCTTCTTCTGCTCCACACTGATCTATGTGATTGGTGCAGAGCAGAAGAAGCTACCAGGTCCTGCACAAAGGATCCACATCCTGAGCAGCTAAAGGACCTTTCACCTGACTAGTTCCACCTCCATGACCTTTCATGTCCTGTGGTCAGTCACATGAGCGGGAATAAACTGCAATATGGCATAATGTATACACAGCATGTGTGTATATAAATGTGCATATGTAGGAGAGCTCTGTGTATGTAAAGGTCCATATGTAGCAGAGCTTTTTGTATGTAAAGTTACATGTGTAGCAGTGCTGTGTGTGTATGTACATGTGTATATGTAACAGTTCTGAGTGCAGAGTGTTCATTGATGTCCCTGCTGTGAAGCTATGTGTATATAAAACACTTGGTGCAGAAAAACACTAACAATTAGATTTATTACCTCCCTATTCTACACTATGGCATTAAAATTAGTGATAATGACTCCTCCACTTTACACCACCAGAGAGTTTTAATTAGTAGGAAAAAATATTTTCCCTATTTTCTGCTGTCTAAACCTGAGGTGCGTCTTATGATAAGGTGCATCTTATAGTCCGATAAACATGGTAATTGTTTAGGTAAAAACATATCCATTTAGTAGAAATTTAGCTATAAAGTGGCCATTGTTTTAACCTTGATTTATTTATTTTGTAGCTGCCATAAAGTGCTCACACACCCCGCTGTACTGTCTATACAAACAATACAAGAAAGAAGTGTATGCTTGCAGTAAAATAATATAAATAGCTATAACATTTGAAAAAAATTAACACAATGGGCGCTCTGTCCGCTAGCGGAGACCGCATGGACCAGGGCTCATCCCACTGAACGTCCGCTCTCCTTTCCCGTGGGCATAATACTACTCTGACAACACAGGGTGAGGGTAAAACAGTGTGGCAATACTTTATTGAACCAGTAGCAGACAAAACATATAGAACAGTCCCAGGAACTACTCAAGATGGTGCATATTACAGAGTCTCACCCTTCCACTGATTCGCCGGGATTAGAACTGCTGCGACTTCTAGGCTTCCATGGCCGACTACCCCCACCAGTGGCACCCTGCTTTTGGCGGGCACCCACAGAGAGGAGGTAATGACAAGCTGAGGAAGTGGACAGTCCATTGAGGTACATGACCAGGTGACTGAAGAGTCCCAGCCTTGCTTCTCTGATCATCGCCATGGGGCCAGATGACTGGAGGGTCCCAACCTGGCTTCTCCAAACGTCTCCATGGGGCCAGGTGACCGGAGGGTCCCAACCTGGCTTCCTCAAACATCTCCATGAGTTCAGTGATGCTCAATGGAACAGATTTGTATTTCTCCAGCTGGGGCTGAGGTTCAATAGGCTGGCATCCTGTAGAATGTCAAATCTGTGTGTCCCTCTTGATGGATCCATGTTATCCTGCCTGCTGTTCTGTAGAGTCTTTGTGCAGAAGGCTATAGATCCCTTTTTATACCCACATCTATGATTCAGGCCATCATCCACAGGTCAGAGGAAGGGAGGGATGAGCTTAACTGTCATTGTTTGAGTATTAATCAATCTGCATAGTTTGGCCTTCACTGTTTTTCAAGTCAACAAGCTACATGGACTTATACAATGTGTAATCAACATATTGGCAAACATTGATTGTTTAATGACCCTGCGTCCCTGTCCTCCAAAGATAGCAACACCATCACCTGTAGGAGCTGATATAATAGGTAA
Organism: Phyllobates terribilis; assembly: GCF_046119375.1. Taxonomy (NCBI): domain Eukaryota; kingdom Metazoa; phylum Chordata; class Amphibia; order Anura; family Dendrobatidae; genus Phyllobates; species Phyllobates terribilis. The sequence goes on from NW_027362765.1 coordinate 178,891,334, forward strand.
ACAGCAGCCATGCAGCAATTCACAAACCTCAATTCAAGAGTCAACATTGAGACACATATGAACAATAGTCTGTCTCCTGCCTTACTGAAAATATATGTCTGGCATAATTAAGATTAAATGCTGTGTAGTCACAGGCCCAATTCAAGAATTCTTTAAAGGTCACAACATTTTTTGTGTAATACGAAACTTTACAAAAACTTTACTACTTTTGGTATTTTCATGCTGAAGATGGTTCCTACTTCATTGGCCATATGTTTGGGGTTGTTGTCCTGCTGCATAAAAAATTTGAAGCAAAGCAGATGCCTCTCTGGTGGTATTGTGCAATAAGTATTTGCCAGTATTTCTTCTCTTTGAGGACACCAAGAAATGTGCACTGTTAACGATTGTAGGCACAGTGGTCAGTCAAGGAAACCTAGTGCAGCTGATGAAATATGCATCATGCTTACTTCATTTCAAAATTGGAAGATGTCCAGCAGTGCCATCAGCTCAGGACTATCTGCAACTAGTGCGAACCCTTATACTGTTCGTAGAAGTCTGGCTAGAAGTGGTGTTCATGGAAGAATTGCAGCCAAAATCATACATTCGACATGGAAACAATGCCAATTGGCTCAACTATGCACAAAAACATAGGAACTGGGGTACAGAAAAATGGCAGGTAGTGCTCTTGATTGAAAACAACAAGTGAAATATGTGGCTGCAACAGAAGGCGGTTTGTTTGCTGAAGGCCTGGAGAGCCCAGTGGGGGGAGATTCCTTAAAAGTTTAGGGCAGCATTTCAGCAAATTGAGTTGGGGATTTGGTCAGGATTAATGATGTTCTCAATGCTGAATAATACAAGCAGATACTTACCCATTATGTGTTGCCATCAGGGAGGCTTGTGATTGGCTGCAAATTTCTTCTGCACCAGGAGAAACATACAGCCAATGTCAGTAAGAACTATCTTCTGCATAAAGAACATTGATTCTTGGAAGTGATTATATAGCCCCTGATTTCAGTATCCTCAAATCTGTCTGGGATTACATGAAGAGACCGAAGGATTTGCACAGGACTACATCAACAGAAGATCTGTGGTTAGTTCTCTAAGATGTTTGGAATAACCTCCCTGCTGAGTTCCTTTACAAACTGAGTTCAAGTGTACCTAGAAGAACTGATGCTCTTTGAAAGCAAACGACAGTCACACCAAATATTAATTTTATTTAGATTTATTGTTCATTCATGTTGCTAATTGATAAAGAAACTATAAACACTTCAATTCTTAAAGCATTCTTACTTTGTGATATTTTTTTCACATCTGCCTAAAACCTTTGCAGAGTAGTGTGTGTGAGGATGAGCGTAAGATATATTTATTATATAAAATTAGTGTGTAAATATAAAAATATTTATTATATAAATGTTCTTCCCGTGTTTGTGTGGGTTTCCTCCGGGTACTCTGGTTTCTTCCCACACTCCAAAGACATACTGATAGGGAATGTAGATTGTGAGCCCCAATGGGGACAGTGCCGATAATGTCTGTAAAGCGCTGTGAATATGATGGCGCTATATAAGTGACTAAAATAAAACTCTATTTATTTTAAAGCAACATGTATGTGTTGTTGTAATACAATAATGCAAGAGTTAATCCCCATTAAAAAAAAAAAAAAATGCAAGTTGTTTTTTCGGTTCAGGTATATAGAGTGAAGTACTTCAATTAATGGAGCCAGAGTTTATTTTTCTTGCCTCTTTACATTTACCTGATGTAAGTTTTGTAATAAGTGTTAAGCAATTCTCAGGGTAACAATTTTACTATGCCATAAAAAGAGCGTAGCAAATATATCGTAAGTCGCAGAGTTTGTTTATTTAAAAACGGAGAGGTAATTTATGGAGTGTGCTACATGTAACCGGGTCTGCCTTATTAAAGCCAAGTAATCCTAATTTACAATGTATTCCACTGAGAAAAAACATGTCCCGTGACTCGCAGCGAACAGCTCGCTCCCATTGGCCAGACGTGACCTCATTGTTTGTGAGCACTATAAAATATAATTGAACCATCAGTTGAATTGTAATCATACTATGAACCTTCTAATGTGTCTCTGTTAGTTTATCAAGCCTTATTAAATATTGTAATAACCAGATGTAAGTGGCACCATGATTCTTTAGGCAGGTGTTTACAGCCTACAAACCCGAGCAATCCACTTGCTGCTTTTATACGCTGGAAAATGGATGGCTTTATATACCGGGTTTAATTACTAGCTTGTTAGAATAGAAAAAAGTTCTTCAGCTTCTATAATTCATGGATTTGTCGCAGAACTCTTTGAGCCCCGTTCCTTACTATTAACTCTTTATGGTACCTGATTGCATTTTATGTGTTTTATAAAAAAAATCTTCTTATCTCTCCACTATAAGCCTTTGTTCTGAAGGCAATGCTTTTTATGCACTAAGCACATCACTTTCTTACTAATTGTTATATACACCATAGTTGCAGCGTGAGGGTCTTTCCACACATTATTTATTTATTTGGTTTTACTCACTTATATAGCGCCATTAATTACACAGCGCTTTAAAGACATTATGGGCACTGTCCCCATTGGGGCTCACAATCTAAATAATAATAATCTTTATTTTTATATAGCGCTAACATATTCCGCAGCGCTTTACATACATTATCGTCACTGTCCCCATCGGGGCTCACAATCTAGATTAACCTATCAGTATATCTTTGGAGTGTGGGAGGAAACTGGAGAACCTAGAGGAGACCCACACAAGCATTGGGAGAACATACAAACTCCTTGCAGATGTTGTCCTTGGTGGGATTTGAACCCAGGACCCCAGCGCTGCAAGGCTGCAATGCTAACCACTGAGCCATCTTGCTGCCCAACAGCAACATTGTTGTGTATCTTTGGGTACAATTTTTGTGTCCTAATCATTGTCCTTATTTTTCTTTTTCTTAAACTTCTCCAAATCTCTTGTATGGACATAACTTTAAAGGGAATCTGTTAGCAGGTTTTTGCTATGTATTCTGAGGACAACATGAAGTATGGGTTAAAACACTGAATTCGGCTGTTTCATTTATCAGGCTGTGTGCTGTTGTTTACTTATAATGAAGGTTTTATCACTAGGACATTATCATTGCCCATACTAGCTGCCTCATGCCAAGTCGTCCGACCACGCCCTCTGCTGTGATAAGCAGCTCACTGTCAATAGACAGTGTACATAGAGAGCTTGGGTGGGGGTGGTTTAGCTTTCTCAGCTTTGCTTCATGCAGCATCTAAGAACTCTGTGTCACAACTGCTGCACCCAGTAAACTAAGTGATACGTCTCTGGAATCGGGGTCTCTTTTCATACATTATGCTGCTCTCAAGTGAGGTAGGGATTCTTCTATATGCTGTTTTACAATGTATTTTGGCCTCAAAACCATTTTTACAATTGGGTTTCATTAACAATTTTTCATTGTTTGCCTTCTATAACCTCTGTGTTGCCCTGTCAATGTTGGCTACAGAATGAGTTAACTGAAAATCAATCCATCATCTCATTCTGACTGAGAATTTGTACCTTCTTTATCTGTCCTTTACTTGGCTCATCTGTACTAATTTTTGATCACGGGTCACATCAAAGTTGAGCTCAACTTTCATGTGGTCATAAATTACCTCAGAGGAGTTCAGAAAAAAAGGCAGGGAAAAGAGTTGCAAACTCTAAGTTAATTCAGATGCCAAGCCTACCAAGGTTATTTAAAGGGGTATTCTCAAATTTGGAAGTTATCACCTATCCATAGTATCGGGGATAACATCTTGATCGCTGGGGGCCAGACTGCTGAGACCCCACACCGATCCTAAGAACCTGGGTTCTGGTTGATCATATGCACATCCGCTTCATTCATTCTTCATGCGACCGCCAGATACAGCCAAACTCCGATTCTTGGCATCTGTAGGGATCCCAGCAGTCAGACCCCTTTGGATAGTATATAACTTCCAAATTTGAGATTACTTCTTTAATCACTTAATTGCCACTATCAAAAACATCGGGCAGTCAAATTCAAGTGGTGCGATCCACTGCGGGGCCATTTTGCTGACCATTGCTTTTCCTCACCTGTGTGATGCGATTACTGTTGCCAGTGGGTTGCTGTGGCAGCCAGGACCCTACTGGCAGGCCCCGCAGCTGCCATCATCTTGCTCAGCCAATGTTTAGGCTTCATAAGAGTTAATTACAATACTGATGTTTTGTAATTAATAATGCATGCGATTAAACAATTGCAGGTTCCCATACTGAGACTATAAAATAAAAAAAAAATTGGAAAAAATTTCTCGCTAGATGTCGGTAACAACCCATCCAAGCCACACAGTCAAAGAAATCAAACCATAGGTGTCCATAAATTAAGTTATGTGTAATAATGAGAAATGACACAGGGAAAAATTATTGAACACATGAACAGAGGTGTAAAAAGCCATGGAAAGTCACAACACCAGCTGAAATCTATCAGTAATTAGAAAACAATCCTGCCACTTAGTGAAAAATATCAGCGGATTCAACTGATGGCCTATAAAAAGGTGTCTTATTACTAAGGTGCTACTCAAGAAACAACTCATGATTGGTAAAACCAGTGAGCTGTCTCAAGACCTTCACAACATTGTTGCAAAACATACTGATGGCATTGGTTACAGAAGGATTTCTAAACTACTGAAGGTTCCAATGAGCACGGTTGGAGCCATAATCCGGAAGTGGGAAAAAAATAATTTCACCATAAATCAGCCACGACCAGGTGCTTCCCACAAGATTTCAGACAGAGGAGTGAAAAGAATTATCAGAAGAGTGGTCCAAGAGACCAAGACCACCTGTAGAGAGCTATAGAAAGACCTGGAATCAGCAGGTACAATTGTTTCAAAGAAAACAATAAGTAATGCACTGAACCTCCATGGCCTGTATGCACGCTCACCACGCAAGACTCCATTGCTGAGCAAAAAGAATTATCAGAAGAGTAGTCCAAGAGACCAAGATCAGTATATGGCACTGGCAAGTGTCATATAATTGAAGGAATGATGGATGGACAAATGTATTCTGACATTCTTGATAAAAATCTGCTCCCTTCTACCAAGATGATGAAGTTGACAAGACAATGATCCCAAAAAGCAGCTAAGTAAACTTTCAAATGGTTTAATAGAAAGAAAATAAAGCTGCTAGAATGGCCCAGCCAATCACCTGACCTGAATCCGTTAGAAAATTTATGGAGTAACTAAAGCCCAGAGTTCATAGAAGGAACCCACGGGACCTTCAGGATGTGAAGTGTTTGTGTAGCAGAAAGGGCCAAAACCACACCTGAGCAATGCATGCAACTAGTTTCTCCATACAGGAAGCGACTTGAACCTGTCATCACCAACAAAGGCTTTTGTACAAAGTATTAAATAAATTTCAGTAAGCGTGTTCAATACTTTTTCCCTGTGTTATTTCTCATTATTGCACATAGCTTCATTTATGGACTTCTATGGTGTGATTTCTTTACCTGTGTGGATTGGATGGGTTGTTATCGACTTTTGCACTCGCACCACATGCTATGAGGATTCAGAAGTCTGCAGTCACATAGTGACTGTAGACTTTTAGCAAAAGACCGAACAACCCCTTTAATTGTACTAACCTGAATATCATGGTGACTGGTCAATTTTACACTTCACTAAACACTGTAAAAACAAAACTTCAAAAAACAAATGGGAAAATTACTTTTTTTTCACTCTTTCACATTTTTTGGAAAAAGAAATACAAGTGTAGTTAAAATCTAAGTATTTTAGCCTCTGCGTTCAGTGAATTTTTTGATGCCTGCTGTAATTTTGTTTTCCAGTATATTTTCCTATTTTTAAAATGCCATTTAGTAAATTGAAACATACGGTAACTCCTAGTGCATATAGCAAAAATAAGGTCTAGCAGTTTGCGAATGATTGTTACAAATCAAGGTAAGCAGCTGAATGTACCAACCATCACTATATCAACTTTTTGGCTTGATCAGTAGGTAGATCAGTGTTAATTGGCCTTAACTATTGAGAAAAACCATGTAGACTTTGATGTCCGTGCTGATAAATATGCCACAACATCTTATTATAGTCATACTACCATTATCTGATCCATTTGGAGCAGTTTCTGTATATTTTCATTAATATTTAAAGATCATTAGAAAAGGGCTTAAATGAGGTTTTTATGTTGAATATAGTTTTTAAGATTTTTTTTTTATTTTACATGTCACCATTAATACTAAAAATAAATCCTGAAATCCTGTTCTGTAGAGATTACTTTTAAATAGTCATCTCATCTTCACAGGCAGGATTACAATGAAATATAACATCTATATATACATAACACAGGATTCGCCATTTACAGTATAATGGTCACAGCTCATCTTCTTCCCTCCCTGCATAATGATCTCTGCACAGATGACTGAGCATGACTAAATACAATCCAATAGAAGTGGGATCATTATTGTTTGATCTGGTCCATGTAGCTACTGTAAAACAGATCTCTGAATGCTGTTAGAGGCAGCGCAGATATTAAGGTGGTTCCTTTAATCACAGGTTTCTAAATCCATGTTCATTGTTAAAGGGAATCTGTCACCAGGTTTTTACCACCTAAACTGAGGGCAGCATAATGTAGGACCAGAGACCCTGATTCCAGCAATGCATCACTTACTGGGCTGCTTAGTCTAGTTTGATAAAATTACTGTTTTATCAGCAGGAGATTATCACTAGAGGACGAGTAAACCCGTTACCAGGAAGTCAAGCATATTCATGAGCTCTGTATAACCCCACACCGACCACTGACTGGCAGTTTTCAGTGTACACTGTTCATGGGCAGAAAGCTGCCGGTCAGTGACGCGGGTGGGGTTATACTGAGATCAACATTTAGATAACTGGTAGATCTGCAGCAGATAAAACACTGATTTTATCAAAATGACAGCAAGAAGCTCCGTAAGTAACACTGCTGGAATCAGGGTCTCTGCCCCTACATTATGCTGGTCTCAGATGGGCTAGCAAAAGCCCGGTGACAGATTCCCTTTAATACTAGATAGTCTGATGAGGGGCCGTTATTGATTTGAAACATTGCAAAATTACAGTACTACTATTGAGACTTTTTACTGTTATTGCGTTTTCACCTTGTCAAAAATTGTGAGTCCATTTACAGTGAGGCTCGGACTTGCACCCAGCAACTCCTGTTTGCCCACTAGGGAGCGTGTCATTGGACCCACATTGACCTCCATACATGCAGGCCATAATGTCTATACGGCAGTTATCACTTCTCTTAACACTGGCCATCTCCAGCTGATCGTCGGCAGTGGAAACTCATTTTTACCCATTTTTCGCTCGCTTACACTTTGTTCTTACTAGGTCAGATCTTAAAGGTGCTGAGTTACTGTGCATTTTCCTCATGTGTCACCGGGACTATTTTTGTTGGATGCGGGTATGCTTGACTACTAAGTTTCGGATTAGTGGGGTTTAACTGTATAGGGTTTTTATTGTTTTATGATATATGTTGGAGTGGTCATCTAGGTGTTGCCAATGAAAGCAGTTTGTGTAATACATATGGACACAAGTGCGCGATGTGTGTATTGATTTATATAGAATGCATTTATGTAATGTGCGCATTCACAACACTGAAAATCCTCAAATGTACTTGAAAAAGTTGAGAGTTGGCCAAGGCTTCTTTGTAGCTACAAAGCATGGCTCTGTCTTGCCTTCACCATATATCTTTCCTTGTAACAAATCTATACAAGCCACAGGAAGTGCGCTATATAAAGTGCTTCTGTTTTACAGTCTTGGCCAGATATTATATATTACCAAAAGGAAGGAAATTCATACCGCCGTGACACAATCCATTGCCCATAGCAGCATGAGTATGATTAGAGAGCTCGGTTCTCCCGCAGTTCCTAAGTCACTGAAGGGTAAAACTGTGTGTTTTTCATCTTTCCTCTTCTGAAGTTTCAATGAAAATGCTATATATTATTATGGCACCATGTCTTTTTTTTTAATGCATCTCAGAGAAAGGGAGTTAATTCTATGTAGTTCTGCTTCAAAGAAACCACTGAACGTAGATCGTTCTCATGACATTACCACTATGAGCCCCTATGATCTTCTGTATCTCCTATTTCTGTACCCATACGGGGTGAAACTAAGCTTTTCACAAAGTATATATGCCATAGAACTAAGAATGGTGTAGTTGTAGTTACATTCACTTCCACTGATTTCTACTCCTTATAAGTTCTAGCATTCTGGTGGTGTATTAGTAACACTATGAGTAAAATGGTTCTTGGAACTATAACGTGGATTGCCTATCCTTGGGATAAGCCATGAATGTTAGATCATTTGAGGCTAAACTTTCAAGACTCCTCATGATCAGACCAGTTAAGTGGCCATCTCTCTTCATTATTTGCTTATGCACATGTAGACAATGACGAGAACTTATTTTTGGTACACAGTCAATATTATATCACTGGAGAAAAAAATACCCTTCTAAGGAAATCTGTCTGCACAAAATGACTGTTCAAATCAATTCCAGGCTCTTGGTGCACTCTTGACATGGCCAAATAGTTAAGTGCATCTTCTCACCTGCTTGTTTTCCGTCTAACTCCGCTCTCCTTTTCTTTGATTGACAGCTTTGACTTTACAGAAGCCAGAGGAGGGCAGAGATAGATGAAAAACAATTAGGTGGTAAGGTGCACTAAACTATTTGGTCGCGCCAAGGGTGCACCAAGCATCTGTACTTGGTTTGGGTAGTCATACAAAAAGTTCTAATAACGAATTTACAAAACCATTGGGCATCTATGGTGCTGTGAGTTCATTTTGTTACAACTAAGGAGCGAAGCCAAGCATCTGTACACTTCTCTTGTCTGAAGAAGACCACATTCTCTGGAGATATTTCAGTCGGTTCCATTTACAATTTTTTTCTGTCTGGAATTTGTCTCCTGAATGTCCATTTTCCACATGAACTACCAATTTTTCATCCAGTCCCTAAATGTTCTGTAGTTGCTTATTCTATTGTCTCTCCATTCCTTTTTACACATTTTGGATGTAAATCTGGTGGAGAATCATGACATGCAATAACAAAACCTCAGCTTGGCTGGTTGTCATCTCTTCACCTCCAATATAAACTGCCATGTTGTTTGATAACCCAGTAATGTGTGACATATCATTATTCGATCTCGAATTTTCAGTTTTAAATTACGTAACATTGTAAATAACTATAATAGTTGATAGTAAATTGTAAACCTTCTACCCATCCTCTGGTTGTCAGGCAGTACAAAGTGGGCAAATCAGCATGTTCCAATGAAGAACATATAACAAATCACTCAGTGAAAGTCAAGACTGTTGGTCTAAAGTCAGTAGAGTATCTCTTGTTTGATCAAGATTTCAAGTAAGAGATCATGTTTAATTAATTTTAGCTTTAGCAAGTCTAAGTTGTAGTTCAGTGGGTACTACATTCTGTATAGGGTGGGTATTGTGCCTATTTTAATCACTTTACGACTGCAATCATACATGTGTGGTGAAGGTGCGCCACCACTGCATGGAGCAGGTTTAGAAATTTATCCCACTGATGCTGGCTGTGTTTCCCAGCTGCCACCTGAGGGTAATTGCTGAAATCAGAGCTAGCTTTGATCGCAGGAGTTAATCATCTTAAATGCCGCTGTCAAGCGTGAAGGTGACATTTGAAACTTCTCCAACTTGGCACCGTCATTCCGGAGCTCATTAGCCTCTGGCATGATGCGACCACAGGGTGCTGATTGGTTGTCGTGGCAGTAAGAGGCATTATGAAGGCCTTGGTGTTTTGCCATACTACTCCTATGGGTTGGCTTTATAGGAGACCACAACAGTATAGTATAGTATTACACTGCATGATATAGGCAATCTAGAGGACAGGTTCAAGTTCAAGCGGACTAATAAAAATATATGTAAAAAAAAATATTAAAACTTGTGTATATATAAAAAATATTAATTAAAATATTTGCTGTGTATTAGTTTGTGATTGTTCAAACTAATAAAATATTAAAATAGTAATCCCATAAAGTGAATGTTCAAACATAAAATAGAAGTATGCAATATCAAAAACAGTTTTTGTTATTTTTGCATACCCCCCCAAAAATGGAATAAAAAAAGTTCAGAAAGTAGTTAACAAAAAAAACCTTACTATAGACAACAATGATGGTCCTAGCTTAGATAAATTAGACTAGATTCAGTGATTATATTATGGTACCATTTTTTTCTAAACTTTCATTTATCGACACATTTCAGATCTACAATGTTAGTTATAAAAGAATCTAACAGACGACCATTTTTATTTAGATCTAGATTTTGAATAAAAGACAGCTTAGCCAATCATCCAGCCCCAACCCAACTTTTGCTGGACAAGAATTTTCTTGTCTCACAAAATCAAACTAGTTGAATGTAAACTGAAACCATGAATGGCTGTGGATAGATGTGAGCACAGCCTAAGCAATGGGAAGGAAATGTGCCACTAGCATTGTTTCCATATGTACATATAGAATTCAATAAGCTGCTTAAAGAGAAATTGTCATTAAAAATGTGAATACTTGACCAGTTCAGGAGATCTCACTCCATTCCTGACACATTTTCAGGTTTTATCATTCATGCACTGTTAACGGCTCGACAAAATGTTCTCGTACGATATTCAAATAATTTTTACCTCTTTATTTTTGTGATATATTAGGGATTCATTTTTATGTCATTTTTATATTCCTTTCTTTTATGCTGATATTGGGAGGATTGTAAAAAAAAAAAAAATAGGACACGCTTGACTATTTTTCAAATTTTTTTTTAATTTTGTTTTATGACCACAAAAGATTGAATAAAAACATTTTAAATTGCGTTCTCTTTTCCATAGAAATTATTTTATATATTGGACTTATTTTTTAAAAGGGGCAGGACAAGAAACAGTGATTCAGACTGGCAGTATAATTTTTTTCCCGTTTTTGTTTTATTTATTTTTTATTTTTTTACATTTATTTCTTAATTTATTTCAGACGCTGTGCCCCACCCATGATCTCTTAAAAGACCTTTGGGGGGCATATTATTACTTTTTTATTAATGCCGATTTCCCCTGTAACTGGAGCTGGTATATTAGACCAAGTAGTACTGTAGGTGAAATGTAGCCTCCTGGCTGCATAGAAGTGCTGACTGGGTTTCCTAGGACCCAGCAACACTGTTCCCGCCCTAACCAAGCAATCACAAGATTGCTGTGTCTGGAGGAGGAAGCACTGTCAGTGCTTCCTAATCTGTATACACAAGTAGTGGCTCAGCTCTGTGTATACAAAGATTGAGAAGGTAGAGATTGTAATAAACCATGATTATGTCTCTAAAGCACTGTGGAATATGATGGGGCTATATGAGTAAGTACAGTGGTGGCCAAAAGTATTGGCACCCCTGCAATTCTGTCAGATAATACTCAGTTTCTTCCTGAAAATGATTGCAATCACAAATTCTTTGGTATTATTCTCTTCATTTAATTTGCTTGCAAGGAAAAAACACAAAAGAGAATGAAGCAAAAATCAAATCATTGATCATTTCACACAAAACTCCAAAAAAGGGCCGGACAAAAGTATTGGCACCCTCAGCCTAATACTTGGTTGCACAACCTTTAGCCAAAATAACTGCGAACAACCGCTTCCGGTAACCATCAATGAGTTTCTTACAATGCTCTGCTGGAATTGTAGACCATTCTTCTTTGGCAAACTGCTCCAGGTCCCTGATATTTGAAGGGTGCCTTCTCCAAACTGCCATTTTGAGATCTCTCCACAGGTGTTCTATGGGATTCAGGTCTGGACTCATTGCTGCCCACCTTAGAAGTCTCCAGTGCTTTCTCTCAAACCATTTTATAGTGCTTTTGAAAGTGTGTTTTGGGTCATTGTCCTGCTGGAAGACCCATGACCTCTGAGGGAGACCCAGCTTTCTCACACTGGGCCCTACATTTTGCTGCAAAATTTGTTGGTAGTCTTCAGACTTCATAATGCCATGCACACGGTCAAGCAGTCCAGTGCCAGAGGCAGCAAAGCAACCCCAAAACATCAGGGAACCTCCGCCATGTTTGACTGTAGGGACCGTGTTCTTTTCTTTGAATGCCTCTTTTTTTTTCCTGTACACTCTATGTTGATGCTTTTTCCCAAAAAGCTCTACTTTTGTCTCATCTGACCAGAGAACATTCTTCCAAAACGTTTTAGGCTTTCTCAGGTAAGTTTTGGCAAACTCCAGCCTTGCTTTTTTATGTCTCGAGGTAAGAAGTGGGGTCTTCCTGGGTATCCTACCATACAGTCCCTTTTCATTCAGACGCCGACGGATAGCACGGGTTGACACTGTTGTACCCTCGGACTGCAGGGCAGCTTGAACTTGTTTGGATGTTAGTCGAGGTTCTTTATCCACCATCCGCACAATCTTGCGTTGAAATCTCTCGTCAATTTTTCTTTTCCGTCCACATCTAGGGAGGTTAGCCACAGTGCCATGGGCTTTAAACTTCTTGATGACACTGCGCACGGAAGACACAGGAACATTCAGGTCTTTGGAGATGGACTTGTAGCGTTGAGATTGCTCATGCTTCCTCACAATTTGGTTTCTCAAGTCCTCAGACAGTTCTTTGGTGTTCTTTCTTTTCTCCATGCTCAATGTGGTACACACAAGGACACAGGACAGAGGTTGAGTCAACTTTAATCCATGTTAACTGGCTGCAAGTGTGATTTAGTTGTTGCCAACACCTGTTAGGTGCCACAGGTAAGTTACAGGTGCTGTTAATTACACGAATTAGAGAAGCATCACATGATTTTTCAAACAGTGCCAATACTTTTGTCCACCCCCTTTTTTAGGTTTGGTGTGGAATTATATCCAATTTGGCTTTAGGACAATTCTTTTTGTGTTTTTTCATTGAAGACAAATTAAATGAAGATAATAATACCAAAGAATTTGTGATTGCAATCATTTTCAGGAAGAAACTGAGTATTATCTGACAGAATTGCAGGGGTGCCAATACTTTTGGCCACCACTGTAAAATGTTTAATCCCCAAAAGCTACATGATCATGTATAAGCTGATTAGACTGCCTTCAGTGCAGAGTAAAGTGTGGACTGCTCCGGCGTTTATAGTCTATGGGCAGTCCGGAAGTAGTCAATCACCCACAGCATGCTATAGGGCTCATAAATGCCTTTCTAGATGTCCCTATGTTCAAATCATTGCTTTAATATTTAGAAAGACATTTAGCTTATAAAAGAGCCCCACTCCGCTCTCACTAGTCATTTGCGCTCTGCTGCAACAGTGACTACTTATGGTCTCCACTATGCCTAGATTGATGCTTAGTGCAGCATGTAAGTTCAGCGCTCTTGGCTAATAGTAAGGAGACAATGACTAGTTATAACTGCAGCTCCACCCAAATAATTATAGAGTAGAGATGAACAATTAGATCTGTGCTGCCCCAGTCCCGCGTCCAGTCTGCCCCTCCGTGGCAGCCAGTTTTCACTTCTGTGCCCAACCTTCTTGGCCCTGTATGCTAGAGCTACTCTGGCACTTATTAGGCCCTTGACGTCTCTGCATGATGCACATCATGATATCATAGGATCTCGTAAGTGCCAGAGTCACCGATCAGGCTACCACAGAGGATCAAACTTAACTCCAGACCAGAGCATCGTGCCTCAAATTGCTCATTTTTACTAGAGAGAGCTGCAATAGGCAGTTTTAAAAGATTTAATTCCTCCCATCTTTATAAAAGCAGCTTTTTAGGCATGGGAATGTCTGGAAAGGTATTTAAGAGCCCTGTACAAATGGCCATAAGAAAGGACTAAAACATGGTATGTGTCTGACACTTGGGTCTTTTAAAAAATATTGTTTTTTTTTTTACTATTTTTTTTTTTAAATTGGAATTTTGGAGAACTCTGTAGTGTGCTTGTGGTGGTTTAATAACCAGATTTTTCATGAGAGGTTCGCCTTAAAAGCAATTTGTCACCAGATTTTTGCCATCAATTCTGAGAGCAGCATAATGTAGAGACAGAAACCCTGATTCCAACAATGTGTCACTTTCTCGACTGCTTGATGTCGTTTTGATAATTCCTGGCTGATAGAAAAGTCTTATCACTAGAGGACTAGTAAACCTGCTATATACTATATTTTTCGGACTAGAAGATGCACCGGACCATAAGACGCACCTAGGTTTCAGAGGAGGAAAATAGAAAAAAAAATGTGGCCATGATGCACTGTTAAGAGGGTCTGCTGCTGACACTGTTATAGGGGTAATGTCCCCCAATTCTGTTAATATCCCCCATCCTGATATATATGGCCCCCCACTTCTTATTATACGTTGCCCCCATCCTGGTATGCATGGCACCCCTCATCCCCACTCCTGGTATGCATGGCACCCCTCATCCCCATCCTGGTATGCATGGCACCTTTATCCTGGTATGCATGGCACCCCTGATCCCCATCCTGGTATGCATAGCCCCTCTCATCCTGATATGCGTGGTACCCCTCATCCTGGTATGCATGGCACCTCTCCATCCTGGTATGCATGGCAACCCTGATCTCCATCCTGGTATGCATGGCACCCTCATCCTTATCCTGGTATGCATGGCACCCCTCATCCTTATCCTGGTATGCATGGCACCCCTCATCCTTATCCTGGTATGCATGGCACCCCTCATCCCTATCCTGGTATGCATGGCACCCCTCATCCCTATCCTGGTATGCTATGCACCCCTCATCCCTATCCTGGTATGCTATGCACCCCTCATCCCTATCCTGGTATGCATGGCCCCCCTCATCCCTCTTCCTGATATGCATGGCCCCCCTAATCCCCATCATGCTGCACATAAAAAAAAAATAAACACTTCTACACACCTTTCTTCTCTCTGCTCCAGCGCTGTGTCCTGCTCTTCTGCCAGCACTGATCTCACTGTGTGAGCCACGCATGACCTCTTTCCCATGCGCCCTCACAAGGTGAGATCAGCTGCGGGAATAGTCACTGCTCCCCACGCCTGGACTGTGCGTGTGGGAAGCAGTGACTTCATTCTCCTCAATAGCCGGCACACAGTGTAGCCGCAACACGGCTCGTGCTGCTGCCGGGTGATCGCCTTTGCCCGCTATTAAAGAGCATGAATATTCACCCCTCTCCACTCCCATGGGCGTGGAGAGGGGTGAATATGCATGCCCTTTAATAGCGGGCACATACGATCGCCCAGCAGCAGCAGGAGCCGCGCTGCGGCTACACTTTGTGCCAGCTATTAAGGAGAATGAATATTCAGTGCTCCATACACCCATGGGCATGGGGAGCAGTGAATATTCATTTTATTTAACAGTGGGCACAGTATAGGTTGCAGCAGGCGGCTGCTGCCTCCTATGCCCCGCTCCTCCGCCACTACCGCTCCCCCCACACTCCCCACCAGCCACATTTTGTGTGTGTGTGTGTATATATATATATATATATATATATATATATATATATATATATATATATATATATATATATACACACACCACATTCAGACTATAAGATGCACCCCCACTTTCCTCCAAAATTTTGGAGGAAAAAAGTGCGTCCTATAGTTCGTAAAATACGGTAGTTCTCCATATTCATGAGCACTGTATAACCCCGCCTCTATCACCCATTAGCAGCTTTCTGCCTATGCACAGTGTACACCGAAAGCTGTCAATCAGCGATGTGGGCGGGATTATACAGAGCTCAGCATTCAGAGTAATGGTGGACCTGCAGCAGATACATCTATTATTAAAAATAACACATATAGCCCAGTAAGTGACACATCCCTGGAATCTGGGTCCCTGCCCCACACTATGCTGCTCTCAGGGAGGATGGAAAATACATAGTGACAGATTCCCTTTATAGAAAGTTAACACAAAACTGCATTAAAAACACAGTATGTTTTTTTTTTTGGAACTGCAAAAAATACACATTTCTATTTTTTTAATTCATTTTTCATAGGGTCACTAAAGGCCAGAAAAAGAAACCTGTGTGCATACATCCTTAATAACGTTATACACCTTGCTGATGCAGCATTACAACAGAATGAAGTGGAAAGAAAGTGTTTAATAAAGAGCGGATTCATATAAATATTTTTTGGGAATAATAAAGGGAGCCTGATTTACAAGATGTTGATACCAAATAAAAAAAAATGTAAATAGCATGCCATTGTAGCATGCACACACATATATTGAAATTTGGTATATTTATAAGGTGTGGAAGTGCAGTCTGTGTACAGTCACATAATAGATTAAAGTGCCTGAGTGTAGCAAAAGGTAAGAAATTATCCCCCCTTCCCATTTGGAGCCAGATGTATTGAAAGGCATTTGGGTGACCTACAAAAAAATGACTTCATTATTTAGCTTTCCTTCCCAATACGCCTATAATGTTTAAATTTTATGTAATTTTTTTTGTCAAGAAAGCGTGTGTTGGAGGGGAGGATTTTAGCTCTCAGCGAGCGGGAGAGAATAAGTCGTCTCTTTTTTGTGATTGACACTCTGCTAGTCATCAGTAGCAGAGAAGGCCCCTGCTGTTTTGAAGGCCCTGTTTGGATGACAGCCCAGTCGAGGTCTGCCTCTCAGACCTCCGCTCTGCCGACCTGCTCTTGAGTGTCTCTAGATAGAAGGGCTTCCAAAATATGTCTGCATTCTAAGACAAAATTGGCTCAGAATAGCCCAGAAAGAGTTCTCATGGGGGTGAGAGAAGGCGCCACTACAGCTGAGACCTGTGTTTTGAACTTTTGTTTTTCAGACCATTACCACCTTTCAGAAATTGTTTCTTTAGTTTATAATATATATTTTCCAACTTTTACAGAGTGTTTTGAGTGAAAACACAAAAGACCTCTGTCCTTTCATACAGACCTTGTCTTTGTACCTGGATTAGATTAATGCAAAATTGATCCCCATGCTCGTAGCCGCTAGTAGCCACTGCTGTGACATATCCTAAAAGTATTCATCTCAGTACATTCTCTCATTACATTTATATTTAATATTATAATGGCAGCTATTGCATTAATGATGCCTTAATATGAAAATTATATGTTTAGCCCGGAATATTTTTCCATTTTTAATGATAACTGCAAAATGTGAACACGCCTTAATTGGTAGCAATCACCAGACAGTTGATTTATGGTTCAAATTTTTTTTTACATGTGTATAAAGGAGTATTCCCTTCACAAATACACCTCCACACCTCTAGGACCCACACTTTCTCAATAATGGGTCCCCTACATGTGCCGCTGTGATTAGAGATGGATGCACATGTGCGGCTCTCCCAACTACTGCTATGGGAGCTAATAAAGTAGCTGAGTATGTACAGCCAGCTTTTCCAGCTGTGAGAGACATGATCCCATTCTTGAGATGGATACAAGATTAACAACTGTCATACATGGCTCTGTTATAAAGGCCATTGATGTCTGAGGTTGGAGTGCCCCTTAAAAGGTTTTTTGTTTTTTTTTCTATTGGGCTAAGAGCTGACAGGCTAGTAGTTCCTGACTACCTGCCGGTTCTGCACGGCGCTCACTTAGAGCGATCACAGTCCACTCCTTCCGGTGATTCTGCTGCTTTACATCAACAAAGCAGCTCTTTCTCTTCTGGGCCGCTCCATCGACAGGGCTTCAGTGCCAACGACATGCTGATTGACAGCCGACTCCCTTCAGCCAGCAAGTCGGTCATCAATCAGCAGGACATTGGCAGTCAAGCCCTGTCAACAGCGCAGCACGGAAGAGAAGCTGCTGCTCTGTCAACGTGACTTCACCATAAGCCACATAATTGGCGGTAAGAGGGGTCTGTGTCCACTCTCAGCTGACAGAGATCGGCACCGAGCACAACAGGCAGGTAGTTAGCGAAGAAGATGTAAATGAAATAGTCCTGGATAACCCCTTTAAACAGATGGTTCAAAAACTTATTTACTAAGTATCTAGCGATTGCTTCAAGTTACATAGTTGTTTTTCCATAGTTTAGGGACACACTGCAAGCACACAGTATGAAACAAGATACCTTTTAATCTAGGGCAAATTATAATACATATATACAGTGTGTGTGTGTGTATATATATATATATATATATATATATATATATATATATATTATTTATTTTTTTATTTAAATACTGTACATCTTTGCATTGATTTTTTATTTGTTGTTCATTTGCTATATAAATGCAAAAGGAAGCAAAATTCTCCATGAAAAATTCCTTACCATTTGCTGTAGTAGTGTATATGCAACACCTTCTAACTAGCTGGTCCGCAAAATTTGACACAAATCTGCTCCTGGCTCCGACTGCTCTCCCCAGCGAGGAGAGGGGAGGAAAGCATTCAGGTTCTAAAGATTGGACAGCAATTTTGTATCAAAGTGAAAAAAAAATTGTGAAAAGAAAAAAAAAAAGCGCACAGCAATATTACTGGCTAAATGTGTGACCCAAACAGAAAATAAGAAACCTCACACCTCTTTACAATAAAATCTTAACATGTATAGAGTACATAAATGTCACTTAGGCCTTTTACTACATTTTACATACTTTTATGAAATCATCAGAATAGGGAAAAAAATAAAATCTAGTTTATCTTTTCACGACATATTGTACTTTACATTAATAGTAAATTTAAATAGATATGTTTTGAAATTATTAAAAGATTTTTTTTTTTTTTTTAAATAGCACTTTTCAAAATTAATTGTTTATGCAACACAAAATATTTCCAGATGACATTTGCCATGTTTGCTTTATTTTGGCATAGTTTTTAATATGTCCATTTATTTTTGGAGTCATCAGTTGGCTTATAAGTTTAAAAGCAATTTTTCAAACTTTTAAGAAACTTACAGAAACTAATTTTTTGGAGACCAATTTCGTTCTGTTTTTTGAAGGGCCTATATAATATTACCCATTCCCACCCACACACAAATTACACCCAATTTAAAAAATGCATCCCCTTATAATAGTCAAAATTTAGTAAGTTTGTTAACCTCTCGGGTACTTCACATAATCTAACACAAAGTGTAATGAATAAATGAAAAATTATTTATTTTTACATTAAAATATATATATATATAAGTAGTCCCATTTTTTTTCATTTTCATATGGGGGAATAGAAGAAAAAAACACCTCACAATTTCTTCCAACTATGGAAATACCTTATATGTGGTCATGTTCAATGGTTTGGGCACCAGGTACGGCCCCAGAAAGAAAGGAACACCATCTGGAGCTTTAATTTTGCTCTAATGGCTTCCTGTTAACGTATTGCGTTTGCAGAGCCCCTGAGGTATAAGTTCAGAGGAAACATCCACCCTCCCCCAGAAGTGATCCCATTTTTGGAAAATATACCCCTCAAGTCATTTTTCATTTACTATTTTGACCCCAAAAGTGTTTTCAAGAAATGTGTGTGTGGTAGATGGCATAAAGTGAAAACTTATTTTTTTTTTTTCCCAAATAGGGTATTTTTTTATCACCATTAACTGTGTGTCAGAAGTGACACTTTCCTTTTTATGTGGGTCAGTACAATTTGCGCGATACAAAATGTATATTGTTCTATTTATATTTATCATATGTTTGCACATTAAAAATATTTTTGTCACCATACTCTGGGAGACTACCATTTTTGCAGTATATGTGACTTTTTGATTACTTTTTATGCTATCTTTTAAGGTGACCTAAAAATAGCAATTTTAGCTTTTTTTTCTGGGGCTAGAACAGAGTTTACTAGGTGGGATAAATAACGTGCTCATTTTATAGTTTGCGTCTTTACAGTCACAAAGACACCACATATGTATTGTATATTTACCAAAGCTACACAGCAGGTGATTTAATCATAAAATATAGCTTTTATTAAATATATAATTAAGAAAAAAGTACACCACATAATATGGCAAAAACAGTGCGAGACATACATATCTAAAATACCATCATGCTCAATGGACATAGAGGTCCACATATAAGACACCCACAAGGACTATAATCATAGACTCTAATGCACCTAATCAACAGATCTCTAATATATATAACCAGTTAGTGTGTATCTAGTGATCAACTCGTTCAGCCTAACTGTATGGCAGTATAACAATGTAGTTGACCACTTATTACAATAATAAAATCTACCTGAACTGAGGGGATGCTCACATGTGGACCACGCGTCCACCCCGACGCGCGTTTCGGCGTTACCTTCTTCAGGTAATAAGTGGTCAACTACATTGTTATACTGCCATACAGTTAGGCTGAACGAGTTGATCACTAGATAAACACTAACTGGTTATATATATTAGAGATCTGTTGATTAGGTGCATTAGGGTCTATGATTATAGTCCTTGTGGGTGTCTTATATGTGGACCTCTATGTCCATTGAGCATGATGGTATTTTAGATATGTATGTCTCGCACTGTTTTTGCCATATTATGTGGTGTACTTTTTTCTTAATTATATATTTAATAAAAGCTATATTTTATGATTAAATCACCTGCTGTGTGTAACATACCTGGCGGCGTCCTTGCATGGTGGTCCATCTCCCACTGTGCGAGAGGGCGCACTTGATCTCCTGTCCAGAATGTCTCTCTGGCTTCCCTCCATGCTGTCTGTTTGTGTCTGTCTCTGCTGCTTAAGGGCGGCGCCCGATCACTTCCTGTCTTTTGTACCTGCTGTGGGTCACACCCCTTGTGCGTCCTCAGCCTATTGCTGTCTGACACTTGGTATATAGCTCAGCAGCTCCCTTCTATCCCTGCCTGTGCATATGTGTTTCTTTCAGTGTGTGCTTGCACTCTGAAGTTGCCAGGTCCCGTTCCTGTTTCCCTGTCCGCCTTTCCTGGAGGCTGTATTTCCAGGCCTGTCTGAACTGTGTCCTGTATTTCTCCTGCCTTGCGGTGTCAGCTCCCGTGTCTGAACTGTGTCCTGTTTGTCTCCTGCTTTACGGTATTAGTTCCCGTGTCTGAACTAAGTCCTGTATTTCTCCTGCCTTGCGGTGTCAGCTCCCGTGTCTGAACTGTGTCCTGTATGTCTCCTGCTTTGCGGTATTAGTTCCCGTGTCTGAACTTAGTCTTTTCTGTGTTCTCTTGTCTGTCCTGTCTGAACACGCTCCTAGCCTGTTCCTCCCGCCTTCTAGGGGCCGATTACCTAGACCCGCTCCTGTATCCCGCTGCAGTGTCGGTCTCCTCCGTACACTCAGTTCCAGTCTGAACTCTCTCCTATCCTTTACCTGTTTTGTCTATGTCCATTCCCTTCCTTTTCCTGCAGAGTCTGAACTCGTACCTAACTCCTGCCAGTTGTCTCTGTACTTGAGTTTGTGGTCCACTCGCTACTTCACTGCAAGTACCCTGTGGGTGTCTGGCTCTGTCTTTCCCTTCCTGTCTGTTCTGTGTGAACAGAGTCCTGTCCTGCCCTGCTTCTGCCCGCTGCTCCGGCAGTCCTGTCCTGCCCTGCTTCTGCCCGCTGCTCCGGCAGTCCTGTCCTGCCCTGCCTGTACCCCTCTGCCTGTAATGTTCCTGAGTCCCAGTGTGTACTGGGCCCTATCCTGCCTGTATTGTTCCTGAGTCCCAGTGTGTACTGGGCCCTATCCTGCCTGTATTGTTCCTGAGTCCCGGTGTGTACTGGGTTCTATCCCGCCTGTGTTCCTACCTGCTAGTGCCTCCTGTCTGCACTCTAGCTGTGCTTGCCTTTACCCCCCTGCCTGCATACCCGCCTGCCTGCATACCAGTCGTGCCTGCCTATACCCTCCAGTCTGTGTGCCAGCCTACCAGCCTGTTCCTGTATTCCCTGTGTGGGTCAACAGCCGTGTCCGGGGTCTGTCCTGGAGTAGCACCTGGTCCCTCTGCTCGGTTCCTCCTTGGTGCACTGGCGTCGTATGCCGTCGTGCGACCCTGGTCGGATCGGGTGAATACTTAGTCACGCCCCTCCAGGCATTCACTCTCCGGCACGGTCCAGTGGAATCACTACCAATCCCACGCACACGCCGCTTAGCCCGGGCGTGTGCATAACAGCATGCTCAGGCCATGGTTCCCGTTGAGCCCCACGGCCTTCGCTCTTTGAGAAGTTTTCCAGCGAATATATGCATTAAAATAAATAAATAAATTTTTTTTCCCTTAGCTGAGTTCCAGGCGAATTACGCACCGTCCAGATGGATCTATCAGCTCTCGTTCCTGCGGATCCGCCACGTTACTATGGGGATCCAAGACAGTGTCGTGCATTTGTGGAGCAATGCATGCTACACTTTAAGGCCTACCCTCTTTATTTTCCTTCCGATTGGGCTAAAGTGGCCTTTATGATGTCTTACCTGGCGGGGGATGCCTTGGAATGGATCAACCCCCTATATGAGACACAGGATCCGATCCTCCGGGACCTAATGGCCTTCCTGGTGGCCTTTCTAATGGTCTTCGATGATCCTAACCCGGAGGCTCCTGCTGAAGCTTCACTTCCCAATATCCCGGAGCAGCCCCAATGGGTAATGTGTGTGGGTAGCGTAATAGTTCTCCAGCCCAATGAGACTACTGCCCACCCAGAATCCTCACAGGGTGACTACGCTTTCCGGAATACTTCTCCCAACCTCAAGAGGCAGTCCAGACGTGCTAGACTTAGAGGCAAGCAGTCACGCCTGGGTCTGTCCTCCCTGAGACCTCCTGAACCCTTCGGGGTGCTACCTGGTAACGAAAGGACAGAGACTCTCCTATACTCTGTACCTGATACCTCGCTCGCTTCGTCCAGTGAGTCCAACCTAGTGTACTCCGAAGCAGAGGTTACTCCCGAGTCTCTACACCCCTCCGACCAGGCGGAGGACCTCCAGTTGTGTTCAGAACCCTTCGGGGTGCCACCTGGTGGTGAATGGACAGAGACTTTCCTATACTCGGTACCCGATACCTCGCCTGCTTCCTCCAGTGAGTCCGACCTAGTGTTCTCCGAAGCAGAAGTTACTCCCGAGTCTCTACACCCCTCCGACCAGGCGGAGGACCTCCAGTTGTGTTTAGAACCCTTCGGGGTGCCACCTGGTGGTGAATGGACAGAGACTTTCCTATTTCCTGTACCTGATACCTCGCCTGCTTCCTCCAGTGAGTCCGACCTAGTGTTCTCCGAAGCAGAAGTTACTCCCGAGTCTCTACACCCCTCCGACCAGGCGGAGGACCTCCAGTTGTGTTTAGAACCCTTCGGGGTGCCACCTGGTGGTGAATGGACAGAGACTTTCCTATTTCCTGTACCTGATACCTCGCCGGCTTCCTCCAGTGAGTCCGACCTAGTGTACTCTGAAGCAGATGTTTTCTCTGAGCCTCTGTACTCTTCTGACCCGGCGGAGGACCTCCAGTTGTTTCCTGAATCCTCCGGGGTACCACCAGATAACAAAGAGACAGTGACTTTTCCTCATTATGTACCTGATAACCCGTCTATTTCTTCCTGTGAGCTTGACAAGATGTACCTCGAAGCAGAGATTACCCTCAAGTCTCTGTTCCCCTCCAACCCAGTGAACGACTGGTCCTCGAATTCCCTGCGGAAGATTCTGGCAGGCCTGAAGAAGAGGGGGCGTAAGGGGGGAGGTACTGTAACATACCTGGCGGCGTCCTTGCATGGTGGTCCATCTCCCACTGTGCAAGAGGGCGCACTTGATCTCCTGTCCAGAATGTCTCTCTGGCTTCCCTCCATGCTGTCTGTTTGTGTCTGTCTCTGCTGCTTAAGGGCGGCGCCCGATCACTTCCTGTCTTTTGTACCTGCTGTGGGTCACACCCCTTGTGCGTCCTCAGCCTATTGCTGTCTGACACTTGGTATATAGCTCAGCAGCTCCCTTCTATCCCTGCCTGTGCATATGTGTTTCTTTCAGTGTGTGCTTGCACTCTGAAGTTGCCAGGTCCCGTTCCTGTTTCCCTGTCCGCCTTTCCTGGAGGCTGTATTTCCAGGCCTGTCTGAACTGTGTCCTGTATTTCTCCTGCCTTGCGGTGTCAGCTCCCGTGTCTGAACTGTGTCCTGTTTGTCTCCTGCTTTACGGTATTAGTTCCCGTGTCTGAACTAAGTCCTGTATGTCTCCTGCTTTACGGTATTAGTTCCCGTGTCTGAACTAAGTCCTGTATTTCTCCTGCCTTGCGGTGTCAGCTCCCGTGTCTGAACTGTGTCCTGTATGTCTCCTGCTTTGCGGTATTAGTTCCCGTGTCTGAACTTAGTCTTTTCTGTGTTCTCTTGTCTGTCCTGTCTGAACACGCTCCTAGCCTGTTCCTCCCGCCTTCTAGGGGCCGATTACCTAGACCCGCTCCTGTATCCCGCTGCAGTGTCGGTCTCCTCCGTACACTCAGTTCCAGTCTGAACTCTCTCCTATCCTTTACCTGTTTTGTCTATGTCCATTCCCTTCCTTTTCCTGCAGAGTCTGAACTCGTACCTAACTCCTGCCAGTTGTCTCTGTACTTGAGTTTGTGGTCCACTCGCTACTTCACTGCAAGTACCCTGTGGGTGTCTGGCTCTGTCTTTCCCTTCCTGTCTGTTCCGTGTGAACAGAGTCCTGTCCTGCCCTGCTTCTGCCCGCTGCTCCGGCAGTCCTGTCCTGCCCTGCTTCTGCCCGCTGCTCCGGCAGTCCTGTCCTGCCCTGCCTGTACCCCTCTGCCTGTAATGTTCCTGAGTCCCAGTGTGTACTGGGCCCTATCCTGCCTGTATTGTTCCTGAGTCCCAGTGTGTACTGGGCCCTATCCTGCCTGTATTGTTCCTGAGTCCCAGTGTGTACTGGGCCCTATCCTGCCTGTATTGTTCCTGAGTCCCGGTGTGTACTGGGTTCTATCCCGCCTGTGTTCCTACCTGCTAGTGCCTCCTGTCTGCACTCTAGCTGTGCTTGCCTTTACCCCCCTGCCTGCATACCCGCCTGCCTGCATACCAGTCGTGCCTGCCTATACCCTCCAGTCTGTGTGCCAGCCTACCAGCCTGTTCCTGTATTCCCTGTGTGGGTCAACAGCCGTGTCCGGGGTCTGTCCTGGAGTAGCACCTGGTCCCTCTGCTCGGTTCCTCCTTGGTGCACTGGCGTCGTATGCCGTCGTGCGACCCTGGTCGGATCGGGTGAATACTTAGTCACGCCCCTCCAGGCATTCACTCTCCGGCACGGTCCAGTGGAATCACTACCAATCCCACGCACACGCCGCTTAGCCCGGGCGTGTGCATAACACTGTGTAGCTTTGATCGTATCTTTCCCTTCGCTGTATATCTATGATTGGCGATTTGTCTACAGTAAATGTCATTAGGTGCTAGCTATGGAGCTTTAATTATTATTTAATATGCACCTGTTGAGAAACTTTGATTGTATTGTATATTTACCGTATGTTATTACGTCGATGAAATCCAATTTAAAATAAAATTCATGTTTTTATGTGTTGCCATATTGTAAAAGCCGTATCTTTTTTCATTGACAGAGCTGTTTAAGGACTTATTTTTTGCAAGGTGACCTGTAGTATTTATTGGTAACATTTAGGGATGCATGAGACTGTTATTTTTTTTATTCATTTTTTAAGTGAAATTGTCATAAATCTGCAGTTCTAGTATTGTTCTTTTCCGTAAATAACATGCTCATTTTATAGTTTAGATCATTGTGGACACGTGATACCAAATATGTACTATTTATTTATACTTGAAAAATTGTTGCCATATACTGAAAGTCATAACTTTTTTATTTTTTTGGGCTATGGGAGTACATTAGGGCTTGTTATTTTTTTGCAGGATGAACTGTAGTATCAGTTGGTATAATTTTTGGGCTTATGTTATGACTTTTTAATTGCTTTTTATTCAATGCAAAGGGACCAAAAATTGCAATTTTTGCTCTCACCAGGAGCGCTAAATGACAACCTGGATGCATAGTTAGGTCATTTCAGACACAACCGTGTCAAACAAGTGCAGGGTGTTTTTCAATAATAGAGGACTTAAAAACAGTCTGTCAGCACAGAATAACAGTTTGAACCAAGTACAGTCGCTTGTTGCACCCTTGGTGTGGCCAAAGATTTAAGTGCACCTTCTCACCTGGTGGTTTTCCCTCTATCTCCAACCACCCCACCCATCTTCTTTGATTGACATCTCTGGCTTCATAGAGCCACAGAAGGGCAGAGATAGAGGGAAAACAAGTAGGTGGGAAGGTGCACTTAAATGTTTGGTCCCGCCATAACAAAATAAAAGAAAACATTTCTCAATCCTACAAACTTATCTCCTGAGCTACATCCTGCAAGGAAGCATGAGATATGTCCTTGACAGGGAAACGATTAAATGCCTGTTCAAGTTGGGAAGTGAATTTCACGGATGCATCACTAGAAACCAGTTGGACCATATAGTCAAGGAAGCAGCAGCTGAGGACTTTTTAATTCAGCCTATCTAGGACATAATATCTATATAGTAGCATTAAAAAGTATGTGCAGATAACCAGGTAATTCACACTTTGTGAGTAGTGGTAAATGTTTTAAATAGAACCTGTCATCAGAATTTTATACCCCAAACTAATGGTATATATGCAAAGGCACTTTAATGTTGATTCAATTCTTACCTTTCTTGTAGAAATCAGCTTTACGGTTATAGAGAAATCCATAGTTGAAATTGTATGCTAATGAGTTGCAAGTGCAGTGGGCGGACACTGCACTTACAGCGTTCATGCGTCTCTGCCTGCTGTCTGCCTCCTGACTGTTTCTGACAGGTCATTGTCGGGAGTTGACGGCCAGTCCAAGCATTGCGTTGCGATCCTCATCAGAGTTATACATCCATCTGACTCTTGCCTAAGGATAACTCCTCAATATCATAACACTAGACAAGCCCTTTAATGAAGGGTTTTGTTAACTGAAGTTCTACTTTGTAGCCACTTGACCTTTATAAGGCAAGCATGCGATTACCAACCCTCTTAGGCATTTTTCCAACCTTTCTTTCAAAACACATGGTTTTGCGTCTTTAAAGAAAGGTTGGAAATGCCTAAGATAGTTATTAATAGCATGTTTGCCTTATATAAATCAAGTGGCTCCAAAGTAGAACTCCAGTTAATAAGACACTTCATTAAAGGGCTTGTCTAGTGTTATGATATTGATGAGTTATCCTTAGGGAAGAGTCAGATGAGGATCGCAATGCAATGCTCAGACTGGCTGTCGGCTCTCCCAACCCGAGTGTGACCGCTTCATGTATTTCACGTCTGGCTCTTCCCTTAGGATAGATCATCAATATTAGAATTAGAGGGGTCTGGAACCCTGCCAGAGATCAGCTGTTTTCAGCTCCGGTGCCAGCCGGATTTTAGAAAAGACGGAAAAGCATGGCTCCGTTCACTGCAAGCTCAGCTCTTATCCTCTTGCAGCTCGGCTTCAATAAGAGGTAATCAGCAGGTTTTTGCAACTACCACTACACCGTGAACATAGCCATACTGTTTACATCTGTCTGATACCTGAGATGGTGACAGCTGATCGGAGATCGTAGCTCATCAATATCATAAGTCTGGACAAAACCTTTAAGAATTTTATACACAGCCACAGGGAAGGAAGGCTCGGATTTGATTCCTTTTAGGCACTGTTTCATAAAGTACGTTTTTGACTTCACTAAGTAGTATTGCAGAGATGTGATACTGTTCTGCCACTAGTTTGTACCAAATTGACGGTCAGTATGTAGACGGAATATAAAGGTTACAAGAATAAAGTCTGTATTGACTGTACTTCATTAGACAATTTAAATGGATCAAACAAAATATAAAAGAGTAAGGAAAAAGCTAGTTATTCTTATAGAATTTCAAGTCACTACAACATTTAAAGAAAAATAAACTTTGTTGTCAACCCAAATCTGAAGCAAAGTGCTTTTGGAGCAGAGCTCAAGTGTCCTGGCTTTCACAATGAAATGACTTGGTATCTTTTTACCATCAGATTGACAGAAAAGCCTCAAGACTAAAGTCACAACTCCAGCATTAAACTATATTTTTCCCCTTTTTTATCCAGTAGGGAAAAGGAATAGATGGCTGAAGAAGTAGATTATTCGTGTAATGTGCTGAACTCAATGACTGCAGCCAAAATAACCTTATATATGAAATGGCACAACTTTCAGTTGATGAAGAAAATGTCATTAAACGTGCTCTAATTTAATATAGGGATTGCGGTATGGTTGGCTATGCTGACCTCACTTGTGCAAGCTAGCACATCCAAAAGCTCTGTGCTCTGGCTGCTGTCATTCACACAGTCCGTCTAGAAGACAGCAGCTTGACTGGAATCCAAGAATGGCTGATGCTTTTTAAGTCGAGCATATTGCTGAAAGGACAAGGGACATGGAAAAGAATATTTACCTAAACGTGGCAAACTTTGGGCAGCTTCACTGTAGCTGTTCTGTAAACAGTACGTTTCAAAAAAGTTTTCATAAATCATTTACACTTGCATAAATACAGATGTTGGATTTAAATGTAACAATAGACTTTACTTAAAGGGATTTACCACATCTGGGCACCTGAGCAATTTTTGACAAACCAGAGGGACCATTTTGACACTTA
The DNA here is from genome assembly GCF_046119375.1 of Phyllobates terribilis. Taxonomy (NCBI): domain Eukaryota; kingdom Metazoa; phylum Chordata; class Amphibia; order Anura; family Dendrobatidae; genus Phyllobates; species Phyllobates terribilis. The sequence goes on from NW_027362765.1 coordinate 178,919,719, forward strand.
AGTTCTTTTATAATATGAAAAACCTGATACAGCTCCAGGCATTAAAATAGGGTTGGAAATTCATAACTTCTTTACCCAATACTTAATATTTTTCATATTTAAAGCTGGAAAGGATCAGAACCACGTGTGTGACCTGTTGGATCACTACCGACCCCTGCCACATATGTCCTGGCACCTGACTGAGACTTGCAACCAAAATTAATATTAAAGAAGCACTCCTCCCATCAAAGTTATTATCCTCTTAATATATTGCAGTCATCATTATATAGCACTGTGTACTTACAATTGCTTATTTTGCCTTTCTACCCAGATAATTCTTCTGTTTTCTCTGTGCTATGTAGAAACAGGAAGTCTCTTGTCCCTGCATTTATCATTCCCCTCTTCAACTCTTGTCCCAGCTGCTTCCTCCTCCCCCCTGCCATAGACTTTTGCAGTGACTTATGACTCGTGCAGAGAAAATTGACCTCCTGTTTCTACAAAAAGCTTAAAAAGATTCAGCTAGTCAGTTGTTATCACAGGATGTCATAGACCTAATGGAAAAGAGAAGAATTAGCTGGGTAAAAGGGCAAAATGAGCAATTGTAAGTACACAGCTGTATATAATATCATGACAGCAATATATTAATAGGATAAAAATTGATGCGAGTGCTTCTTTAAAAAGGTTGTCTTCAGGAGCATACCGCTTCTCAGCCTCTTGGCTCCATGCTTGTCGGTGGTTGTCCTACCCTGATTGATTGACAGCTTCAGTCAGCGACATGGTTGTGCCTTTGGCCCAAACTGTGCGCTCCCCGATAAGTAGCAGAGCAGGGGCAGTGAAGCTGGCCAGATCCAGCAATGTGGCAAACTTCAGAGTTGCACTTTTAAAGGGCTTGCAAGCGTGCTCTCCCTGCCAAGGAGACTAGCCACCAGTAGCATAACCTAAAACGCTGTATTCAAAAAGCAGGCAAAATTGGTATATAAATTACTTTATTGATTTAATTATATGAGAACAATAGAGCTGAAAACAACATGAAACAAGACACATGATTAAAAATGTCTAAGAGGGGGAGAAATGTGCCATGATTGAAAATCACAAAGCTGGATGATAAATAGTATTATAAATAACAGATATCAAAGTGTGTTGTACAAACAAATAAATTCATGCAAATAATTCATATCAATAAATTAAATATAAAAATTACTGATAATGATAAATAATGAACGAAAATACATATAAATGTGTAGTGACCAGAGGATAAATATAATAGATCCAGATATAAATCAATGTTTATTTCATAGTGCCAGATAGAAAAGCCCAAAACAATGAGGTAGTATGTCAGGGTGAACACATATTAATAACCATGGGGGGCATGCCACAGCCACCTCATACCACTCCAACGCTGTATCGCTATAGCTTTGTCAGGGAGTCTGTGGTATTCGTGGGCTGTAATTTATATATTTTGAATATTTTGGGATTTCCATCTTATGTTGGTTTTTGGTCATAACATGACAACATGTGCAAGGAGTTTGTATGTTCTCCCCATGTTTGCGTGGGTTTCCTCCAGGTTCTCCGGTTTCCTCCCACACTCCAAAGACATACTGATAGGGAATTTAGATTGTAAGCCCCAATGGGGACAGTGCCCATAATGTCTGTAAAGCGCTGTGGAATTAATGTCGCTATATAAGTGAGTAAAATAAATAAATTTATAGTAGACTGCAGAGGTGACCAGTACCCTAGGCAACAAGCAGTAAACAATATACCATATTTTTCGGACCATAAGACAAACTTTTTTCCCCAAAAGTTGGAAAGAAAATGGGGGGTGCGTCTTATGGTCCGAGCGTTACTTTACCGGTGGTGGTGGTGGAGCGGGGATCGCAGGGTCCTTTCGGCGGTGGCAGAGGTGAGATGCAGCTGGAGCCGGGGACTGTACCTGTGCTGGAGTGGCTGGTGTCGGGTGGTGAAGCAGAGGAGCCGGGGCCTGTTCCGGGCTGTGAGTGGCATCTGGCGGTGAGGCAGAGGAGTCAGGGCCTGTGCCGGGCTGTGAGCGGTGTGCGGCTTCCCGTGGCCGCTTCCATCTTCCTGAGGCTGTGATCTACAGGAAAATGGCCGCCTGAGCCGGCGCATGCGCCGACCGGGAGCTCTGGTGACCATTTTCCTGCAGATCACGGCCTCAGGAAGATGGCCGCGGCCATCGGAAGCCGCACACGCTGCTCTGCCTCATCGCCGGACGCCGCTCACAGCCCGGCACAGTCCCCTGCTCCTCTGCTTCACCGCCGGACGCGGCTCGCTGGTCCACAGGCCCTAGGCAAGTCACAGGCCTCAGCCGGTCCACAGGCCCCAGCCAGACACTAGCATCTCACCTCTTCTGCTGCCGCCGGGTTCCTGAGGCAGGGAACGGAGGGACCTGCGATCCTGCTCCACCTTCTCCGCAACTCACAGCTGCTCGAGCATCGGCTTCATGTATCCAGGGTCCGCAGCATTCCTCCACTTCTGCCGGGACGGTTTCCTGAAGGACCCTGCCTCCTGCTCCACCACCCCCCCCAGGTAAGATACCTAATCAGACTATAAGATGGACCCCCATCTTATAAAAAATATTTTTTTTCCTATTTTCCAACCCAAAATTTGGGGTGCGTCTTATGGTCCGGTGCGCCTTATAGTCCGAAAAATACGGTAATTTAAAAATCCCTTTCCTGAGCTACAACAGTAAAAAATAAATTGTAAAGTTGCTTGTTCTTAAAAGCAAATTGCAACTTTACCCATTTAATATTATGAAAAAAAAAGTTAATATCACTTTTAAAGCTGTGTTATTTACTTATTGAATAACACATTTATTAGGTTACTTTTTATAGAGCTGTTATTTGGTCACTGTCAGTTGGCATTATTGTATGGCACATTATATTTTGATGTTATGTGGCACTTCTTCTTGGGCAGAATGACTATATCATTCTTTCAGTTACTTACAGAACACCATTGTTATTTAGACAACAATATGAAAGTGTTATCTGACACTGTTATAGGAGACTATACAATGCTATTAAGTAGCCACAATTTGGTGTTATCATTTGAACACCATATGGCCGTAGACTAGATAAGGACATTAGTAGAAGCTACTGCATAGAGAATGATCCAATGAATGACACACTCCAAAAGGACATCTAGTGCTTATCAAGTGTTCTAAAGAAAGGTCAAAGTTTTTGCAAGTTTAATCAAAAACCGAAAGAAACCTAAATTGTAAAATTGGAAGAAATAATGAAATATTTGCTCATGTCTTTTTTTTTTTTTCTTGCCTCACTATCAGAGAAAAAATCCATTTTCCAAAGATATTAAAGGAGTTATCCCACAAACACAGTTCATTTTAATAAATAGATCTTGGAATAAAAATAAATTTCCAATTGGATGTGTTAAAATAAAAAAAATATTTCTGTGCTGAGATAATCTTATAAATGTGCCCCTGCTGTGTACTGTGTAATGGCTGTGTCTGACTGTACAGGAACATGGTCTGATCATACCACAGCTCCTGGGCAGGGGAGGAAGCAAAAGAGAGTATACAGATATTACAGCCGGGGATCACAGCTGATTCTTTGTTTTGAGGTAAAACGTTGTTTAAAAGCAGGCAGTGAAATGTTTTACCTCAAAACAAAGAATCAGCTGTGATCTCTGCTGAAATGTCTGTATCCTCTCTTGTGTGTCCCCCCCCCCTGCCCAGGAGATGTGGTATGATCAGACCATGTTCCTGCACGGTCAGACACAGCCATTACACAGTACACAGCAGGGGCACATTTATAAGATTATCTCAGCACAGGAACATTTTATTAAACACATCCAATTGTGGAAGTTATTATTATTCCAATATCTGTTAAATAAAATGCACTTTGTTCTTATGACAAACCCTTTAAGCTGATAAGTGGCTAACTTTTTGAATCTGTATTTTGACATGTGTCTCATTAAGTTCTTTTATACGTTATTTGTAGACATGAGATAAATAAAGAATGTGAACATAGTTTGTCGGTCAATGGAAGGAAAACGTAGGACATTATTCTATAAAGCAGGGGTAGGGAACCTCCGGCCCATGGCCCGCGATGACCTTTTCTGCGGCCCCCGGGCAGATTCCCGGGGACCGCAGTGCTCTGGCCGACAGCTTCATTTTGCCGGCCGCTAGTTCTTTAAACCCCTCCTTGCACTTCGAGCAAGCGCACGATCCCTTACTGAACGCTGCAGTGCGTGTAATGAAGGATTATGTACTGACCTTGACCAGTGCAAGCGTCAGTATGTAATTTGTGGGCATAGTTAGCGCGCATTGCACTTCATGCCCATAGATGAAGACAGAAGCTGCAGCCCCTGTGTCTCCTGTGATGTACTCCAGCCCCAAGTCTCCTATCATGTCCTCCAGCACCAGTGTCTTCTGTTATGTGCCCCAGCCTTCAGCCCCATGTCTTCTGTTATGTGCTCGCTTCAGCCCCGTGTCTCCTGTTATGTACTCCAGCCTGCAGCCCCAATGTCTCCTTTTAAGCATATACTTGAGCGCCAGCGTCAACTATGATGTATATGCTTCAACCCCAGAGTCTCCTTTTTTATGTATACACAGCAGTCCTAGCATGTCCTATGTGATGTATATATAGCAGACCCAGCGTCTCCTATGTGATGTATATGCAGCGGCCCCAGCGTGTTCTATATGATGTATATTATTCTTTAAAGCAGGGGTGGGAAACCTCCAGCCCGTGGCCCGCGATGACCTTTTCTGTTGCGGTTGTCCTGAAAAATAAGTTTTATCAACTTCAAAACGTATCTAGAATAAAACCGCATAGACACTCTGATACTGCATATTGGACCTTTATTTTGGATACAAAATCAGTAACGCAGATAACCCATTTTTTCTACTACTTTAATAAAGTGCTTATATTTATTCCATTATGTACTCCAGCTCAGTGTGACAGGCCATAGAAGTGGCAGGCCTTTGGTTTTAGGTGGTCATTATAGGTGAATAGTGGTGTAGGATTTATAGGATGTGCTTTTGGCAATGCTAATCCACTAAGCGTTTTCTATGTATTATCGTATATCGCTAGTTAAGTTAGATCTGGTTAAAACATGAATCCAGCTTCCATATAATGTCTCTGGTACCAGAGACAATAGCTCTAATTATGTGAAAAATAAACCGTTTATGCAATCCTTGGTATATGCAAATGTACCTGACTAGTCCTGGAGAAGGAAGGTTGCTTTACTTTACTCAGTGCAATCCGGCTTTACATGCTGAGACCACACCCACCAGGGCATGATTGACATCCTCCTGACTTGCTGTATCTACACATCCGAGCTTAAAGTCTGGAACATGAGCCCGATGTTCACAGAAGAGCAGAAGCAGCGAGACAGGAGGATGTCAATAATGTCCTGAGTCAATCAGCACTCACTTTTGAGCCCATTTCAATTTAAAAATTGTGAGCAGTTATTTTAGGATGTTTTACCATTACATGCATAATAAAATTAGATTTTTTTTTTCAGATTGATTCAGTGACAATGAAGAACACAACGAAAGCGTTAACAGAAATATTTTATGCATCCATATTTGGATATGATGAGGTATGATCTAGCGCCAACAGATGGCAGAATAATAATTTTAATTCACCCTGTTGTGTACCATGCCATGACTTACACGTATATTATGGAATGCCGGGCATTGAGGCGCCATTCTGCGTATGTCAATCATTGTGATCACACAGGCAAGAATCCTTACCCATGCCATTAATAGCAGATTTCCTGTTGCTAGGATCAGAGCAATCATCTATCAAAGAAAGGAACCCCCTTCCCCCCCACCTAAATAAAATGTAAAATACTTTTATTTGTATGCATTAAAAGTTCATAACACTACAAAGGAAAAATTGAGAATCCCACAGGTGAATGGGCAACTAATCAATCAACAGGGTGGGGGTAGGGAGGTATAGCTGGATCTCCACTACAAAATCCTTATTAGGCCCTGAGTATCGGCCCTGCCTGGCTGCGGAGGTTGGCACCCTAAAAGGCAACTCAAGATATGGCACCCCTGCTCCTCATCTTTTCGCCTTATTGACCTGACAAACACACACTGAAAAACCACAAACCTTCTCTAAGGATTTTTTTGGTTATGACCTCTTTAATGCATACCAATAAAAGTATTTTACATTTTATTTAGGGTTTATTGTCCTTTCTGTGTTAGACTGTTTAGATGAATACCTGAACTAATCAATAATTACTGTTAGCTTGGGATCAGAAAAATCTGTTGCCCCAGCTCTGAAACCCATTACAAGGCCGCAAAGGTGTTTATAAGATGGATATGATGCTTGGCTGTTTTTAAGCCCCTATAGACATGAATAGAGAGAGCGCATTTGTGGCTACCTCTCTGGTCAAAATGGATGGAGGGGGGTCCTGGAGATAGGTTCCTGCAGGTCCCTGAGGCTTAGTGCCCACGATGCAGAAATGAAGCAGAAATTTTCCTGAGCATTTCTGCATTTCCTTGGCAGAAAAACGCATGCGGTTTTTACATGCGTTTTTGACGCGGATTTGACTCGTATTTGTCATGCGTTTTTCCAATGCATTGTATAGGCAAATACGCATGCAGAAACGCACAAGAATTGGTCATGTCCGTATTTTTTCTGCGAGTAAAATCTGCGCAGAAAAAATCCTGACCATGTGCACAGAACTTGCAGAATGTCATAGGAAGTCATGGGATAAGGTATGCAATGCGTTTCTGGAGCGTTTACGCGCTGCAAATACGCACAAAAAAACGCACCAAAAACGCATCGTGGGCACACAGCCTAAGGTAGGGGGAAACTGCTTATCTCAGACATTTATAGCAATGCCTGTAGATATGAAAGATGTAAGAGCGACTCGGCACTCGACTTTTACAGTAAAGTGAACAAAAGTTTAATGTTAATACAAAACAATATTATGAAGTTTCGGTCCCAATCCAGACCTTCGTCACCTCTGATTGCCGCAGTGCAGGGGGTCATATGTGGATAAAGCCGTGCTGTAGAATTGCGTCCTAGGTCTGTGTGGTAGAGTGCTATATTGCACTGCAGCAATGGGACCTAAACTTCATAATATTGTTTTGGATTGACATTAAACTTTTGTTCACTTTACTGCAAAAGTCGAAAGCAGAGTCTCTCTTACACATTATATGGACTGGACCCCTACTCAAGCACCACATTCTCCTATAAACCGAGTGGCGTATATATCTACAGCATATTCTATAGAAATGTCAAGGATAGGGATACCCCTTTGATGACTGTCAATATGGCTTTTGTAATGAATAAGGGATTGTGTCTTGTTTTTCTGTCGCCATAGGATAAGCCCCGCCTGGTTGTCCTTGATAGCTTTTTCCCTTCTCTAAAGCTGCACATACACAGATGGATAATCGTAAAGGATCATTCTTAAAAATGTGCGATACACTGAAAATAATTGTGAAAATTGCCAAGCACCCTATGAACGAGTAAAAAGCTCGTTCATCAGGTGTAATGATTTTTTGCACAGCGCAAAAGATCGTCATTCTTTGCAGGACATCATCCTGAGCCTATGCACATTGAGCAATCTACTACAGGTCGCTCAGGGCGCATCGTTTACTTTGCTCTACATGTGTACACAGACTATTAAATGCTCACCGATCGGTAAAAGTTTACCAATTGTTGGTTGTATTGTGTTGCCGGTTTGTCCATAAATGGACCCTAAGGGTATGTGCACACGTTGAGTATTTTGTGTGCAGAAATTTCTACACCATTTCTGCATCTCTTAGCAGGAAAACACAGCCTCCAAAACATTGCAATTTTGCCGCGTTTTTACCACGTTTTCTGCACCAAATCTGCAAGTCAAAAATACTCATTTCAGGTTTCTCATTCACTTTGCTGTCGTCAGGTTTTGCTTAAGGTTTTGTTAACAAATCGCAGCAAAAACGCACCATGTGCACATGGCCTAATAGGATTAGAAGACTCTGGTCATTTAACCCCTTGAAAGCAAATAAATGCCTCCCCTGTGACTATTACCATTTCGTATTGCACTTTGTTCGGGAGCACAATGTGCATATATATTGACAATTTTCACTTTATTACCATCGGCTTATTGATATGCATTTTGAAATTTAGTGATGCATGGAATGGATTTTCATATATTTAAGTTGCCCTTGGATTCTCCTTATATTCCCGTTATATATTGATGTGCTTTTCTGCTCTGAGCCATTTTGGACTTGAGTGCTCTATTTTCTCCTTTGTGATTTCAGCATCAATTAGTCCTCTTTTTTTTTTCTTATGAATGTTATTTGTGATGAAGAATGATTATGAAATATGATTTATAAATTCTGGTGCTGCTGATTTTTGTAGGTATAAAATATTCCTTGATTAACATTATTAGCTTGGTGGTGACTGCAGTTTTAATAATTTTTGTCTGTTTTAGGGGATTATATCTGATGATCGAGTCCTGTCTTCTGCACTTTGGCGTAATCTTTTCAACATGAAGTGTGACGATCCCCGACAACTGGAACTAATGGTTGAATACGTGCGCAAACAGGTAAATCGCTCAAATCCTCTTAAATTTTTCCAGAGGTGATTTTAACTGGGGTATGACTCAAAGTTTTGTAAAACAATATGTGCACATTCGCAAGCCACTTTTTTTTTTCATAGGCCATGTTTTCAAGGCAAAAATGTTGCGTATTTTTTGCACGTGTCTTACAGCACAGTATGCGCTAGCAGTCTCCTCTGGTTATTATATTTTTGTTGCTTTTTTATGCTTCCCCTCCCCCCTTTTTTATGCATTTTGTTGCACATTTGACACAACTTTATTTTTCTGTATTATCTTAGTGCAGAACTGATGGAATTCTGCAATTAAAAGCACATTTTAATTTTTTACATGCTTTTTCTCAGGCTCCCTATAGTCCACAGGGGAAAAAAAAGCAACAAAAAACGCACAGCACTACAGCATTTTTACATGAGCCATGGGCATGAGTTTTCATGAATCACATCCACTAAGATTAGAACTATTAAATGCAATAGATTTTCTGCACACACAAAAAAAATGCAGCGCTAACACTGTGTGAGAATATGGCATTAAAATGAAGAAACTTTACAAATGGTCTTGATTCCAAATTTCCTATAGGTTTTGGGTCTACAGCTCCTATACAGAATTGTTTGCCTCCCTGGTAATAGACATGGTAACATACTTAGCTGGCTTTCACGGGGGAAATTTTGTGTCTCCATACATTTAATACAAATTATCTATTATAGATTGGTCATAAATGGGACTTGTCACGCTGCCGTCCATATAGAGCAGATGGACAAGGGTTGTCTTTTAAACAATCACTTTGAGAAACATGAAAACAGAATTTCTACTTCCGAATATAACATTACTGTGCAAGACGCTTTCCTTGGATCACGGTTGGGGTTGACATTACAGGAAGGGCACAAATTGACACAGATACATTGGAGGTTCCATCATATTTCCCAGAAGAAAGATTTAAAAGTAAAAACTGACTAACCACATTATACAGATGCGGCAAACTTTAACTTGACCTATTTTATGATACTATGATGAAGCAAACATTTTCAATGTTTCTTGCTGTGTTAAATGACAAGTTAAGGTTTGCGACATCGCGAGATCCATTGGACAAAGGTGTCCAGCGGTGTCCACTATGTTGTCCATTATGTAACGGATTTGGCCTGCCATCAATATTTTTTTGTTCTCCTAAGAGCCAACAAAACAACAGATTTGATGGCTTCATGGGGATTCTGATCATTCATTGAGCTTCCTACTAAGGATGGATCTACCACACCAGGAAAAGATTTGCCAAAATTTTTGTATGATATTATGCATTTCTGGTTGTCAAAAGCATATAGCATAACCAGCTAAGCTGCGTGATTCTTGCACAATTACAATAAGCAAGGCAAAAATATGAGATATGGACTGCTTTATTATATATGGCTTTATAAATAGCTAGATTAGAAGTCTGAGGCCGGATTTAGACAGGTGTAGTTCACGGTCTGTATACAGACTGCAATTATCCAACCGCGGGTTTCCCCACCCAAACTTACAGTTTTGTAGTCACATGTGGTACTATAAGTTGTGGCTGGGAGACCCGCAGATACTTTAGTTGGGAAATACAGTTGATATACGGACCATAAGATACGCCCGTCAGAACCTGGCCTAAAATAGATGTCAATGTTTATATAAATGTGAGTTCATCTTTTAAAGGGAATCTGTCAGTAGGATCAACCTTTCTAAGCCGTCTATATGACCATGCAGGTCATAGAAATTTGAATAAAATGATATCTTGATAGCTGCAATCCAATACCTTTTTCCAGAGGAATCCACATTTTTCTTTATATGTAAATGAGCTGTTCAGATCTAGGGGTGGGAAATCGATCTCCCTTTTTCCCTAAGAATCTGCCTCTAGAGTTTATTCTATATGAATGGGGGCGTTACCAGTGTGAGACATGTCGATCAGGAGAGCAGACTGTCAGTCATTACATGTCTCACACTAGTAATGCCTCCTTTAATTTAAATTAATCTCTGGAGGTAGATCCTCAGGGAGATCCGTGCCCGGCCCATAGATCTTAACAGTTCATTTCATATTACGAAACATGAATTTCTCTTCTCTGGAATAATACATCGGATCACAGATATCAAGGTATAATGTAATTCAGCTTCCAATGACCTACATGCCCATATAGACTGCTTAGGAGGGTTGATCCTACTGACAGATTCCCTTTAAAGCCCTTTTCCAACTAAGAATTTTGGAAGAGGATGGGTGACTATAATACTGATTGTAGTGTGAACAAATCTAACAAACTTTTCATTCTTTGTTCAGATGGATGTCTTTTCAAGGATTGTTTTACAAGTAAAGTAGTTCAGTGTTGCTGGAAGCAGGGATGCTGTTGTGACAAGCCCACATTTTCATCAATCATAGTCATGATCCTTATTCATAAATTAAATATTCTTGTTTTTTGAGTATTATGTAGTCTTTTTTGATAGATCAGATCACAATTTAAAACAGCTGGTAAATTTAGAAAGCATGATCAAAACTATTATTAATTTTGTTTGTTTTTAATAATAATTATAACTTTTTTAGTCTTATTTATCTATGGTATATTATTTCATATGCAGTGCCTACAAGTAGTATTCAACCCCCTGCAGATTTAGCTGGTTGACACATGCGGAATTAACTTGGCATTGTGACATTTGTACTGTAGATCAGCCTGGAAGTGGGAAATGCACTGCAGCAAATTTTGTTTTTGTTTTTTGTTTTTTTGTTTTTTTTAAAAACGTTAAAAGTTAATTCAGAGTGTCATTTATTATTCAACCCCTCAAACCACAAGAATTCTGTTTGGTCCCCCTAAAGTATTAAGAAGTAGTTCAGGCACCAAGAATAATGAGCTTCACATGTGTGGATTAAAGATCTCTTTTGCCAGCCTTTTCTGACTATTTAAGACCCTCCCCAAACTTGTGAACAACACTCAGACATGGTCAACATGGGAAAAACAAAGGAGCATTCCAAGGCCATCAGAGACAAGATCGTGGAGGGTCACAAGGCTGGCAAGGGGTACAAAACCCTTTCCAAGGAGTTGGGCCTACCTGTCTCCACTGTTGGGAGCATCATCCGTAAGTGGAAGGCTTATGGAACTACTGTTAGCCTTCCATGGCCTGGACAGCCTTTGAAAGTGTCCTCCCGTGCCGAGGCCAGGCTTGTCCGAAGAGTCAAGGCTAACGCAAGGACAACAAGGAAGGAGCTCTGGGAAGATCTCATGGCAGTGGGGACATTGGTTTCAGTCAATACCATAAGTAACGTACTCCACCGCAATGGTCTCCGTTCCAGATGAGCCTGTATGGTACCTTTACTTTCAAAGCGTCATGTCAAGGCTCGTCTACAGTTTGCTCATGATCACTTGGAGGACTCTGAGACAGACTGGTTCAAGGTTCTATGGTCTGATGAGACCAAGATCGAGATCTTTGGTGCCAACCACACACGTGACGTTTGGAGACTGGATGGCACTGCATACGACCCCAAGAATACCATCCCTACAGTCAAGCATGGTGGTGGCAGCATCATGCTGTGGGGCTGTTTCTCAGCCAAGGGGCCTGGCCATCTGGTCCGCATCCATGGGAAGATGGATAGCACGGCCTATCTGGAGATTTGGGCCAAGAACCTCCGCTTCTCCATCAAGGATCTTAAGATGGGTCGTAATTTCATCTTCCAACAAGACAACGACCCAAAGCACACAGCCAAGAAAACCAAGGCCTGGTTCAAGAGGGCAAAAGTCAAGGTGTTGGAGTGGCCTAGTCAGTCTCCTGACCTTAACCCAATTGAAAACTTGTGGAAGGAGCTCAAGAATAAAGTCCACATGAGACACCCAAAGAACCTAGATAACTTGGAGAAGATCTGCATGGAGGAGTGGGCCAAGATAACTCCACAGACCTGTGCCGGCCTGATCAGGTCATATAAAAGACGATTATTAGCTGTAATTGCAAACAAGGGTTATTCCACAAAATATTAAACATAGGGGTTGTATAATAATTGACCCACACTTTTATGTTTAAAATTTAATAAAATTCAACTGAGCAACATAACTTTTTGGTTTGTAAGATTTATGCTTCTGTTCATAAAACCTACTCTCGTTTGCAGTTTGAAGGCTCTAACTTATTTGCATCTTATCAAACCAGCTAAATCTGCAGGGGGTTGAATACTACTTGTAGGCACTGTAAGTACCCAAATACAATACTAATACCATAGCATGGTTCAGAGCAGTGTTAAAGGGGTTTCCTCGTCATCATAAATGGACAACATTGCATAGTGCTTGTAAAAACAAGCAACTTTGCACTTTACCTCTTAATAAAAAATGTTCTCTGTTTTCAAAAACTGAAGGTTTTTTTAATTTTATTTTTTTATTTGTCCTTGCCTAAATTACAGGCCACCTTTTTATTCTATTAGCAGTGGCCAAATTCCTAGGCAAGGACCGCAGTTCAAACACTTCGGGCCAGCTGTGCAGCCATGCCACTAGGGTGCACTGTCAATCAATCAAGAGCGCACTGCCATCAGCAAGCAGGAAGTTTGAATGTGCATTCCTGATTGACTTGGGGCTGCCCCTATAAGATGCTCACTTTCAATATGAGATAATCTTGCATCAGAAGCGCACATATTGGCTTCTTATCCTGGTAGCTAACGATGAGAGACATTTGTTAAGTCTGTTTATCACGTTTTAATATAAAGCAGCTGGTCACACTCACAGTGGTGTATTAGATAGATCTTAAGTCTTTCTCTATGTTTTATTGTGCAGACACATTACACATAAAGTTGGCATGCAGTAAACAACCCACTAGGGGTATTTCTTAATAATGTCTAGTGTGTTATTGCTTGCATATGGATGTGCTGGGGACACAGGGGAGGCTCGTGTGCTACCCTCACCGAATTTTTGCGGAGCAAAGTTTGAGTTTCCAACATCAGTGTCTTCTGTGGTTTGGTCTTTGTAGCTAGACTGAAACTTGTTAAACGAAATAAACACCACTGTGACATGCTTAATAATCCTTCAATTCCAAAGAATGTTTTAGTGTTTAGTCTCATGTGGATTTTGTAGGTCCTTCTAAGGTTTGGTTTTAATGATGTCTTTTTCTGCATGGACTGAACTGTACTGGTCTGCAGAAACACCTGTGAGTTACGTAATCCTTTCCCAAATGACTCCATCCTCCTTTCATGGATTCTGTGAGATATTTACCAAATATATAAGTAGTTTGAAGGTGTAACTCTAGTTAACCCTCCTTATTCAAAGTCACGACAAGTGGCCATCAGATCTTCCCCCAGCATCTAGAAGAGCTGGAATCATTTAGTACTTTTAATAAGATTTTTAAAATTTGTTTTTGTAAATCCATTCCGAAAAAAAAATGCTAAGTTTTAATTTCCAAAGTTTTTTTTTTTTTTTTTTTTCTTAACACAAGGTATTCATTATGGATTATGTGAGATTGGGCTTGAACAGCGGTGTTAACAAGTACGGGACAGGCAGGATCTTGAGAGTAGATTGAAATTTTTTTTTTTCAACCTTCTCTGTAACATGTCATTGTTTATTCAGCTGCTCCGTGTTCCTGCCACTCTGCGAACTGGTGCTTTTGCTGGCTGAACACAGGCCAAGCATGGTGAAAACAGTTCCCAGACCTTCGGGACACTCAATGTATGCTAAGCAGTGTTATTCTACCAGACGTCTTCCAGAGACATAGTGTAGTTCGTGCGCACCTTGCGGACTTGAGTTATTGAGTTGGTTGGGTGATAGTTGATTCCAGTAGAGTTGCCACCAGTCTATACTTTGCCTAGAGAAACACAAAGTGATATTCTAATCGGGGTATGTTCATATTTATACAGTGGATACGGAAAGTATTCAGTCCCCTTTACATTTTTCACTCTTTGTTTCATTGCAGCCATTTGCTAAAAAGTTCATTTTTTTCCCATTAAAGTACACGCTGCACCCCATCTTGACTGAAAAAAAACAGAAATGTAGAAATTTTTGCAAATTTATTTAAAAAAGAAAAACTGAAATATCACATGGTCATAAGTATTCAGACCCTTTGCTCAGTATTGAGTAGAAGCACCCTTTTGGGCTAGTACAGCCATGAGACTTCTTGGGAATGATGCAGCAAGTTTTTCACACTTGGATTTGGGGATCCTCTGCCATTCTTCCTTGCAGATCCTCTCTAGTTCCGTCAGGTTGGATGGTGAACGTTGGTGGACAGCCATTTTCAGGTCTCTCCAGAGATGCTCAATTGGGTTTAGGTCGGCTCTGGCTGGGCCAGTCAAGAATGGTCACAGAGTTGTTCTGAAGCCACTCCTTTGTTATTTTAGCTGTGTGCTTAGGGTCATTGTCTTGTTGGAAGGTGAACCTTCGGCCAAGTCTGAGGTCCAGAGCACTCTGGAAGAGGTTTTTATCCAGGATAGGGTGCAGAGTGGACTTTAATGAGAAAAAAATGAACTTTTTACAATTTACCAAAAGGCTGCAATGAAACAAAGAGTGAAAAATTTAAAGGGGTCTGAATACTTTCCATACCCACTGTACGTGACATTTCTGGATAATGGGCTAGTAGTAGAAATCTGTAGCAGAAGAGCAATAAAACTGTATCTACAAAATTACAACTTATGTTTGCTTATCACTGATATTTTTTGAAGCTACTTTTAAAGGTCTACAAAGCAACTTTTTTTGTCCTATATGCAAGTAGTGCAGCGAAACCACAGAAAATCTAAACATATCGGAACATCCTGTAATAATTGGGTCATAATAAAGTTCAAAGCAGATATCCCCAACCTTTTGTAGGTCACAAGCCACTTTTATGTACAGCTGATGGTGTTGAGCCACTTTGCATGTTATACAGGAACGGTTATGATCAAATTATAAAGGCTCTTACATCAGTGATTTGCCAGTGTAGACTAATGACATCACTAGTGCACAAAATGTTCTGAAGCTGCCAAATGTTGGGGAGTGAAATGTAGTGATCCCAAGAACCATATGTGGCTTAAAAGCCACTGGTTGGGCAACACTTGTGTACAGAATGGAATATCGTTCCTTGTGACTTCTAAGTTTCTTAAAGAAGCTGTCCAGTTTCAAAATGACCCAAAAGCTTCATCTTTTTGTAAATAACAATATCGATGTTACCATCACTTTAGCCGCACCTCTCCACTACTCCCCGCTTGTCTTTGTTGATATATCTGCTGTGGGGATGTCCTGTCTAAGGCTCTGTGGCTGCTACAGCCAATCATTGGGCTCATTGGTTTTGAAGTAATTGGTACAAGACCAGTGATGGACCTGCATTCGGTCAAATGCTGTAGACGGGAAATTAGCAGTGCAGCCATGTCAACAAAGATTGGTGGGGAGCATTGAAGAGGCGACACCGGAGCTGCAGTAGATAAGTAATTCTGATTTGTTATTTTCAACCAGATCTACCCTTTGGGTCATTTTACTTTGCAGTAAGACATCTCTTTTAAACTAAGAGTAGACTGTATCGAGCTACTAATTGTCATTTTTAACTGTTGAAAGTGCAATCCAAGCTGCCGACACCATTTTTAAGAAAAGATTCAGTCAAACTACTAATTTATTAATTTAAACCTCTGTTCATTCGGGGTTTAAGAGTCCAGTGGGTGGTCTTACTTAGTGGTTGACCAGTATCTCTCTATGCAGTCATGTGTTTTATAAGGAAGGGTGTCATTCACTGAGTAGGACCGCCAATGGACACTTAAGTCCAGTATGAACAGAGGTTTAAATGAATGAATTACCTGTACTAGTTCTACTAAATCTTTTCCCACAAATTCACATATTGTCATCTCTTACTTTTAAAGCATGCTGCAAACTGAACTCCATGTTAAATGTGATTGATTGGTTGCTTTACTTTAGAGCTTTTATGGATATTTGATGAGTTACCTCACATTTTTATTGTAACGGGTCTGGGAGGTGGAACCTCTGAGCAACTATACAAAGGGGCAGTCCTTGTAAGGAAGCTGGTGGCTCCCAGGGAAGGCGAGCAGGTAGTCACAGCAAGTGACAGGAACAGTCTCTGGGTAGAAGGGCAGGAGGTCACGGCAAGTGACGGGGACAGTCTCTAGACAGGCGGATGGTCACGGCAAGTGACAGCAGGGAAAGAGTCTCTAGATAGGCTAGCAGGCAGGTAGCAGGTGAGCGCTCCCAGGTGAGCGGGCAAGAGTCTCTGGACAGGCAGGTGGTCACGGCAAGTGACGGCAGAGCCTCCAGGTAGGCTAGCAGGCAGGTAGCAGGTGAGCGCTCCCAGGTGAGCGGGCATGAGTCTCTGGACAGGCAGGTGGTCACGGCAAGTGACGGCAGAGCCTCCAGGTAGGCTAGCAGGTAGGTGAGCG
The DNA here is from genome assembly GCF_046119375.1 of Phyllobates terribilis. NCBI lineage: Eukaryota > Metazoa > Chordata > Amphibia > Anura > Dendrobatidae > Phyllobates > Phyllobates terribilis. The sequence continues at coordinate 178,936,547 of NW_027362765.1, forward strand.
CTCCCAGGTCAGCGGGCAAGAGTCTCTGGACAGGCAGGTGGTCACGGCAAGTGACGGCAGAGCCTCCAGGTGGGCTAGCAGGCAGGTAGCAGGTGAGCGGGCAAGAGTCTCTGGACAGGCAGGCTGGTATCTGGCAGGTACTTCCTGGTCCGCAGGCGGACTGATCCATAGACAGACTGGCAGGTGCTGGTAGGCAGACTGTCGGACCACAGGATAGCAAGCAGGTAAGCAGATATCAGGCAGGTATCAAACAGGAATCTGGCAGGTAACTGGTAACGGGACCTGAGGGCTGAAGCAGAGTTGAAAGGCTTTGCAACAGCATTGCTCGGGCACCTCCATTTTGGAGGAGGTGCCTTATATATGGTGTGGTCCTCCGGCCATTGGCCGGGGACTCCTTAGGACGGCGCGCGCGGTCCCTTTAAGAGAGGGGGAGCGCGCGCCCTAAGCACAGAGGCCGGGAAGCAGCGCGCGCTGCCAGCAGAGCGGGAGGAAGACGCCGGGCAAGGAGCGGAGAGGTGAGGGGAACGGCGTCCCTGCCTAGCAGGAGGCAGGGACGCCGACGCTACAGTACCCCCCCTTTTAGGCCCCCCCTTTTTTAGGCCAGACAGGAATTTATCAAGGATGAGCGGGGCATGGATGTTCTCCCGGGGCTCCCATGTTCTCTCCTCAGGACCAAACCCCTTCCAATCCACTAGAAAAGAGGTCCTTCCTCTTACCCTTTTGGTGGCCAGAATGTTCTCTACCTCAAACTTGTTTTCAGTGGAAACCGGAGCAGGAGGCGTACCTGTAGACTTGGAAAAAGAGTTAAGTATCACGGGTTTGAGTAGAGATACATGGAAGGAGTTGGGAATCCGCAAATTGGCCGGGAGTGTTCAATTTATAGGCCACCGGGTTGATTTGTTTGATAACTTCCAGTGGGCCGATGAACCGAGGCCCTAACTTGTAAGAAGGAATCTTGAGCCGGACATATTTGGACGAGAGCCAGACTTTATCTCCAGGACGGATTTGTGGTGGATCCAGACGTCTCTTGTCAGCCTGTTTTTTCATCCGCTCGGATGACTGAAGAAGTGCGGATCTGGTACTTTCCCAAATGGAGGAAAATTCGTTAACGAGAGATTCCGCAGCCGGATTGTCCACCGAGGCGGAGACGGGAAACGGGATCTGAGGATGCTGACCGAAGACTACACAAAACGGGGATTTGGAGGAAGATTCGCTCTCGTGATTATTGTAAGAAAATTCAGCCCACGGTAAAAGATCCACCCAGTCGGAATGGTGAGCATTAACAAAGTGCCGGAGGTAACTGGTTAAAATTTGGTTGATCCGTTCTACTTGGCCATTGGACTGTGGGTGATAAGCGGAAGAAAAGTCCAAGGTGACCCCCAGCAGTTTACACATGGCTCGCCAAAAACGAGAGGTGAACTGAACCCCTCGGTCGGATACGATGTGGAGAGGAAGACCATGAAGACCGAAGACATGATGGATAAAGTCTTTAGCTAACTCTGATGCAGATGGGAGACCCGGCAGGGGAATAAAGTGAGCCATTTTGGAAAAGCGGTCAGCGACCACCCATATGACCGTACAACCGACAGAGACAGGGAGGTCCGTTATAAAGTCCATAGCTATATGCTGCCACGGGGCAGCAGGTACAGGAAGTGGAAGGAGACGGCTGGCTGGCAGATCAGATGTCTCGGAACCTTGTTGCGGGCGCAGGACACACAGGCTGAAACAAAGTCTATTACGTCCTTGTGCAGGGTAGGCCACCAGTAATGCCGGGTAATAAGCTGGAGGGTCTTTTTCTGACCAGCGTGGCCAGCTAGCTTGGACGAGTGTCCCCAGTGTAGAACCTTCTCACGATCAGGAACAGTTACGAACGTCTTACCGGGTGGAAGACGATTTAGATTCACGGGGGCCACCTGCATTACTTTGGCGGGGTCGATGATGTGTTTAGGCTCCTCTTCAAGATCAGAGACCAAAAAGGATCGGGATAAGGCATCAGCTTTGATGTTTTTGTCAGCCGGGCGAAAATGAAGAATGAAATTAAAGCGGGCGAAGAACAAGGACCACCGGGCTTGGCGCGGGTTAAGTCTCTGGGCACTCTGGAGGTAAGCCAAGTTCTTGTGGTCCGTGTAAATTATTACCGGGTGAAGAGCCCCCTCGAGCAGGTAACGCCACTCCTCCAGTGCCAGCTTAATGGCCAACAATTCTCGGTCTCCTATAGAATAATTGCGCTCAGAGGAGGAGAAGAGTTTGGAGAAGAAGCCGCAAGTTACCATTCTTCCGGAAGACTACTTTTGGGTAAGTACTGCTCCGGCTCCGGAGGAGGAAGCTTCAACTTCTAGAAAGAATTGTTTGTTGCCGTCCGGACGATGCAGCACAGGGGCGGAGGAAAAAGCTTGTTTTAAGGAAAGGAAGGCCTCCTCTGCTTCGGGCGGCCATTCTCTGGGATTAGCGCCCTTACGGGTGAGCGCCGAGATAGGGGCAGTCCAGGAAGAGAAGTGCGGAATGAAGAGGCGGTAGTAGTTGGCGAAGCCCAGGAACCGCTGAATAGCCTTCAACCCCCTCTGGTCGGGGCCACTTCTGGATGGCAGACAGTTTCTCAGGATCCATTTGTAGGCCGGTCTGAGAGATTATGTAGCCCAGAAACGGAAGCGAGGTCTGCTCAAAGAGGCACTTCTCTTATTTAGCGTAGAGGTGGTTCTGCCTGAGCCTGAGCAGGACCTGACGAACGTCCCTCCGGTGAGTGAGAAGATCCGGAGAGAAGACCAAGATGTCGTCCAGGTACACCACCACGCAGGAGTAGAGAAGGGCACGGAAGATGTCATTGACCAACTCTTGAAAGACGGCGGAAGCGTTACAGAGACCGAAGGGCATTGCAAGATATTCCTAGTGGCCATCCCGGGTGTTGAATGCCGTCTTCCATTCATCCCCCTGACGGATACGGACCAGATTATACGCCCCATGGAGGTCCAGCTTGGTGAAGATTCTAGCCCCCCTCAGACGATCAAATAATTCAGGAATGAGCGGAAGGGGGTATTTATTCTTCACTGTGATCTGGTTAAGGCCTCTATAGTCTATACAGGGACGGAGTGAACCGTCCTTCTTTTTGACGAAGAAGAAGCCTGCTCCCGCCGGGGAGGTAGATTTCCGGATAAATCCCCGGGCCAGATTCTCCTCAATATATTCAGACATGGACCGGGTCTCAGCAGCGGACAAAGGGTAAATACGCCCACTGGGAGGAGTAGCGCCGGGCATCAGGTCAATTGGGCAGTCTTATAGTCTATGAGGGGGTAATGTCTCTGCTTCTCTTTTATTAAAGACGTCCGCAAAAGAACAATAGGGAGCCGGTAGGCCGGGTAGATTGGCTGGGGTAGGAGAAGGACGAGCAGGATGAACGGGAACTAAACAAGTCTTATGGCAGTCCTGTCCCCAACGAAGAACTTCTCCGGTCTGCCAATCAAGCACGGGTGCGTGTCTCTGGAGCCAAGGTAGGCCTAGCAAGAGGGCGTGAGAGAGTCCAGGCAGAACATGGAAGAAGATGCTCTCAGAGTGCAGCATTCCCACCTGCAGAATTATGGATTCGGTGATGAATTGGATGGGATGAGGTAAGAGGCCCCCATCCACGGCGGCGACAGATAAGGGTACAGCCAGAGGTTTGGTGGGAATGCGGTATCTCTCTACCAGGGACTGAGAAATGAGATTTCCGGCAGCTCCAGAGTCAAGTTGAGCCAGTTCAAAATAACGGTTCTCCCCGCAGATGATAGAGACCGACAGCATTAGAGATGGAGAGGGTTTATTTCTGTCTAGGGCGACCTCTCTGAACGATCCTAGACACAGGCGTTTCCCGACCTCTCCAGACAGGAACGGATCCGGTGCTCCTTACTGCCACAGTAGAAGCCGCTCCCCTCGGCACGGCGTAATTCTTGACGGGTCTTGACCATCTTGGTCTGGTCGACCTGCATAGGCTCGGGTGAGTGCGCCGGGGGAGTAACGGAGGAGGTGACGGGGCTCTGGAAGGTAGGGACAAGGCGTGGAAACCTCCTCTCACGGGTGACCTCTTTGGTGCGCTCCTGGAACCGGATGTCAATCCGGGTGGCAAGTGTAATTAAGTCGTCGAGAGTGGTAGGAATGTCCCGACCGGCGAGTTCATCTTTAATACGTCCGGACAGACCCTCCCAGAAGACTGACACCAGGGCGTTGTTATCCCAGGCAAGCTCCGAAGCAAGGGTACGGAACCGTATGGCATATTGGGCCACGGTGAGACTTCCTTGGCGGAGGCGTAGCAGAGATGAGGCGGATGAGGTCCTCCGTCCTGGTTCGTCGAAGACCTTCCGAAAAGCCGTGAGAAAGGCTGGCAGATTGGACACCAGGGGGTCTCCTCTCTCCCATAGAGGATTTAGCCAAGCCAGTGCCTCCCCCGTGAGATGGGACATGATGAAGGCTACTTTGGCTCGGTCGGTGGAAAACTGGTGTGCCAACAGTTCGAAGTGCAGAGTGCACAGGTTAATGAAGCCCCGTGCCTGACCGGGATCTCCGCCAAAACGAGGCGAGGCGGGGACCGGGAAGAGATGCCATGGAATTGATGGGCAGCGACGCTGCCGGGGTAGGAGTCGTGCGACTGGAAGCAGGTCCCGAAGAGGTAGTCAGTGTGTCCAGGCGGGAGTTAACACTACGCAGGTGGCTCAGGATGGACTCCTGTTGGGACCTCTGACGGGAAATTTCATGACATAGGTCCCAGAGATAGGGAGCTTGGGTGCCACCGGGTTCCATGGCAGGAGCAAACTGTAACGGGTCTGGGAGGTGGAACCTCTGAGCAACTATACAAAGGGGCAGTCCTTGTAAGGAAGCGGGTGGCTCCCAGGGAAGGCAGGCAGGTAGTCACGGCAAGTGACAGGGACAGTCTCTGGGTAGAAGGGCAGGAGGTCACGGCAAGTGACGGGGACAGTCTCTAGACAGGCGGATGGTCACGGCAAGTGACAGCAGGGTAAGAGTCTCTAGATAGGCTAGCAGGCAGGTAGCAGGTGAGCGCTCCCAGGTGAGCGGGCAAGAGTCTCTGGACAGGCAGGTGGTCACGGCAAGTGACGGCAGAGCCTCCAGGTAGGCTAGCAGGCAGGTAGCAGGTGAGCGCTCCCAGGTGAGCGGGCAAGAGTCTCTGGACAGGCAGGTGGTCACGGCAAGTGACGGCAGAGCCTCCAGGTAGGCTAGCAGGCAGGTAGCAGGTGAGCGCTCCCAGGTGAGCAGGCAAGAGTCTCTGGACAGGCAGGCAGGTATCAGGCAGGTATCTGGCAGGTACTTCCTGGTCCGCAGGCGGACTGATCCATAGACAGACTGGCAGGTGCTGGTAGGCAGACTGTCGGACCACAGGATAGCAAGCAGGTAAGCAGATATCAGGCAGGTATCAAACAGGAATCTGGCAGGTGACTGGCAGGTAACTGGTAACGGGACCTGAGGGCTGAAGCAGAGGTGAAAGGCTTTGCAACAACATTGCTCGGGCACCTCAATTTTGGAGGAGGTGCCTTATATATGGTGAGGTCCTCCGGCCATTGCCCTAAGCACAGAGGCCGGGAAGCAGCGCGCGCTGCCAGCAGAGCGGGAGGAAGACGCCGGGCACGGAGCGGAGTGGTGAGGGGAACGGCGTCCCTGCCTAGCAGGAGGCAGGGACGCCGACGCTACATTTATGTTTCATAACATTTGTATAATTACGCAATGAAACGGCTAAATAAATTAGGATAGTACTGCACACATGGAAATATATTGACCTGGCCTCTCAATTTAGGCATAAAGCATTTTGAAGCCGATAATACAAAAAATTTGAGCGTAGCTACAAAATAGTTACTGAGAACATGAGTGTACATGTCGCACGTTTTCTCCTGTGCCCCTTGGAAATGCTTAGATCTCCTGAAAGATAAATATGATCTAAAGGAGCCATGAGTAGTTAAAGCTTTATTTGTCAAGTGGATGGGAGTTGGATGGAAAACAAGTTGCTCAGAGTCATGGAGATATGACCTTAGCTGCTAGCTTCTTTTCAAAAAGACAAATTACATAAAACGCCTTTAGTTTTCTTAATAAATTTATCCAAACGAACTATCCACCTGAAGGAAGTCAAACTCCTACCACCCAGCCCAGACTCCCATTTGAAGACATATGTTCCTTCCCCTCACTCCCCCTTGTAAGTAGAGCAGGGTACTGGACAACCAGATGAGATCTCTTTGGGGCAGCTCTGGTGGGGTAATGGTTCTAACTAAATAAATGCGATAGTTTTCTTCCTTCTAGAGGAGAGCTACCGAACTTCATAGAAGGAATCTCATCCAGCAAATCCGTACCTTGCTCTTTACTGATGAAACGGCTGTCTATAGATAAGTGTCTAGTTTATATGGGTATTAATTGTTTTTCTTTCTTACATGTATCAAAAATCTGCCAAATTAGTCAGTGAAATATTATTTCTTCGGATGGATTTTCCAACTTTTAAAGGACACCTGTCAGTAGGATGAACCTTCTTAAGCCGTCTAGATCAGCATGCAGGTCATGGAAAGGTGTATAAATTGAGACCTTGAAATCTGTAATCCGATGTCTTATTCCAGAGAAACCCACATTGTTTTTATATGTAAATAAGCTGTTAAGATCTATTGTCCGGACACAGATCTCCCTCAGAATCTACCTCCATAAATAAATAAAAGGAGGAGTTACCAGTGTGAGGTGTAATGGTTATTACCAGTGTGAGGTGTAATGGTTACCAGTGTGATGTGTAATGGCCGCTCTCCTGATCTCACTGCAGGGCTGTGTGTGATTATACCGGACACATCTGCAGGTTCCTCTCAGCTTCAGCCTCCAGCTCACAGGCAGACCGGGCTGCAATACAGCAGAGCTGTAAGAGCTGCTGCAAATGTGTTTTTAAGGAGACAAAGTTCAGTTCTACTGTTCTGTGATAGTTACATGTCTCACACTGGTATCATCCCCTTTATTAAACATAAGTTCTGGAGGCAGATTCTGGTGCAGATCAGTGTCCGGCCCATAGATCTCAACAGCTCATTTACATATAAGAAAAACATGAATTACTCTGGAACAAGATATCAGATTGCAGATATCAAGGTCTCACTTTACTCAGCTTTCTGTGACCTACATGCCCATATAGACTGCTTAGGAGGGTTGATCCTACTGACAAATGCCCTTTAAAGCAACCCCTCTCACCAACATTAAATGTGACTATAGATTTATACTGTGTAACCACCTTAATGAATTCTCTTTAACAATATTCACAAAAAATAATCCTATATTCTGAATACACTATCCATTTGGCAACTCATTCAGTTAGATGTATTTTTCTATGTCATTTTATAGTTTGTACCTTTTACAATTCTACACGTTGCCACCTAGAAACCAAGCACTGACAGAATTGTGATAGCTTAGCTAGTAACATATCATGCTATATCTATTGTAAAGTGATTTCTCAATATCGAACTACTACTGTAAATACAAAAAAAAAAGCACAATGCAGGAAATTCCCTGTGCAGGACACAGGGAGATGTCAGATTAACCTAAAACCATCAGATAACGCTCTTATCTGATATATCAGCCTGAGGCCCTTTAAACCTTAAAGGATACTTTTCATGTTATATATTTTTATGTGTGTTTCCCCCTTTCAAGACACTAAAGATTAGTGGGCTTCTGGGTCCTGAGACACCCAACAATAGCTCAAAAGACTGCTCACAAGTGGTCAGCTCCTACATGAGCATGCACATTAACCCATAGACACTTCTGAGCCCATACACTGCTCTGTATATGTGACCTGTATGTCAGATCTTTTAGTGTAATTCCAAGAAATGTGAAATGGTTTATAATACCCGTCTTTTATGCAAACATCAGCTGTTAATCTGCCACTTAACAATACAAAGTGAATGTATCAGTAAATAGATCTTTACACCTGATGAGGCTCATGTACTTACTTTGAAAGTCTAAGCCAGAATTGTTGTATAATCCCATTATTAAGATGAGTACAACTGGAGATGAATTCCTAAAATACTAATTTCAATATCCGTCAGGAAACCTTTCATAAAAGAACTAATCATCTTTTCTGATGTGAATGTTCAAAGTACATAGGCTTTATCAGATCTCAAATATCCGTGTAATAATGTAGGCAAATAATAAAGGATGGTGGTGCTAGTAGGTCTGCCTTGGTATACCTACCGCAAGTAAGACAACTACCACAGGTTGTTGAGGTTGGTAATGTGAAATAATCAGATAAGACTTGCGCTAGTAAGGTTAAGGCTTTAGTTAGTAAAATAAACTGATAGTGGATGCCAGGAGATATAAGAAAGATAATTTTATTAGAGGTTAAAACAATTTGGGGGAGTTTATTTTACTAGCTTAAGCCTTACCTTACCAGAGCAAGTCTTTTCTGATTATTTCCTAATAATGTATGCAGTTTGCATTGTGAAATCCCTGGACAGATCTGCTTTAATGTCACTGAATAGAGACTCAAGTTGCTCATTTAAAGGGAGTCTGTCACCAATTTTGATTAAAAACTGTTTTCTCTGCTGCAGATCTTTCAGTTCTCTGAATGCTGAGCTCTGTATAACCCCGCCCACACCACTGATTGGCAGCTTTCTGCCTATGCACAATGTACACAGAAAACTGCCAATCAGCAGTAGGGGCGGGGTTATACAGAGCTCGTGAATATGGAGGACTACATGGCAACATGTTTACTAGCCCTCTAGTGATAATCTCCTGCTGATAAAACAATGATTTTATTAAAAAAAACTACAGCAAGCAACCCAGTGACACACCGCTGGAATCAGGGTCTCTGCCCCTAGATCATACTGCTCTCAGATGGGGCAAATAAAAATCTCCATCCACATGAATGTGCATATACTGAGTAGCTGAAATAGCGGCTGATAAGCACTATTAGTGTGTGTCTCTCTCTCTCTATATACAGTTGTGCTCAAAAATGTACATACCTTGACAGAATTTTTCCTTTCTTGGCCTTGTTTCAGAGAATATGAATGATAACAAAGACTTTTTCTCCACTCATGGTTATTGGTTGGGTGAAGCCATTTATTTAGTCAAACTACCGTGTTTTCTCTTTTTAAATCGTAATGACAACCAAAAATATCCAAATGACCCTGATCAAAAGTTCACATACCCTGGTGATTTCGGCCTGATAACTTGCACAGAATTTGACACAAATGGGTTTGAATGGCTACTAAAGGTAACATCCTCACCTGTGATCTGTTTGCTTGTAATCAGTGTGTGTGCATAAAAGCTGAGTGAGTTTCTGGAATCCAGACAGACTCTTGCATCTTTCATCCAGCCACTGACCGTTCTGGATTGTGAGTCATGGGGAAAGCAAAAGAATTGTCAACGGATCTACGGGAAAAGGTAGTTGAACTGTATAACACAGGAAAGGGATACAAAAAAATATCCAAGGAATTGATAATGCCAGTCAGCAGCATTCAAACTGTGATTAACAAATGGGAAATCAGGGCCTCTGTAAAAACCAAACCACGGTCAGGTAGACCAACAAAGATTTCGGACACAACTGCCAGGGAAATTGTTCGGTATGCAAAGATAAACCCACAAATAACATCAGCTAAAATTCAGGAGACTCTGAAAACCTGCGGTGTGGCTGTTTCAAGATGCACAATAAGGAGGCACTTGAAGAAAAATGGGCTGCATGGTTGAGTCGCAAGAAGAAAGCCATTACTGCGCAAATGCCACAAAGTATCTCGCCTTCAATACGCCAAACAGCACAGAGACAAGCCTCAAATCTTCTGGAACAAGGTAATTTAGAGTGATGAGATCAAAATTGAACTTTCTGGACACAACCATAAACGTTATATTTGGAGAGAGGTCAACAAGGCCTATGATGAAAGGAACACCATTCCTACAGTAAAGCATGGAGGTGGATCACTGATGTTTTGGGGATATGTGAGCTACAACGGCACAGTAAACTTGGTAAAAGTTGAAGGAAAGATGAATGCAGCACGTTATCAGCAAATACTGGAGGCACTCATCAGCCCAGAAGCTGCGCATGGGACGTACTTGGACGCTCCAACATGACAACGATCCAAAACTCAAGGCCAAGTCGACCTGTCATTGGCTACAGCAGAACAAAGTGAAGGTTCTGGAGTGGCCATCTCAGTCTCCTGACCTCAATATCATTGATTCACTCTGGGGAGATCTCAAGCGCGCAGTTCATGCTAGACAGCCCAGGAATTTACAGGAACTGGAGGCTTTTTGCCAAGAAGAATAGGCAGCTTTACCATCAGAGAAAATAAAGAACCTCATCCACAACTACCACAAAAGACTTCAAGCTGTCATTGATGTTAGAGGGGGCAATACAAGGTATTAAGAACTGGGGTATGTGAACTTTTGATCAGGGTCATTTCTATGTTTTTGGTTGTCATTAAGATTTAAAAAGAGAAAACACAGTAGTTTGACAATAAATGGCTTCACCCAACCAATAACCATGAGTGGAGAAAAAGTTTTTTTGTTATCATTCATATTCTCTGAAACAAGACCAAGAAAGGAAAAATGCTGCCGAGGTATGTACATTTTTGAGCACAACTGTGTGTGTGTGTGTGTGTGTGTGTGTGTGTGTGTGTGTGTGTATATATATATATATATATATCAATGTATTGCGTGTTCCTTGCTGAGATATTTTATATTTTTTTTATATTTTTTGGGGGGGGATCTCTTTTCATTTTGGCAAAATTTTTACAGTTCAACATTAATGATAATTTCAGTTGCAGATGATGAAGCACTTTATCTGATACTTTAACTCTTTATTCACCTATTTTAACCTTTACTTTTTAGATGCAATATCTGGATTCGCTAAACGGAGAAGATCTTCTCTTAACTGGTGAAGTATCTTGGCGCCCCCTTGTGGAGAGTGATCCTCAAAGCATCCTAAAGCCATCTCCCCCAACATACAATGATGAAGGACTTTAAAAATGGTTGACGATAATACGAATCTCTTGAAGATAGCACGAGGTGTATCTAGCCCTAAAGACCGAATATGCTTTGTGGGAAACTGTTAAAAACACAGACAGAAAGTATTTTTTTTTTACACTCTGTGGATTGGTTTACATAATTTTCAGGGACTAGGTAAAAATGTTATGGACTCGACTACTGAGCCCTTTCTTGCCAGGAGAATCAGTGTTTGGTATACTATGCAATCTACACGTGGCCCAATGGTATTAAAGGGGTTGGCCACTTTATCTTCATTTTAATAAATGTGTTGGTGACAGTATTTTTTGGAACTTACTAATATATAAGTATTACTGGTTCTCCACTCCCCTGTTAGTACAACCTTCTCACAGAGACTGCGCACCTCTGTTCTCATAATGGCTGCTGATGGAGGAGCAGGTGACCAGACCTGTCCATCAGTCTCCTCCAATTAAAAAAAGCTTTCCCCATGTGAAGTGCATTCATTTGGAGGAGGCTGATGGCCCGGGCTGGTCAGATGCTCCTTCACCAGTAGCCATGATGAGAACAGCAGAGCTGTGCAGTCAGTGAGGGAAGGGTGTACTAAAAAGAGGGAGAAGAACCTGTAAAATTATGTATTAGTGCAACAGAACCCTGTCCCCAGTACATTTGCTATAATAAAAGTAAAGTGGCCAACCCCTTTAAATATTCTGCCAAATTTCTGCACGCCATGGCACTGTGACCATGATCCAGTTATTACTCTTAATCCAGAACTGACAGATACCATGAGAACATCATAGAGTATTCAGTTGGCCTATTTGGAGTGGGAATGGGTGGGAGAGCTTTAAATGCTGATCTTTGTGTTATGTTGAACTAGAATATTGGTTTCTACTGATGGAATAAATTTTATTGTTTAGATGTTTTATCACTTATTTTTTTGAGACTTCTTCTACGTTGAGGACAAGGTCTGATCGTTTGTTTTTCTCTGAATCATGAGTAATCTCCAAGTTTATTTGCACAGGCATAGTGTAAAGCCCCCGTCTCACATAGCGAGATCGCTGCTGTGTCACGGTTTTGGTGACGCAACAGCGACCTCACCAGCGATGTCACTATGTGTGACACTTTGCAGCGATCAGGCCACTGCTGTGAGGTCGCTGATCGCTGCAAAGTGTCCTGGACCATTTTTTGGTCGTTGCCCTCCCGCTGGTCAGCACACATCGCTGTGTGTGACCAGCGGGAGCAGCGATCAGGCTGGTAACTATGGTAAACATCGGGTTACTAGGGGCACACGCGCTCCTAGTATCCCGCTGTTTATCATGGTTACGAGCCTGCTAAAGTGAGCGGTAACCTCCCGCTCACTGTAGCAGAGTGGTAACCATGATAAACAACGGGTTACTAGGAGCGCGTGTGCCCCTAGTAACCCGATGTTTACCATAGTTACCAGCCTGCTCCTGCTTCAGCAGGCTCGTAACCAGGAGCAGGACATCGTGGAAAGATCGTATCGTTGTCGGGATCGTTGCAGCGTCGCTAAGTGTGACGGGGCCTTAAGGGTCCCGAAACTGAATTGTTACTCGGATCTTCACCGTTGTCACGTGCGAATTCTAGTTGCACTATTGTCTTATGCTGCAAAGGGGTCAATTGATGTCCTCAAGGATGACGACCTAGAACAAATGCAACCTCTGCACCATTAATGGTTATGTTAATGTCTTTGGGTATGAACAGGGTAATCATTCATTTTCACCTCTATAAGACAAAATTTTGGGGTAATCTGTACTGCTAAAACTAAATGTTTCTAATTCCCCAAGATGGTTTTATCAACCAAACTGCATGACCAATCTCTATAGAGAAAGCTTGGACCTGTCAGACAAGGTAGAGCTAGTTGTATGTTGTTTAACCTTCTCTTCTTCTGGAGCCCTAAATGTTTCATGGATGTGGTACTCTATTGTTACTCTATTGTTGTTAGAAGTTAATAGAATTGTATTATCTGCCACTTGGAGAAGCTAATGTCTTACCTATACACATACCTGCTCTCTTAGTGTCTGGATGAAGACGCCTTCTGCCTTTCTGTATGCTGTAGAGCAATGGTCCCGGACCTCTAGCTCTCCAGCTGTTATCTATCCAATCCTTGATTTTTGTGCATGAATTGAATCTGTTAATCACCATTTACATGAAAACTGTGAACAAGTGCATCAAAGAGATTGTCAGCAGGTTTTTGCTATTCATTCTGAGAGCATCATGTTATAGGGCAGAGATCCTGATTCCTGCTATGTCTGACTATTGTTTCAATAAAATCACTGTTTTATTAGCAGGAGATTATCACTAGAGGACTAGTTATCTTGTGCCATGTTGTCCACTTGCTTTTTATAACCTCACCACTGATTGGCAACTTTCTGCCTATGCAGAGGTAGTGTACACGTAAAGTTGCCAATCGGAGGCTGTGTTATACAAAGTACAGCATTCAGAAAACTGCTAAATATGCAGCAGAGAAAACTGTGATTCTGTCAAAACTGCACCAGCAGAGCAGTAAGTGACAGATCACTAGAATCTGCTTCTGTTATTACATCATGCTGCTATCAGATAACATAGCAAAAACCTAGGGACAGATTACCTTTAAAGATGTTCACTGGTATAAGAAAAATCTTATATCTAGAAGTAATAACCCCAAAGGGAAGGGAGTTTCCTCACTAGAATAAGAGCATCTTAAAGGTGCCATAATAAAAGGACAATAAATGGCCAATTAAGAGACAATTGAAAGGTGGCAAGGGTATAAATGGGAGATGCATTACAACCTGTTCCCAAGTCTGATGCACTTAGCCCTCTTGATCATTTCTTGTAATTTCTGAGTAAGCTGGTATAATGAGAAATGACAGAATGTGATACATGGTTGTCACTTCAGGTGGCTACTAAGTATATGTTTGGGCTTCCTATAGGTGCCAAGTGATCTCATACACAATAGATGTTTGACTCCATAGGTAATGTTTGTGATCTCGGGTCAGCTTTCATGGCCATAGCAAGATGTCTTTATAGAGTGAACAGAACCCTTTGGTGCTTCTCAGAGATTTCTATTACTGAAAAATCCATACAATTTTCTAAGTGCACTGCCAATGAATTGAATAGAGATTGCTCAGAAGAGCTGCCATATTTCCAGAAAAGCCTTTTGGGAGTCCAATGTGAAGAAAACATTACTGGAAATGTTTGCTGCCTTTTTATGATGGTGAAAATGCCTTTTTTTGCATACGCCATATTGCACATATTTAGGCTTGCTGTTGTATGCTTACAATTATCCTGCTTTACATGAACACATACATTTGCAAAAACAAAGCCTTTAAAAGTCGAATTAATTTTATCATAAATCTTAAAGGATCTATGGTTTCAAAGTTAAGTGGCCATTGCTTCCACAATTTTATATACATTGATCGGATATTTGAAACTTTATCATATATCTTCTCAGATTACAGCTGCCTATTGAAGTCTATGGAGAGGGGATGGAGGAGCAGAATGAAAAATTGAGACAGATGCTCACAAGCTGGTGTTGCTGGATTCACAGCTACACTGCTGTATAATGTCTTCCATACTGTTTCAGCTTTGGAACATGTGCTACATAGAGACAGGAGAGCAGGAATCCCTCATGTCTCTTTGTGTTGTGTATAGAAGACCTCGTAGCTGCTAGTCTTCATCCACTAGCTCAGAGACAACTGAGCTCCTCCCCTGAGCTCCATATACAACATGTTACCCCTGCAGACAATTACTGGGCTTGGTAGTCATGTGCTGTCTTCCTCTGCGTGACTTCTGAGCCCAGTAAATGTAAGCTGTGTCATCAAAGACATCAGGGAGCAGCCAAAAGGAGACACTGCAGAGACCGTAATTCTGATTTTGTTATTTTTAAAGTAGTTCAAGTCTTTGGACAATGTAACTGGGAAACCAGAAAACCCCTTTAAGTGCCCCCACCTCCTGTCAGAATGCCATGTATAACCACTATCTATGAGCCATGTCCACTATAATCTGTACAGAGAATCCATGGAGCTTTCCTATTGAAAAACCTACTATTTAAAAGGGTTGTCCACTACTATTCAAAATAGCCCAATGTGTTTTTATGATGAAAAGAAGCTTCTTTGTAATTACCTTCATCTGCTGTTTCTGCCTGTGAGCGGCGCAATCACTGGCCGCTCACAGGCAGCACATGACCCCCCCAGCTGACGTCACGTCCAGTGGGGTCCCCGCGGTGGCTGCTGGGTTGTAGGCGGGGAGCGCGCCGTGGATGCCGGGTGTGATGCTCGGGGTAACCCCGTCCACAACCCAGCAGCCACCGTGGAACGCAGAAGAGGGACCCTCGACTGCATCCGGAATCTTGACGTGACATCAGCGGATGTCAGAGCCGGCTGCAGTCGGGGGTCACGTGATGCCTGTGAGCAGCCACCGATAGCGCCGCTCACAGACAGAAAAGGCAGAGGGAGGTAATTAGAAAGAAGCTTCTTTTCATCATAAAAACACATTGGGCTATTTTGAATAGAAGTGGACAGCCCCTTTAAGGCCAGCTCTTCTCATGGCTTTTGCCGGTAGACCTGCAATAAACACGGATTAATAGACACAGGGTAGTGAGTTAAAATAGCTATCAAAATTATTATACTGTGAAATAACCAGACTTCTTTTTTGTGGGATAATTCATGAACCCATAGAAGTGATACATTCCCACCGTCTAATTAACAAATAAAAGATTTCAAGCTTTTTCTTTTCTTTTTTAAATAAATTTATGGCCTTTGTGCTTTATATTAAAAGTGCTTATCAGATATAGAATCAAATATTTTGCCCAGAATTGGAAAAACCTGTCTGTATATTTTCTAGAAACGGCATCACACCTGTCAAAAGTTGTGTCTGTTATTGCTGCTATATTAAGGTGAGTGTGATGGAGCTGCAGTGCTATAGACAACCTGTGCACCGGTGGGCCAGTGATTGTGCAAGAAAGCCGTCATATATTCTAATTCAGGACAACCCCTCTAAGGATGAATTAGGCACTTGCTCAGTTCTTATAATATAGATGCAATCTAGGTCTCAGAGCTGAAATCATGGAGACCGTGGTTTCAGGAGGACCTCTCAGCTTCCCTTAGAAGTTTTACTAAATCCTTCCATTCCCCATAAAATAACCATTCTGGAGCATCTTTTCCTAGCTTCTGTGTTGTGCTCTTCCTCTGTGACACCTACTAGAACTTTATGAATAATTTGACAGTGGGTTTTACAAGTTAGCCAGTGTCCCTCTACCATCTGACCTTGTCCAATGTTGACCATAAGGAGAATAGTGACACCCATTAGTCAGTTTATTCATAAATTACAGCAGAACTGCAAAACACAGAGTTATGGGAAAAGATGCTTCAGAATTTTTATTTTAAGGGAAAATTTAATTTAGGTTGTCTTCAAACATTCAGCTTTTCTACAACGTTGATGATTTTTTGCATGTTAGTTAAAGGTACTGGCGCTGCGTTTTGGGGTCTAAAAGCATGGCACATCTGACATTTTGGTGATGGTTCTTCCTCATTGTCTTCAGCTGGAGCTCGGGGGGGGGTACCTGGCTCTGATTGAAGAGACCCAACTTAGTATGGAGACTTATTTTTAAGGCAATGCTCCAGGGTGGGAAACAATATGCAAAGTAGCTGATAGCAGTCAAACCAAAGACTTATCTATTCAGCAATGTTTTAGGGTTCTTGTCTCTCGTCAGATCAGAGTACTTCTGGTCTCTCGTCAGATCAGAGTACTTCTGGTCTCTCGTCAGATCAGAGTACTTCTGGTCTCTCTTCAGGTCAGAGTACTTCTGGTCTCTCGGCAGTTCAGAGTACTTCTGGTCTCTCGGCAGATCAGAGTACTTCTGGTCTCTCGGCAGATCAGAGTACTTCTGGTCTCTCGGCAGATCAGAGTACTTCTGGTCTCTCGGCAGATCAGAGTACTTCTGGTCTCTCGGCAGATCAGAGTACTTCTGGTCTCTCGGCAGATCAGAGTACTTCTGGTCTCTCGGCAGATCAGAGTACTTCTGGTCTCTCGGCAGATCAGAGTACTTCTGGTCTCTCGGCAGATCAGAGTACTTCTGGTCTCTCGGCAGATCAGAGTACTTCTGGTCTCTCGGCAGATCAGAGTACTTCTGGTCTCTCGGCAGATCAGAGTACTTCTGGTCTCTCGGCAGATCAGAGTACTTCTGGTCTCTCGGCAGATCAGAGTACTTCTGGTCTCTTGGCAGTTCAGAGTACTTCTGGTCTCTCGGCAGATCAGAGTATTAGTTGACGGAATGTGATGCCTAAGGGAGTAGTCAGACAGACATATAATTTGGACCAAGGTTGGAACTCATAGAAATAAATGAAGCTGTCATGCTCTGATCTGGGGAGCTTCCAGTTAGTCCGAGTACTTCTGGTCTCTCGGCAGATCAGAGTACTTCTGGTCTCTTGGCAGTTCAGAGTACTTCTGGTCTCTCGGCAGATCAGAGTATTAGTTGACGGAATGTGATGCCTAAGGGAGTAGTCAGACAGACATATAATTTGGACCAAGGTTGGAACTCATAGAAATAAATGAAGCTGTCATGCTCTGATCTGGGGAGCTTCCAGTTAGTCCGAGTACTTCTGGTCTCTCGGCAGATCAGAGTACTTCTGGTCTCTTGGCAGTTCAGAGTACTTCTGGTCTCTCGGCAGATCAGAGTATTAGTTGACGGAATGTGATGCCTAAGGGAGTAGTCAGACAGACATATAATTTGGACCAAGGTTGGAACTCATAGAAATAAATGAAGCTGTCATGCTCTGATCTGGGGAGCTTCCAGTTAGTCCGTGTACTGCGTTACGATCTCTGTCCGAGTAATACAGCTGTCTGGCTGCGCCCTAAGGCTAAGTACACAGGGTGTCTTTTACAAGTGGATATCGTCTGGAACTTGCCTGAAAAAGCATTAAAAACAATGAATATATATAAAGCAATGCCAAAACGATTTACTATGCATATGTTCCGCTTTTTGTAACTTTTTGACAATTCAGGCGTCGAAAGCCATGAAGTATTAAAAAGAACTGACTTGATCATTCTTCAGGCAGCTTCTGCTTGACAGGTGTTCACTATCTCATATATACATTTTTTTTTTAAAAAAAGACACTGGCAGCAAAGCCACCACAAAACAGAAAAGATGACAAAAAGAACACTGCAGCGTCCTGAAGCGTCGTCTGGTTCAAAAGTGGTGTCTAAAAGACATTGTGTGCACATAGCCTTAGGCTTCATTCACACATCAGTTTCCAGTTTACATCCCTGAAAAATGGACTGTTCCTCTTGTGCCGTCCGTTTTACGTCCGTGTTTCATTAATATTCTTCTCATCCTTTTTAAAAATTGAAGTAGGTTAATATTCAGAATTTTTTTTTTATCAATTTACTTTTAGCAATGAATCATTTAAAAATCGATGAAACACAGATGGAAAAAAAGGGAAGTAAAAACTATGGGCCCTATTCATCAAACCTTCTACACCAGTATTCTGCCGTAAAATTATTAGAAAAGTCGCAAAATTTTGTTGCAACTCAAAGTTGAGGTGGAATGAGGGTGTGGCTGCCTCTGCTCTCCAATTCATGATGAGCGGCGGAGCTCACTACACTTTAAATCTTACTCCAGCAGGAACTAGAGTAGGATTTGTGTTGAGGTGCTCAAGCAGGTGCACGCCACTTGTCCATCAATCTTGACTCATTAAGATCCATGCGCTATGTAACGATTCAGGCACTTCTGACGCCAGTACGCCCCCTCAACAAAACGGGCGTAAACAACACCGGTCTTAATGAATAGAAGCCCAAGTCTTATTTTTTTAACGGATCCCAATAGACTTTTTAGTGGCTGATTATGATCTGCTAAATGGATCAGAATAGGACTTCTCTTCTTCTGTGAATTTCCCGGATCATACATATGGATCCGTTTTTAAAAATGATGTGTGTATGGATCAATGAAACTTTATGGGTTCATATGCTGTCTGCTTAAAATAATTGGACAGCACAGGAACGGATGTATAAGACAACACTGAAGGTGGATGCTGACTCTCATTGAAAGGACCTAGCTCGTAGTTTGCATATTTTTTCCCATGAAGCATTGCCTTGAAAATAAGTCTTCATACTGAAATGAGAGCCAGTATTCCCTCTAAGCTTCATCTCTGGCATCTCATTCATCCAACCAGTATCTCGCTATATACTAATGAGTGGAAAGAACAGATGGGTCTCTGGTTTGGCTGGTTAGAGCTACTTTTGCATATTTTTAGCTGGAAAATTTCAACCATCGAAGAAATCTAATCCATAAATGAATTTTTGGAATAATTCCCAAAACCCACAAAATCAGTGCGTCTACACTATTACAGCCATTTCCCATGACTACATTGGTCCTAGTTCACGATCAAGGAGCATAGTAATGTTGATAATACAACGGCTTCCGCGATACTTCAGGACAGAATCCCTTTAATGTGAACATTTAAAACTAGGGAATAACTATAAACAGATCGAACCTAGAATAGCAATAAGGAATAGCAGAAAAGAATTCTGTATTTTTTCCATGAAAGATATATTCTGTTACGCCTAAAATATACTGATAGGGTACAGCACCAAGGAATTAATTGTGCTTTAAAAATAAATAGGGAATTCAGATTGTGAGCCACAATGGGGACAGTGATGATGATGTCTGTAAAGCGCTGTGGAAATGAATGGCACTAAATAAGCAGGTAAAATAGTAGGCTCACCTGTTGTTTGAACCAGGATGATACAAATGATCTGATGGGTCACTATGAGCTAACTCAACTTGTCATTGCTTTAGTGTATATATATATATATATATATATATATATATATATATATATTATAATATAATTTCATTATTCTTTTCGTTTTCTAATATCAAGTGCAAATGTACTCTTATTGTCTGTATATCTATATTTTCTTTGTCTAGTAGATGTTATAGAAACAAAAAATTTGGTTATTGAATAACTTATATGTAATTATTCTGTAGAATAATAAGGGGTAAAGTATGGTATATAAACTATATATAACATTATTTTTAAAAAGAGATGTACACTATAGTTTGGAAAGTTAATATTTGAAGTATTTGTACATGTTCATTAAATACTTGTAGATACCATGTCTATGTGGTGATTACATATGATCATTTATTGCAAGCTAAAGTTAACCCTCTACTGGAAGAATTACTGATCGAGCATCGCTTTATATGTGCCTCTAATACATGTTTGTCATTCAAAATGCTCTTCTCTTAGCTACACTACCAAGCCTTGAGACGGAGGAGCTCCAGAACAAGGTTGGGGCTGGAGGGGGAGTTCCAGTCAGGGCCTGCGTGCGCTCCCAGGCAAGTGCCGGGGGCCGGGCCCTGAGCAAGCGGGGGGCCCACTCGCTGACGGGGACACCGGCACACTATGGGGCCCGTGAGTTGGGAGAGCCCAGTGCCAGGGTCTGCAAGTGGGCCCCCCTCTTGCTCTGGGCAACGGCATTTGCAGTACTTACCGCTCCCTGTTCCACCACAGCTCCAGCATCTTATGACTCTGTGACATCTCAGGGCGGAGGGCGCAATGATGTTACTACAGCCTGCCCTCTGCTGTGAGCAGTCACAGTGCAGAGAGCCGGAAGGCGGCGATGCTGAAGAGTCCGGAGCAGCCACCATCGAGGAGAGGTTAGTATTTGATTTTTTTTTATGTATGGAGCCCATACTGTATGGAGCATTATATGGGGCCCATTATTCTGTATCGAGCATTATATGGGGCCCATTATTCTGTATTGAGCATTATATGGGGCCCATTATTCTGCATGAAGCCATATATGGGGCTCATTATACTGTATGGAGCATTATATGGGGCCCATTATTCTGCATGAAGCCATATATGGGGCCCATTATACTGTATGGAGCATTATATGGGGCCCATTATTCTGTATCAAGCATTGTATGGGGCCCATTATTCTGTATCTAGCATTATATGGGGCCCATTATTCTGCATGAAGCCATATACAGTGGTGGCCAAAAGTATTGGCACCCCTGCAATTCTGTCAGATAATACTCAGTTTCTTCCTGAAAATGATTGCAATCACAAATTCTTTGGTCTTATTATCTTCATTTAATTTGCTTGCAAGGAAAAACACAAAAGAGAATGAAGCAAAAAATCTAATTATTGATCATTTCACACAAAACTCCAAAAATGGGCCAGACAAAAGTATTGGCACCCTCAGCCTAATACTTGGTTGCACAACCTTTAGTCAAAATAACTGCGAACAACCGCTTCCGGTAACCATCAATGAGTTTCTTACAATGCTCTGCTGGAATTGTAGACCATTCTTCATTGGCAAACTGCTCCAGGTCCCTGATATTTTAAGGGTGCATTCACCAAACTGCCATTTTGAGATCTCTCCACAGGTGTTCTATGGGATTCAGGTCTGGACTCATTGCTGGCCACCTTAGAAGTCTCCAGTGCTTTCTCTCAAACCATTTTATAGTGCTTTTGGAAGTGTGTTTTGGGTCATTGTCCTGCTGGAAGACCCATGACCTCTGAGGGAGACCCAGCTTTCTCACACTGGGCCCTACATTATGCTGCAAAATTTGTTGGTAGTCTTCAGCCTTCATAATGCCATGCACACGGTCAAGCAGTCCAGTGCCAGAGGCAGCAAAGCAACCCCAAAACATCAGGGAACCTCCGCCATGTTTGACTGTAGGGACCGTGTTCTTTTCTTTGAATGCCTCTTTTTTTTTCCTGTACAGTCTATGTTGATGCTTTTTCCCAAAAAGCTCTACTTTTGTCTCATCTGACCAGAGAACATTCTTCCAAAACGTTTTTGGCTTTCTCAGGTAAGTTTTGGCAAACTCTAGCCTGGCTTTTTTATGTCTCGGGGTAAGACGTGTGGTCTTCCTGGGTATCCTACCATACAGTCCCTTTTCATTCAGACGCCGACGGATAGTACGGGTTGACACTGTTGTACCCTCGGACTGCAGGGCAGCTTCAACTTGTTTGGATGTTAGTCGAGGTTCTTTATCCACCATCCGCACAATCTTGCGTTGAAATCTCTCGTCAATTTTTCTTTTCCGTCCACATCTAGGGAGGTTAGCCACAGTGCCATGGGCTTTAAACTTCTTGATGACACTGCGCACGGAAGACGCAGGAACATTCAGGTCTTTGGAGATGGACTTGTAGCCTTGAGATTGCTCATGCTTCCTCACAATTTGGTTTCTCAAGTCCTCAGACAGTTCTTTGGTCTTCTTTCTTTTCTCCATGCTCAATGTGGCACACACAAGGACACAGGACAGAGGTTGAGTCAACTTTAATCCATGTTAACTGGCTGCAAGTGTGATTTAGTTATTGCCAACACCTGTTAGGTGCCACAGGTAAGTTACAGGTGCTGTTAATTACACGAATTAGAGAAGCATCACATGGTTTTTCAAACAGTGCCAATACTTTTGTCCACCCCCTTTTTTAGGTTTGGTGTGGAATTATATCCAATTTGGCTTTAGGACAATTCTTTTTGTGTTTTTTCATTGAAGACAAATTAAATGAAGATAATAATACCAAAGAATTTGTGATTGCAATCATTTTCAGGAAGAAACTGAGTATTATCTGACAGAATTGCAGGGGTGCCAATACTTTTGGCCACCTCTGTATGGGGCTCATTATACTGTATGGAGGACTATGTGGTGCTCATAATACAGTATGGAGGACTATACTGTCCAGTCTAAAATGAAAACTTTTGAATCCCCCCAGCACACGCACTGTGAGGATTCGCCGGTTTCTGAGCTATTGTAGAATTGACAATAGACTCATGTAATGTAAGAAGTGAAATCTTCGGCATTGTACTATACCTATATTTCTTTGCCGTATCTGTGCATCATGAATCGTGGTATGTGTTAAAGGGGCCCACTGAGACTATTTCGCCCGGGGCCCAGGAAAATCTAGAACCGGCCCTGGTTCCAGTGGTGGGGTAATGAGCAATCTTACATTTATCCCTTTAAAGGGAATCTGTTAGCATGTTTTGCTATGTAATCTGAGAGCAGCACAATGTAGGGACTGAGAGCCCAATTCCAGCAATTTATCGGTTAACTGTAATGTGTTGCTGTTTCAATAAAATCAGTGTTTTATCAACAGTAGATTATCACTACAGGACTAGGTGTCTCATGCCTCCTAGTCAACTGCTCTGTGTAACCCTGCCCCCACCACTGATTAGCAACTTTCTGCCTATGCACAGTGTACACAGAAAGCTGCCAATCAGTTAAGTGGGTGGGGTTATACAGGGCTCAGCAATCAGAGAACTAGTAGATCTGCAGAGAAAACAGTGATTGTATTAAAATGACAGCATGCAGACCAGCAAGTGACACATCGCTGAAATCAGGGTCTCAGCCCCTACATCATGCTGCTCTTTAATTACATTGCAAAAACCTGGGGACAGATTTCCTTTAAAGGGGTTGTCAGTGACTTTAACACTGATGGCCTATTCTTGGGATAGATCATCAATGTCTGATCAGTGGGGATGTGACACCCGGCACTCCCGCCAATCAGCTGTTCCCGGTGTCGGCGATGGCCGGAACTTCTCAGTTACAGAGCTGCACAGCACAGCTCCATCAACAGAATAGTGACCACGGCCGGGTACTGCAGTATCCTGCTGCGGCCACTATTCCGTCGGAAGATCTGTGCTGTTCAGCTCTGTAACTGAGCAGTTCCAGACGACTCCGGTAACACCTGATCGGCGGGGGTGCCGGATTTCAAACCCCCCCACTGATCAGACATTGATGTCCTTTCCTAAGGATAGGCCTTCAGTGTTAAAGTCCAGGACGACCCCTTTAAACATTTGCTTGGCACATGGGTGTCTCATCCCTTTATGGTGGTTTCTAAAGGATCAAATCTAATGACCAGCGCCGTCTTGCCATCACTACCACATTGCTTTTCTTTTATGTGTTAGTGGAACTTTTGCACCTCCCAAGTCATAGAGACTCAAAGGCAATTGAAGCCCCATAGCGATACCATTTATCTGAGCAGAGTTTATATGTAATATGGAGATGAATCCTTGTTTATCTTTGCTCATGAGATACAAGAAACTGTTTCACTTATTGCTAAAAGTGCACACATCCTTAAAGTATGGTATATTGATGTCAGCATATCCCAAAATGACTGATCTTGGAGACCTTCCAGATGTAGAAGCAATAAACACTCTTATGTTCATTACCCTAGTGTTTCTACAGGATGAAACTACTTGTACAGTAAAGAGAATGACTTTTTAAATGCACAATTTGCAGTTGTGTAATTGTAACATCCTGAATTCACAAGCTGGCTCTATGTTAGTATAGTTTTTTTCTAATCATTTATTGATTAACATTAATGAGCTGCTCTCGATTGTTTAGCAGATGATGTAATTCATTTTACAGTAGGAACTTCAAAGAATTGGGTCATCTATAGTGTCAGATCACCTTTGCAGAGATTTATTACATGAATTTCTACCAATTTTTCCTTAGCACCTGGAGAAACTGATGTATTTTGGATTTCATTAGAATGAGCTCTTAAATGAATCCAAAACTCCCAACTTTGTGGCTATGTTATCAGACAGATGTACAAGTTAGATCTTCAAGTCCAGACACGTAGCGGCTGATTCATCAAATATGCAGCAGAATTTCAGCACAAAAACACTTAAAATGTTTCAAAATTTTTGTAAAACTTGTAGTTCCGCAAAAATCTTTCGACCTTTGGCGATTTTATGCTGATCTCGGACAGCGTTTTGAAAAGTGGGTAGGACTTGGCAAGAAGGAGGCTTGGCCCAGTGCGGCTGGTGAATGCACCATAATTTACACAGCAGCTGAAAGAGCCGCTAAATGTATTAATGCATTTATCACATCTTTCTCCAGCACACTGTTCATCAAGAATATTGAGCAAGATGCCAACCTTGAGGAACTTGGCATTAGGCTCTTCTCTCATCTGTTTTAGGTGCCTCTGTGACATATTCCATATTTTCAACTAGAAGATATAGGGCAATGGCTGCACTATTTTTCCAGTAAAATTATTCATACCAGACGGATGCCAATTTGGTCAAAAGTTTGTTGTGTTCAGTTGTGACCCATCTGTCCCTCTACAACAGAACATAATAAAGGGGTTCCCAACACATGTGTACAGATCCTTAGATAAGTTCAGAAATTCTCTTCTGTGCATTATTTCCTGTCAGAACAGTACCTTGTGCCATGTTTACTCGTAACTACTGAAACCTATAATGCACATTAGAAGAACGGTTTTTGGTCACCCTATCACTTAAAGCACCACTCCAGTGTTTTGTTTTGTTTTTTCAGCCCTGAAGTGATGCAACTAATCTGAGTTCCCTGCACCTAACATTATACTCACTTCATCTGTTATCGGCACTGCTCCGGTCGTCTTCAGCAGGGTGATGGTGGTGAGAGCTCACAGGGGCTGATCAGCTGATCTTCAGCTGATGAACCCTAGTGACCTCCTGCACAGCAATGTACACTGACAGGAGTGATTGCTGATGTCACGGCTGGAGAAGGGACCCAGATCACAGATGGACAATTGTTGGCGGTACGTGGACTGCGTCGTGACGGTGGACAGGTGAGGAATATTGTTTTTGTTTTTTTTTTACTTTTTTTTTTCAGAAGATCAATGGCTTCGCGGACCGAGTACAATAAAAAAAATTAAAAACCGTGTGTTTTTTATTTCATTAAAATACTTTATTCTGGCCGTGTATTTATTGAAAAAGTGGAGACCATTTTACTACGCAATTAGTAATGGGGGCGTCTTATAGACGCTCTCCATTACTAACCTGGGCTTCACATCAGCTGCCAGTACAAGGCTGACATGAACCCCGAACCCCATACCCATTACCCCACTCGCCACCGCTAAAGGGCAATAGGAAGAGCAGAGGCTAAGCGCCATTTCTGGGACTGCTGAGGAGTGATATTAAAAGCCACGGAGGGGGCTAGTATTCATGGCCCCTTTCCTGGCTATTAATATCAGCCCGCAGCTGTCTAGTTTAGCCTTTTCTGGTTAGATTTTATAGGGGGACCCATGTCAATTTTTTTTTCTGAGGTCCCCCTGTAATCTAGCCAGTAAAGGCTAAACAAACAGCTGTGGGCTGATATTAATAGCCAGTGAACATTTTTGGCTAATGGCCCCTTCCCCAGCTACTAATATCAGCCCCCCCCCACAGTCGGCTTTCCCTCTGCTGGTTCTAAAAATGACGCAGGACCCCACGCCATTTTTTTTTTTAAATTTTAGGCTGTGTGCCCACGATTCAGACTTGGCAGCGCTTTGGATGCATATTTTTCCTGCGTCCAAAACACATGTGTTGACTGAACCATGCGTATTTACCGCATTCAGTACATTCTAGTGGTCAAATTTCTATTGCGGAGACTAGCGACTCCGCAAGAGAATTTGACATGCTGCGGTCCTGAAAGACGCGCCGCATGTCAGTGTCTGCGGGTGATTCACAGCCTCTCATGCACGCATAGTAGATATGGGATTTCTAGAGATCTCATCCACTATGCTGTAACATCTGGACGCTAAATCTATAAATTCCATACATTCCGTAAATTATGTCCCGTGGACTTATAGTCAACAGGTACATAAAAACTCCAACCATAGGATGAACAAGAACAAAGATAAAGAGGAGAGAAAGTGTGCAATTGAAATATTTTAATCGAATGAATGATACATTTTAAATTTTAAACACAGCTTCTTTCTGGAACCAGAAGTAGGTGCAAACAAGGGGGGAGTCAATGCATGGCACACACAATTGCATAATCAAATATTAAACCATAAGTCCATACATGCTTTCTACAATACAATGATATATTCTGCAGAGCAAGATAATGGTATAATATCATGCTAAATAATCAGCATAAAAGCACACTAGCATCAATCCACATCGGATATATAATGTTCTAATAACAAGTGAGTATGTGTGACTATAGTTCACTGCAATAACAAGATATCATGCTGCAAAAAGACAATAATGAACAATCACAAGAATAATAAACTGGGATGTTGCTAATACACAGAGTAGTGCAAGAATATCATGCCCTGCTTACGCATGGTGTGGCAACATGCTAGAGCCCCAAAGTGGAAAGATCCCCCACTTACAAACCCCAACGTACGTGTCTTCTATTAAGTTATAGCTTCATCAGGGGTAGTATGATGTGCCCCAGACCGCGGCCTCGTTATATACCCTGTGGCGTTTGTATAATGCCAGGCTGCGTGACTTCCTGTCTCTCACCTCCAAACCGGAAGTACACCCACGTCATCGCTGCAAGAGCGCGCGCACGTCCGGGAGTAGAGACACGTGGGGTGACGATCACAGAAAAGGGGCAAAACTAAGAGATTCATTTAAACCCCCAGGGGTCATTGTCCCCAGGGTTACAATCCAGCGTGTTTCACGTTGGGCAAGAATCCTTCTAATGTTGCCACCGTGGATCCCACCATGAACGCCCTCGATCCCCCTAATTTTAAGCTCGTAGGTCCAGAAATTTGCGCGACATACTTGTTCAGAGCCACTATGTACCCCAGACACCATCTTTGTTTGGATCCAGTGGATCCTTGAGGGGTTGTTTCCAATGTGGACACTGTCTGGCCTGTAGCAGTGTCTTTCTCATTGCATCCTTTACGTCAGTGGATGGTACTAAAACATACGACATTAAGGAATATGTGAACTGTGGCACCTGCAATGTGGTGTATTATGCCACTTACGGGTGCCAACTTATATATGTCGGCTTAACATCTAGAGAGTTACGCAGACAGGTGAGGGAGCATGTGAGGGACATTGTTGCAGCCTGGACGGTGGAGGATCCCTCTTTGCTAAAAACCTGGCCCCGTCATTTTATGACCCATCATGATTGCGACCCTGCCTCCCTCAAAATTAGTGGGATCCGCGGTGGCAACATTACACTGTGTTCCAAATTATTATGCAAATAAATGAAATGATCTTGCTGCGGAATACACGGTTCTTCTTCTTGAACCATGGAAGGAAGTGCTGTTTGAGAAACTCAACATACATTATGGAGTTCATCTTTACCCCTTCAGGGATCCTAAAAGGGCTGACAATCTCTCTCCCCATGATTCCAGCCCAAAACATTACTCCACCTCCTCCTTGTTAGCGCCGTAGCCGTGTTTGCATGGGGTGTCCATCAACCAGCCATCCTCCACTCCATCCATCTGGACCATCGAGATCATTTCATGCATGATAATGCCCCGTCTCATGCTAACACATCTGCATCTCTGGCTGCTATGGGCATAAAAGGGGACAAACTTATGGTGTGGCACCCATGCTCCCCTGACCTCAACCCCATTGAGAACCTCTGGAGCATCATCAAAAGGAGTGTCTATGATGGCGGGAGGCAGTTCACATCTAAGCAACAGCTCTGGGAGAGTATTCTGTCCTCATGCAAAACAATTGAAGCAGAAACCATCCAAAACCTGACAAATTCAATGGACGAGAGAGTTCAGAAGCTCCTTTCGAACAAGGGGTCCTATGTGCAAATGTAACATCACCTAGAATAAAGTTTTGAGTTGAAAACTGTTTGATTTCAGTTTGTAATAACCTGCTAATGCTTATAATTTCAAAAATTACCATTTTTTTGTTCTTTATTAAAATGAAAAGGTTGAAAACTCTGCTGTGCATAATAATTTGAAACATGCATTTTGAGTGCAGTCTGAGCTTTTTATTTTTTAAAAAATATACTGTTATCATAGGCAGTTTGTACAAAAACCTTTCAATTGTACTTTAATAGTTATTTGACTGGAAAATTACAATGACTGCAATTCATATAGGTAATTTGGGAAAATCTGAGAAAATATTATTTGCATAATAATTTGGAACACAGTGTAGAAGGATCCTTGCCCAACGTGAAACACGCTGGATTGTAACCCTGGGGACAATGACCCCTGGGGGTTTAAATGAATCTCTTAGTTTTGCCCCTTTTCTGTGATTGTCGCCCCCCCCCCGTGTCTTCTATTCTATGCACCTATATAATTATTTTTATTAAATAACTTTATTTCCTTTTTTAACAGTATTTTGTTCGTTTGATGTTGCCTCTCTCCTTGTCCTCGGCATGATGCATGTGGAAGGATTTTTCTGGACGACATTTGGCATGGGCTGAAAATTTTGATTTTCATCATGATTGGATCATTATGACTGTATTTGGACTTTTACATAATCAGTATTTTGGTTCAGATTGTTTCTTTTGGGCTAATATTAGTGCCATTATTGAGCCTGGCTTAGAAGGGATTCAATTTTACCTCTGTCCTATCCATCTGCTGTGATTGCGCTCCTTCACTTCCTTCTCCCTCCTCTGGGAGACACTGCGTTTCAGATCGCGAGTGCGCATGTCCAGTAGTCATGGTGACACGTCTCTACTCCCGGACGTGCACGCGCTCTTGCAGCGATGACGTGGGTGTACTTCCAGTTTGGAGATGAGAGACAGGAAGTGACGCAGCGCCGCAGAGTGTCCGGCGCCTTGCATTATACAAACGCCACAGGGTATATAATGAGGCCGCGGTCTGGGGCACATCATACTCCCCCTGATGAAGCTATAACTTAATAGAAGAAACGTACGTTGGGGTTTGTAAGTGGGGGATCATTCCACTGTGGGGCTCTTGCATGTTGCCACACCATGCGTAAGCAGGGCATGATATTCTTGCACTACTCTGTGTATTTGCAACATCACAGTTTATTATTCTTGTGATTTTTCATTATCGTCTTTTTGCAGCATGATATCTTGTTATTTCAGTGAACTATAGTCACACATACTCACTTGTTATTACAACATTATATATCCGATGTGGATTGATGCTAGTGTGCTTTAATGCTGATTATTTAGCATGATGTTATACCATTATCTTGCTCTGCAGAATATATCATTGTATTGTAGAAATCATGTATGGACTTATGGTTTAATATTTGATTATGCAATTGTGTGTGCCATGCATTGACTCCCCCCTTGTTTGCACCTACTTCTGGTTCCAGAAAGAAGCTGTGTTTAAAATTTAAAAAGCATCATTCATTCGATTTAAATATTTCAATTGCACACTTTCTCTCTTCTTTCTCTTTGTTCTTGAACATCTGGACACTGCGGATTTGACGCTTTATAAACATGCATCGCCAAACCTGCAGCGGCTCCTGATCGTGGCGACGTACCCAAACTCTCCCGCAGCATGTAAATTTCTGTAGTGGACAGAAATACTGATGCAAATACAGATGCAACAAAAATACTCTGTGTCCAAAGCGTTGCCGAGTGCTGATCGGGGAGACCTAGTGGCTAACAAACCAGCTGTGAGCTGTTAATTATAGCCAGGGGCCATGTTTGCAAATGGCACCATCCCAGGCAAAATATAGCAGCTCACAGCTGCATGAATAGAAATGCTAATGAGATTGGGCGAATGGGATCAGTTGACACCTAGCTATTTTGTTTGGTGATGAGAAGGTGTCAAGACCTTTTCATGACCAAACCTAATTAAAGTAAAGAGAAAAATAAACCGACAGACACAGAGCAAACACTTTATTTGAAATACAATAGACACATTATTTAAATTAACCAATACATTCACCCCAGTTCTGATGGTAATCCAAGGTTTTAAGCAGTGTCCCACCAAATAACTTGATTTAGCTCCAAAAAGCATTCACTGATGTACAAAAACGCTTCAATAAACGCATCAAACCCGCTCGGAATTTCCGCAGCGTTTTCCCTGCCAAGGAGATGCAGAAATGCTTAGGAAATTTCTGCTTCAAATCCTGATCGTGCGCACATAGCCTTAGCAGGAGGGCGGAAAAGTGCTATTGTAATAAACCTCAGTTTTCTTTGTTTTGAAGTACTATCGAAACACTAGGCGTGTTTTTCCATTAGTTGGAAGAAAAAGTAACTGAACCCTTCGGAATTGCTTTGATTTTTGCAATTATTTCTAATAAATGTGGTCTGGCTGATAACTCACAATTGTCAACAAACACAATATAATTAAACTAGTAACAAAAAACAGTTGTACTGTTCATGTCTATTATTGAGCACACCGGCTAAATAACTACTGTGCAGGGAAAAAAAGTAAGTGAACCTGTAGATCCCACCTCAGCAGCAATCACCTTTTCCATGTGTTTCCTGTAACTGCAAATAAGATTTACACAATATTGAGGAGGAACGTTGGACAATTTCTCCCTGCAAATGTATTTCAACTAGTTAATATTTTTGGGTTGCCTTGAGTGTACAGCTCTCTTAAGATCATGCCACAGCATTTTTTTTTTTTTTGGGGGGGGGGGGATCATATAAAGAGTCCAAAACAGAAATCCTCTTCATTTATTAGTAATCAGCTCAGAAATTAGCTAATTCAATTCACTTACTTTTCCTTACAACTGTTCTTTTTTGCCAAACCACCTTAAAGTGAGATGAAGAAGAAATAAAAAGTTTGCCTCCAGAAACATTTGATATCTAAAAGTAATTTTTTTTTATTTGTACCCTTTTAGATTGCAATTGGAAACAGGAAAGGAGAAGTGTGATGTAAATATCACATATGACAAATTTTCGTAATAGTTAATTCTTTAAAGGGAACCTGTCAAGTGAAAAAATGCTATTAACCTGCAGATCTGCAAGTTAATAGCGTTCTGAACATGCCCTGCCCCCGTATTTATAGCCCCGCTGCCGGGAGGAAATTAACTTTATTCCTCCTGGCAACATTTGTGTTTTAGTCACGATGGTGGGTCACGGCGCGGGTTCAGTCACTGCTCTGTGTATAGAAAGTTGA
Source organism: Phyllobates terribilis (assembly GCF_046119375.1). Lineage (NCBI taxonomy): Eukaryota > Metazoa > Chordata > Amphibia > Anura > Dendrobatidae > Phyllobates > Phyllobates terribilis. Next base: position 178,968,205 of record NW_027362765.1, read on the forward strand.
CTGAAAGTAGCTCAACATTAGAGTCAGCTGTCAGTCAGGGCCGGAGGGCACAGTTACAACCACCGCCCTCTATACAAAGAGTGGTGACTGAAACCGCGCTGGCAGCGCCCCTGAGTCCCGAACATTTCCAGGAGGAATAAAGTTAATGTCATCCTAGCAGCTCTAAGTGTGGGCATCAGGACACTATTAACTTGCAGATTAACCCCATATCTGCAGGTTGATAGCATTTTTTTCACGTGACAGGTTCCCTTTAAAGCGTATCTACATTTTTGATCTCCCTCCTAATTTGACTCCAGGAGCGGAGAGACTCTCCTGCATGCTGGATACTACAGTGGCCATGAGAACTTTATCACACCTGGCAACTATCACACATGGGTACATTTCTCAGTATTGGACGTGTATAATATCTTCCTGCAATGTCTGCCCAGCATGCATGAATGCTTTTCAATGCCCATTGCCAGGTGGGGCGGATAATCAAAAGTGTAGGAATTTCTGGTCATTGTAAGACTTGTATCAAAGACCTTTCAGCAGTTTTCCCCCCTAGTGTAGACATTATTTTTAATTACTAGTTTTCCTGCAGTTCTAGTATGGACAGAGACTTGCTGCTATATTGTCTCCCATATATAGCAGAAGCAACAGCATGGAGGAAACTTTACAGTAGCACTGAGCAGTGTTGGTGCATTTACACTAAACGATCGTGACCATTAAATGACGACCAATTAACACAATCCTTCTGTGCACATAGAATACTATTGTTCTCAGCAGCTCAGTTCTTGTTTACACAGGGCGATGTGCTGCCCAGAACAATGATTTTGTTTATTGGTCGGGTGATTGGCAGCCGATTTACACTGGCCTATTATTGAAATGCTCATTCCCTATAGTCGGCCACTCTAAATGTACCGTTAGGGCAGGAGCAGATGACCATAGATTCTCTCATCCGAGAAAATCTGGTTGATTATGCATATGACGTGATCAAACGTTCATCAGAGATTGATCAGAGTGTGATCACAGTGTGACCCGATTCTCTTGGACGGGGACAAGATGAAGAAATATTTTTCTCCATCTTGTCCTATTCCGAGAGAATCAGATCACACTATGATCACACTTCTTTATTCTTTCAGTCTGATGTTATCCGAGTGCAGTCCAATGGTTTCCACGGACTCTTTAACTTGCATGGTCGAATGTAATCCGAGTTTTTGATCAAACTCGAGCATGCAGCGATTTTTTTACTTGGACAGACTCAGTTTGAGGAAAATATCAGACATGTGCATGGCCCCATAGACGAACATACGTCCTAGTGTGATCCGTGAAAATATGGTCGTCTGCCCCTGCTCTTGCTGTGAGTCAAGCTCTTGTAAAAGCACCAGTCTGCGTGTGTGCGCGTCTCTCTCTCTCTCTCCCTGCAACTGCTTCTTCCTCCTTTCTTTATAGACTTCTATGCATAGCAGCTGTAACCTGATCATTCAGTGAAGCTGACAATTGTCATCTCTGCCTCAGTGAGGACAGATTTTTATCAGTGAAATGAGCGTCAATGATCAGGGCAGGAGAAAGAAGTTGTCTTTTAAGTGTAGGAAGAAACATTTTTAGTAATAAGATTTATTACAATTCCTTATCTTAGATTGTATAAATAATTTAAAGAAAAAATGTAAAAAAAATAGTGCAAATAAGAATTATTTTTCCTTGCTAACTAACAAGACTATTCTGATCTTTGGCGTAATCATATAGTTTACATATTGTATATAATATGTTTGTTTTATTAAATTGACTCAACATGAAATATTGTGTTTTTTTAACCTTTTTAAATATTAACTTGTGAGCTGAAATTTTGTGCCTTTCCCAGGGCACATTTTTAATTTCACAGTATATCTTTCCTTTGAGAACACAGCACATTTAGAAATATCTGTGTGAACATTTGTCGACCACCGTGGATTTTTTTTCTTTCTGAGCACACAGAAACAGGTTGGTTTTGAGTCGACAGAACGCAATTTTGTTAATTCTGTTTTCCAAGCCAAACTTCCTCACTTTAACATCTTATAAAATGAGTCATATAAAGAAACTTTATAAGTGTAAGGTATATCCCACTTCTTTCAAAACATTACAAAGCAAACATTATTTTCTCAGTTTATTTAACATGCTTTTGTTGCAAGGGTAGCTGCAGAGAACCTACTTATGTGTAAAGCATTCTAAAGTAAATTTCGAGCAATCTCACCTTGTAATGTATTACAGCTGTGTTATATTTACAGAAAGAGGGCTTAACTGTGTAGGAATTTGCTGATTAATTTATTTTTAATGGGAGAAAAGTACATCAGTGCCCAAAATAAACTTAGCTCTGTGTATTTTGCCATTTCTATTATATATGGAAAAATTAATGATAGCCACTCTGGCATATTTTACCGCATATAGAAATGTGTTATTTAATCCCTAAGGTTTTATGGACGACGCACTTCCCTTCTCGTTTTTCCCCTCCATTTCTATTTATTGCTTTCGGTAATTTTAACTTATGTTGGTAAATAGAAAGATATTCAGGATGTTTAACCTACTAAATAGTCAGCTTGGAGTGTACTGATGAGTGTTTAGCAATCTTTCCATATGTGCTGTACAATTGGGTTAGGGTGGATATTATTCCCAAAATGTGGAGCGCCCAAGTCTGTACTCAACTACATTATACTCAGTCTTACAACTCAATAGAATTTAGTGTGCTAAAATTAAGGATCTACATTTTGAGACTGGGATTTTATTTTTCCCTCCAAGAGCCATAACTTTTTGTTTTTGCGTCATTGTGGCAATATGACGGCTTGTTTTTCTGCAGAATGAGCTGTAGTTTTGAAAGATACCATTCACGTTACCATATAATGTACTAAAAAAGGGAGAAAAATTTCAAGTAAGGTCATATGTGGAACAAAAATCCAATTCAGCCATTATTGCTGGGGCTTTGTTTTGACGGCATTCATTGTGCAATAAAAATGACCTGGCGACATGATTACGGAGATACCAAACTTCTATAGTATTTGTTTAACTTTTTTTTTAACCACTAAAATATAAACTATTTTCTGAGACCCATAACTTTTCCTTCTTCTGTCGGAGGAGATGTGTAAGGGATTTTTTCTTGTGATTTTATTGGCAACATCCTGGGGTGCATGTAATATTTTGATCTTTTGTTGTTGCATTTTCTTGGGGAGGAACTGTGACCTTAAAACAGCAATACGTCCCCAGCTGCCACGGCAACAGATCAGCACTCCATGAACATGTTGCGGAGGGGCAATGGGCACTGGAAAGAAAGAGCACACACTAGCCACAAAACCATTTAAGTACTGCTGTCCATTATTCACAGTGCCATCTACATGGATAAACCTCAGCGATTGAAGCTAGCTCGAGATATTGCTGTTTGAGACATGAGCTGGCTGCATAAATCAGCCGGCATCTGCAGTCTAAGGAGTAAAATAAATCCACACCCTTAAGCTGATATACATGTTCGTCAGGGTGTACAAAGGGGCTACATTTATATTTAAACAGCATTATATACAGTTGAAACCAGTAGTTTACATACACTATATAAAAATACACATATGCATGTTTTTCTCAATATCTGACATGAAATCAGAATAAACCTTTCCCGTTTTAAGTCAATTAGGATTACCATAATTTTTAATATTTGCCAAATGCTAGAATAATGAGAGAATGTTATTTTTTTTACTTACTGCAAAGTCAAAAGTTTACATACACTAAGATTACTATGCCTTTAAACAATTCTGGACTGCCCATATGATGATGTCATGTGTTTGGAGGCTTCTGATTTTTTGGCAACATCTGAGTTAATTAGAGACACACCTGTGGATGTATTTTAATGCACACCTGAAACACATTGCTTCTTTGTGTAGCATCATGGGAAAGTCTAAAGAAATTAGCCAAGATATCAGGAAGAGAATTGTGGACTTGCACAAGTCTGGCTCATCCTTGGGTACAATTTCAAGATACCTGAAGGTGCCTCGTTCATCTGTACAAACAATTATACGCAAGTACAAACAAGATGGGAATGTTCAGCTATCATACCGCTCAGGAAGGAGGCGGGTTCTGTGTCCCAGAAATGGACGTGCTTTGGTCCGACATGTGCATATCAACCCAAGGACAAAAGCAAAAGACCTTGTGAAGATGATGGCAGAAGCTGGTAAGATTGTGTCAATATCCACAGTGAAACGAGTACTGTATCAACATGGTCTGAAAGACCACTGTCAGGAATAAGCTGAAAAAGAGAATTGACAGCACCTCCAAAAACATACGTTGATCTAATGCCTCTCGGCAAAAATATATAAAACTGAACATGAGGTTCTTAGTTTAACATTCTGATCAGACTGTATGAAGCCCACTGCCACGTCACGGCAAACCTCGTAGTGGGTCCTAACATTTCTTGCCTGAACGGAAGCGGAGCCGTGCGCCAACCACCACCGCAGTGACAATGCACCAGCAGATTAATGTTTGCAAATGCACACAGGAGCAAAGACCTTGATTTTTGGAGACATGTCCTGTGGTCTGATGAAACTAAAATTTAACTTTTTAGGGCATAATGACCATCGTTACATTTGGAGGAAAAAGGGAGAAGCTTGGAAACCTAAAAACACCATCCCAACTGTGAAACACGGGGGTGGCTGCATCATGTTGTGGGGTTGTTTTTCTGCAGGAGGGACTGGTGCACTTCACAAAATAGATGGCATCATAAGAAAAGAAGAATATGTGGCAATTCTGAAGAAACATCTCAAGACATCAGTCAGAAAGTTAAAGCTTGGGTGAAAATGGGTCTTCCAAATGGACAATGACTCAAAGAATACTAACAAAATGATAACAAAGTGGCTTAAGGATAACAAAGTCAATGTTTTGGAGTGGCCATCAGAAAACCCTGATCACAATCCTATTGAAAATTTATGGGCAAAGCTGAAAAGGCAGGTGCAAGCAAGGCGACCTAGAAACCTGGATCAGTTACACCAGTTTTGTCAGGAGGAATGGGCCCAAATTCCGACCAACTATTGTGAGAAGCTTGTGAAAGGATATCCCAAACGTCTGACTCAAGTCATTCAGTTTAAGGGCAATGGTACCAAATATCAATGAAATGTATGTAAACTTTTGACTTTGCAGTAAGTAATAAAAATGCCTTAAAACATTCTCTCTCATTATTCTGGCATTTGGCAAATATTAAAAATTACGGAAAAAAAACGGGAAAGATTTATTCTGATTTCATGTCAGATATTGAGAAAAATATGCGTATGTGTCTTTTTATATAGTGTATGTAAACTTCTGGTTTCAACTGTATATAACAAACTATTGAAACAAGAGAATGCGTCACCTCCAACATTGACTAAAATGGAGGACCAACATACAAATGATGAAGCAATATACAGACATGGCTGAAAGTGTTGGCACCCTTGAAATTGTTCCAGAAAATGAAGTATTTCTCCCAGAAAATTATAGCAATTACACATTGTTATACACATGTTTATTTCTGTTACGGGTCCGGGTGGTGGAACCTCTGTGCCAAGGTGCAAGGAGGGACCCAGAGGGGCATGACTAAGTATCCACCCGAACCGACCCTGGTCGTACGGCAGCTAACGACACCGTGACCAGGGAGGATCCGGGCTGAGGGACCAGGTGCTACTCTGGGGACGACCTTGTAAGAGAGCAGGTGGCTCCCACGGGTCAGATGGCTGGGACTGACCGGTATGGCGGATGGACACGGCAAGCAGGCGGAAGTCTCTGATAGCCGACAGGTGGTCACAGTTCGAGAAAGCAGGGCAAGTAGTAGTCTTTAGGTTTACCAAGAAGGTGGTCACAGCAAGTGACGGCAGGGTCTCCAGGCAGGCTGGCAGGAAACAGGCAGGTGCTCCCAGGTGAGCGGGCAGACAGACGAGGCGGGTAACTGACAGGTAACTGGTGGGCGCTCCCAGGTGAGCGGGCTGACGGACACCGCAGGTAACAGGCAGGTAACTGGTGGACGCTCACAGGTGAGCAGGCAGACAGACGAGACAAGTAACAGGCAGGTAACTGGTGGACGCTCCCAGGTGAGCGGTCTGACAGAGAGGCAGGTAACAGGCTGGCAGGCAGGACGAGAAGTCAGGCTAGCAGCGGGACCTGAGGGCTGAAGCACAGATCAGACACAGTGCAAACAACTTTGCTCGGGCACCTCCATTTTGGAGGAGGTGCCTTAAATGTGGGAAGTCCTCTGGCCATTGACCGGGGACTCTTTAGGAAGACGCGCGCTGTCCCTTTAAGAGGGGGGGAGTGCGCGCGCGCGCCCTAAGCACTCTGCTGGAGGAGGAACGCGCGCCAGCCACAGCAGGGAACAGAGCGCAGGGAGAAGCCGCGCCAGGGGCCGGGGGGCGAGAGAGACGGTGTCCCTGTCTGACATGGGGCAGGGACGCCGCTGCGCCGACAGAGACAGGAGCGCTGGAGGGACCCATGTGAAGAGCGCGGAGGTGAGAGGGACGGCGTCCCTGCCTAGCAGAGGGCAGGGATGCCGATGCGACAATTTCCTTCTGTGTGTATTGGAAAAACACAAAAAAAAACTAAAAAAAGGCCAATTGGACAAATGTTTGCTATGTATACCCCTTTTCACATGTTAAGCGCCATGTCGCTATAATAATAATAAATAATAATAATTTCACTTTAAACCCCAAAAATGTACTGGACAAAATTGTAGGCACCTTTCTAAAAATGTGGGTAAAAAACTTTGTTTCAAGCATGTGATGCTCGTTCAAACTCACATGTGGCAAGTAACAAGTGTGGACAATGTGAAGATCACACCTGAAAGGTAAAGTAGTGGAGAAGTTGACTCAATCTTTACAATGTGTGTCAGTGTGTGCCACACTAAGCCATGGAGAACAGAAAGAGGATTAAGAGAACTGTCTGAGAACTTGAGATCCAAAATTGTTGAAAAATATCAACAATCTGGAGGTTGCAAGTCCATCTCCAAAGATCTTGATGTTCCTTTGTCCACGGTGTGCAATATAATCAATAAGTTTACAACTGTTGCTAATCTCCCTAGACATGGAAGGCAGAGAAAAATTGCTGAAAGTTTGCAACGCAGGATAGTCCGGATGGTGGATAAGTAGCCCCAATAAAGTTCCAAAGAAATTCAAGCTGTCCTGCAGGCTCAGGGTGCATCAGTGACAACGTTAACTATCCATCGACATTTAAATTAAATGAAACACTATGGCAGGAGATATAGGAGGACCCCACTGCTGAAACAGAGACATAAAATAAAATAGACTGCAGATTGCCAAAGTGTACATGAGTAAGCCAAAATCCTTTTGAAAAAGCATCTTGTGGACAGATGAGACCAAGATAGATATTGTCGGTAAAGCACATCATTCTACTGTTTACTGAAAACGGAATGAGGCCTACAAAGAAAAGAACACAGTAATTACAGTCAAATATGGGGGAGGTTCAAAGATGCTTTGGGGTTGTTTTGCTGCCTGTGGCACTAGATGCCTTGCCTGTGTTCAAGACATCATGAAATCTGCAGATTACCAAAGGATTTTAGGGTGCAATGTAGTGCCCAGTGTCAGAAAGCTGGGTTTGCATCCTAGGTCATGGATCCAGGACAGCAGGACATTGACTCCAAACATACTTCAAGAAGAAACTCAGAAATGGAAGGAAACAAAGTGCTGTAGAGTTCTGAAGTGACCAGCAATGAGTCTGGATCTAAATCCCATTTAACACCTGTGGAGAGATCTTAAAATTGCTGTTGGGAGAAGGCGCCCTTCAAATATGAGAAACCTAGAGCAGTTTGCAAAAGAAGAGTGGTCCAAAATTCCAGTTGAGAGGTACAGTGGGGAAAATTAAGTATTTGATGCACCCTCCGATTTTGCAAGTTTTCACACCTACAAAGAATGGAGAGGTCTGTCATTTTTATCGTAGGTACACTTCAACTGTGAGAGACATAATCTTAAAAAAAATCCAGAAAATCACATTGTATGATTTTCACATAATTTGCATTTTATTGCATGAAATAAGTATTTGATACAATAGAAAAACAGAATTTGATACAGAAACCTTGTTTGCAATTACAGAGGTCAAACGTTTCCTGTAGTTCTTGACCAAGTTTGCACACACTGCAGCAGGGAATTTGATCCACTCCTCCATACAGATCTTCTCCAGATCTTTCAGGTTTCGGGGCTGTCACTGGGCAGCATTGAGTTTCAGCTCCCTCCATAGATTTTCTATTGGTTTCAGGTCTGGAGACTGGCTAGGCCAGGACCTTGAAATACTTCTTAAGGAGCCACTCCTTAGTTTCCATGGCTGTGTCTTTCGGGTCATTGTCATGCTGGAAGACCCAGCCATGACTAATCTTCAATGCTCTTACTGAGGGAAGAAAATTGTTGGCCAAAATCTCGCAATACATGACCCCATCCATCCTCCCTTCAATACGGTACAGTCATCCTGTCCTCTTTTCAGAAAAGCACCTCCTAAGTATGCCTCCTCCATGCTTCATTTGTTGGGACGGTGCTCTAGGGGTTGTACTCATCCTTCTTCTTACTCCAAACATGGCGAGTGGAGTTGATACCAAAAAGTTCTATTTTGGTCTTATCTGACCACATGACCTTATCCCTTGCCTCCTCTGGATCATCCTGGTGGTCATTGGCAAACTTCAAACGGGCCCGGACATGAGAAGGTGGACCTTGCATGCCCTGCAGGATTTTAATCCATGATGGCATACTGTGTTATTAATGGTAATGTTTGAGACTGTTGTCCCCACACTCTTCAGGTCATTGACCAGGTCCTCTTGTGTAGTTCTGGGCTGATTCCTGACCTTTCTCAGAATCATCCTTATCCTACGAGGCGAGATTTTGCATGGAGCCCCAGACCGAGGTGGATTGACAGTCATCTTGTGTTTCTTCCATTTTCTAATAATTGTGCCAACAGTGGTTGCCTTCTCACCAAGCTGCTTGCTTATTGTCCTGTTGCCCATCCCATCCTTGTGCAGGTCTACAATTTTGCCCTTGGTGTCCTTAGACAGCACTTTGGTCTTGGCCATGGTGGTGAGGTTGGAGTGTGATTGATTGTTTGAACAAGTGTCTTTTATACAGATAACAAGTTAAAACAGGTGCAATTAATACAGGTAATGGGTGCAGAGTAGGAGGGCTTCTTAAAGAAAAACTAACCAGTCTGTGCAAGCCAGAATTCTTGCTGGTTGGTAGGTGATCAAATACTTATTAAATGCAATAAAATGCAATTTAATCATTTAGAAATCATACAATGTGATTTTCTGTTTTTTTCTTTTTAGATTCTGTCTCTCACAGTTGGTGTACCTACGATAAAAATTACAGACCTCTCCATTCTTTGTAGGTGGGAAAACCTGCAAAATCGGCAGTGTATCAAATACTTATTTTCCTTACTGTATAAGAAGCTTGTTGATGGTTATAGAAAGCGATTGATTGCAGTTATTTTTCCCAAACGGTATGCAACCAAATATTAACAATTTTGTCCGGCTCATTTTTGGAGTTGTGTGTGAAATTATGTCCAGTTTGTCTTTCTTCTTTGTTGTTGTGTGGTTCCAATACGCACAAAAGAAATAAACGTGTGTATAACAAAACATGTATAATTGCAATAATTTTCTGGGAAACATACATCATTATCTGGAACAATTTCAAGTGTGCCAACACTTTCAGCCATGACTGTATACACCATACTACAAAATAGTAAGTGTGAGCCATTGATTGCAAACAAGATTTGTTATTTTGCATATCCAAAAAAGGAATTTTCCTAACAAATTAATTCAAAACCATGTTAAAAAAATGAGTACGCCCCAATGAATGTCTTAGTAGCGAAGCTAATGTTTAGACTACACAATTTTAATTAACAAAAATTCAACCTCCATTCTAACACTCTCGCACCCCTCCAATTTATCCTAAACTCTGCTGCCCAACTAATTCACCTGTTCCCCTGCTATTCCCCGGCCTCTCCCCTCTGTCAATCCCTTCACTGGCTCCCCATTGCCCCGAGACTCCAGTTCAAAGCCCTAACCATGGCATATAAAGCCATCCACAACCTGTCTCCTCCATACATCTGTGACCTAGTCTCCCGGTACTTACCTGCATGCAACCTCCGATCCTCACAAGATCTCTTTCTCTACTCCCCTCTTATTCTCTTCCCACAATCGCATACAAGATTTCTCCCGTGCATCCCCCCTACTCTGGAACTCTCTACCCCAACATATCAGACTCTTGCCTACCGTGGAAACCTTCAAAAGGAACCTGAAGACCCACCTCTTTCGACAAGCCTACAACCTGCAGTAACCCTCGCCGCTATATCAGTTTGATATATGTAATAACTGTTGGACACAGTAATGTTTCTGTCTTGAAATTAGGTTTATTGTACTAACAGAAAATGTGCAATCTGTTAGAACTCTCCTGTTAGGTTTTTTTTAGTTTGCTGGTCACATGACCATTTTTGCCTATTTAATCCGGCTCCGCCCTCCTGGTCTTGCTGGACTTCATTGTATTTACTACTCTTGAGCTAGCTTGGTGCTCTGTTGCCGTTCTCTGTTAGTTTTGCTAGGTCTTCTGACCTCTATGCTTTTTGTTGTGTGTTTGTCTTTGACTGCTACTATTTCTGCTAGGAGGTGTCCAAACTTATCCCAGTCCCTAGTTCTTGTAGGGATCCCTCTCTCACATCTATAGGTCTTCGTTCAGACTAGCCGAGGACTTTAGCGGGTCTGATCGCAGGATCAGGTTCCCCGTTACATCGTAGGGATCTAGTTTAGTTCTATTGTAGGGACAGTTCTCCTGTCTTTCCTTAGTCCCTGTAGCAGATCACAACAGAAAGTCCAGCCCTAAAAGAAAAAAAAAAAATTTCTCTAAGGAAAGACCTCCAGTTTTCCATCATGGTCTCGGTTCAAGATTTGGCTCAACGCTTGCAGGGACTCTCTCTGGAGGTGGCCAAGCTCCAACAACACGTGAGTAGCTGTTCTGGAGCACATTTTGTGGAACCAAAGGTACTGCCTGATTTATTTTTTGGCGAACAACAAGATTTTTTTTCTTTTAACAATGCTTGTTTATTGTATTTTCGTTTGAGACCCGGATCCTCTGGTGATGAATCACAGCGCATAGGGTTCATAATGTCACTTTTGCGCAAAGATCCTCAGGGATGGGCCTTCTCTCTCCAACCTAGTGATCCGTGCTTTAGATCAGTGGATAGTTTTTTTCTGCTTTGGGTTTGTTGTACGATGATCCTGATCGTGTCTCATCTGCTGAGTCTGAATTGAGACGTTTGAGGCAGGGATCAGGTAATGTGGAAAAATATTGTTCTCACTTCCGTCGGTGGTCTGCCCAGGTGGGGTGGAACGATTCAGCTTTGAAAAGCTTGTTTCTTGGAGGGCTAGGTGAAAGGGTTAAGGATTTACTGATTGCTTATCCCACACCTGGAAACTTGCAGGAGGCAATGCAATTAGCTATACGGGTGGACAGGAGACTGCGTGCAAGGGTTAATGAGAGCAAATCCTCTGCTATGTCAGCTCCGAGTCTTGAGAGGGTCTGTGCTGACAATGGAGAGCCAATGGAGATTGGGGCGATGGCACCCCGCTCTCAGGAAAAAGATCGCAGGCTTTCTGAAGGCTTGTGCTTCTATTGCGGAAATTCTGGTCATTTTATTAAGAACTGTGTGCTTCGTTTGAAGAAAGAAAAAAAAATGGTCAGTTATGCCCGTATTGCCTGTTTAAATTCTAAGGGAGTATTCCTATCTGCCACTACTGCTGCTCAGGATGAATTAATTGAATTTCGGGTATTTGTGGATTGTGGTTCTACTCTGAATGTGATTGATGGGGGATTCTTGGAAAAACTTAGATTAGAACCTAAAACTTTGTCATCCCCTATTGCTGTGGTTTCTGTTGATGGCTCTCCCTTGAAGAGTGTTACTCATAAGGTCTGTGAATTTCCCCTCACTATTAATGGTATTCACCAAGAAAATTTGGATTTGGTGGTATTGGATAATTTGCCTTCTCCAGTAATATTGGGGTTACCCTGGTTAAAATTGCACAATCCTGTACTGGATTGGTCTACCAATGAAATTAAGTCCTGGAGCCCTAAGTGTTATGACAAGTGTTGTAACGGATGTATTGCTGCTGTGGATAAAGGGGAATTGCCTGTACCTATTCAGGATTTTTGGAGAGTTTTTTCTGAGGAGGAGTCACAAATTTTGCCTCCCCATAGAGACTATGATTGTACCATTGAATTTGTCCCTGGAGCGACTCTTCCTAAAAGTCGTTTATTTAATCTTACTATTCCTGAGAGAAAGGCTTTGGAGAAATACATACAGACAAGCTTGGCCGCCGGTCACATTAGGCCTTCCAAGTCTCCTGTGGCTGTTGGATTTTTTTTTGTAAAAAAAAAAGATGGCGGTTTACGTCCTTGTCTGGACTTTCGTGAGATTAATAAAATTACTGTACGCAATCCTTACCCACTGCCATTGATTCCTGATTTATTTAACCAGTTAGTGGGGGCCAAGTGGTTCTCTAAAATTGATCTCCGGGGGGCATACAATTTGTTGCGCATGAAGGAGGGTGATGAATGGAAGACTGCTTTTAACACTCCTGTGGGTCATTTTGAGAATCTGGTTATGCCTTTTGGTCTTACCAATGCTCCAGCATTTTTTCAGAATCTTATTAATGACATCCTTAGACCTTTAATCGGCAAAAATGTGGTTGTGTATTTGGATGACATTCTGATTTATTCGCCTGATCTGGAGTCTCATTGGCGGAGCGTACGTGAGGTATTACAGTTATTAATGGACAATTTGCTTTTTGCTAAGCTGGAGAAATGTGAGTTCGCTGTACAGAGAATTAGTTTTTTGGGCTACATTATCTCCAGTGAAGGTTTTGAGATGGACCCGGTTAAAGTTCAAGCTGTGCAGGAATGGCCTAGGCCTATTGGTTTGAAATCGATACAGAGGTTTTTGGGTTTCGCCAATTATTACAGAAAATTCATAAAAAAATTTTCTATTATTGTCAAACCGCTGACCGATCTCACCAGGAAAGGTGCTAATGCTGTTCAGTGGACTTCTGAGGCCATTGAAGCTTTTGTGTTTCTAAAGGAGAGGTTCACCTCTGCTCCCATCCTTATGCAGCCTGATGTGACTAAGCCGTTTTTGGTTGAGGTTGATGCTTCTTCGGTGGGGGTCGGTGCGGTGTTGTCTCAGGAAAACAAGGATAGAGTACATCCCTGTGCCTTTTTTTCAAAAAAATTTCTGAGACTGAACTTAATTACGATATTGGTAATCGGGAATTGCTGGCGATTAAACTCGCATTTGAACACTGGCGTCACCTCTTGGAAGGTGCTGAATTTCCCATTCAGGTTTTCACTGATCATAAAAATCTGATCTATCTTGATGCTGCCAAGCGCTTGAATGCCCGTCAGGCTAGGTGGGCACTTTTTTTCTCGCGGTTTAATTTTTCCGTTACTTACATCCCGGGTACCAAGAATGTTAAAGCGGATGCTTTGTCTCGCAGCTTTTCTCCCATGGTCGGTGTTGAGGAGGAAGAGGAGAGCATTTTACAAGAAGGTGTTGTGATTGCTGCTTTGGACTCCGTTTTGGAGGATGAGATTCTTAAAGCTCAGGAGAATGCCCCATCTAACACTCCCCATGGGAGGTTGTTTGTGCCTAGGACCTTTAGGAGAGATTTGTTTGTTGAGTGTCATGAGTCTCGGTTGGCAGGTCATCCAGGAATTTCTGAGACCAAGAGACTTGTGGGTCGCAGTTTTTGGTGGCCTGGATGGCAGAAGGAAGTAATTAAGTGGGTGCGCCAATGTACTGTGTGTGCTAGATCCAAGTCTTCGCATGCTCCTGCTGCGGGGTTGCTTTGCCCTCTGGAGGTTCCTAGTGCACCTTGGACACATATGGCTATGGACTTTATTACTGACCTTCCCCCCTCTGAAGGTTTCACGGTCATCTGGGTGGTCGTGGACCGTTTTAGCAAGATGTGTCACTTGGTTCCCTTCATCAAACTGCCTTGCGCTAAGACACTCGCTAAGGCCTTTGTCAAGGAAATTGTCAGACTACATGGTGTTCCTACTGACATTGTTTCTGATAGGGGACCTCAGTTCGTGGCTCGTTTTTGGCGTGCCTTTTGTGACAGGTTGGGAGTTCATTTGTCGTTTTCATCTGGATATCATCCTGAGTCTAATGGCCAGACAGAAAGGAAGAACCAGGATGTTGAGCAGTTCTTGCGTTGTATTGTGGCAGACAATCAAGAGAGGTGGTCTGAGTTTCTGCCACTTGCTGAATTTGCTCTTAACAACCATACATCCTCTTCTGCTGGGTGTTCGCCTTTTTTTTTGTTGTTCTGGGAGACATCCGTCTTTTGGGTCATTCTTCAAATTGGTTTCGGCTGTGCCTGAGGAGGAGAGCTTTTCCGGTGATTTGGAGAGAGTTTGGACGGATGTGCGTGGTAATCTTCAGGAGGCTAACAAAAAATCTAAGAGGTACTTTGATAGGAAACGGCAAGAGGTTTTGTTTGCTGTTGGTGACATGGTTTGGTTGTCCTCTAAGAATCTGCGATTGAGGATTCCTTCTAAAAAATTGGGTCCCAAGTTCGTAGGGCCCTTTAAGGTGCTTCAGATAGTTAACCAATCTGCTGTTAGGTTGGAGGTTCCTACGTCCTGGAAGATTAACCCGGTGTTTCATGTTTCTCTGTTGAAAAAAGCTGATGTGTCTGATGGTGACGCCTCTGCCACTGTTCCTCCGGTGGTGGAGGACGGGGAATATGAAATTTCCCGCATCCTAAATTCTAGACGGTATAGAGGGAGTTTGCAGTATCTCGTCGCTTGGAAGGGTTTCGGACCTGAGGATAACTCATCCTCCTGTTATTTTTTTTTTACTTTGCTGGTCACATGACCATTTTTGCCTATTTAATCCGGCTCCGCCCTCCTGGTCTTGCTGGACTTCATTGTATTTACTACTCTTGAGCTAGCTTGGTGCTCTGTTGCCGTTCTCTGTTAGTTTTGCTAGGTCTTCTGACCTCTATGCTTTTTGTTGTGTGTTTGTCTTTGACTGCTACTATTTCTGCTAGGAGGTGTCCAAACTTATCCCAGTCCCTAGTTCTTGTAGGGATCCCTCCCTCACATCTATAGGTATTCGTTCAGACTAGCCGAGGACTTTAGCGGGTCTGATCGCAGGATCAGGTTCCCCGTTACATCGTAGGGATCTAGTTTAGTTCTATTGTAGGGACAGTTCTCCTGTCTTTCCTTAGTCCCTGTAGCAGATCATAACACAATCTGCATTCAAACAAAATTTGACAGGTGCATAAGTATGGGCACCCTTATCATTTTCTTGTTTTAAATACTCCTACCTACTTTTTACTGACCTACTAAAGCACTTTTTTTGGTTTTGTAACCTCATTGAGCTTTGAACTTCATAGCCAGGTGTATGCAATCATGAGAAAAGCTACTTAAAGTGGCCACTTGCAAGTTGTTCTCCTGTTTGAATCTCCTCTGAAGAGTGGCATCATGGGCTCCTCAAAATAACTGTCAAATGATCTGAAAACAAAGGTTATTCAACATAGTTGTTCAGGGGAAGGATACAAAAAGCTGTCTCAGCGATTTAACCAGTCAGTTTCCACTGTGAGGAACATAGTAAGGAAATGGAAGAACACAGGGACAGTTCTTGTTAAGGCCAGAAGTGGCAGGCCAAGAAAAACATCAAAAAGGCAGAGAAGAAGAATGGTGAGATCAGTCAAGGACAATCCTCAGACCACCTCCAGAGAGCTGCAGCATCAACTTGCTGCAGATGGTGTCACTGTGCATCGGTCAACTATACAACGCACTTTGCACAAAGAGAAGCTGTATGGGAGAGTGATGCAAAAGAAGCCGTTTCTGCAAGCACGCCACAAACAGAGTCGGCTGCGGTATGCAAAAGCACATTTGGAGAAGCCAATTTCTTTTTGGAAGAAGGTCCTGTGGACAGATGAAACCAAAATTGAGTTGTTTGGTCATACAAAAAGGTGTTACGCATGGCGGCAAAAAAACACAGCATTCCAAGAAAAACACTTGCTACCCACAGTAAAATTTGGTGGAGGTTCCATCATGCTTTGGGGCTGTGTGGCCAATGCCGGCACCGGGAATCTTGTTAAAGTTGAGGGACGCATGGATTCCACTCAGTATCAGCAGATTCTTGAAAATAATGTTCAAGAATCAGTGACCAAGTTGAAGTTACGCAGGGGATGGATCTTTCAGCAAGACAATGATCCAAAACACCGCTCCAAATCTACTCAGGCATTCATGCAGAGGAACAATTACAATGTTCTGGAATGGCCATCCCAGTCCCCAGACCTGAATATCATAGAACATCTGTGGGATCATTTGAAGAGGGCTGTCCATGCTCGGCGACCATCAAACTTAACTGAACTGGAATTGTTTTGTAAAGAGGAATGGTCAAAAATACCTTCATCCAGGATCCAGGAAATCATTAAAAGCTACAGGAAACGACTAGAGGCTGTTATTTTTGCAAAAGGAGGATCTACTAAATATTAATGTCACTTTTCTGGTGAGGTGCCCATACTTATGCACCTGTCAAATTTTGTTTGAATGCAGATTGCACATTTTCTGTTAGTACAATAAACCTCATTTCAAGGCAGAAACATTACTGTGTCCAACAGTTATTACATATATCAAACTGAAATAGCTGTTGCAAAAACACCAATTTTTATAAAACATTAAGCTTAAGATTAATAGGGGTGCCCAAACTTTTTCATATAACTGTATATTAGGTGGTGAACTTTGATTTTTGCCTTGTTGTAAGGTCCCTGGAACAGACGGTTTGTTGGTGAACATGGATGAAAAGTGCCTGTTTAATATCTCAGCCTTTTCTTTGTCCTCTACAATTATCTTGTTATTATCGTCTTTTAAGGTGCCGATACTATCAATTTTTTTCTTTTTGGCAGTGATGTATTTATAACATTTTTGGGGATTTATCTTAATGTCGCTAGTGATTTGTTTCTCTGTAGATAACTTTGATAGCTTGATTTATTTTTTACATTTCTTATTTAGGTCTTTATACTCCTGAAATGCTATTTCTGTATTCTCGGCCTTCAAGATTTTGAATGCCCTTTGTTTTTGTCTTATTAAACATTGTACTGTCTTATTTATCCATAATGGTTTCTTTTTATTCCTGTACATTTTATTACCAGAGGGTATAAATTTTCTACAGAAATCTAGTAGTATTTCCTTAAACATGCCCCATTTACATTCGGTATCCCCAGTTACCATGACATGGTCCCAGTCTACATGATTAAGCTCTTCCTTTAATTTGTTGAAATCAGCCTTCCTAAAGTTCCAGGTTTTTGCATTTCCTTTTTGAAAATGTTTTATTGAATATTACATTGAAACTTACCATATTATGGTCGCTGTTTCCCAAATGCTCCCGGACCTGTTGATCTGAAACAATATTTGGTCTATTTGACAGAACCAGATCCAGCTGATTACCTCCCCTGGTCGGTTCATCTACCAGCTGAGAGAGGTAATTGTCCTGAACTGTGGATAAGAACTTTCAATTTTTAGTGCAACTGGACGATTCTATGTCCCATTAGATATCTGGATAGTTAAAATCCCCCTTAATAAGGACCCTATTATTATTTGCTGCCTTTTTAATTTGTTCCAGCATTTCGTCCTCTACCAGCTATATTAGTCCTCTACCAGCTATATTAGGAGACTTGTAGCAAACTCCAATTTAAAGCTTTCCATTATGGCCATCCCAATGTACATTAACCCAGACTGACTCTACATTGTCCCAGCTCCCCCCAATGTTGTCATTGATCACAGGTTTTAAGTTGGATCTTATGAAAATACACACCCCTCCACCTTTTTTGTCTTTCCTGTCCTTTCTAAATGTAATGAAATCCTCCATGTTTGTCACCAGTCATGGCTTTCATGGCGCCAGGTTTCCGTAATACCCACCACATCATATTCCGTGACCGACATGAGAGTCTCCAGTTTAGCCATTTTGTTTGCGAGACTTCTTGCATTTGCCAGCAAACATTTAATACCATTAGCACATTTGTTACTCCTACTCAGCTCCTTACTTTCCTTGCATATCCCAGCCCGTCCTGGATCCTCTATAACCCCTACTGTCCCACTCTCTCTGTCTACTCTATCTATCCCCTTATTAGCACGAATACCCTACCCCCAGATCCTAGTTTAAAAGCTCCTCCATCTTTCTGACCATTTTTTCCCCCAGCATAGCTGCACCCTCCCCATTGAGATGCAGCCCATCCCTCCCTACTGTAGAGCCTGTAGCCGACAGCAAAGTCGGCCCAGTTCTCCATGAAACCAATCCCTTCCTTCATGCACCAATTTTTGAGCCACTTATTTATCTCCCTAAGCTCCCGCTGTCTATCTAGTGATGCTCGTGGCACCAGCAGTATTTCTGAAAACACCTTGTAAGTCCTGGTCTTCAACTTCTCTCCTAGTTCCCTGTACTCATTTTTAAGGACCTTCCACCTCCCTCTAACTTTGTCATTGGTACCGATGTGTACCATGACCGCTGGGTTTTCCCCAGCCCCACCCAGCAATTTGTCTATCTGATCCTCAATATGTCGAACCCGAGCACCCGGCAAACAACACACTGTTCGGCATTCACGGTCTCGGCGGCATTCACGGTCTCTAATTATAGAGTCCCCTACCACCAGCATTTGTCTGGCCTTTGCTGCACTCCCATTTCCCTTCTTCCTACAGCAGTCGTCTTCCTGGGTGCTAGGAGAAATGTTACAGTATGTCGGCAACTAGTTAATTACATGCCTAGAACACTTGGTGCTGTCCTTAAAAATCATGGAGGTCATGCAAAATACTAGATGAAGTTGTCTTTGATGTGGGGTGTATTCATTTGTAAAACTGAAGATTTTGTAATGAAAGTTATATTATTAACCTTACTTTCATGCTATGCATTAAGCGAACCTTCTATGAAGCTCAGTGTTGTCAAAACTTTGGAAATTCTTCTTGCGTTCTATAAGATATTGATTAAAATCTTATTTTTCAAAGGAGGTGTACTTATGTATGCTGAGCACTGTATATATTGTGGGGATTCACTCTGGTAGGCAAAGGCAAGGACGTAGTAAAGAGGCACTTGCAGGTTTTCAGTCCAAGCTCACTGTTTTATTCACAGTGACAGCAGAAAACAAATACAGTCTTACTTCAGACAGAACAAAAGTCCAGCTTGTTACTATAGCATAGGTTCAGGATCCAGACGTGCCACCCTGTTCAAGTCTGATTGATGTTGCCACAAAACACCCCTCAGCTCTTTCCCACCCACCAACAAACACTGCGGAGTTCTGCCTGTCTATTTAGCTGTGTAATCTGGGCGTTACCCCAAAAACCTGGTATACCAGAGAAGATCCAGGCTATGGCTTACTTCCTTCCCTGTTGTTCACCACTGCAAGAGGCACTTACTGTCAGGAATAAATCTCCCATCCAACACTATACCTCGTTAGCCCCATACCACTCTACAAGGTCCACCATTTGGAGCAAATTACTATGGCACGCCTGTCCGACCCAACGCTGGAGGGGGTGTGGTAAGGCCCTCTACAATGTATCAGCCACTATGCAGTCCACCATGGCAGTGGGAGACAGTACTTTGGGCTGTAACCACTTTTGTATCAGGTGCAGCAAGTCATAATACTGGGACCTCACCGGTTTGGAAGGGTTAAATTCCCACTGATGCACCCGTTGGGCCCGTACCAATATATTTACACCAAGTTGTGCCAAGATCTCACCCTTGACGATTGAGTAGTCCTCTGCTTGCTCAGCTGTTACGTCACAATAGGCCTTCTGGGGTTCTGATGCCAGAAATGAAGCAATGACTTCCACCCTTGGTCCCAGAGAAGATCTTCCCTCTCGGCCAGTGTCTCAAACATGTCCAGGTAAGTCTCGATTTCATGTGAGGATTCCATCTTGGAAATTGCCGCACGGACCACTTTCTGGACATCGTGGACTGCCCGCGGAGCTCCTGCTGTCTGTAGCGCCATCACGTGCCATACTAGCAGCCAGTTGGTTTCCTGTTGTTGATTAAATATTTGTGGCTGCCGGGTGGCTTCCAGGAGCGCTTTCACCACTGTCTCCATCTCTGCAGGAATCCCCGTCTGAGTTTGCGACAGTCCTTTCACCCACGACATACACTGCCCGATAGCCAGAAAAGGAGAAAATAAAAACCGTCCGATTTTAGCGCCGGCCTCACTGCGTGTGCCCGCTTCAAGCCCCCGAATGTGGGGATTCACTTTGGTAGGTAAAGGCAGAGACATAGTAAAGAGGCACATGCAGGTTTTCAGACCAAGCTCACTGTTTTACTCACAGTGACTGCAGAAAACAAATACAGTCTTACTTCAGATTAACGAAATTTGCATATATATATATATATATATATATATATATATATATATATATATATATATATACACATGTATATATATATATATATATATATATATATATATATATATACACACATGTATATATATAAACACACATACACAACGTCGGACTGGAGTACTTTGGGCCCACCAGAGAAAAATTATTCTTGGGGCTCACCATGCAGTTTTATAGAAATAAAACAAGGCCACCAATTCTGTTGCACAATGGGGTAATATCATTGTATAATATCAAAGTGTTTATTAACCACCAAATAAACCAATTAAACTTAATGAATAAATAAGCTAAAGAGACATACTGGCAAAAGGGAAACAATTAAATTTCGTTTAGGGCCTGTGATAAAGTGGCATAACGCAACAATAAATACCTTCAACGTATATTTTCTTAAAGTAAAAGTCCCACAAATGGAATCTGCATATATTTTGAGGACAGGGGCCCGTCACATACGGCTGTAAATGGTGAGGTAGACAGAATTCTGGCCATCTCTCCACTAACAGCTAAACTGATGCATGTCCCATTTGTGAGACCACATCTACTATTATGGCACACCTTGGGAATATGCCATTAATACGCAATATGAGAATACCCCTTTGTAGAAGACCTATCAATGACAAAAAATTAGTATTATTTAACCCCTTTCTGATGTGAGACGTATATCTATACGTCCCTGTGCCCTGGGCCTTAATGACCAGGTACGTATAGATACGTCTCGGCGATCGCACCCACGATCGCCACCTGGTGTCAGCTGATTTTGACAGCTGACACCCGACATTCAGTGCCCAGCACTTTAACCCCCTAAAGCAGCATTTAACGAGCGAGCAGAGAGACAAATGCTCCTCTGCTCTTGGATCGGAGACCCCACAACACAATCGCGGGGTTTCAATCATTGACATGGTTACCTGATGTCGTCATGACAACATCCAGGTCACCAGGCACTATCAAGGTAGTTAGATCATGCGCAGTGCGTGGTTTAACTACCTTGTGTCTGCAGGGCTGACAGCTATAAGGTATAGCAGTGATCTTGCACTGCTATACCTTATAACTGCGATCAGACTTCAGAAAGTAAAAGTCCCATAGTGGGACTAAGTAAAAAAGTGAAAAAAAAGTTGTAAAAATATTTTTTTAAAAATCACAAAATAATAAAAAAAATATATATATATTGTACCCATAAATAAATATTATTATGAAAAAAAAATAAACAATAAAAGTACACATATTTGGTATCGCCACGTCCGGAACGACCTGACCTATAAAACTGTCCCACTAGTTAACCCCTTTAGTGACCACGGTAAAAAAACAAAACAAGCAAAACACGGTGCTTTATCATACCGCCAAACAAAAAGTAGAATAAAATGTGATCAAAAAGACAAATATAAATAAAAATGGTACCACTGAAAACGTCATCTTGTCCCGCAAAAAACAAGCCACCATATGGCTCCATCAACTGAAAAATAAAAAAGTTATAGTTCTCAGAATAAAGCAATGCAAAACAAAATCTTTTTTCTATAAAATAGTTTTTATTGTGTAAAAGCGCCAAAACATAAAAAAGCGATATAAATGTAGTATCACTGTAAAATACTGACCTGAAAAATAAAGCTGCCTTATCAATTTTACCACACGCGGAACAGCATAAAAAAAAACAAAAAAAAAAACAATTCCTGAATTGTTGGTTTATGTTTATTCTGCCTCCTAAAAATCAGAATAGAAAACGATCAAAAAATGTCACATGTCCGAAAATGGTACCAATAAAAACATCAACTTGTCCCGCAAAAAACAAGTCCTTACATGACTCTGTTGGCCGAAATATAGAAAAATTGTAGCTCTCAAAATATGGCGATGCAAAAACTAGTCTTTGCAAGAAAAAGCTTTTTTTAGTGTGTGACAGCTGTCAATTATAAAAACCCGATATTAATCTGGTATCGCTGTAAATTGCACCGACCCAAGAATAAAGTCGTCGAATCACTTATACCGTACAAGGAACGGCATAAAAAATAAATAAAACCAATTCTTCACCTGCTGCTGAATTATTCATTCTGCCTCCCAAAGATCACAGTATGGCTCAATCCACATTTATCCTGCGCTAGGCTTTAAGCACTTACACCGGGTTTTCAGTGTAAATCTCTGAAATACGTGATTCAGACAGAACCCCTGGCGGAAGATTGCAAAAAGTGGACAGTAGAAGATTGGTAATGGGTGATTTGGAGCGATGAGACGAAAGTCAATATACTAGGCTCTGATGGGTGCAAATGGGTCTGAAAGAAACAAATGAAAAAGTGGCCAACAGATTGAAAAATTAAAGGAACTGTCAAGTTTGGTGGAGAAAGCCTGATAATATGGGGTTATTTCACAGCTAAAGGTGTTGGATACTTGACCAGGATCAATGGTGGTTTAAATGCTGAGCTATATGTGAGTATCCTACAAGACACGTTACTTTGTACACTCGAGTACTATGAGTATGAAAAGGACGACATAGTGTTCCAGCAGTTCAACGACCCGAAGCATACGTTGTGATAGGTAAAGAAATGGTTCAATGACAATGAAGTAGAGATACTGGATTGGCCCCCTCCATCCCCAGACCTCAACCCAATCGAACACTTGAAGGTAAAGTTGAAGATAAAGCTGTATATATACCCAAGTGAGTCAACCAGTATGTACCAACTTTGGGAACGTGTAGAAGAGACATGGGATTAGATTTCGGTCGAGACATGCTTGAATCTGATCGAAAGCATGTTCAGGCAGTGTTGAAAACCAAAGGTGGATTTACAAAATACTAACAAAATAGTAAAAATTTAAATTTAGATTTTTAGGAGCAAAACAGTCTGCTCCTCGATTAAAACCAGTGACCTTTCGCTTGGGAATATACCTAATAACACACTGAGCTATTAGGGAATGTGAGAACATTTTGTAATTTGTAGTATACAGGAAGAAAAAGATTTTTTCACCACCAGGAGCAAAACAGTAATAATGCAGTGACATGACAAAAATCTACATAACTAATCATATGCAGAATAGTTGCAAATCAAATTTATGAATGAGATAGCCAAGATGATTGTCTATAAAATGATGGTAGTCTCACGTTCGAAGCAGTGCCTGTTTAATATCTCATCCTTTTCTTTGTCCTCTATAATTATCTTATTATTATCATCTTTTAAGGGGTCGAAAACATCAGTTTTTTTCTTTTTGGCATTGATGCATTCTTAAATTTTTGGGAAATTATTTTAATGTCAATTTTTGTTTCAGTAGCTAACTTGCTAGCTTGATTTCTTTTTTACATTTTTTATTGAGATCTTTATATTCCTGAAATACTTTTTCTGTATTCTTGGCCTTCAAGATTTTGAATGGTCTTTGTTTTTGTCTTATTTAACTTTGTACTGTCTTATCTTAAATTCCCCCATATTAAGGACCCTATTATTATTTGATGCCTTTTTAATTTGTTGCAATATTTCATCCTCTACCTGTACAGCTATATTAGGAGGCTTATATCTGCAATTAGCAGATTTCCATTATTGCCATCTTCATGTACATTTACCCACACTGACTCTACATTGTCACTGCTCCCCCCAATTTCATCATTGAGCACAGATCTTAAAGGGAAGGTGCCGTGATTTAACATTTTGTATTAATAATTATTGATTATGTCATCAATTATTCTTAATACAAAATTAAATGTAAAACTTTTTTTAGTTTTTTATTTATTAATTTTTACATTGGCCACTGGGGGCTGCCATTTTTATTTGGGGTGTGTGTAAGAAGCTAAGCAGCACTCTTACACACCCCACCTACGGCAGCCCTGGCCATAAGAGTCAGTAGTCGGTCACCGACCCCATCTCTTACATTAATGGCCGCTCCTCCTGCCTCTAGCTGCGACCTGGGCACGCACCCTGGGCTGTCCTGGTCGCAGCCGTGGGAGGAGATCACAGCCATCTTTGTGGAGCCCGCAGTGTAAGCTGTGAGCTGCACATTTCCCCTGTCATCGCACGCACTGCTCAGTAAGTCCGTGCCTTGACAGGAGCTGCCAGGAAAGAAGTGCCTGGGAGCGGAGGTCCGGGTGAGTATCTGCGGCGGCGGGGTGCTGTGATCTGAGCCTTTCAGCTGTTATCACCGCTCACTGCCGACATCTTCAGAGCACACAGACACAGCCCTGCGTGGGAGCGTGGAAGGTGAGTAGACGTGTTTATTGTTTTTTTCCCCTTTGCATTGAATATATGGGGGCATATATGTACCCAGGATGGAAGGAGGAGCATAAACCTACCCAGGATGGATGGAGGAGCATATATGTACCCAGGATGGATGGAGGGGCATATATACGTACCCAGGATGGATGGAGGAGCATATACGTACCCAGGATGGATGGAGGGGCATATACGTACCCAGGATGGATGGAGGGGCATATACGTACCCAGGATGGATGGAGGAGCATATACGTACCCTGGATGGATGGAGGGGCATATACGTACCCAGGATGGATGGAGGGGCATATACCTACCCAGGATGGATGGAGGGGCATATATGTACCCAGGATGGATGGAGGGGCATATACCTACCCAGGATGGCTGGAGGGGCATATACGTACCCAGGATGGATGGAGGAGCATATACGTACCCAGGATGGATGGAGGAGCATATACGTACCCTGGATGGATGGAGGGGCATATACGTACCCAGGATGGATGGAGGGGCATATACCTACCCAGGATGGATGGAGGGGCATATATGTACCCAGGATGGATGGAGGGGCATATACCTACCCAGGATGGCTGGAGGGGCATATACGTACCCAGGATGGATGGAGGGGCATATGCGCACCCAGGATGGATGGAGGGGCATATACCCAGGATGGGGACCATATTCCATATACCAAGATGGAGGCCATATACAAGGATTGTGGGGCATATACTATGGGGCATATATGGGGCCATTTCGCTGTAGTGCAATATATGGGACCATTCCGCTGTAGTTCAATATATGGGGCCATTATGCTGTAGTGCAATATATGGGGCCATTACGCTGTAGTGCAATATATGGGGGCCATTAAGCTGTGGTTCACTATATGGGGCCATTACGCTGTGGTTCACTATATGGAGCCATTACGCTGTGGCTCATTATATGGGGCCATTACGCTGTGGCTCACTATATGGGACCATTACGCTGTGGCTCACTATATGGGGCCATTACGCTGTGGCTCACTATATGGGGCCATTACGCTGTGGCTCACTATATGGGGCCATTATGCTGTGGCTCACTATATGGGGCCATTACGCTGTGGCTCACTATATGGGGCCATTACGCTGTGGCTCACTATATGGGGCCATTATGCTGTGGCTCATTCTATGGGGCCATTACGCTGTGGCTCACTATATGGGGCCATTGCGCTGTAGTGCAATATATGGGGGTCATTATGCTGTGGTTCACTATATGGGGCCATTACGCTGTGGTTCACCATATGGGGCCATTACATGGTGGGGCACCATATGGGACCATTAGGCTGTGGTGCACCATATGGGGCCATTAGACTGTGGTGCACCATATGGGGCCATTAGACTGTGGTGCACCATTTGGGGCCATTAGACTGTGGTGCACCATATTGGGCCATTAGACTGTGGGGCACTATATGGGGCCATTATACAGAGGGCTCAGCGACTCTGATGAGCAGTGTAGTTACTGAGATCACTGCTCATCACAACCGCCGGGGCTCGTGGAGCGCTGCAGGACACGGATTTGGGGATAGTTGTGGAACGTCATGGACTACATTGGGCCTGCTTGGGATTTTTTTTTCAAAAATAAATTGATGAACCTGGGAAAGTGTTGGGGAGTCTTTGTTCAAATAACATTTATTTTTCTGTTTTTTTTTTCATTAGTGGGTTAGTAGTGGGGGTGTCTGATAGACCTCTCTCCATTGCTAACCACAGGGCTTAATGCCAGATGTGAATTTTGACAATCCACAGCTGTAATCAACCCCAACTATCATTACCCCGATTGCCACCACACCAGGGCAATCGGGAAGGGGCAGACAAAGCGCAATCTAATGTGATGCACCAATTCTAGGGCAGCTGTGGGCTGGTATTATTAGGCTGGGAAGGGCCCACTAACCAGGGACCTTTGCAGCCTGATAATATCAGCTCACAGCTGTCTGCTTTACCTTGCCTGGTTACGAAAAATAGGGGGGGACCCCACATCTGTTTTTTTTTCATTTAAACACCCTTTAGTGCCACATAAAAGGCACTAAAGGGTGCAAGTTTATTATATGTAGTATGTATTATTGTGAAATTCTATATCTACTGGACGTTTATTCTATTACAACTCTGCTCCCTTAGAAATGGACAGAGCAAGGTTACACATTTCTAAGGGAATAGTGGTATAATGTGTGACCCCACTTCTATGGGAGTAGTAATATGGTGGATGGAGCGTGGGTCACACATTACACCACTGCTCCAATAGAAGTGGATGGAGTGGTGTCACCAGAAGCGTAGCTGGGATTTTGGTTTGGGATGGTGAAACTTCTGAGTGGGCCCCTAACCAGGTAACCCTGATTACAACTGCGGTGGTGCACCCTAATAGTACATGTAGGAGAACCTCAGCAGATGACAGCGCTGTTACTAAAAATATAAAATACTCCATAGAGTATGACGCACTCCCCATAGGCCTCCATACAGTATAATGCAGTCCCCTTAGGCCTCCATACAGTATGATTCACTCCCCATCTGCCTCCACACAGTATAATGCACTCCCCATCCGCCTTCATATAGTAGAATGCACTCCCCATAGGCCTCCATACAGTAGAATGCACTCCCCATAGGCCTCCATACAGTATAATGCACTCCCCATCGGCCTCTATATAGTAGAATGCACCCCCCCATCAGCCTCCATACAGTAGAATGCCCTCCCCATCGGCCTCCATATAGCATAATGCACTCCCCATCGTCCTCCATACAGCTTAATGCACTCCCCATTGGCATCCATACAGCAGAATGCGCTCCCCATCGGCCTACATACAGTAGAATAACCTGCACCGCCGTGGTCCTGGTCCGGCGTCTTCCGTCACTCCTGCTGCTGTGGCGCGCATCGCGCGCAGCTTCCTGGGCATTGTGCTTAGCCCTTAGGTCCCGCTGCCAGTCAGTCCTGCCCGCCAGTCTGTCTAACAGTCCAGCCCGCCAGTCTGTCTACAGTCCAGCCCGCCAGTCTGTCTACAGTCCAGCCTGCCAGTCTGTCTAATAGTTCTGCTCGCCAGTCTGCCAGTTACCTGCCGTGTCCGCCAGCTTGCCTACCTGGAGCACCTGCCAGTTACTTGTCGTGCCCGCCATCTTGCCTACCTGGAGCACCTGCCAGTTATCTGTTGTGCCTGCCAGCCTGCCTACCTGGAGCACCTGCCAGTTACCTGTCATGCCCGCAAGTCTGCCTACCTCGAGCACCTGCCAGTTACCTGCTGTGCCCGCCAGCGTGCCTACCCGGAGCACCTGTCTGGTTATCCACCGTACATGCCTGCTGACCTACCCGGATCACCCGCCAGCCTTCCTGCCGTGCTCATCTGCTGTTCCGGTCAGTTCCTGTCATCTGACCCGTGGGAGTCACCTTCTCTCACACATAGTCACCTGCTCTCACACATAGTCGGTCCCAGAGTGACACCTGGTTCACCTGCCCGGTCGACTAAGCCGCCGTGTGACCTGGGTCAGGCCGAGTAGGCACTTAGTCACGCCCCTCTGGTCCCTCCTTGCACCGAAGCACAGAGGTTCCACCACCCGGACCAGTAACATAAATAAATAAAAAGCAAGTGCATTTATATAAAATAGGGTTCTTAGTAACATTGTTTTTGATCAAAAATACACTGTGTTCCAAATTATTATGCAAATAATATTTTCTCAGATTTTCCCAAATTACCTATATGAATTGCAGTCATTGTAATTTTCCAGTCAAATAACTATTAAAGTACAATTGAAAGGTTTTTGTACAAACTGCCTATTGTGATGTAGCAGACATCCCTTTAATAGTTCAGTGTGTTTTGAATGACCATGTACCTTCCCCTTTAACTGACTGGTCACATGACCGTGACATCACACAGGTCCTTATGCACACAGAGGGTCTGGACACATGACTGTGACATCAGTCAAGGTCCTATCTGTGGGTGTGTGTGTGTGCTGCAGTATATATAAACCCTGTGTGTTCCTGTGGGGGTGTGTTCCGGTGTGTAGGAGTTTCTGGGTGTTGGGAGCTCCTGTGTGGGCACCGTGTGAGAGGCACGAGGCTGTTCCCTGTGTGTGGGGGAACACCGCTCGTGTGAGGCCTGGTAAGGCCTGGTGGACTCCTGGGAGGTGAAGCCTGGATCCCTGTGTGAAAGTGTGGGGGATGCCAGTAAGCCTCGGAGTGCCACACAAGCGTCCTGGAAGGTGAAGCCTGGGTATGATATGTGTAATATGCCAGTAAGCCTTAAAGGGAGTGATGGCTGGAGACTACGTGTGGTAAGCCGTAGAGCCACAGTGATGGCGTATGAAAAGGACTATAACAGCTGAAGTCGGCAAAGGTAATACTCTTGTGTTATGGACATTTATATGGACATTGTTTTAGTATTACCTTGCGGAAGGCTGTAATTAGAGCCAAGTGGGCCAGTCTGCCACTTGGGCTTGTGGACTTTATCAGTGTGTCGGCGGGCCACGGAGTTGGACCCGGAAAGAAACTGTTTATGAAGTGTAATAAACTCCTGAGCATTGTTGAAAAACGGAAAGCGTATCATATGTGAGTTGATTGATGCAGCGAAGCGAGTATCCCCCAGGATAATGACAAGCGATGCCTTACACTATGATAACAGTATATTTTACAAAAAATAAAAAACTCAAACTGCACTCAAAATGCATGTTCCAAATTATTATGCACAGCAGAGTTTTCAACCTTTTCATTTTAATAAAGAACAAAAAAAATGGTCATTTTTGAAATTATAAGCATTAGCAGGTTATTACAAACTGAAATCAAACAGTTTTCAACTCAAAACTTTATTCTAGGTGATGTTACATTTGCACATAGGACCCCTTGTTCAAAAGGAGCTTCTGAACTCTCTCGTCCATTGAATTTGTCAGGTTTTGGATGGTTTCTGCTTTAATTGTTTTGCATGAGGACTGAATACCCTCCCAGAGCTGTTGCTTAGATGTGAACTGCCTCCCGCCATCATAGACACTCCTTTTGATGATGCTCCAGAGGTTCTCAATGGGGTTGAGGTCAGGGGAGCATGGGTGCCACACCATAAGTTTGTCCTCTTTTATGCCCATAGCAGCCAGAGATGCAGATGTGTTATGTGCAGCATGAGACAGGGAATTATCATGCATGAAATGATCTCGATGGTCCAGATGGATGGAGTGGAGGATGGCTGGTTGATGGACACCCCATGCAAACACGGCTACGGCACTAACAAGGAGGAGGTGGAGTAATGTTTTGGGCTGGAATCATGGGGAGAGAGATTGTCGGCCCTTTTAGGATCCCTGAAGAGGTAAAGATGAACTCCATAATGTATGTTGAGTTTCTCAAACAGCACTTCCTTCCATGGTTCAAGAAGAAGAACCGTGTATTCCGCAGCAAGATCATTTTCATGCATGATAATGCCCCGTCTCATGCTGCACATAACACATCTGCATCTCTGGCTGCTATCGGCATAAAAGGGGACAAACTTATGGTGTGGCACCCATGCTCCCCTGACCTCAACCCCATTGAGAACCTCTGGAGCATCATCAAAAGGAGTGTCTATGATGGCGGGAGGCAGTTCACATCTAAGCAACAGCTCTGGGAGGGTATTCTGTCCTCATGCAAAACAATTGAAGCAGAAACCATCCAAAACCTGACAAATTCAATGGACGAGAGAGTTCAGAAGCTCCTTTCGAACAAGGGGTCCTATATGCAAATGTAACATCACCTAGAATAAAGTTTTGAGTTGAAAACTGTTTGATTTCAGTTTGTAATAACCTGCTAATGCTTATAATTTCAAAAATGACCATTTTTTTGTTCTTTATTAAAATGAAAAGGTCGAAAACTCTGCTGTGCATAATAATTTGGAAAATGCTTTTTGAGTGCAGTTTGAGTTTTTTATTTTTTTTAAAATATACTGTTATCATAGGCAGTTTGTACAAAAACCTTTCAATTGTACTCTAATAGTTATTTGACTGGAAAATTACAATGACTGCAATTCATATAGGTAATTTGGGAAAATCTGAGAAAATATTATTTGCATAATAATTTGGAACACAGTGTAGTATATAAGCCACCCCACCATTGACAAGGTGAACCCACTAGGGACGGTCCTACACTGTCTAATATTAAAAACTGTAATGCATACGCCCGGGCTAAGTGGCGTGTGCGTGTGATTCCACTGGACCGTGCCGGAGAGTGAATGCCTGGAGGGGCGTAACTAGGTATTCACCCGATCCGACCAGGGTCGCATGACGGCATACGACGCCAGTGCACCAAGGAGGAACCGAGCAGAGGGACCAGGTGCTACTCCAGGACAGACCCCGGACACGGCTGTTGACCCACACAGGGGAATACAGGAACAGACAGGTTAGGCTGGCACACAGACTGGAGGGTATAGGCAGGCACGACTGGTATGCAAACAGGCGGGTATGCAGACAGGGGGGTACAGGCAAGCACGGCTAGAGTACAGACAGGGAGGCACTAGCAGGTAGGAACACAGGCGGGATAGGACCCAGTACACACTGGAACTCAGGAACAGAACCACAGATGTGGCGGACAAACACAGCAGAGTAAGGCTGCCCACAGTGGTGAGCGAGAGCAGGGCAAGACAAGGCCGCCTAGAGCGGTGAGCGAGAGTAGAGTAGGACGAGGCCGCCTGGAGTGGTGAGCGAGGGTAGAGCAGGACGAGGCCGCCTGGAGCGGTGAGCAAGAATAGAGCAGGACGAGGCCGCCTGGAGCGGTGAGCAAGAGTAGAGCAGGACGAGGCCGCCTGGAGCAGTGAGCAAGAGTAGAGCAGGACGAGGCCACCTGGAGCGGTGAGCAAGAGTAGAGCAGGACTAGGCCGTCTGGAGCGGTGAGCAAGAGTAGAGCAGGACAAGGCCGTCTGGAGCGGTGAGCAAGAGTAGAGCAGGACAAGGCCGCCTGGAGCAGTGAGCAAAGGGTCCGAGCTGAGCGAGACTGCCGGAGCAGTGAGCAAGGAGTCAGAGCAGAGCCAGACTGCCGGGGCAGTGAGCAAAAGAGTCAGAGCAGAGCGAGACTGCCGGAGCAGTGAGCAAAGGGTCAGAGCGGAGCGAGACTGCCGGAGCGGTGAGCTAGGCAGAGCAGGCTAGAACCGCCGGAGCGGTGAGCAAGGCAGAGCAGGGGGGACAGGGCTCTGTACACACGGAGCAGGCAGGAAGGGAAAGACAGAACCAGATACCCACAGGGTACTTGCAGTGAAGTAGCGAGTGGACCACAAACTCACAAACGGAAGTACAGTGACAACGAGCAGGAGTTAGGTACGAGTTCAGACTCTGCAGAAAAAGGAAAGGTACGGACATAGAGAAACAGGCGAGAAGAGTATACAGACAAGAACAGACACAGTAGCAAGATACAGGAGCAGGTCTAGGTATGCAGCCCCTAGAAGGCGGGAGGAACAGGCTAGGAGCGTGTTCAGACAGGACAGACAAGATACAGGAGCGGGTCTAGGTATGCGGCCCCTAGAAGGCGGAATGAACAGGCAAGGAGCGTGTTCAGACAGGACTGGAAATACAGCCTACAAGAAAGGCAAGCAAGCAAACACAGAAAGGGACCTGGCACATTCAGAGTGAGAGAGCACACTGAATGAAACACAATGCTCAGGCATGGGTTAATTGGAGCAGCTGGGTTAAATACCAGGTGACAGATAGCAATAGGCTGAGGACGCACAAGGGGTGTGCCTGCAGCAGGTACAAAAAGCAGGAAGTGATCGGGCGCCGCCCTAAAGCAGCAGAAACCGAATCAAACAGACAGCATGGAGGGAAGCCAGAGAGACATTCTGGATTGGAGATCAAGTGCGCGCTCTTGCACAGTGGGAGATGGACCACTATGCAAGGATGCCGCCAGGTATGTTACAAAAACCTTACCATGTTTCAAAGTTGACCTCAGTGTGTGAATAAGGGTAGACGAAGAACTGAGTCCCAAACTGGGAACACCAGCCTAGGGAAGCTTTAAATGTATTATCCAGCTCTAGGAAGGGAGGCCACACCCAGGTTTGCACAGAATGCAAAAAATACAAAGAAAAAACACAAAATTTCAGCTTGGTTAAGTTGGTATACATGCAGCACATAAACGCATGTTTCCTTCTGTGCAAACCTGGGAGTGACCTCCCTTCCTAGAGCTGGATAATACATTTAAAGCTTCCCTAGGCTGGTGTTCCCAGTTTGGGACTCAGTCCTTTGTCTGCCCTTATTCACACACTGAGGTCAACTTTGACACATGGTAAGGTTTTTAATATTAGACAGTGTAGGACCGTCCCGAGCGGCTTCACCTTGTCAATGGTGGGATAGTTTAGATACTATTTTTGATCAAAAACACTGTTACTAAGAACCCTATTTTATTTAAATGCACTTGCTTTTTATTTATTTACAGCAGGGTTCATGTTTATTTTGCTTCTTGTGGGTTTTTCTGATTCATGGCCATTGTGGAACATGCATTTATGTGATGCATGTATACCATCTTAACCAAGCTCAAATTTTGTGTTTTTACATACAGTAGAATGCCCTCCCCATTGGCCTCCATACAGTAGAATGCACTCCCCATTGGCCTCCATACAGTAGAATGCACTCCCCATCGGCCTCCATACAGTAGAATGCACTCCCCATCGGCCTCCTTACAGTAGAATGCACTCCTCATAGACCTCCATACAGTAGAATGCACTCCCCATAGGCCTCCATACAGTAGATTGCACTCCTCCTTGTTCTCCCATTGCTCCGGTCTCTGTAGTGAGCACCCGCACATCTCAGCAGTGGGCTCCATGTAGTGACGTCATCGCACCCGCTGTCAGTGTCTGCATCAGTGATGTCAGATGTAGAGGGGGATTGATGGGAGTGTCATGCTCCCTCACTCAACATTGCTTTCAAATGCTTTGGCAACCAGTCGATACAGTTGAATTTGCGAGAACGGGCCGGGGGCCCGGAGCTGGGCCCCTCCCCTACCCGGCTCACGGGCCCCACATCGGCTGCATGGCAGTGCAGGGAGATAATGTCCCCCCTACTCTGCCGCAGAGTTTAACTGCATCGGCGTAAGTCTATACAGTTTACAGTAACGTAGCTCTGGGTGGGCTGCTCAGGGCGTGGGCCCAAGGCATCCTCCCACTCTGCCCCCCTACTGGTTGTCACACATTACACCACTGCTCCCATAGAAGTGGACAGAATGGGGTCACATCTTAGGTTAGATACTGCGCAATCCCATCCTGTGTGATACACTGCGCTGAGCTTAATATCTAATCCCATAATGTGATACACTACATTGAGCCCTGTATCTAATCCCAGCGTGTTACTCTATCTAATCACACACATGATACACTCCGCGTGTCTAACCCCAGTTTATGATACTGGGAGCAGCACCATCTAACAGAATCTGTGCTGCCGGCCTTCCTCAGTGACACTCTACTTGTCAGTATCACTGACAGTCACCAACAAAATAGCTCCACACTGTGATCCTAAACTTCATCCTTTCTTATCCTGTTACAAACATCCAGAAGGGGAGGAGAGGAGCGACATCACACCCATGTGAGCAGATTCAGCCCACATTTACTGCAGTCGTAATGTGAGCTAGTTGTACACTAGGTTTTCATGGCAAATTTCAGCAGCTGCTTCCCCTAGTGTTTAAAAGTGTAAATACCAAACCTTTTTAAATTATTTTTAATATTTTACTTCATTAAAAACAAATGATAATATTTCTTAAAAAAATTAAAACATTAATACTTTCAATTTTTTCAATTGTTGCAAAAAAAATTTTTTTTGATGCCACCTTCCCTTTAAGTTGGATTTAACGAAAATACACACCACTCCACCTTTTATGTCTTTCTTGTCTTTTCTGAATGTAGTGTAACCCTCTACGTTTGTCACCCAGTCATGTTTTTTGTCCAGCCAGGTTTCTGTAATGCCCACCACATTGTAATCTGTGACTTACATAAGAGTCTCCAATTCATTCATTTTGTTTGCAAGAATTATTGCATTTGCCAGCAGACATGTAATACTATTAGCACATTTATTACTCCTACTCACATTCCTACTTTCTCTGCATGTTCCAGTTCCCCCTAAATCCTCATTAATCCATACTGTCTCACTATCTCTGTCTACTCTATCTATCCCATTATTTTCACAATTACCCTCCCTCCCCCAGATCCTACTTTAAAGGCTCCTCCCCTCCATATGTCTGATAATTTTCCCCCAGCACAGCTGCACCCTCACCATTGAATTGCAGCCCGTCCCTACCATAGAGCCTGTAGCCGACAGAGAAGTTGGCCCTGTTCTCCATGAACCCAAACCCTTCTTTCCTGCACCAATTTCTAAGCCACTTATTTAACTCTCTAAGCTCCCGTTGTCTTTCTAGTGATGCCTGCGGCATCGGCAGTATTTCAGAAAACACCACCTCAGAGGTTCTGGACTCCAGCTTCTCTCCTAGTTCCCTGTAATCATTATTAAGGACCTTCCACCTCCCTCTAACTTTTTCATTGGTACCAATGTGTACCATGACCACTGGGTTTTTCCTAGCCCCACCCAGCAATCTGTCTCTCCGATCTGTAATGTGACATACCAGAGCACCAGGCAGACAACACACTGTTCGGCATTCACTGTCTTGGCGGTAGATGACCCTTTCGGTCCACATAATTATAGAGTCCCCTGCCACCATCATCTGTTTGACCTTCGCTGCACTCCTATTTCCCTCCTTCCTACAGAAGTCACCTTTCTGGTTGTTAGGAGCAATGTCCTGCTGCAGTGATCCCAGCCCTGGGCTTGCAGTCCTAATATAAGCCAAACAGGCATATTTACTAGTTTGTTTCAGATCAGGACTGGGCTCCCTGGCACTTTCCCCCTACCCCTTCTTCTGTTACCCAGCTATCTACATCTGGGTCCTGATCTTCCCCACGTCCACCCTCCTCCATATCACTGGCCCCAGCCAGAGAATGCTCAGTGAGCTCTAAACTCCTCTCCAAAGCTACTGAGTGTTGCAAGCTGCATATTTAGATCCATTACCTGGGCTTCCAAACATGTAATTCGCTGACATAGAACGCAGATATATTCACCCTCAAACGGCTGTTCAAGGCATGCATACATCTCACAAGATGCACACCTGGTAGCATTGTCCATGGAGCACATATTAAATGGGGATAAACAGTACAGATAAAAGCAGAAAAAAAATGGAAAACTAGTAAGGAAAACACCAAACTATGCTCGTATGTTAAACTATGATAATATGTTTAACTATGCACTTATTTGCAGTTTCGCAGTTAAAATGCAGCCCCCATTCCACTCATCAGCCTCGGTTAGAGTCTGTGGAACTTGTAGCTCTCGAAAAGGCAAGGATCTGCGATTTGATGTCTTATTCCAGAGAAATTCATGTTTCTCTCATATGTAAATGACCTCTTTCAGGCTATGGGGAGGATGTTGGCTGGAAGACAACTCTGCTTCCAGAGCTTATTTTACATAAAGTGATAAAAGATGATTTCTCAACAAGTCATCTGATATGAGACAGACAGGTATCACTCTTTTCAGCAGTCTATAACCTGTATGCCCATATTAATAGTTTAGATAGGTCAAATATGGTGACAGATTCCCTTTAAGTTTATGACATTTGAGTGCATACATATGCATAATGAAGGTGAAAGCATTTTTCATAAATAAAATATAATCAATCATGTGTCACTTTGAGGTTTCTATGTACACTTTTGTTACTTGCTCATAAATTGCTGGTGATGATATGTTTGAAAAAAGTTTCAGTTTGAAGACAAATATATTTGCATTTCCTTCACAGGGAAGTGCACTCCTTCTTTATCAGAGTACAAGAATAAATATTTGGCTTGAAAAAAAAGGAGGCAGTGGTCATTGTCAGTGTATACAAAAAAAAGCAAAAAACGGAAAAAACATAATATGAAGTAAATGAAAGACATGAAACAGGCCTTAGCTGATGTGATACCAAACACAAGATGTAGCATCGGTTGCGTCCAGCTCAGGCACTGAACAACCAACTGGATGCAACTGGCCAGCTTTACAAGATTTTTGTGATTTTGTGGTGTTGGATAATGGGGTCTATCTATTTTTCATTTCAAAGGAGGGCATTTATCCTTTGTGCACTATATATTCACTTTTTAAAAAGTGATACTACCACCTACCGCTCACCCCCCCCCCAAAAAAAAATAAAATAAACTGTATTTACATAAAACACAAAGAATAGTTTAACTTATCTTCTTATCGATACAATAGTTCCCTCTTGTGGGGACATGTGTAACTTCACTCATTTCCATTGATTGCTTTTCTAAAGAAACAGCTAATGACAACTTTTTCATTTTCATAGCAGTTTGTTTTTGTATTATCAATCCAAACAATATATATCAGAATATGCATGTGTGTTAACTCCAAGAACTTTGTTGCTGTCGATGCTAGTCTGATTTAGGTTCTTTTCCCTTAACTATATAGTACAAAAATAGTGGTAAAAATGTATCATGTTTTCTGCTATTACTATTGGATTTCTAACCCATATCATATTACAGTTGATATATAGTCAAAGTGTATTTTGGGGCAATTTTTATTTTTTTAGCCTAAATAAATCTCTGTGATTTTCTTTAATCCTATTAAGGATAAGCAAATATAACAGCAAGAGTCATCTGTATTCTAAGCATACAAAGTTTTTGTCTATCCAGATATGTCACATTATTCGAGGTTTACACATAACACAAAAGCCTAATACAAACAATAGGTCATTCTTTAATGACAGCTTCCCTTTAAGCTGCTATAGACATTGGCTTTCACAATGTTTGCCTGACGTGATCTGATTAAATATTTCTTTTAGAATGAAACAAAACCAGATTCAAGTTAAATATGATTCATCATTAAAAGTAAATACATAAATAAGATATTAAAATATCCTTGCAGTCTATTAGAGAAAAACAGATACAGATAAAGTATTAAAGTATTATACTGTTCCAAGTATGGTTACTTGGCTTGGAGTGGAAGGTATGAAGGCCCCAACACTGTTTCAGGGTCCCCCACAGTAACCCCCACATTGCATGAGGGTCTCCCATTGTTTATGATGCCTCCATAGTCCACCACAAGTTTTAATCAAAACAAAAAACATCATATGCTCACCTAATCCAGGATCCTGACGAGTCCACTGACAAAGCGAGGGCGCCCCAACACATGCACAGGACTTCAGAGGGTTTAAGTATATTGGCATGCAGCGCCCAGCAATACAGTAAAGAGTGGAGGTAGTTCTGGGTGAACCCTTCTGAGTGACGTCACCTTCTGCAATGCTCTTGCTTCCAGTTAAAGAGGACATGTCACCAGTTTGAGCATGTTAAACTGGCCATATAATAGAATAAACTCTGCAGAACTGAATAAAACAAAATTTTATTTTTTAATTTCTCCTCTCCATTGTGGAGATGTTATCTTATAAAGTTTGGGTTGTAATTTATGATAAACCCAACTGTGCATTACCAGAGATTTGTTCTCTGGTGGGCGTGCATGTATTCCCCTGCATAAGGTTGACCAATCAAAAGCAGGCAGAGATACACAGGGGGAAAAAAGAAAATGTCCCCACAATAACTTAGAATAGGCTTTCACCTGTGTGAGGCACATAATGAAACTGTTTGCTTTCCTCACTGCAAAGCATTTACAACTGCTGGGAGTAGAGCAGAGATAAGACTGATTACAAACACCCTTCAGTTCTCATCTTCACAGCAGTCAGTGTAGAGTGAGGGGGATACATCAGAGCTGAAACTAGAGCTGCAACTGCAGAAGTGTTTGCAATGAGATAAAGCTATGTTGTACTGCCCCTCCCCACACTGACTGCAGTGAGATGAAAACTGAAATGTGTTTGTAATCACACTCCCTGCTCTACTCTCGACACTTTGTAATCATACATAGCTCTGCTGTGAGACCAGTGAGAGCAAGGCTGTCTGTCATTACATGTCTCACACAGGAAAAAGTCTGTTGTAAGCAATTGTGGGGGGCATGTTATTTTTTACCTGTATGTTGTTCATTTTCATACAGGGGGAAAAAGTACACACTCCCAGCAACAAATCTCTGGTAATGCCCCCTTGGACATTTCCTAAATTATAACCTAAACGTTATAAGCCAATGTCTCTGCAACAAAGGTGAGACATTAAAAAAATATCTTTTATTCAGCTCTGTAGCCATTTAATCATGATGTGGCCAGGCTAATATGCTCAAACTAATGAAAGGTCCTCTTTAAGCTGCTTTACACATTAGTGATCACTGATTACAATGGTGATATAGTGATTGTACATGGTTTGAGCAATTGAATTCCAATTCACTATTTGCAGATTAGTGCAAAGCTGAGCATCTAAATCTGAACATTCTATTGACAGCTTTCCAAGACTAGTTGGATACATGCACACAGCAAGAGCAGGAGGGGGGTGTAGCTGAACATAATTTTTATACAAATTGCAGTAGTGTTTAGGGTTAATACAGGGATCGTAAAAAAATGGCATTAGGAGGCTGATGAAGAGCTCCTAAATCTTACTATCAGGTTACCTTTAAACATATAAAATTATTTTGCCTTATGATAAATCTACCACCAGTTATACACTGCCTTTTTTAAGGGCAATAGGTAGTTGCAGGGGCGAAAATTTCCATTTGTCTTACTTTTTTTCATGTTGTAATTTTCATAAAACCACGGTTTTTCAATTGCAACACAAACTAAGCACAGAGCCCAGAATATTTGTCAGTGGATGGCTCCTTCTGTCTGATACTGAAAGGGGTGTGTGAAGACCTGGGATCTTCCATGGGCAGAACACTACTCAGACAACACAGGGTGAGGGTTAAACAGTGTGGAAATACTTTATTGAACCGCAAAACGGACAATAAACACACAGAACAGTCCCATCAAATACCCATGATGGTACAACATTACACAGCCTCACCCTTCCGCTGACCCACCTGGGATAGAACAGCTGCAACTTTGGGGCTTCCAGGACCAACTACTTCAACCAGTGGCCCCCCGCTTCTGGTGGACCCCCACAGAGAGAGGGTAGCAGCAAGCTTAGGAAGCTAGAAGTCCATCGAGATACAAGGCCAGGAGACCTGGGGATCCCACTCTGGCCTCTCCGAGAGTTTCCATGGGCCAGATGACTGGCTGGTCCCAATCTTGCTTCTCTGAATGTCTCCATGGGTTCCAGGCGACCAGAGGGTCCCACATGGCAACCCCAAACAATATATCCATGGGGCCAGGTGACTTCATTGTCCCAACCTGGTCTCCCCAAATGTATCCATGGACTCTCTGATGGTCAATGAAGCAGATCCGTATCTTTCCAGTCAGGGCCATATACCCTTAGGAAGGAATCATATAGAATCAAAATGTGTGTCTCTTAGGTTAAAGCCATGCTTCCAAGCTGATGGTCTGAGAGAGTCTGTGTGTCTTTTGCTTCTCCTTGATTCTCTTTGCTGTAGGATAGAAAAACCCTTTTTATATTTACATATGTGGCTAAGGTCATCAGTCACTGGTTTGGAGGAAAGGGCAGTGCTCAGGTGTCATTGTTTGAGCATTTAATGAATTTGAGTAGTTTGTCCTCCTGTCTTGTGAGTCAACAAGCCACAGGGTCCACACAAAGCTTAATCAACATATTTAGCAAATATTCATTGTTCCACGCTGAGTCACTGTCCTTCTTTACCAGCCACAGAAATACACATACATTTACAAGTCAACATAAACACAATAGTGTATTGGCTTATCAAATCTAACCGTCTGGCTGATTAAGATTATAAACTGTGTCGTCACAGTAACATATTGCAAGCTTTCGAGACTACTCAGGTCTCTTCATCAGGCATAGCATACTTTTTTTTCTGGTAATTTATTTATGATCATTTATTGTTGTGAAACTAATTTCACTATTTGAAAAGTAAGAATGTTTTATGTGTGATTGTAAAGATACATTTTACAGTAATTCTGGAATTTGCATAACAGATTATATCTTATTTCTGCTCCAGTGAGCTTGTGACATATGCCTCATTCCATAAGATATCTGCAAACAATCAAATTAATCATCACAGTGATAAAGTAAAGCTAAAGCACTTTAATAATATTGACAGAAGATAGGAGGATAATAGGTTATTGATATTCACTGCAGAAACCAATAAAAATTAAACCAACAGAAACTTATGATCTATTGAAACTAGTAACAATACAACTATTAAAGGGAAAACTGTTAATAAATTAATGCTGACTGAACCATGAGCAACATGAATCCGAGCCTTGCTGCATGACTGCTGTCAGGCTTGTCTCTCTCTGAAACACTGTGGCATTTCAGAGAAAACATATTTGGAAAGCCAGCCGAGAACCATAGGGAAAAATGTGACTGGTCTGCTGCGGGCTCATTTCAGATTCTCCCTGTCCAGTCAGGAGCAAGCCTTGCCTAAACTCAATCCCTGTCTCTCAGCATGGGCGTGGGTGCACTTTGATCTCTAAAGCCACCAAAAACTGTTCTAAAGAATCAGCGTAGGGTGTTACTTTCACTATTTACAAATTGCCATGAGGCTAATAAACCCTAACTAAAGATTCCTAAAATATAACCTTTATTTATTCCATTAATATAGGGCTAATGTGCAATATTAAAATCACATAAGTATGTGGCGGTCAATATTATTGGAAAACTTTTATGACTGATTTCTGCTGAAATACGTATTCAGACCTTTAAATATGTGGTGAGGGACCAGTCACTTATAGAGTGACTCAGCCTGGATATTCAGAAGGTGAGGATAATAACTTGTCCCTTTATGGGAACAGTTACCTATATGACATTAAATTCATTTTAATATCCCTTCACTTCTGGGATACAGTTTAAGAGGTTATTATGTCTAATTCTCACAGTATTCCACTTGAAAGGGACAGTCTGCTCCATTATGTTCAAAACCATATCTATAAGTCATAGAAGTTTAGAAATTCTGTTCTGTGGAGCAATGAAACAAAACTTTTCATATCTATCTGTAAGGGTAAATGTAATATTAGGATATAAGTTTGACATCCACATTATTAAATCTGTATAAAGGACCATTAACATTTTTAACTTTTATTGCAGGCTATGCCACGTAGATATCACAGAAACTAATGCTGAGGGAGGTAATTTCTTGGAAGAGAGAGGGCCATTCTTAACTCTTAGGACTGGTTGGAGCAAGCTTCAAAAGATGGGCAGACATATGTTATCTAAACTTGAACTGTTTAATATTAATTGCACTTGCCACATTATTATAAATCCATAGTCAAATGAAAGGCAGTCCTGGAGACGAGACCTGAGCCCAACACTGGTGATATAAAAAGAAAATTTCGACAATTGAAAGGTGTTCATCTGTTGGGGGTCAGCCAGGTCTAAGCCTGTTCCATCATTCTCCTACCCTTAGGGAAACAGAAGAGCATCTATAGACTGAAACCTTTAGGTATTTTCTGTAATTTCTCATTTTTTTAGAACTGTTCTGCATATTTGTATGTAGCTTTATTTTTGTTTCTTTTACTAATCTTTTTTTCTAATAAGCGATGTACTTTTTATATTAAAACCTAAAACCTATAATAATAGTAATAATAATATAATATAATATAATAAGTTTGGACCTTGTATGCTTTAAAAAAATCAAGGGCATTTATGAGAGTGTTTGGCATTTTGATTCATTTGATTTGACAGTATTGTGTATTTTTCGGGATTCATCATCCCATTTGTTTGGTCAGTGGCGGCAGCGTGTTGTGTATCTTTGTTATGTAGGTAGCCTGTTCTGGGGTGTGATTTATGTTAAATTTGCAGCCTGATTGGCAGGAAAGTGCAAGATTCAGTGAATAGAGATAGGTTAACTTCTTGCAGTGACACCCACATAAGTTGCAGAAAAATGTATACATGACAACCTGGCAGCAATGGTAAAATAGCAAAGATCCCAACCATCTCAGATTCAGCGAGATTGTCACACACTTCTACTCATTCTCTTTCTTCTCTCCAGCATCTTCATTGCTCCATATTTCCTCCTCTGAAATGAGGTTGGCATCTCTGCACACACTTACAATTGATTAAATAAACAAATATCTTCTTTTCTTATGATTTGGTCTCCCTAGGAATCAAATCCACAACTTGTAGCTTTGCAGGCAGTAGGTAAAGCTATAAGCCACAGCCTGCACTGATAAAGATAGCAGGATTTTGTATACCTGAAGTTGCATTGGAGGCAGAGAATCCACAGGCAGATTATACTGGTATATAGAGATACATCTGTACATAGCAGTGTATTTCTATGTCCCTGTATA
This sequence comes from Phyllobates terribilis, assembly GCF_046119375.1. NCBI lineage: Eukaryota > Metazoa > Chordata > Amphibia > Anura > Dendrobatidae > Phyllobates > Phyllobates terribilis. Next base: position 179,011,022 of record NW_027362765.1, read on the forward strand.
CTAGAGGTGAAAAAAGTCATATTTTTTGTTCCTATCAAACTACTAAACAAATAAGGAAAAATAATTCCAAAAATATAATTTTCTCTTTTTTAGTGAGATCTGGTTTAATCTGGGATTTGAACCCACAGCCTCTATCACTGCAGACAGCAGCAAAATTGTGAGCTACAGCTTACACTGACAGGTAAGGGAGGGTTTTCTCTACTTGAAGCTACATTGCAAACTTTGAACCCACAAGCAGATAATACTGGTACATAGAGATACAAGTGCTTCTCACTAAATTAGAATATCATCAAGAGTAGAGTCATTACAAACAGAGTGATCTATTTCAAGTGTTTATTTCTGTTAATGTTGATGACTATGGCTTACAGCCAATGAAAACACAAAAGTCATTATCTCTGTAAATACTTTATAACAACAGCTTGAAAAATCATTTTAAAATCCGAAATGTTGGCCTACTGAAATGTATGTTCAGTAAATGCACTCAATACTTGGTCGGGGCTCCTTTTGCATCAATTACTACATCAATGCAGCGTGGCATGGAGGCGATCAGCCTGTGGCACTGCTGAGGTGTTATGGAAGCCCAGGCTGCTTTGAAAGCAGCCTTCAGCTCATCTGCATTGTTGGGTCTGGTGTCTCTCATCTTCCTCTTGACAATACCCCATAGATTCTCTAAGGCGTTAGGTCAGGTGAGTTTGCTGGCCAATCCAGCACAGTCATGCTGTTGTTTTTAAACCAGGTATTGGTACTTTTGGCAGTGTGGACTGGTGCCAAGTCCTGCTGGAGAATGAAATTTCCATCTCCAAAAAGCTTGTCGGCAGTGGGAAGCATGAAGTGCTCTAAAATTTCCTGGTAGACAGCTGCGCTGACTTTGGTCTTGATAAAACACAGTGGACCTACACCAGCAGATGACATGGCTCCCCAAACCATCACTGATTGTGGAAACTTCACTCTAGACCTCAAGCAGCTTGGATTGTGTGCCTCTCCACGCTTCCTCCAGACTCTGGGACCTTAATTTCCAAATGAAATACAAAATTGACTTTCATCTGAAAACAACACCTTGGACCACTGAGCAACAGTCCAGGCCCAGGTAAGTCGCTTCTGGCATTGTCTATTCGTCATGAGTGGCTTGACACAAGGAATGCGACACTTGTAGCCCATGTCCTGGATACGTCTGTGTGTGGTGGCTCTTGAAGCAATGACTCCAACAGCAGTCCACTCCTTGCGAATCTCCCCCAAATTTTTGAGTGGCCTTTTCTTAACAATCCTTTCAAGGCTGCGGTTATCCCGGTTGCTTGTGCACCATTTTCTTCCACACTTTTTCCATCCACTCAACTTTCCAGTAATATGCTTGGATACAGTACTCTGTGAACAGCCAGCTTCTTTAGCAATGACCTTTTGTGGCTTACCCTCCTTGTGGAGTGTGTCAATGACTGCCTTCTGGACATCTGTCAAGTCAGCAGTCTTCCCCATGATTGTGGAGCCAACTGAAACAGACTAAGGGACCTTTTTAAATGCATCTGAAGCCTTTGCAGGTGTTTTATGTTAATTTTTCTTATTTACTGAGATAATGACTTTTGTGTTTTCATTGGCTGTAAGCCATAATCATCATCATTAACAGAAATAGACACTTGAAATAGATCACTCTGTTTGTAATGACTCTATATAATATATGAGTTTTACTTTTTGTATTGAAGAACTGAAATAAATTAGCTTTTTGATGTTATTCTAATTTAGTGAGAAGCACTTGTACACTGCTCAAAAAAATAAAGAGAACACTCAAATAACACATCCTAGATCTGAATGAATGAAATATTCTCATTGAATACTTTGTTCTGTACAAAGTTGAATGTGCTGACATCAAAATCACACAAAAATCATCAATGGAAATCACATTTATTAACCAATGGAGGCCTGGATTTGGAATCACCCCCAAAATTAAAGTGGAAAAACACACTACAGGCTGATCCAACTTTGATGTAATGTCCTTAAAACAAGTCAAAATGAGGCTCAGTATTGTGTGTGGCCTCCACGTGCCTGTATGACCTCCCTACAACGCCTGGGCATTCTCCTGATGAGGTTGAGGATGGTCTCCTGTGGGATCTCCTCCCAGACATGGACTAAAGCATCCGCCAACTCCTGGACAGTCTGTAGTGCAACGTGACATTGGTGGATGGTGCGAGACATGATGTCCCAGATGTGCTCAATCGGATTCAGGTCTGGTGAACAGACGGGCCAGTCCATAGCTTCAATGTCTTCATCTTGCAGGAACTGCTGACACACTCCAGCCACATGACGTCTGGCATTGTCCTGCATTAGGAGTAACCCAGGGCCAACCGTACCAGCATATGGTTTCACAAGGGGTCTGAGGATCTCACCTCGGTACCTAATGGCAGTCAGGCTACCTCTGACGAGCACATGGAGGGCTGTGCGGCCCTCCAAAGAAATGCCACCCCACACCATTACTCACCCACTGCCAAACCGGTTATGCTGAAGGATGTTGCAGGCAGCAAATCGCTCTCCACGGCGTCTCCAGATACTGTCACGTCTGTCACATGTGCTCAGTGTGAACCTGCTTTCATCAGTGAAGAGCACAGGGCGCCAGTGGCGACTTTGTCAATCCTGGTGTTCTGTGGCAAATGCCAAGCGTCCTGCACGATGTTGAGCTGTGAGCACAACCCCCATCAGCGGACGTTATACCACCCTCATGGAGTCGGTTTCTAACCATTTGTGCAGACACATGCACATTTGTGGCCTGCTGGAGGTCATTTTGCAGGGCTCTGGCAGTGCTCCTCCTGTTCCTCCTTGCACAAAGGCGGAGGTAGCGGTCCTGCTGCTGGGTTGTTGCCCTCCTACGGCCCCCTCCACATCTCCTGGTGTACTGGCCTGTCTCCTGGTAGCGCCTCCAGCCTCTGGACACTACGCTGACAGACACAGCAAACCTTCTTGCCACAGCTCACATTGATGTGCCATCCTGGATGAGCTGCACTACCTGAGCAACTTCTGTGAGTTGTAGAGTCCGTCTCATGCTACCACGAGTGTGAAAGCACAACCAACATTCAAAAGTGACCAAAACATCAGCCAGAAAGCATTGGTACTGAGATGTGGTCTGTGGTCCCCACCTGCAGAACCACTCCTTTATTGAGTGTGTCTTGATAATTGCCAATAATTTCCATCTATTGTCTATTCCATTTGCACAAGAGCATGTGAAATTGATTGTCAATCAGTGTTGCTTCCTAAGTGGACAGTTTGATTTCACAGAAGTTTGATCTACTTGGAGTTATATTCTGTTGTTTTAGTGTTCCCTTTATTTTTTGAGCAGTGTACATTGTAAATAGCAGTGTATTTCTATGTCCTTGTATTCTAGAGGTGAAGAAAAAGTCAGATTTTTTGTTATTATAAAACGACTAAAAAATAATGAAAAACAATTAAAACAATGTAATTTTGAATGCGCTTTTTGAAAAATAATAAACATCACGAATCAGCAAATAACAGATATATCTGCTGTCCCTGTAATCGTAAGGCTGCGTGCCCACTATGTGTTTTTCAAGCGTTTTTTCCGAGGAATTTCCACACCGAAAACGCTTAAAAAATGCTTGGTAATACGTGCCCCATGGTCTCCAATGATAATCCGCATGTGCTGTGCACATGCTGCGGAAATTTCCGCTGCGGATTATCATTGCGGAAAAATACGCAGCATGTCCATTAATTTTGCGGACACGCAGCGTAATCGCCGCCATTGACTTGCATTGCACCGCGTGACATCCGCATCACTGCATCTGCACAAGCGGATATCACACGGATCAATGTGCGGATGGTACCCAGGTCTGGAGGAGAGGAGACTCTCATCCAGACCTGGTTACCATAGAAACTGTTAAAAAAAGAATTTAAAATAAAGATTATACTCACCTTCCGATGTCCTCCCAGTGTTTTCTCCCCTTCGTCTGGTCTGCTGTATGGGTCGCGTTGTTGTGAAGGACCTGCCATGACGTCATTGAGTCACGTGACCTGACACGTCCTTCACTCCACCGCGAGCCGCCCAAGACACCGGACGCAGCAGAGAAAACACTGTGAGGACATCGGAAGGTGAGTATAATCTTTATTTTTTACCATTCTTATTCTTTTTTTTTTTACTAACTTGGTCACACTACTATGGATTGCATGGATTTATATAGTGTGAACAAGTTGTCAAGCACTTTTCCAAGTGATGCTAAAATCGCTTGTCAACCCACATGCGGAAATGCATGCAAAAACGCTTCACAAACGCTTCTACCTGGCGGGAAAAACGCATGTAAAATCCGCATACGTTTTTCCTGCCAGGGAGAAGCGGAAAAAATATGCAGCATTTCTGCATCGTGGGCACATAGCCTAACAAGCCACACAACACGGTGCTCAGATTATTTATAGTGATCGGTAAATGGCATAAAAAATGGTGTGACTGATTTTTTTTCTACTAAACCCATAAAAAAATGTAATAAAAGTGTAACACTGAGGTCGTGTTCACAGGTAATGTAAATGCTGCGGTTTTTGCACTGCTTGTTTTCTGCAGGTGTCTGCACCACACGACGCAATAACAATCTTCTCCGTTTATTGTGTATTTGCTATGTTTCTTTTATGCATTTCCCCGCTTATTTAATGCATTTTTGGTGCAAATGTGAAGCAGCATTTATAAAGGTTTTTTAATAGTACAGAAAAACTTTGATTCTGCTCTTAAAAATGCAACAATGTTGTTTTTTTGCAAGAGTTTTTTTTCAAGTTCCACATAGAAGCCTATAGAGAAAAAAAGCACTAAAACCGCACAGTACAACAGGATCTTTAGACACACTGAAGACGGAGATTTCATGAAATCACATCCACTTTGTTTGGACATTTGAACTGTGTTCACATGCTGCATTTTTTCTGCTGCTTTTTTTTTTGCACAGAAATTCTGTTCTGTTTAATTGTCCAAGCAAAGTGGATGTGATTTCATTTTCACTCACTATGCATCTAAAGACACTGCTGAACTGTGCAGTTTTGGTGCTTTTCTTCTTTCTGTCTTCGATGTGTAGCCGAAAAAACACATGTAAAAAACTGCAGTTACCTTTTTAAGTGCAGAATCAAAGCTTTTCTGTACTATAAAAAAAACACTGCCGCTTCACATCTGCACCGAAAATGCATCAAATAATGGTGAAAAGGCATAAAAAATGCAGCAACAGCAACAATCAAAGAAGGCTGTTTTTACTTAGTTTGGTGCGGACACCTGCAGAAAACAAAAAATACAGTATTTATGTAACATGTGAACACAGCCTTACAGACACAAAAAGGCCAGATAATGTAAATGTAGACAGCGTCCAATCCAGGGTGTTCAGCCACAAGATCAAGTTTATTCCCTCATCAATATATAAAATGTTTTGACCTATTGCAGGTCTTACTAAAGTACAAACAGTGAAGTATAGGCTGGGTTTATATAGTGTGGTTTACAGACATACACCAATCACTACAAAGGCCCAACCCCCTCCTATAAAATACATTAAATCCATATGAATTTTACTTCAAAATACAAAATCTCAGCTCACAATAGAAACCAGGAGCAAAAACTGGAGTAAATAAATGAAAAACTCCCCATATAAAGTGACCTAATCATAAAATAATTGAAATAGAATACAATATTCTGCCAATGTTAAGCAGACATCAATGTTCTCATGGTCACAATCCACCAATTGATGAATAGTCGGTCATGTATACATAATTTATTCCCTCCCATGATTCAATCACATGACATCTAGAAAACGCGCCAAATTCACTCAAACGGATGACAACATACTGCGTCTGGAGGTGTGTCTGCACTCGTCCAATTATGTCAAAGCATTCGGGTTGTCGCAGCAACCAACCACCTATCACAATAGGGTAGTAGCAGAGTGTGCATGCGCAAACGGTGCATTTTGCAAGACGAAGATGTGGCGCCCCTGCAGGTTCAGTCGCCACAGAGGTACTGCATCTCACCCAGTGGTGTGGTACCTACCCACTCTCAGGTAAGAATAGAGTGCTGCCCGGGACCCTAACACCAGCATCCAACACACCACTCCAGGCCAGCAGGAGGGGCAAGATGCCTCTGGTTCTTGCTGAGCCCCTTTCCTGGCTGGAGTGGAGGGGAACCAAGTGAGGGGGAACCATGTAGTGGGTGCGGGTGGAGGACGTAGATCAGGGGAGCACTTCAGTAGCTGTATAAAGAGGTGAGCCATCTTAGAAGGACAAGCCAGTCAGAGAAGGAAAGTGAGGGGAGCAGAGGTGGGCCTAGTGAGAGGCCCAGGACTGAGAGAGGAGAGGGAGCAGGAGAAGGGCTCCAGGACCAGAAGGGATCCCAGGGGTACGGGAAGTGCTGGAGGCCACCCGTACACCCGAATCTGCCAGGCGGTGGAGGGATCGAGCCGCAGAGGGGACCGGTCCCTGAACTAGTGGAGAACTACAAGGCTCAGCTAGGAACCGGAGGCTGCTGTACTTGCAAGGTGCAGTGGCCACAACCGCAATTATATCGCCAAGAAGGTGGCCACATAGGGTCCAGGGGACTGCAGGTCGCCCGACAAGACCCAAGGCTACCGGATTGGGACACTGATTGCGAGGCGCAGGGCAGGAGGGTGAGAGCCAGCGCAGGAAGACGACTGAGGAAGAAACATTGAAAGGGGTCCTGTCAGGCACTCTTGAATTACCTGAGGGATTGCTGAACCCCTGCCTGGTGAACGCAGCACGACGTGGGAGGCTGTAATCTGTACAGTGCAACCTGAGGAACTTAAGAACTGTGAGTAAACTCGGAAGACTGCACCCCACTGTCTCTGTGATTATTATCTGCGCCATCACCCCTGCACTACAACGCCCAGCATCACCTATAACATCTACACTGCCCTGGAGCTAAGCTTTACCTGTGGAGAACCATACCAGCTTTGCTGCACTAACATTAGCTCCAGAGGACCTGTTCCGCAGCGGAGGCTCCCTTTAGCCGCATACCACAGGTGGCGTCACGAACTTTGTACATAAATCCCCTATACAAATCCCCCTTTTTGAATGACCGCCCTGGGTCACGGACCGGGTCACCGCCACTGTGACATCCCCCAGCATCTACCGGCCCAGCACCGGGTACGCCACGGCCCAGGGGGCGAGTCAAAGATTCTCCATGTCACTCAGGAAGCGGTCACATGACTGCCATCCAGGTGACATCAGGCACAGCGCCCACCCACAGAGGTCAGCCAATCCTGGCTGTGACCTCATTGCCATGGTAACAAGAGACTTACAATCAGTCATTCAAAACAAACATCTTCAAAAGCTAGGGAAAAGAAGGGGATAGGAGAAGGGAGAAGACACAGGATAATATAAGCAACAATAATACTCGTATTAAATATATAATAAAACAATGTTCCACAGCTGTTTCATGTAACCCATGTCAACCTCCATCCCCATGACTTCATCCACCTTGCAACATGAGGAAAAAAGACTAAAAAAACAAGAGCAGACATGAAAATTAAAACCACATACTGATAATGTACATATAGTAAGAGATCAAGCAGACAACTATGTAAATTAAACTCAATGTTCAACCCTCTGGGCTGAAGACTTTCTAATTCAAATATCCACCTCAGCCCTTTCTTTTTTAAGAGTTTAAGTCTGTCCTTACCTCTTCTCTGCATAGGAACACTATCTATAACCCTATATCTCAATTGGTTTACCGAATGCCTATTTTTTTATGAAATGCTTGGCATAAGTAAATTAATGAGTCCAGTCCTAACGGTACTTTTATTCTTGGAGATACGAGCCCGTATCTCCATCGCGGTCTCCCCCACGTAAATTAGCCCACATGAGAAGGAAATAACATACACAACATAACTTGATTAGCACGTGTATTGAATACTGTTTCCCAGTACGAGAAAGTTTCGACCCCGTCTATAAGAAAGAAAAAGCCAAGATTCAAAGTCATATATCAGAGGTAGAACCCTATGTAATATGGGCCAATGTTTGTTCACAATTCTCGCAAGCCATCCGCTAGAGGGGCAAATGTCGAAACAAAAGAGATTCTTTTTTTGTTCTGTTTAGGGCGTGTACCCCTCAAGAAGTCCTCACATTCACATTCCACCGCCCTCTGTTTGAATTACGTATTTCAGTATTCAGGTATTCCCTGGATCTACATTTTTGGCATATCTTCTCCAATCTCCCTTCCAGTCTTTCCTCACATGAAACTATCCGCCTGACCCTGATCAGCTGACTTCTACGCGGATGATTACTATCAAAATGTGGTAAACTATTCCTGTCAGTATGTTTTACAAACAAATCAGTATTCAAGTTACCATTATCATTATATACCAGAGTATTTAGGAACTGCAACCCGGTCATGGAGTAAGTCAACATAAACTGTAGCTCCGGATAGACATGATTGATCTCACTCTAAAAGGCAAGAAGCTCATCAACATTACCTTCTACAGGAAAACACCATCAATATACTGCCACCAGGCCCAAGCATGGTGCCAGGAGGTGGAACTATATACGTGCCTCGATTACCTCAGATGTTAGTGTAAGTGGGTGCCACGTTGGACCCCATGGCGGTACCCCAGTGCTGCAGGAAGTAATCCTCACAGAAGAGAAAGAAATTCCTCTCCAGGATGAACCCCAGCAGTGTCAGAGCAAGCCGTGCACAATTAGGCGTCATGCTATAGCCTGATAGCATATCAGACACAGCTCAAAATCCCTTTGCGTGCTCAAAGGATGTATATAAAGAAACTATGTCATAGCATGCTAAAATTGTAGAATCCATTACCCTGATGTCTTTAATTTTATTCAAAAAGTCATTAGTATCCCTAATGTAGGAACGAGCATTCAACGCAAAATCAAGTAAAACACGATCTAGAAAGATAGCTGTCTTACTAAACATTGAACTTCTTTCTGAGACGATCGGGCGTCCAGGGGGTCCTCAAGATTTTTATGTATCTTGAGGAGTATATATAGTACAGGAACACTATGGGAATCCACAATGAGCTATTCAGTCAACTTGAGGTCGATGTATCCAAGGGAGTCATTGACGACAAGCTGTAGCTCAGACTGAAACCGGGAAGAGGGTGTAGCGCAGGCATCCCTGCACACTGCCTCCCTCCCTCGGCATGGACGCTGAATAACTCACCGCCGCGGCCCCTGTCCCGCATTTCCTTCCTCCTCTCCTGCCGTCCGGGGTACTCGCACGGTGAGCAGATCCCAGGCACTGTACTATGGGCACGAGCTCTCCCTCCTTCTTAAAGGGGCCACGCGCGCTATCCTAAAGTGTCCCCAGCCAATGGCTGGGAGACACTTACTATTTAAGGCATCTCCACCTGCATGGAGGTGCCTGTGCAACTTTGTTTGTCTGTTCCTAAACATGCTTGCTAGTTCTCAGGCACTCAGTGCTCATATCTCAGTATACCTGTCCTGTATATCCACTCCTGCGTGCCTGCCTGTGTTAGTTATATTTTCCAGCTCACCTGCCTGCCTGCATATCAGCTGTGCCCACCAGCACCTGCCTGCTTCTGTACGAGCCATGCCTGCCTGCCTGTATATCTGCCAGTCCCGTCCACACCTGCAATGCCCATCAGCATATCTTCCGTAGCCGCCTGCACCTGTCATGCCAATCTTCATATCAGCCAGACATGTCGGCACTTGCCGTGCCAGTCTGTATATCAGCCGGATCTGCCTGCACCAGTCTTACCAGTCTGTGTATCAGCCGGACTCATCTGCATCTGTAGTTCCTGCAATGCCTGCCTGCATCAGCTGTACTCTCCTACTGGGCCGTTCCAGCTACCTGTCCCTTGGGGGTCAGCTGCCCTGTACACGAGGTCAGTCCAATGGGAGAGAGGGGATCCTCTTGTGTCGAATCTCCAGTCTTTTCTAGAAGCCTTCCGTAAAGTCTTCCATGAGCCCGGCCATGAGTCTTCAGCAACATCTTCTCGCCTCTGACTGCGCCAGGGAAACCTCACAGTGTTCCAGTACGCTGTATGTTTCCGCACCATGTCATCTGAACTAACCTGGAATAATGAGACTCTGGTAGCCACTCTCTGACAGGCATTTCTGGGTAAATCAAGGATGACCTGGCCTTTCGTGATATACCCACCTCACTGAATGACCTGGTGTCTCTGGCAACATAGATAGACATCGGGTTTCAGGAGTGTTCTAAGGAGGTGACCCATGGGAGAAGACCTGTATGCCTGGCTCCTACCTTTCAAAGACCGGTCATGCAGCAAGCCTCAGCTCTGGCACCTTCTCCAGAGTCCATGTAGGTAGACCAGGTGAAGATGACCAAGCATCGTCTGAAGGCTCGTCGTGTCAAGGGAAGGTGCTTCTATTGTGGCAGTCCTGAGCATCTAATCCGCTCCTGGCCAGAGAGACCGAGAAACTCCAGAGCCTAGGGTCTATTGGAGAGGTTATTCTGGGCAAGAATCGCTCTTCTCCATCGCTGACTCTTGTCAGTGTCCGTGTCCTGTGGCAGCATCCGTTTTGTAGAGTCGACCTATCTGGACTCCGTTCCACAGGTAATCTCATTGAACAGGCCATTGTGGAGCGACATCAAATCCCGATCCAACGTCTTCTGGATCTGTTGATGGTTTATTCAGTGGGTGGAAAACCTCTTTCCGAAACCATACTTTTCGTGACCGAGCCTGTGGAACTTCAAGAAGGAATGCTATACTCGGAGAAGATTAATCTCTATATGCTTCCTGACTAAACTGCAGACAGCGGTGAAATGCGTTGAGGTGTACAGCAGCCCTGTTTTCATGTTCTATGGTTAACTATGGCTTCAGGTAATATTGCATTTATCTGCTGATGTATATTTCATCGATACCTTACTACACTCCTATTGTGCTTGAATCATGTCTTTATTAGTGATGAGAGAGCACTGAAATGCTAGGGTACTCGTTGCTCGAGTCGAGCAAATTGGAATGCTCGAGTGCTCGGTCCAAGCAACGAGCTCAATGTAAGTCTATGGGAAACTCGAGCATTTATCCGGCGCCCCCCCTGGAGGTCTGCAGGGGGCCTAAAAATTGCGGGAATCGATGAGAACACTGCTGAAATGACATGGGAAGAGCATGGGGAAGACCCCCGGAAGCATCTCTGACTACCAGGTCACTGCTGTGAACAATGTTGTCAGAGTATTACGCCACTTTTACGGACTCACAATAAAACATACAAAAACAAAAACAAAATGGATTTTCCTGGGAAAAATGTTAAGGAACATCCTTTCCAGGGTAATGACTTGTATATAAGGCAAAATAAATAACCAAAAAAAAAATACTCCTCCACACTTAGTGCTATGTTCCCACGTAGCGTTTTTGATGCGTTTTTGCACTTTTGCATTGCTTTCAACGGTGAAAAATACATTCACCGGTAAATGTTATTTTAACATTTTACAACCTTATCTGGCCATGTGGTGTGTGAAACATGATCAGACACATCCATACAGTGCTGAAAAGACATGGGAACAGCATGGGGAAGACCCCTGGAAGCATCTGACTCCCAGGTCACTGCCTAAAACCGTGTTCATTAGACGTGATCCTATATTACTGCGGTAATAATACAGACATTTTTGGCAACGTGAAAAATATTAAACTCTATTTAAAATGGGCAAGGGACAGGGAAGTAGACTTAATGGTGATGGTGACGGTGCACGCAGAGGCCGAGGCCGTGGGCAAGATGAAACTGTGCCTGCTGAGGGAGCACAACAAACACCCACATCATGTCGAACTACCTTCCTGTCCCAATTTCTAGGGGGCTACGGAACACCACTCTTGAAGATAGAGCAGTGCGAAAAGGTTGTTGGTTGGATAGCAGATAATGAGATAATGCTTCCAGTCAGTTTGCCACCATTACCTCCCTGTTTTCCACACGGTCCAGTCTCAGTAGCCATGATTCTGCACCACATTATTATTATTACTTTAGAGCCATTTATTCCATGGCGCTTTACATGTGAAAAAGCGGTATACATCGCAAAAACAATTACAATAATCTTGAACAAAAATATGACAGTGACTGCTTCAGGAGAGGAGAGGACCCTGCCTGTGAGGGCTCACAGTGTTATGATCTGCTACAAGCACTAAGGAAAGACAGGAGATCTGTCCCTACAATAGAACTAAGCTGGATCCCTACGATGTAACGGGGAACCTGATCCTGCGATCAGACCCGCTAAAGTCCTCGGCTAGTCTGAACGAAGACCTATAGATGTGAGGAAGGGATCCCTACCAGAACTAGGGACTGGGAGAAAGATGGACACCTCCTAGCAGAAATTGTAGCAGAAATAAGACAAACAAACAACATAGAACATAGAGGTCCGAAGACCTAGCAAAACTGACTGAGAAAGGTAACAGAGCACCAAGCTAGCTCAAGAGTAGAAATTACAATGAAGTCCAGCAAGGCCAGGAGGGCGGAGCAGGATTAAATAGGCAAAAAAGGTCATGTGAGCAGCAAACTAGAAAAAACCTAACAGGAGAGTTCTAACAGTACCCCCTCTTCTAAGAGGATCCTCCGGATCCCCTAGGCCCGGGCTTATCAGGAAACCTCCTGTGAAACGCTCTGACAAGTCTGGAAGCAGAAACATCATCCGCCCTTACCCATGAGTTATCCTAGGGTCCGAAACTCTTCCAAGCGACGAGATACTGCAAACTCCCTCTATACCGTCTAGAATTTAGGATGTGGGAAATTTCATATTCCCCGTCCTCCACCACCGGAGGAACAGTGGCAGAGGCGTCACCATCCGACACATCAGCTCTTTTCAACAGAGAAACATGAAACACCGGATTAATCTTCCAGGAGGTAGGAACCTCCAACCTAACAGCAGATTGGTTAACTATCTGAAGCACCTTAAAGGGCCCTACAAACTTGGGACCCAATTTTTTAGAAGGAATCCTCAATCGCAGATTCTTAGAGGACAACCAAACCATGTCACCAATAGCAAACAAAACCTCTTGCCGTTTCCTATCAAAGTACCTCTTAGATTTTTGTTAGCCTCCTGAAGATTACCACGCACATCCGTCCAAACTCTCTCCAAATCACTGGAAAAACTCTCCTCCTCAGGCACAGCCGATACCAATTTGGAGAATGACCCAAAAGACGGATGTCTCCCAGAACAACAAAAAAAAGGCGAACACCCAGCAGAAGAGGATGTATGGTTGTTAAGAGCAAATTCAGCAAGTGGCAGAGACTCAGACCTCCCCTCTTGATTGTCTGCCACAAAACAACGCAAGAACTGCTCAACATCCTGGTTCTTTCTTTCTGTCTGGCCATTAGACTCAGGATGATATCCGGATGAAAACGACAAATGAACTCCCAACCTGTCACAAAAGGCACGCCAAAAACGAGCCACGAACTGAGGTCCCCTATCAGAAACAATGCCAGTAGGAACGCCATGTAGTCTGACAATTTCCTTGACAAAGGCCTTTGCGAGTGTCTTAGCGCAGGGCAGTTTGATGAAGGGAACCAAGTGACACATCTTGCTAAAACGGTCCACGACCACCCAGATGACCGTGAAACCCTCAGAGGGGGGAAGGTCAGTAATAAAGTCCATAGCCAGATGTGTCCAAGGTGCACTAGGAACCTCCAGAGGGCAAAGCAACCCCGCAGCAGGAGCATGCGAAGACTTAGATCTAGCACACACAGTACATTGACGCACCCACTTAATGACTTCCTTCTGCCATCCAGGCCACCAAAAACTGCGACCCACAAGTCTCTTGGTCTCAGAAATTCCTGGATGACCTGCCAACCGAGACTCATGACACTTAACAAACAAATCTCTCCTAAAGGTCCTAGGCACAAACAACCTCCCATGGGGAGTGTTAGATGGGGCATTCTCCTGCGCTTTAAGAATCTCATCCTCCAAAACGGAGTCCAAAGCAGCAATCACAACACCTTCTTGTAAAATGCTCTCTGTAACATACCTGGCGGCGTCCTTGCATGGTGGTCCATCTCCCACTGTGCAAGAGGGCGCACTTGATCTCCTGTCCAGAATGTCTCTCTGGCTTCCCTCCATGCTGTCTGTTTGTGTCTGTTTCTGCTGCTTAAGGGCGGCGCCCGATCACTTCCTGCCTTTTGTACCTGCTGTGGGTCACACCCCTTGTGCGTCCTCAGCCTATTGCTGTCTGTCACTTGGTATATAGCTCAGCAGCTCCCTTCTATCCCTGCCTGAGCATAGTGTTTCCTTCAGTGTGTGCTTGCACTCTGAAGGTGCCAGGTCCCGTCTCTTGTCTCCTGCTTTTTGTATCAGTTCCCGTGTCTGAACTGAGTCCTGTATGTCTCCTGCTTTGCAGTATCAGCTCCCGTGTCTGAACTGTGTCCTGTATGTCTCCTGCTTTGCGGTATCAGCTCCCGTGTCTGAACTGAGTCCTGTATGTCTCCTGCTTTGCGGTATCAGCTCCCGTGTCTGAACTGAGTCCTTTCTGTGCTCTCTTGTCTGTCCTGTCTGAACACGCTCCTAGCCTGTTCCTCTCGCCTTCTAGTGGCCGATTTCCTAGACCCGCTCCTGCGTCTGGTCTGTCCTGTCTGAACACGCTCCCTGCCTGTTCGTTCCGCCTCTCTGGGGGCCGTATTCCCAGACCCGCTCCTGTATCCCTCTGCAGTGTCGGTCTCCTCCGTACACTCAGTTCCAGTCTGAACTCTCTCCTGTCCTTTACCTGTTTTGCCTCTATGTCCGTTCCCTTCCTTTTTCTGCAGAGTCTGAACTCGTACCTAACTCCTGCTTGTTGTCTCTGCAAGTACTGTGTGAGTATCTGGCTCTGTCTTTCCCTTCCTGTCTGTTCCGTGTGAACAGAGCCCTGTCCTCCCTGCTCAGCCTTGTCTGCACTCTAGCTGTGCTTGCCTGTAACCCTCTGCCTGTATTGTTCCTGAGTCCCGGTGTGTACTGGGTCCTATCCCGCCTGTGTTCCTACCTGCTAGTGCCTCCCTGTCTGCACTCTAGCTGTGCTTGCCTTTACCCCCCTGCCTGCATACCCGCCTGCCTGCATACCAGTCGTGCCTGCCTATACCCACCAGTCTGTGTGCCAGCCTACCAGCCTGTTCCTGTATTCCCCTGTGTGGGTCAACAGCCGTGTCCGGGGTCTGTCCTGGAGTAGCACCTGGTCCCTCTGCTCGGTTCCTCCTTGGTGCACTGGCGTCGTATGCCGTCGTGCGACCCTGGTCGGATCGGGTGAATACTTAGTCACGCCCCTCCAGGCATTCACTCTCCGGCACGGTCCAGTGGAATCACTACCAATCACACGCACACGCCGCTTAGCCCGGGCGTGTGCATAACAGCATGCTCAGGCCATGGTTCCCGTTGAGCCCCACGGCCTTCGCTCTTTGAGAAGTTTTTCCAGCGAATACATGCATTAAAATAAAATAAATAAATTTTTTCCCCCCTTTAGCTGAGTTCCAGGCGAGTTACGCACCCGTCCAGATGGATCTATCAGCCCTCGTTCCTGCGGATCCGCCACGTTACTATGGGGATCCAAGACAGTGTCGTGCATTTGTGGAGCAATGCATGCTACACTTTAAGGCCTACCCTCTCTATTTTCCTTCCGATTGGGCTAAAGTGGCCTTTATGATTGACTACCTAGCGGGTGATGCCTTGAAATGGGTCACCCCCCTATGGGAAGCATGGGATCCTGTCATCCTTGACCTGCAGGCCTTCCTGGTGGCCTTTCGTATGGTCTTCGAGGACCCTAACTCTGAGGCCCCTGCTGAAGCTTCACTTCCCAGTATCCCGGAGCAGCCCCGACGGGTAATGTGTGTGGGTAGCACAATAGTCCTCCAGCCCAATGAGACTACTGCCCACCCAGAATCCTCACAGGGTGACTACGCTTTCCGGAATACTTCTCTCAACCTCAAGAGGCAGTCCAGACGTGCTAGACTTGGAGGCAAGCCGTCACGCCAGGGTCTGTCCTCCCTGAGACCTCCTGACCCCAACCTTGAGGTCCCTACTGAAGCTTCATCTCCCTGTATCCCGGAGAAACCCCAATGGGTAATGTGCGTGGGTAGTGCACCAGTTCTCCTGGCCGAAGAGACTTCTGCCCATCCAGACTCCACACAGGAGAACTTCCTGCACCCGGCATCAGATGCTTCTTTCTCTTTAACCGGTGTGCATGTCCAAGGATGCTCCAAAGCTGTGGTTACCTCAGAGTCTGTGCACCTCTACTACCTGGCGGAGGATCCCCTGTTGCCTCCTGAACCCTCCGGGATACCACTCGATGACAAATGGAGAGAGACTTCTCTACACCCGGTACTCAATACTTTGTCCGCTTCGTCCTGTGAGCCTGACAATGGGTACCCCAAAGTGGTAGTTACCTCCGAGTCTCTACACCCCTCCGACCAGGCGGAGGATCTCCAGTTGTCTCCTGAACCCTTCGGGGTGCTACCTGGTAGCGAAAGGACAGAGACTCTCCTATACTCTGTACCTGATACCTCGCTCGCTTCGTCCAGTGAGTCCAACTTAGTGTACTCCGAAGCAGAGGTTACTCCTGAGTCTCTACACCCCTCCGACCAGGCGGAGGACCTCCAGTTGTGTTCAGAATCCTTCGGGGTGCCACCTGGTGGTGAATGGACAGAGACTTTCCTATATCCTGGATCTGATACCTCGCTTGCTTCGTCCAGTGAGTCCGACCTAGTGTACTCTGAAGCAGAGGTTACCCGTGAGTCTCTACACCCCTCTGACCAGGCGGAGGACCGCCAGCTGTCTCCAGAACCCTTCGGGGTGCCACCTGGTGGTGAATGGACAGAGACTTTCCTATACTCGGTACCCGATACCTCGCCTGCTTCCTCCAGTGAGTCCGACCTAGTGTACTCTGAAGCAGAGGTTACCCGTGAGTCTCTACATCCCTCTGACCAGGCGGAGGACCGCCAGCTGTCTCCAGAACCCTTCGGGGTGCCACCTGGTGGTGAATGGACAGAGACTTTCCTATACTCGGTACCCGATACCTCGCCTGCTTCCTCCAGTGAGTCCGACCTAGTGTACTCTGAAGCAGTTGTTTTCTCTGAGCCTCTGCACTCTTCTGACCCGGCGGAGGACCTCCAGTTGTTTCCTGAATCCTCCGGGATACCACCAGATAACAAAGAGACAGTGACTTTTCCTCATTATGTACCTGATAACCCGTCTATTTCTTCCTGTGAGCTTGACAAGATGTACCTCGAAGCAGAGATTACCCTTAAGTCTCTGTCCCCCTCCAACCCAGTGAACGACTGGCCCTCGAATTCCCTGCGGAAGATTCTGGCAGGCCTGAAGAAGAGGGGGCGTAAGGGGGGAGGTACTGTAACATACCTGGCGGCGTCCTTGCATGGTGGTCCATCTCCCACTGTGCAAGAGGGCGCACTTGATCTCCTGTCCAGAATGTCTCTCTGGCTTCCCTCCATGCTGTCTGTTTGTGTCTGTTTCTGCTGCTTAAGGGCGGCGCCCGATCACTTCCTGCCTTTTGTACCTGCTGTGGGTCACACCCCTTGTGCGTCCTCAGCCTATTGCTGTCTGTCACTTGGTATATAGCTCAGCAGCTCCCTTCTATCCCTGCCTGAGCATAGTGTTTCCTTCAGTGTGTGCTTGCACTCTGAAGGTGCCAGGTCCCGTCTCTTGTCTCCTGCTTTTTGTATCAGTTCCCGTGTCTGAACTGAGTCCTGTATGTCTCCTGCTTTGCGGTATCAGCTCCCGTGTCTGAACTGTGTCCTGTATGTCTCCTGCTTTGCGGTATCAGCTCCCGTGTCTGAACTGAGTCCTGTATGTCTCCTGCTTTGCGGTATCAGCTCCCGTGTCTGAACTGAGTCCTTTCTGTGCTCTCTTGTCTGTCCTGTCTGAACACGCTCCTAGCCTGTTCCTCTCGCCTTCTAGTGGCCGATTTCCTAGACCCGCTCCTGCGTCTGGTCTGTCCTGTCTGAACACGCTCCCTGCCTGTTCGTTCCGCCTCTCTGGGGGCCGTATTCCCAGACCCGCTCCTGTATCCCTCTGCAGTGTCGGTCTCCTCCGTACACTCAGTTCCAGTCTGAACTCTCTCCTGTCCTTTACCTGTTTTGCCTCTATGTCCGTTCCCTTCCT
Source organism: Phyllobates terribilis (assembly GCF_046119375.1). NCBI lineage: Eukaryota > Metazoa > Chordata > Amphibia > Anura > Dendrobatidae > Phyllobates > Phyllobates terribilis. Next base: position 179,029,041 of record NW_027362765.1, read on the forward strand.
TTTTCTGCAGAGTCTGAACTCGTACCTAACTCCTGCTTGTTGTCTCTGCAAGTACTGTGTGAGTATGAGTATCTGGCTCTGTCTTTCCCTTCCTGTCTGTTCCGTGTGAACAGAGCCCTGTCCTCCCTGCTCAGCCTTGTCTGCACTCTAGCTGTGCTTGCCTGTAACCCTCTGCCTGTATTGTTCCTGAGTCCCGGTGTGTACTGGGTCCTATCCCGCCTGTGTTCCTACCTGCTAGTGCCTCCCTGTCTGCACTCTAGCTTTGCTTGCCTTTACCCCCCTGCCTGCATACCCGCCTGCCTGCATACCAGTCGTGCCTGCCTATACCCACCAGTCTGTGTGCCAGCCTACCAGCCTGTTCCTGTATTCCCCTGTGTGGGTCAACAGCCGTGTCCGGGGTCTGTCCTGGAGTAGCACCTGGTCCCTCTGCTCGGTTCCTCCTTGGTGCACTGGCGTCGTATGCCGTCGTGCGACCCTGGTCGGATCGGGTGAATACTTAGTCACGCCCCTCCAGGCATTCACTCTCCGGCACGGTCCAGTGGAATCACTACCAATCACACGCACACGCCGCTTAGCCCGGGCGTGTGCATAACACTCTCCTCCTCCTCAGCACCGACCATGGGACAAAAGCTGCGAGACAAAGCATCAGCTTTAACATTCTTGGTACCCGGGATGTAAGTAACGGAAAAATTAAACCGCGAGAAAAAAAGTGCCCACTTAGCCTGACGGGCATTCAAGCGCTTGGCAGCATCAAGATAGATCAGATTTTTATGGTCAGTGAAAACCTGAATGGGAAATTCAGCACCTTCCAAGAGATGACGCCAGTGTTCAAATGCGAGTTTAATAGCCAGCTATTCCCGATTACCAATATCGTAATTAAGTTCAGTCTCAGAAATTTTTTTTTAAAAAAAGGCACAGGGATGTACTCCATCCTTGTTTTCCTGAGACCACACCGCACCGACCCCCACAGAAGAAGCATCAACCTCAACCAAAAACGGCTTAGTCACATCAGGCTGCATAAGGATGGGAGCAGAGGTGAACCTCTCCTTAAGAAACACAAAAGCTTCAATGGCCTCAGAAGTCCACTGAACCGTATTAGCACCTTTCCTGGTGAGATCGGTCAGTGGTTTGACAATAATAGAAACATTTTTTATGAATTTTCTGTAATAATTGGCAAAACCCAAAAACCTCTGTATCGATTTCAAACCAATAGGCCTAGGCCATTCCTGCACAGCTTGAACTTTCACCGGGTCCATCTCAAAGCCCTTGCTGGAGATAATGTAGCCCAAAAAGCTAATTCTCTGAACAGCGAACTCACATTTCTCCAGCTTAGCAAAAAGCGAATTGTCAATCAATAACTGCAATACCTCACGTACGCTCCGCCAATGAGACTCCAGATCCGGCGAATAAATCAAAATGTCATCCAAATACACAACCACATTTTTGCCGATCAAAGGTCTAAGGATGTCATTAATAAGATTCTGAAAAAATGCTGGAGCATTGGTAAGACCAAAAGGCATAACCAGATTCTCAAAATGACCCACAGGAGTGTTAAAAGCAGTCTTCCATTCATCACCCTCCTTCATGCGCAACAAATTGTATGCCCCCCGGAGATCAATTTTAGAGAACCACTTGGCCCCCACTAACTGGTTAAACAAATCAGGAATCAATGGCAGTGGGTAAGGATTGCGTGCAGTAATTTTATTAATCTCATGAAAGTCCAGACAAGGACGTAAACCGCCGTCCTTTTTTTTAACAAAAAAAAATCCAACAGCCACAGGAGACTTGGAAGGCCTAATGTGACCGGCGGCCAAGCTTGTCTGTATGTATTCCTCCAAAGCCTTTCTCTCAGGAATAGTAAGATTAAATAAACGACTTTTAGGAAGAGTCGCTCCAGGGACAAATTCAATGGTACAATCATAGTCTCTATGGGGAGGCAAAATTTGCGATTCCTTCTCAGAAAAAACTTTCCAAAAATCCTGAATAGGTACAGGTAATTCCCCTTTATCCACAGCAGCAATGCGCCCGTTACAACACTTGTCATAACACTTAGGGCTCCAGGACTTAATTTCATTGGTAGACCAATCCAGTACAGGATTGTGCAATTTTAACCAGGGTAACCCCAACACTACTGGAGAAGGCAAATTATTTAATACTACCAAATCCAAATTCTCTTGGTGAATACCATTAATAGTGAGGGGAAATTCACAGACCTTGTGAGTAACACTCTTTAAGGGAGAGCCATCGACAGAAACCACGGCAATAGGGGATGACAAAGGTTTGGGTTTTAATTTAAGTTTTTCAAAGAATCCCCCATCAATCACATTCAGAGTAGAACCACAATCCACAAATACCCGAAAGTCAATTAATTCTTCCTGAGCAGTGGTAGTAGCAGAAAGAAGTACACCCTTAGTATTTAAACAGGCTATACGGGCGTAACTGACCTTTTTTTTTTCTTTGTTCATACGAAGCACACAGTTCTTAATGAAATGGTCAGATCCACCGCAATAAAAGCACAAACCTTCAGAAAATCTGCGGTCTTTTTCCTGAGAGCGGGGTGACATCGCCTCAATCTCCATCGGCTCTCCAATGTCAGTACAGACCCTCTCAAGACTCGGAGCTGACATGGCAGAGGATTTACTCTCATTAACCCTTGCACGCAGTCTCCTGTCCACCCGTATAGCTAATTGCATTGCCTCCTGCAAGTTTCCAGGTGAAGGATAAGCAATCAGCAGATCCTTAACCCTTTCACCTAGCCCCGCAAGAAACAAACTTTTCAAAGCTGAATCATTCCACCCCACCTGAGCAGACCACCGACGGAAGTGAGTACAATAATTTTCCACATCACCTGATTCCTGCCTCAAACATCTTAATTCAGACTCAGCAGATGAGACACGATCAGGATCATCATACAACAACCCCAAAGCAGAAAAAAAACTATCCACTGATCTAAAGCACGGATCACTAGGTTGGAGAGAAAAGGCCCATCCCTGAGGTTCTTTGCGCAAAAGTGACATTATGAACCCTATGCGCTGTGATTCATCACCAGAGGATCTGGGCCTCAAACGAAAATACAGCAAACAAGCATTTTTAAAGGAAAAAAAATCTTGTTGTTCACCAAAAAATAGATCAGGCAGACGTACCTTTGGCTCCACAAAATGCGCTCCAGAACAGCTACTCACATGTTGTTGGAGCTCAGCCACCTCCAGAGAGAGTCCCTGCAAGCATTGAGCCAAATCTTGAACAGAGACCATGATGGAAACTGGAGGTCTTACCTTAGAGAAATTTTTTGGGCTGGACTTACTGTTATGATCTGCTACAAGCACTAAGGAAAGACAGGAGATCTGTCCCTACAATAGAACTAAGCTGGATCCCTACGATGTAACGGGGAACCTGATCCTGCGATCAGAGCCGCTAAAGTCCTCGGCTAGTCTGAACGAAGACCTATAGATGTGAGGAAGGGATCCCTACCAGAACTAGGGACTGTGAGAAAGATGGACACCTCCTAGCAGAAATTGTAGCAGAAATAAGACAAACAAACAACATAGAACATAGAGGTCCGAAGACCTAGCAAAACTGACTGAGAAAGGTAACAGAGCACCAAGCTAGCTCAAGAGTAGAAATTACAATGAAGTCCAGCAAGGCCAGGAGGGCGGAGCAGGATTAAATAGGCAAAAAAGGTCATGTGACCAGCAAACTAGAAAAAACCTAACAGGAGAGTTCTAACACACAGCCTACAAGGGATGGGTGAGGATAGAGTAGGTGAGGATAGAGCTGGTCGTGCAGCGGTATGGTGGAGCGAGGGTTACTGCAGGTTGTACGCATGTCGCAAGAGGTGGGTCTTCAGGTGCTTTTTGAAGGTTTCAACAGTAGGCGAGAGTCAGAAATGGTGGGGTAGAGAGTTCCAGAGAAGGGGGGATGCACGGGAGAAATCTTGTATGTGATTGTGGGAAGAGGAGATAAGAGGGGAGTAGAGAAGGAGATCTTGTGAGGATCGGGGTTTACGTGCAGGTAAGTACTGGGAGAATAGGTCACAGATGTATGGAGGAGACAGGTTGTGGATGACTTTGCATGCCAAAGTTAGGATTTTGAACTGGAGTCTCTGGGCAATGGGGAGCCAGTGAAGGGATTGACAGAGAGGAGAGGCCAGGGAATAGTGAGGGGACAAGTGGATTAGTCGGGCAACAGAGTTTAGGATAGATTGAAGGAATGCAAGAGTGTTAGAATGGAGGCCACAGAGCAGGAGGTTGCAGTTGTTGAGACGGGAGATGATGAGGGCGTGCACTAGTGTTTTTGTAGATTCGTGGTTGAGGAATGTGCGGATCCGGGAGATTTTTTTTACTTGGAGTCGGCATACTACTCACCCTGATCCTCCTTCCTCCCACCATTCCGAGTGTCCTGAGACAACTGATCCCACACTTGGGCACACCGAAGAGCTGTTTTGTTCATCTTTCCATTTAAAGATTCTGGCCTCTCGCTCGGTCCGCTTGGAAGTGGAAAGAGCTTGGATATGTGGTTTGAAGGAGAGATTAGACTCCAGGGTTACCCGAAGAGTTGTTCACTTTTCCATTGATAGATTCGGGCCTCTCGCCCAGCCAGCTTCAAGCAGGGCAACATAAGATTGCATGTAGCAATTTGAGCAGCCATGGTCACCCGAAGGTGATGGTGGGAAAGTGCAAATACTGTGGATAATGATGAAACGGACAGAAAGTCAGGAGGAGGACCAGGGTGCAGAAGTGGAAGACGAAGCGGTGGATGATGAACCTGGCAAGGAGACATGCACAGCAAGGACAGCAGCACACAGCTGTGGTGGCCACAGACACAAGGCGGGCAACCGTTCCCCGCCAGTACAACTGTTAGGTCTTCCCGAGCCTAGTTCTTTTTTAAAGACTGTTGTTTAGATAACCCCAAAAATGTCATTTGCAACATCTGCCAGGCCAGAATCATCAAGAACACCAAAACTACCAGCCTGACCACCAACAGCATGCTCTGGCACATGACAGCAAAGCACCCGACTAGCTGGGCCGAACGCCAAGGTCCAGAAACAGTGTCTACAGGTGACACCACTGCCTCTTCCGCTTCTGCCAATCCCCTGTCCATGGCACATGCAAAAATGCCTCCCACCCTGCACCTGTTGTTGCAGACTTGCAACCATCACCGTCCACGTCCTTGTCCCAGCGCAGCGTTCAGTTGTCCCTACCCCAGTCCTTGGAATGCAAGCGCAGGTATGCAGCCAACCACCCACCCACAGGCTGCAATACTAAACTGCCACATTTCTGTACTGCTTGCTTGCACTTGAAATGTTGCCTTTTAGGCCCGTGGAGGTGGAAACTTTCCACAACCTCATGGCGACGGTGGCCGGGTGTCCATACTCGGTCCCCAGCCACCACTATTTCTCCCGGTATCGTCTGCGCCTTGCACAAGCGCGGGTCCCAGAATATTACCCATGCCCTCCCTAGTGCACTTAGTGGGAAGGACCGCCTAACCACAAACACGTGGACAAGTGAATGTGGCTAGATATGGTACATCTCACTGACGCATTCCACTAGGTTAATATTGTGGGTCCAATCAGGGTTGCCACTACATTCTACTGCTCCTGCACTACCTCCTCCTCATCCTCGTCAGCCTCCATCTCCATCACTTGATTAATTTTTTCAGGAGATATTCCAGATTATGTACTTAAACTTCGTGTGTGCCAATAACAATAAGCAGGACTGTATGCTTTGCGACAAACTGCACACCGTTGCCGAGTTGTTGAAAACTGTATCAGAGAACCCGGTGGCGGCTCTGAAGCTAGGCAAGCTCGCGCACATACCATGCCTGGCCCATGTGCTCAACTTAGTGGTTCTGTGGTTTCTCAAACCCCACCGGGATCGGCTTGAGAAAGTACGCCACGTGTGTGCCCATTTCAGAAAGACAGCTACATCTTCCGCCGCCCTGGCTGGGCTTCAGCAGCGTTTACAGCTTCCAGCTCAACGATTGGTGTGCGATCTGACCACGTGTTGGAAATCAACGTTGCAGATGTTTAGAATGATTTTGAGCAGGAGAGAGCATTTGTTGAGTACCAACTTCAACACGTCCGTTGGCATTCAGGTCAGCCTCCGCACATAAGAGCTGATGAGTGGGCATGGATGTCTGACATCTGTGCCGTCCTCCAAAACTTTGAGGACTCCACCAAGATGGTGAGCGCCGATGACGCCATAATTAGCGTCACCATCCCGCTTCTCTGTCTACTGAAACGCTCGCTGCTCACAATTAAAGAGGAGGCATTGCAGGCGGAGCAAGGAACTATACAGGGTGATGCTACACAGCCCAGTCTCATCTCATCTCAACGCGGATTGGGTGATAATGAGGAGGCGGAGGAGGAAGAGAACATGGACAGTCGTCCTCTTGGTGAGAACAAGGAAGTCTTGGCTGTTGGCAGTCTGGCACACATGCATCTTGGGCATTACAGAAAACTGGCACGGCACAAGAGAATTCTTGGAGACGGAGGTGTGAGGTTCTGATTAAGGAGGATGTCAGTCTTAGATCAGTTGCTAAATAGAGGGCATGGGAGGGGTGATACACAGAAATGAGGGATGAGATATAGGGCTGTGCAGAACTGTGGAGAGCTTGGTGGGTGAGAGAGATGAGTTTGTATTGTATTCTGTAGTGATTGATTGTTTAACCCAACCAGTGCAATAACTGGCACAGGGTAGAGGCGTCGTTGAAGCAGCTTGATAGAAATACGACCCTGGCTGCTGCATTCAGAAGGGATTGGAGAGGAGACAGTTTGTTTAGAGGGAGACCAATTAGAAGAGAGTGCCAGTAGTGAATAACAGTAAGAGTTTTTGCAGTATCAAAGGTGAGATAAGGTCTAATTCTGGAGATGTTTTTAAGGTGCAGGTGACATGAGCAAGTGAGTGATTTTCTATGTTGAATAAAGGAAAGTTGTGTGTCAAATATTAATCCAAGACAGCAGGCGTGCCGAGTGGGAGTTATGGTGGCACCACCTAAAGGAAATTGCAAAGTCAGGTAGGAATTTCCTAGGAGTTCATTTTTGGAGATATTAAGTTCAAGCTCTTGTTGAAGAATTATAACAAAAAAATAATTCCCATCAGACAATACAGGCGGAAGAGGTCAAAGTCAGATGGGAATTATTTTTTTGTTATAATTCTTCAACAAGAGCCTGAACTTAATATCTCCAAAAATGAACTCCTTCTTTTTCCTCCCTCTACTAACCTACCTATACAGTTCATTGGACAACCAAGGATTACAATCGAGGGAAGCACAAACCAGAAGCGGCAGAGGCAAGAGAACGATGTCAAAGGTCTGGGACAGTTTTCTCAGACCCTCCCAGCATCCAGGCCCTGATACATGGGGTACTCTGACAAGGAGGGAAAAGTGTTAGAAGATGCTGAAGGACTACCTTGGCGACCATACCAGCGTCCTACATGATTCCTCTCTGTCTCTGTGCCTTACAACTGTTGGGTATCCAAGCTGGACACGTGGCATGAACTGTCTCTTTACGCCTTGGAGGTCATGGCCACTAGCATTTTGTCAAAGATGGTTTTTAGTGCCGCCGGGGGCATTATAACTGATAAAACTGATAGGCGCATCCACCTGTCAACTGAAAATGCTGATAGGCTAACTCTTATAAAAATGAACAAGGGCTGGATTGGGCCAGACTTCTTAACACCACCAGATGATAGCATCAAACATAAACTCAAATCCAGTGGTTATTTCTTTGGGGTCTATTCCCATGCACCCCTTCACACCCAGACATGGGTATACACTTCAGAAATTGTTCTATTTTATGTTGCCTTCCTCCTTCTTCTCATCCTCCACCACCATATCTCCAGGGTGACCGTGATGCAACACCCACATAATTTTTTTAAGGGTGTTTCTGATTTGAGACAAGCGAATATTTCAATATTTGTATTGGATTACAATCGTTGTTTTTGCAATATTCGCCAATGTAATTGTCAAATATTCCCCGAATATTGACAAACGCCATTGGATTCAATGGGTGCCAAAAATAAACTCATACACAACACCTTCAAATGGGATCAAAAGCTGCCAAAACACATCACTTTAGGGGCAGACACCAGGAAAGTGCCATCAATTGACCCTGAGTACAAGTAGTATAATTATTATTATTTATTGTTATAGTGCCATTTATTCCATTGCACTTTACATGTGAAAAGAGGTCACTGACTGGTACAAGAGCAGGGAGGACCCTGCCCGTGAGGGCGCACAAACAACAAACAGTCTAGAAGGGATGGGTGAGGATACAGTAGGTGAGGGTACATCTGGTCGTGCAGCGGTATGATGGAGCAAGGGTTACTGCAGGTTGTAGGCTTGTCGGAAGAGGTGGGTCTTCAGTTTCCTTTTAAAGGTTTCAACAGTAGGCGAGAGTCTGATATGTTGGGTTACAGAGTTCAAGAGTAGAAGGGATGCACGGGAAAAATCTTGCATGCGATTGGGGAAAGAGGAGATAAGACAGCAGTAGAGAAGGAGATCTTGTGAGGATCGGAGGTTGCGTGCAGGTATGTACCGGGAGCCTAGGTCACAGATATATGGAGGAGACAGGTTGTGGATGGCTTTACATGTCATGGTTACGGTTTTGAACTGAAATCTCTAGCCAATGGGGAGCCAGTGAAGAGATCTTATAGATTGCAATCTTATAGATTGCTGGTGCCAGTCCACAGTAAAAAAGCAGCCATAGAGTGTCCGGGAACCTTCCCACACACTTTTCTTAGCCAGGGTGTCACGCCAAGTGTGGGGAAGACTTAGTGCAACACAGAGGGAAAAGAGAAATGGAGCCCAGACACTAGGGAAAGGGGGAAGTGGAGACCTCCAAGTCTGGTCTAGCGTCACCCTGTCTCAACTATCGTCCCTATATTGCCTCCTCAGCAATCGCCGCACAAGTGCCTCATCCTACTCTCCCTGGCATATGGCTATGGCTAGGGATGGAAGGAGATGAGCACTAGTCAATCTCCACTAAACTCTATAGACAACAAGGGAGGACAAATCAGGGGAAATGGCTTAGCTTTAGATGAACTCCAAATAAGCACACGGCCTCAAGCTCCAGAGTGGACGAAGTACTGCGCCTGCTAAGCTTCACAAGTAGAAATGGATATAGCCGGCGACTCCCTCTCAGACACACCAGTTATATATACACCCAGGCCAGAGAGCTAATTAGCAAGAGAGAGGTAGCCGCTCAGTCCTAAAGACAGCCTCTTATCTGTCTGCAATGCCAAACATAGAGATCTCCTGCAACCCACTGCAGGGTGACTGTATTTCACCTCTGACACACCCGTGACACAGGGCTGCTTCTCGGCAGGGTTGGACGGGCCCACCAGAGAACTGGAAACTCCTCCGGTGGGTCCTGGCTTCTCCTTCAGGAGAGTTCATAGCGCAAACTTTGCAGGTCATGAATCATGATGATGATAGAGGCCACCATCTCCTTAGCTTGCTGATGGTGCTTTTCTGTGGGAATCAGCTTGCCTCCAACCAGCCTGGAATATTTCCAGTGGTTTGGTATTGGCACCAAGTACCAGAAGCGAATCCATCCCCAATTTCCTTCTCAGGAATTTTATTTGGTACACTGAGTGGCTGCCCAAATACATTAGTTTCTCACAAAGGAGCTGAAGATACAGAGTGGCAGTAGGTGCAAGTTTCTACAGCATGTTAGATATCAGAGGGATAACAGAGGGTAGCACAGTGGCTCAGTGGTTAGCACTGAAGCCTTGCAGCACTGGGGTCCTTGGTTCAAATCCCAGCAAGGACAACATCTGTAAGGATTTTGTATGTTCTCCCCATGTTTGAGTGGGTTTCCACCTCAGTAAAAAAGCTGCAATAGAGTGTCCAGGAACCTTCACACAGACTTTTCTTAGCCAGGGCTGCTTCTTGGCAGGGTTGGACGGGCCCACCAGAGAATCCTCAGGTGGGCTTTGGCTTCTTCATCAGGAGAGTTCATGATAGTGCAAATGTTGCAGCTGCTATGGGGCTCTTGAGCGGAAGAGATAGGTGGGCCCTCAGAATAAAATCCTCTGGTGGGCCCAATGTTTTTCAGTCTGACACTGCTTCTCGGTGAGAGTTATATTTCACCACAACCATATTCTTTAGCTCGGTGAAAGGACTGGCATAGAGGGAAACCGTATCTACTCTGGCTGTGTGTGTTCAGCGGTGAGAGCCACAGATCAGGCTGCTGTGTTACAGCTTTCAACAACTCAGCAGCAGTGGGCAGTTTGTCACCTAAGCATTAAGCATACTATCTTCACCACAGCCTGTTGCCGCTTGGCCAAGGCAGTACTGCAGTGCTTCCAGCTTGTGACTGATGTGGTCATTTCGGAGATGGAGGCCAAACAAGAGGAGGAGATGCAGGAGCTGAACAATGTGATTACATTGAGGTTACATTGGCGAGTCTGGTTTATATAGTAAAGAAAGATTGTACTGTGTTTTTATTTATTTATTTTTACGTCTCTTCAAATGTGTATTGGAGTGCGTCCTAATTTTTGGCAGCCCTTCAAATTGCTGCATACGCAATATCAGTATAGGAGACATGGTCCTTAATAATGGGAAGGACAATTCAAATAAATTCTATATTCTAGAATATTAACTGTGTTATTTGAAATTCTTTTACGGGTGAAATATCGCAGTATGGATAGCATATTACACCAATACAGCCAGGTATTATTACCTTATACAGCATGCTGCTGGTGCTGCCCAAAAAAAACTTAAAACCTATTCTATTCCCTATTGATAACGCTATTAGATGCATTTACAATAGGGACAGGTGGTGCTAGGTGGTATCATCACCAGCTACAGATGCGTGTTCATTCTGGTCGCATCAATGTCTTTTACAGTCTATAACTTCTTTTTTTTAATTCTTTGGCTTTATATACAAGTCATTATCCTGGAAAGAATGTTTCTTAGCATTTTTTCCATTTTAGCTTGTTTTTTGTATGTTTTTTTTTGTCATTCCGTAAAAGTGGCGTATACTCTGACAACATTGTTCACAGATATGCTACTTGTCAGCGGCCAACTATGAATAGATTTGAACCTACAACTGCAAGACTTTAAATGGAGTGTAATATTTGACACGCTCACAAAAATTGCTGGATTATTAGGGCAGTCATACGGGATAATGTCTGATGGCCATGGTTTCAGGCAGTCGCCTAATAGTATGGTATTTGTCAGCGACGAAGCGTCAATTGGTTCAACAAAACACATGTGGCTGACTTTAAATGGAGTGGAATATTTGGCACGCTCCACAAAATTTCTGTATTATTACGGCAGTCATATAGATCATGTGCGTCTGATCATTGAAAAAATTTCCTCTGCTTCCACAATACAGTAATGTGAATAAAAGTGAAAAAATCTGGCAGTATTCTGCGAAGAAGCAAACAGAGCAGTAAAATGGTGTACACTGACACACTGCAACAAAATGTAAATGGAGACCAGAAATGGCTGAATTTGGACTGCAGTTATATGTGATATGTTTGACAGACAACCACGGTTTTAAATAGCGGGCCCGTAGGGTACTATTCTTCACAGCAACCACATGTGAATAGCTTCACTGACACATGGCAACAAACTGTAAATGGAGGCCAATATTTTCCACGTTCACTACAAATTTCTTGATTTTTAAGCAAATAATCAGGATTAAGATAGAAAAAAAAATTAGCCCTTGCCTCTGATACCTGGGGCTATGTCTACAAATATCTGTAACAGCAGGAACAGTCAGAACGTGCAATGGACCCTCTTGTGCTGTATGCACTGCAGTCTTCTACATACCCTGCCTGCTTTGCTTTTTAAGCAAATAACCAGGATTAAGATAAAACAAAATTAGCCCTGGCCTCTGATATCTGGGGCTATGTCTACAAATATCTGTAACAGCAGGTGCACTGCAGTCTGCCACAAACCCTGCCTGCCTGCCTAACTCCTGCTATCACCACTGAATATATGCAGCTGGATTAGTCCTCAGAAGGACTGTTAGTTCAGATGGATATATAGATATGCTGTGGAATTGTTTTACGAACTATAAACAAGAAAATCTCTCCCTGACTCAGCAGCAGGTCTCCCTACTCTGCCTGTTTCCGGGGTAGACTGTGTTCTTAAACAGACCCAATGACGCTATGCGGCCAGCCAATAACTGTAATGCCACAACCAACATGGCTACGGCATTACAGTGCATAGCAAGCAATCCCTGCATGTTCATTGGCTAACTAAAGAGCGCCGAATATGCAGGACGGGGACCCGAGTTTCTGTCCGAGCAACCTGGAAATACTCGCCGAGCTTGTCGAGCACAGTGATGCTCGGGTGAGTACCGAGCAGTAGCGAGCACGTTCGCTCATCACTAGTCTTTATAGCTCTAATAAATCTGACCTTTATATGCAATACCATATGCGTATTATAGGAAATAGCCAAATATACTGAACCATTGATCAATGCATTGGTATATACAGTGGGTACGGAAAGTATTCAGACCCCTTTAAATTTTTCACTCTCTGTTTCATTGCAGCCATTTGGTAAATTCTAAAAAGTTCATTTATTTCTCATTAAAGTACACTCTGCACCTCATCTTGACTGAAAAAAAAACAGAAAGGTAGAAATTTTTGCAAATTTATTAAAAAACAAAAACTGAAATATCATATGGTAATAAGTATTCAGACTCTTTGCTCAGACACTCATATTTCAGTCACATGCTGTCCATTTCCTTGTGATCCTCCTTGAGATAGTTATACTCCTTCATTGGAGTCCAGCTGTGTTTAATTAAACTGATAGGACTTGATTTGGAAAGGCACACACCTGTCTATATAAGACCTCACAGCTCACAGTGCATGTCAGACCAAATGAGAATCATGAGCTCAAAGGAACTGCCCAAGGAGCTCAGAGACAGAATTGTGGCAAGACACAGATCTGGCAAAGGTTACAAAAGAATTTCTGCTTTACTCAAGGTTCCTAAGAGCACAGTGGCCTCTATAATCCTTAAATGGAAGAAGTTTGTGACCACCAGAAGTCTTCCTAGACCTGGCCGTCCAGCCAAACTGAGCAATCGTGGGAGAAGAGCCTTGGTAAGAGAGGTAAAGAAGAACCCCAAGATCACTGTGGCTGAGCTCCAGAGATGCAGTAGGGAGATGGGATAAAGTTCCACAAAGTCAACTATCACTGCAGCCCTCCACCAGTTGGGCCTTTATGGCAGAGTGGCCCAACGGAAGCCTCTCCTCAGTGCAAGACATATGAAAGCCCCCATGGAGTTTGCTCAAAAACACATGAAAGACTCCCAGACTATGAGAAATAAGATTCTCTGGTCTGATGAGACGAAGATAGAACTTTTTGGTGATAATTCTTAGCGGTATGTGTGGAGAAAACCAGGCACTACTCATCACCTGCCCAATACAATCCCAACAGTGAAACATGGTGGTGGCAGCATAATGCTATGGGGGTGTTTTTCAGCTGCAGGGATAGGACGACTGGTTGCAATTGAAGGAAACATGAATGTGGCCAAGTACAGAGATATCCTGGATGAAAACCTCTTCCAGAGTGCTCTGGACCTCAGACTTGGCTAAAGGTTCACCTTCCAACAAGACAATGACCCTAAGCACACAGGTAAAATAACAAAGGAGTGGCTTCAGAACAACTCTGTGACCATTCTTGACTGGCCCAGTCAGAGCCTTGACCTAAACCCAATTAAGCATCTCTGGAGAGACCTGAAAATGGCTGTCAACCAACGTTCACCATCCAACCTGACGGAACTGGAAAGGATCTGCAAGGAAGAATGGCAAAGGATCCGCAAATCCAGGTGTGAAAAACTTTTTGCATCATTCCCAAGGAGACTCGTGGCTGTACTAGCTCAAAAGGGTGCTTCTACTCAATACTGAACAAGGGGTCTAAATACTTATTACCATGTGATATTTCAGTTTTTCTTTTCTAATAAATTTGCAAAAATTTCTACATTTCTGTTTTTTTCAGTCAAGATGGGGTGCAGAATGTACTTTAATGAGAAAAAAAATGAACTTTTTAGAATTTACCAAATGACTGCAATGAAACAAAGAGTGAAAAATGTAAAGGGGTCGGAATACTTTCCATACCCACTGTAGTACTATAACACCCAACCTACCCATATAATGTGATTTTATTCATACATTTCAGTGCCTGTTTGGTATGGATGTATTTATATATTAATGTGCTTCTCTATGAAGTGTTTAATTAAGCCATAATACATAACATATTTTGATGAATTTATTATTTGTTCTGATACTTAATATACTATTGTCTTATAGGGCTGCCTTTCTGTGTTTTCTGTATCATGTTTTGTTACATATTCTATTTATGTATTTTAATATTTTTTGAATAAAATAATACTGTTTTATATATTTTTCTGGATCATGTGTTCCTTCAATATTCTCTGCAGGTTCACATAATCTCTATATGCTGTCTGCTCTGTCTCACCCTCTGCTTCTAGGTCTGTCATGGCTGCAAAAACATGAGCCTGTCTTAGATTGGAAATCCAGAGAAGTACTCCATTGGGGACAGGAATGCCCAAGAGATGTCTAGTTTCCATTCGTCCTGCTCGACCACCGGCTTCTCCATCTAATTTACCTGGCTTGCCTCCTGCATATTGAACATACGCCGACGTCTTTGATGAAATTACTCTGAGACACTACTACCTCATAGGCCATATGACTGCCCCATCGACCTTTTACCAGGCGCTTCCCCTCCACAAGGCCGAATCTATCCCCTGTCGCAGGCTGAGACCTGAGCTATTTCCGAGTATATTGAAGAGAATCTGGGGATTTATTTGGAAGTCTTCCTCTCTGGCTGGAGCAGGATTCTTCTTTGTGAAGAAAAAGGATGGTTCACTTCAACACTGTATCAATTATAGGGGTCTCATCCAAATTACAATCAAGAATAAATATCCTCTGCCTCTCATTTCCGAGTTCTTTGATTGTTTTAAAGGTTCCATTTCTTGGGTACATCATCTCCGAGACCGGCCTGAAAATGGATCCTGAGAAGGTGTCCGCCGTCTTCAAGTGGCCACATTCAGACGGTCTGAAAGCTATTTAGCGGTTTCTCGGATTCACAAATTACTACCACCAGTTCATTCCGCATTTCTCCTCTCCGACTGCTTCTATTTCCACCCAGACCCACAAGGGGGCCTTTCCTAAGATATGGACCCCAGCGGCAGCAAACGCCTTTCTGTCTTTAAAACAGTTCTCCTCAGCTCCTGTGCTGTATCGTCCAGACAATAACAAGCAGTTCTTTCTGGAGGTGGATGCTTCTTCCTCAGGGGCCGGAGCCATTCTTACCCAGAAGTGTTTTTCTGGTCGCTTGGTGACCTGCGGCTTCTTTTCCAAATCTTCTCAGCTCCAGAACACAACTACTTTATAGACTATCAAGAACTGTTAGCGATAAAACGGGCTCCGGAGGAGCGGTGATTCTTGCTTGAAGGAGCGTTGCATCCGGTGGTTATCTACACTGACCACAAAAATTTAGCCTATCTGCAGTCTGCACAGCGACATAATCCACGACAAGTCTAGTGGTCTCTGTTCTTCACCCTCTTCTACTTTACTCTCCATTTCCAGCGGCTGATAAGAACATGAAGGCGGACGCACTCTCTAGATCTTTCATGTCTTTCGACCAGGAGGAGGAGCCTCAACACATCATTGAGCCCTCCAAAATGATTACGCTCGCTATGTTGGATTTGCTCCCTTCCGGAAAGACGTTGCTGAACCAGATATGAAGCGGGTTCTTCTGTGGGGTCACTTGTCTAAGTTGGCTTGCCATGCCGGACAGAAGAAAATGGCTCTCCTCATTTCCCAACATTATTGGTGGCCGACCGTGCACAAGGATATTGCTGATTTCGTTTCTGCCTGTTCCTCTTGTGCCCAGAACAAAAGTCCGAAACAGCTTCCGACCTGTCGGCTACTTTCTTTGCCCGTATCATCTGCTCCCTGGCAGCATATTACAATGGATTTCAACAATGATCTTCAGCATCAGCCGGGCATACCTTACAAGGAGGTCTGTGGGGCAGTGATAATGTTGAAATGGATGGAAAAAATGCTGAATGGAAGGAGAACAGCATGGGAAAGACCTCTGCAAGCATCTCTGACTACCAGATCGCTGCTGAGAACAATGATGTCACACTTTTACTCCACTTTAAGGACTGACAATAAAACATTCAAAATTGACGAGAAATTGGAGTTTACAGGAAAAAATTTTTAAGAAACTTTCTTTCCTGTATAATGACTTGTGTATAAGGCAACATTTTAAAAGTATTTTTTCAAAAAAAAATTATTTAAGTAAACCAAAACTGATATTTTTATTAAGACATTGGAAATTTCAGTGTAATTTATGAAGGAAGCAAAAAGTGCCAAAAATTAGATGGAAGAGGGACTCGGTTACACCCTGTATTAGACATAGAGGAGGGCCTCATACATATTCTGTTCAAATTGTCATATAGTGGTACACTTAGACTCATGAAGGCTATGCACTAAGTGCAATGCCTGCCAAAAATTACAAGCAGTGTCATCCATACACCCTTGAAGGCATCAACTGTAGTACCTCATTCAAATATTGTGAAAAAAGCGTAGTTGTGGTATTTCTACACTCATAAAAGCTCTGCACACAGTGCAAAACCTGCCAAAAATTACAAGCAGGGTCATCCATGCAAACTTCAAGGCAAAAACTGTAGTGCCTCATAAAAAATTAAGAAAGTGTAGTTGTGACACTTCCACACTCATAAAAGCTCTGCACACTGTGCAAACCCAGGAAAAAATTATAAGGATGGTAATACAGTCATCCATAGACCCTTGAAGGCAACAACTTGCTGGCCTCATTAAAATATTTTGAAAGTGTAGTTGATTCACTCCCACACTCATAAAGGCTTTGTACAAAGTGCAAAGCCAGGATAAAATTACAAGTAGGGTCATCCAGTCATCCATAAACCCTTGAAGGCAACAACTGGCAGGCCTCATTCAAATATTGAAGATTAAAAACACTTTATGTGCTGCTGTCATCTGGTGGTGTGGAAAAGTCAAAGCTAATTCAAGCTTTGTTAATTCTTATCAGAATGAGCCTGTCAGCACTTTCTGTTGACAAGTGAAATCGCCTGTTTGTTATGACTCCACCGCTGGCACTAAAAACCCACTCAGACAAGATGCTAGCGGCAGGGTAGCACAACACCTCCAAGGCATAGGGGGATAGCTCATACCAGGTGTCCAGCTTTGAAACTCAATAGCTGAAGGTCACAGAGGAATTAGGGAGTATGCTGGTTTTGTCGGCCTG
This sequence comes from Phyllobates terribilis, assembly GCF_046119375.1. Taxonomy (NCBI): domain Eukaryota; kingdom Metazoa; phylum Chordata; class Amphibia; order Anura; family Dendrobatidae; genus Phyllobates; species Phyllobates terribilis. Next base: position 179,046,315 of record NW_027362765.1, read on the forward strand.
GTATTGCTTGACCATCTTTAAAAACTTTTCCCTCCTTGTCAAAAATACCCAGATCCTGGATACTGGAAGGGCATCATGAAATTAGCCCAGACCTTTGACAGTGTACCCCTACCTCTGCTATACCTGGTGTGTGTTTCCCTGGTCTCTCCTCTTTGTTGGGAAAGGAAGCTTGCCCCCCTTCTGCTAGCATTGTCTGAAGGGAATATTTTCAACATATTTTCCACAATGGCCTTCTTTATAGCACCATTTTAGTAGACCTCTCTGCCTCAGGAAGGAGAGATGCAAGGCTCTCCTTGTAGCTTGGGTCTAGCAGGGTGAAAACCAGCACTCTTTTTTGGCATAAAGTACATAAAGTCTGCCATATGTGCCATGTTCCCTACAGCCAACACTTCCTTGTCTCCAACATAATGACTACTCTCCATCTCCTCCTCCTCCTACATCTCTTCCACCTCATTCCACTCCTCAGCTAATCTACATAGGAGGGACAGGACAAAGCTCCTGTTCCTCCTCCTCTTCCTCAGCCTCCACCTCCTCATTATTACCCAATCCACACTGAGCAGATGAGATGAGGCTATGTATTATCTCCTTGTCTCATGTGTTCCTCCATCTGCCCCTGATCCGCATGCAAAGCTTCATGTTTAATTGTCAGCAGCGACTGTTTAAATAGGCACAGAAGCATAATCACCACTCACCATCTTTGTGGAGTCCTCAAAGTCTTGAAGAACCATACAAATGTCAGACATCCATGTTCACTCTTCAGTTGTTATGTGCAGAGGCTGACAAGAATACCGACGGGCGTGTTGGAACTGGTATTCCACAACTTGCTTTTGCTGTTCACAAAACCTTGCCAGCATGTGCAATGTGGAGTTCCAGAGTGTGGTAATGTCGCACACCAGTCAGTGAGCTGGCAGTTGCATGTGCTGCTGCAGCACTGCCAGAGCGGTGGCAGCTGTAGCTGACTTCCGGAAATGGGAGCTGACATGGCGTACCTTGACCAGAAGCTCTGGCAAATCTGGGTAGGTTTTCAGAAACCGCTGAACTACCAAGTTGAACATGTGGGCCAAGCATGGTATGTGTGTGAGCTTGCAAAGCTTCACAGCCACCACCATATTGCAGCCATTATCACACACGACCATGTCTGGTTGAAGGTTCAGCGGCCAGAGCCACAGATCTGTCTGGTCTGTTATTCCTTTCAACCACAGTGTGCGGTTTATCTCCTAGAAAAATTAGCTTTGGCAAAGCCTGTTGCCGCTTCATTGAGGCAGTGCTGCAGAGCTTCCAGCTGATGTGGACGACATCCTCTGAGATAGCACATCGGAGATGGAGGATGAGCAGTGGGGGTGCTGGAACTGGTGTAGGAGGTGGAGGAAATCCTGATAGAAGTAGGGCCAGCAATCCTCAGCGTCAGTAGCACATGTGCCGTGCCTGAGAGGGACTCGGCCCCTACCTCCACAATGTTCACCCAGTGTGCCGTCAGGGAAATGTAGCGTCCCTGGTCACAAACGCTTGTTTTTTATTTCAAACCAATAAAATTACGCATAAACCAAGTTCTACAGTATATATGACAATAGTCAATTTTTGAACAACTAAATTTGTACACCTGTATCCGGCCAATTTTTGTTTATATTTCAAACCAACAAAATTTCACACAAACCAAGTTCTACAGTATATATGACAACAGTCAATTTTTGAACAACCAAATCTGTACACCTGTAGCAGGTCAATTATTTTTTTAATTTCAAACCAACAAAATTTCACACAAAGCAGGTTCTACAGTATATATGACAATAGTCAATTTTTAAACAACTAAATTTGTACACCTGTAGCAGGCCAATTATGGTTTTTATTTCAAACCAACTAAATTTCACACAAACCATGTTCTACAGTATATATGACAATAGTCAATTTTTGAACAACTAAATTTGTGCACATGTAGCTGGCCAATTTTTGTTTTTATTTCGAAGCAACGAAATTTCACACAAACCAAGTTCTACAGTATATATGACAATAGTCAATTTTTCAAGAACCAAATTTGTACACCTGTATTAGGCCAATTTTGGTATTTATTTCAAACCAACAAAATTTCACACAAAGCACGTACTACAGTATATATCACAATAGTCAATTTTTGGAACTGTACCAGGCCAAGCGGTTTTTAAACATTTTAAACCTCTGTAATTTTACACAAAGCACATTAAACTGTATGGATGACTAATTGAATCCAGAAAAATGTTTTGAACGTAAATATATTGAAAGTGTAGTTGCCGTACTCCTACATTCATAAAGGATTTGCACAAAGTGCAAAGCCAGGAAAAAATTATAAGAAGAGTCATCCAGTCATCCATAGACCCCTGAAAGGCAACAACTAGCGGACCTAATTCAAATATTTTTAAAGTGTAGTTGCTGTACTCCCACACTCATAAGGGCTTTGCACAAAGCGCAAAGCCAGAAAAAAATTATAAGAGGGTAATATAGTAATCCTCTTCAGGTGTCCTCTTCTTCTTCTCCTTCCTTGGGAAGCTAGGGGGACTGCCTCCACCTGATTCCTGGAGCCCAATTCCTAGGTGCCTGGGCTGTAAGTGACCCAGCTTTGGTAGTGATGGAGCCCCCGACATGTATAAATGGGCGATAGCCCCCTGTGTCACCTGCACCATCTCCTGCTCCCGCAAAGCAGATGGGGAACCCCAAGGACAGTCCAATCTCTCAGGGGTGGTAGCCCGTCTCAAAGTGCCTCGAGTAGCTTCACCCAGGCCCATTCATTTCTCATGAAGGGTTCATCCTGCTCCCTTCCTTCTCTGATCACACCCACCGCATACCAGCAATGTTGCCCCTCCATTTTCAGGAATGTGACCCTGGTTCCAGCCATCAGCTCCTGTAGCCTTCGAGGCAAGTGTTCCCTCTCTACTGCCCTACTGCCCGCTAGTTGAACGAGATGTGATGACGGGTCCCAAATGCTTCTATGGCTCCCCATCTCTGCTGTCGGTCGTACGGAACGATCTCTCCGCCCCCGGGATGCCAACTGTCGGTACTTTGCAGCTAGCATTTCTCCAGCCCTAGTCCTGACTCGCCTAATTTTTTCTTCCGACCAGCCTAGATCGCGCAGTCTGCTCACCAGTTCCTGGATCCTGGCTCTCCCATCTGCAGTCCGTAAGAACCCCAGCGGTGAAGGTTGCGGCCTGGGTTCATGCCTTGGTGGTTCCGGGAAAGCGTCCGGTTCCGGACCACCGGCTCCTGCCACTTACGCTGTCGTACCAGCTTGGTCTGACGCCAATATTCCTCCGATCACTCCCATGGGAATCATATGGGATTCTGCCATCTTTGCCGCCTTGTCGCCCACTAAGCAGGTAATAGTCTGTAGATGACTAATTGAATCCAGAACCATTTTTCAATGCTTTGTTGGAGTGTTATATACTACCAAAATGTAAAAGAAAGCATTTAATACTCTATGGATGACTAATTGAATCCAGAAAAAAATTTCAATGCTTTTTTGGAATGTTATATATCACCGAAATTTAACAGAAAGCATGTAATACACTATGGATGACAATATAGTTAATTTTTAACCCCCCCAAAAAAAGAATGTGGTCACATATAGCAGATATATATTTAGCAATGGACTGCAAAGCCCTAAGCCCTGCCTAGAGGCTGTATTTTGCCTCTCTCCCTGCTCCTGCAACTGTCCTTCTCTAGGCTAAATGCAGAATGTATCTGGTACAAACAGCAAAGCACAAGATTAGCCCTTAAAAGGACTGTTAGTATGATGGCTCAGCGTCATCACCAGTATCAACACTACAGGACTCTGATTCATTAAACTGTGCACACACAGGCCTGGACAAGCACTCTCTCTCTCTCCAATAAGAACTGTCCCTGAGCTGTGCAATAGCATCAGTGTGCCGAACGTGGCGGTGCCTGTTCTTTAATTACCTCTGATGATGTAATGCGGCCAGCCAATCACAGTAATGCCACTACCAAGATGGCTACGGCATTAAAGTGACTTGCAGGCTATCCTCGCATGTTTTTTGGCTGTGTAAGAGGTGCCAAACATGCGGGGCGGGGAATCGAGCACCAGCTAATGCTCACCGAGTGCTGAGCACATCGGAGAACCCAGATACTCGAGTGATATCCGAGTATTACCAAGCATGTTCGCTCATCCCTATAATTTATATGTTTTTTTTCAGGAGATTGCGTTTATCTTCTTTTTTTGAGGGTAAAGATGTTCCTCATTCATCTGCTGAGAGTCCCACCTCTATGTTAACCTTACGTGATGTGGGGCTTTACAGCAAAAGTAATTTTCAACCATCTTCTAATAATCATTTTGTAGAGTCATACATACTTTAAGAACTATGTTGAATTATTGAAGAAAAATTTTTGTGTGAAATCTGAACAAAATTTGTCTGTCCTTGAAATAAAAGCTCTCACTTGTCTGGTTAATAACAAAGACATAACAATAAAGCCCGCCGATAAAGGTGGGGTGCTAGTAGTTATGGACAGCTGTAAATATAGAGCAGAAATATTACGCCAGCTGAATGATGGGTCAGTTTATGAGAAATTGTCCTGTGATCCCTCTTCCCGGTTTCAGTCTGAACTACAGCTTGTGGTCAATGGTTGCTTTCAAAGTGGACTCATTGACCTCAAGCTGGCTGAATATCTCATTGTGGATTCCCTTATTGTGCCTGTACTATATATCTTCCCCAAGATACATAAAAATCATGATGCCCGATCATCTCAGGAAGGGGTTCAATGTTTAGCAAGACAGCTATCTTTCTTGATCGTGTTTTACGTGATTTTGGGTTGAATGCTCATTCCTTCATTAGGGATATTAATGACTTTTTGAATAAAATTAAAGACATCAGGATTACAGAGTCTACAATTTTAGCATCCTTTGACTTAGTTTCTTTATATACATCCATTGAGAACGCAAAGGGAATTCGAGCTGTGTTCTGATGCGCCATCGGGCTCGAGCATGGCACATGATTGTGCATGGCTTGTCCTGATGCTGCTGGGGTTCATCCTGGAGAGGAATTTCTTTCTCCTTGATGATGATTACTTCCTGCGGCGCCGGTTTACCGCCATGGGGTCCAACATGGCACCCACTTACACTAACATCTACATGGTGGTATTTGAGGACAGGCACGTGTACAGTTCCACCTTCTGGCGCCATGCTTGGACCTAGTGGCGGTATATTGATGATAATTTCTTGCTGTGGGAAGGTAATGTTGATGAGCTTCTTGCTTTTCAGAGTGAGATCAATCATATCTATCTGGAGCTGCAGTTTACGTTGACTTAGTCCAGCTGCAGTCCCTAGATACTCTGGTATGTAAGGATAATAGTAACTTGAATAGTTTGTAAAACATACTGACAGGAATAGTTTACTACATTTTGATAGTAATCGTCTGAGTAGAATGATCAACTCTCTCCCTTGGAGTCAGTTGATCACGGTCAGACGGATAGTTTCATGTGAGGAAAAACTGGAAGGGAGGTTGGAGAAAATGTGCCACAAATTTAGATTCAGGTGATATCCAAATACTGAAATACATAGAGTCAAACAGAGGGCGGTGGAACTTGAACGTGAGGACTAGGCATTAGCAAACATTTCAGTGCTAGGTTCGGAAAAGTTTGCGAAACAAATTGATATTCGCCGAATTTATTCACCGAATGTTTGTCGAACATTTCCGAATCCCATAGGAGTCAATGGGGGGGGACCAAAAAAATGCATATACAACTCCTAGAAACGGGACCAAAAGCTGCCAAAACACATCAAATTAGGTGTTGACACCGAGGAAGTGCCATCAATTGACCCAGAGTACAAGTACTATAATTATTATTACTGTGACAGCGACATTTATTCAGTTGCGCTTTACATGTCAAAAGGGGTCACCGGCTGGTACAACAGGAGAGAGGACCCTGCCTGCGAGGGAACACTGTCACGGACGTGGTTTGTGGAACCACTGTGCCACGGACCCCGGAGAGCCTGGAGGGGCGTGACTAAGCGAGCACTGGACTGTTCACCAGAGCCTCTGATGGTGAGGTTAGACTTGGCTCCCGATGAACGCCAGGTGCCACTCCAGGACAGACCAATGGACGCGCAGCTGGACCTAGTAGGATAGACTAGATGGTGCAGCAGGCAGAGTCTGTATCAGAGTGCAGCAGGCAGAGTCTGTATCAGAGTGAAGCAGACAGAGTCTGTATCAGAGTGCAGCAGGCAGAGTCTGCATCAGTAGTGCAGCAGGCAGAGTCTGCATCAGGAGTGCAGCAGGCAGAGTCTGTATCAGAGTGCAGCAGGCAGAGTCGGCATCAGGAGTGCAGCAGGCAGAGTCTGTATCAGGAGTGCAGCAGGCAGAGTCTGTATCAGGAGTGCATCAGGCAGAGTCTGTATCAGAGTGCAGCAGGCAGAGTCTGTATCAGGAGTGCAGCAGGCAGAGTCTGTATCAGAGTGCAGCAGGCAGAGTCTGTATCAGAGTGTAGCAGGCAGAGTCTATATCAGAGTACAGCAGGCAGAGTCTATCAGGAGTGCAGCAGGCAGAGTCTGTATCAGGAGTGCAGCAGGCAGAGTCTGTATCACAGTGCAACAGGCAGAGTCTATATCAGGAGTGCAGCAGGCAGAATCTGTATCAGAAGTGCAGCAGGCAGAATCTGTATCAGGAGTGCAGCAGGCAGAGTGTGTATCAGGAGTGCAGCAGGCAGTCGGTATCAGGAGTGCAGCAGGCAGAGTCTGTATCAGAGTGCAGCAGGCAGAGTCTGTATCAGAGTGCAGCAGGCAGAGTCTGTATCAGAGTGCAGCAGGCAGAGTCTGTATCAGAGTGCAGCAGGCAGAGTCCGTATTATGAGAGCAGCAGGCAGAGTCTGTATCAGAGTGGAGCAGGCAGATCCTGTATCAGGAGTGCAGCAGGCAGAGTCTGTATCAGAGTGCGGCAGGCAGAGTCTGTATCAGGAGTGCAGTAGGCAGAGTCTGTATCAGGAGTGCAGCAGGCAGAGTCTGTATCAGTGTGCAGCAGGCAGAGTCTGTATCAGAAGTGCAGCAGATAGTCTGTATCAGGCATGCCTCAGGCAGAGTCTGCATCAGGAATGCCGCAGGCAGAGTCTGTAACAGGAGTGCAGCAGGTAGATTCTGTATCAGAGTGGAGCAGGCAGAGTCTGTATCAGTGTGCAGCAGGCAGAGTCTGTATCAGAGTGCAGCAGGCAGAGTCTGTATCAGAGTGGAGCAGGCAGAGTCTGCATCAGAGTGCAGCAGGCAGAGTCTGTATCAGGCATGAAGCAGGCAGAGTCTGTATCAGGAGTGCAGCAGGCAGAGTCTGTATCAGAGTGGAGCAGGCAGAGTCTGTATCAGTGTGCAGCAGGCAGAGTCTATATCAGAGTGCAGCAGGCAGAGTCTGTATCAGGAGTGCAGCAGGCAGAGTCTGTATCAGAGTGCAACAGGCAGAGTCTATATCAGGAGTGCAGCAGGCAGAGTCTGTATCAGGAGTGCAGCAGGCAGAGTCTGTAGCAGGAGTGCAGCAGGCAGAGTCTGTATCAGAGTGGAGCAGGCAGAGTCTGTATCAGTGTGCAGCAGGCAGAGTCTATATCAGAGTGCAGCAGGCAGAGTCTATCAGGAGTGCAGCAGGCAGAGTCTGTATCAGGAGTGCAGCAGGCAGAATCTGTATCAGGAGTGCAGCAGGCAGAATCTGTATCAGGAGTGCAGCAGGCAGAGTCTGTATCAGAGTGCAGCAGACAAAGTCTGTATCAGATAATGAAACAAGAACCGAACAACATGGTACAATTTCATAATAAGTCAAGATAAGGTACTCCTGCATAAATATTAGACCTAAAGAGAATAGGAGTAAGACACCCTATAAGAAATACAAAGAAATATAAGTGTATTTAACATAACATTTTATTAAATAGAAAAATAGATAAAAAATCATGTGACACTAAGAGAGAAGATCAAGGCAGGGTCGGAATACACACATAGCAGCCACGGCTATAGATTAGTGGGTCCCCCAAAGGGTTAAGTACAGAAATACATTGGTCAATAAATGATCCATAAAGTAACTAGACTAGTACCTATAGATGTAGTGACAAGGGTAGCCACAAAGCCGTGCTACAAGCCCCGACGCGCGTTTCGCGTGGCTTCCTCGGGGGGCTGTGACACGCGAAACGCGCGTCGGGGCTTGTAGCACGGCTTTGTGGCTACCCTTGTCCCCATGGGTGAGTTTTTAGGTTTGGATCCCGTTTACTTTTGGGATCATGTGACTTCTCCTGGTGTGTATTACACTATTTAGCCTGCTAGTCCTTCTTTTTACCGGTATTTTTTGGACTTATACATGGACGCTGTCACTACATCTATAGGTACTAGCCTAGTTACTTTATGGATCATTTATTGACCAATGTATTTCTGTACTTAACCCTTTGGGGGACCCACTAATCTATAGCCGTGGCTGCTATGTGTGTATTCCGACCCTGCCTTGATCTTCTCTCTTAGTGTCACATGATTTTTTATCTATTTTTCTATTTAATAAAATGTTATTTTAAATACACTTATATTTCTTTGTATTTCTTATAGGGTGTCTTACTCCTATTCTCTTTAGGTCTAAAAAGTCTGTATCAGAGTGCAGGAGGCAGAGTCTGTATCAAAGTGCAGCAGGCAGAGTCTGTATCAGGAGTGCAGCAGACAGAGTCTATATCAGAGTGCAGCAGGCAGAGTCTATCAGGAGTGCAGCAAGCAGAGTCTGTATCAGGAGTGCAGCAGGCAGAGTCTGTATCAGAGTGCAACAGTTAGAGTCTATATCAGGAGTGCAGCAGGCAGAATCTGTATCAGGAGTGCAGCAGGCAGAATCTGTATCAGGAGTGCAGCAGGCAGAGTGAGTATCAGGAGTGCAGCAGGCAGAGTTTGTATCAGAGTGCAGCAGGCAGAGTCTGTATCAGAGTGCAGCAGGCAGTGTCTGTATTACGAGTGCAGCAGGCAGAGTCTGTATAAGAGTGGAGCAGGCAGAGCCTGTATCAGGAGTGCAGCAGGCAGAGTCTGTATCAGCGTGCAGCAGGCAGAGTCTGTATCAGCGTGCAGCAGGCAGAGTCTGTATCAGGAGTGCAGCAGACAGAGTCTGTATCAGGAGTGCAGCAGGCAGAGTCTGTATCAGAAGTGCAGCAGATAGTCTGTATCAGGCATGCCGCAGGCAGAGTCTGTATCAGGCATGCCGCAGGCAGAGTCTGTATCAGGAGTGCAGTAGGTAGAGTATGTATCAGAGAGGAGCAGGCAGAGTCTGTATCAGTGTGCAGCAGGCAGAGTCTGTATCAGAGTGCAGCAGGCAGAGTCTGTATCAGAGTGGAGCAGGCAGAGTCTGTATCAGAGTGCAGCAGGCAGAGTCTGTATCAGGAGTGCAGCAGGCAGAGTCTGTATCAGGAGTGCAGCAGGCAGAGTCTGTATCAGAAGTGCAGCAGATAGTCTGTATCAGGCATGCCGCAGGCAGAGTCTGTATCAGGAGTGCAGCAGGCAGAGTCTGTATCAGGAGTGCAGCAGGCAGAGTCTGTATCAGAGTGGAGCAGGCAGAGTCTGTATCAGTGTGCAGCAGGCAGAGTCTATATCAGAGTGCAGCAGGCAGAGTCTATCAGGAGTGCAACAGGCAGAGTCTGTATCAGGAGAGCAGCTGGCAGAGTCTGTATCAGAGTGCAACAGGCAGAGTCTATATCAGGAGTGCAGCAGGCAGTATCTGTATCAGGAGTGCAGCAGGCAGAATCTGTATCAGGAGTGCAGCAGGCAGAGTCTGTATCAGAGTGCAGCAGGCAGAGTCTGTATCAGAGTGCAGCAGGCAAAGTCTGTATCAGAGTGCAGGAGGCAGAGTCTGTATCAAAGTGCAGCAGGCAGAGTCTGTATCAGGAGTGCAGCAGACAGAGTCTGTATCAGAGTGCAACAGGCAACGTCTGTATCAGGAGTGCAGCAGGCAGAGTCTGTATCAGAGTGCAGCAGGCAGAGTCTATCAGGAGTGCAGCAGGCAGAGTCTGCATCAGAGTGCAGAAGGCAGAGTCTATCAGGAGTGCAGCAGGCAGAGTCTGTATCAGGAGTGCAGCAGGCAGAGTCCGTATCAGGAGTGCAGCAGGCAGAGTCTGCATCAGAGTGCAGAAGGCAGAGTCTATCAGGAGTGCAGCAGGCAGAGTCTGTATCAGGAGTGCAGCAGGCAGAGTCTATATCAGAGTGGAGCAGGCAGAGCCTGCATCAGGAGAGCAGCAGGCAGAGTCTGTATCAGACTGGAGCAGGCGGAGTCTGTATCAGTGTGCAGCAGGCAGAGTCTGTATCAGAGTGCAGCAGGCAGAGTCTATATCAGAGTGCAGCAGGCAGAGTCTATCAGGAGTACAGCAGGCAGAGTCTGTATCTGGAGTGCAGCAGGCAGAGTATGTATCAGAGTGCAACAGGCTGAGTCTATATCAGGAGTGCAGCAGGCAGAATCTGTATCAGGAGTGCAGCAGGCAGAATCTGTATCAGGAGTGCAGCAGGCAGAGTCTGTATCAGGAGTGCACCAGGCAGAGTCTTTATAAGGAGTGCAGCAGGCAGTGTGTATCAGGAGTGCAGCAGGCAGAATCTGTATCAGCGTGCAGCAGGCAGAGTCTGTATCAGAGTGCAGCAGGCAGAGTCTGTATTACGAGTGCAGCAGGCAGAGTCTGTATAAGAGTGGAGCAGGCAGAGCCTGTATCAGGAGTGCAGCAGGCAGAGTCTGTATCAGAAGTGCAGCAGATAGTCTGTATCAGGCATGCCGCAGGCAGAGTCTGTATCAGGCATGCCGCAGGCAGAGTCTGTATCAGAAGTGCAGCAGATAGTCTGTATCAGGCATGCCGCAGGCAGAGTCTGTATCAGGAGTGCAGCAGGCAGAGTCTGTATCAGGAGTGCAGCAGGCAGAGTCTGTATCAGAGTGGAGCAGGCAGAGTCTGTATCAGTGTGCAGCAGGCAGAGTCTATATCAGAGTGCAGCAGGCAGAGTCTATCAGGAGTGCAACAGGCAGAGTCTGTATCAGGAGAGCAGCTGGCAGAGTCTGTATCAGAGTGCAGCAGGCAGAGTCTATATCAGGAGTGCAGCAGGCAGTATCTGTATCAGGAGTGCAGCAGGCAGAATCTGTATCAGGAGTGCAGCAGGCAGAGTCTGTATCAGAGTGCAGCAGGCAGAGTCTGTATCAGAGTGCAGCAGGCAAAGTCTGTATCAGAGTGCAGGAGGCAGAGTCTGTATCAAAGTGCAGCAGGCAGAGTCTGTATCAGGAGTGCAGCAGACAGAGTCTGTATCAGAGTGCAACAGGCAACGTCTGGAGCAGGAGTGCAGCAGGCAGAGTCTGTATCAGAGTGCAGCAGGCAGAGTCTATCAGGAGTGCAGCAGGCAGAGTCTGCATCAGAGTGCAGAAGGCAGAGTCTATCAGGAGTGCAGCAGGCAGAGTCTGTATCAGGAGTGCAGCAGGCAGAGTCCGTATCAGGAGTGCAGCAGGCAGAGTCTGCATCAGAGTGCAGAAGGCAGAGTCTATCAGGAGTGCAGCAGGCAGAGTCTGTATCAGGAGTGCAGCAGGCAGAGTCTATATCAGAGTGGAGCAGGCAGAGCCTGCATCAGGAGAGCAGCAGGCAGAGTCTGTATCAGACTGGAGCAGGCGGAGTCTGTATCAGTGTGCAGCAGGCAGAGTCTGTATCAGAGTGCAGCAGGCAGAGTCTATATCAGAGTGCAGCAGGCAGAGTCTATCAGGAGTACAGCAGGCAGAGTCTGTATCTGGAGTGCAGCAGGCAGAGTATGTATCAGAGTGCAACAGGCTGAGTCTATATCAGGAGTGCAGCAGGCAGAATCTGTATCAGGAGTGCAGCAGGCAGAATCTGTATCAGGAGTGCAGCAGGCAGAGTCTGTATCAGGAGTGCACCAGGCAGAGTCTTTATAAGGAGTGCAGCAGGCAGTGTGTATCAGGAGTGCAGCAGGCAGAGTCTGTATCAGCGTGCAGCAGGCAGAGTCTGTATCAGAGTGCAGCAGGCAGAGTCTGTATTACGAGTGCAGCAGGCAGAGTCTGTATAAGAGTGGAGCAGGCAGAGCCTGTATCAGGAGTGCAGCAGGCAGAGTCTGTATCAGAAGTGCAGCAGATAGTCTGTATCAGGCATGCCGCAGGCAGAGTCTGTATCAGGCATGCCGCAGGCAGAGTCTGTATCAGAGTGCAGCAGGCAGAGTCTGTATCAGAACTGCAGCAGATAGTCTGCATCAGGCATGCCGCAGGCAGAGTCTGTATCAGGAATGCAGCAGGCAGAGTCTGTATCAGAGTGGAGCAGGCAGAGTCTGTATCAGTGTGCAGCAGGCAGAGTCTGTATCAGAGTGCAGCAGGCAGAATCTGTATCAGGAGTGCAGCAGGCATAGTCTGTATCAGAGTGCAGCAGGCAAAGTCTGTATCAGAGTGCAGGAGGCAGAGTCTGTATCAAAGTGCAGCAGGCAGAGTCTGTATCAGGAGTGCAGCAGGCAGAGTCTGTATCAGAGTGCAACAGGCAGAGTTTGTATCAGGAGTGCAGCAGATAGTCTGTATCAGGCATGCCGCAGGCAGAGTCTGTATCAGGAGTGCAGCAGGCAGAGTCTGTATCAGGAGTGCAGCAGGCAGAGTCTGTATCAGAGTGGAGCAGGCAGAGTCTGTATCAGTGTGCAGCAGGCAGAGTCTATATCAGAGTGCAGCAGGCAGAGTCTATCAGGAGTGCAACAGGCAGAGTCTGTATCAGGAGAGCAGCTGGCAGAGTCTGTATCAGAGTGCAACAGGCAGAGTCTATATCAGGAGTGCAGCAGGCAGTATCTGTATCAGGAGTGCAGCAGGCAGAATATGTATCAGGAGTGCAGCAGGCAGAGTCTGTATCAGAGTGCAGCAGGCAGAGTCTGTATCAGAGTGCAGCAGGCAAAGTCTGTATCAGAGTGCAGGAGGCAGAGTCTGTATCAAAGTGCAGCAGGCAGAGTCTGTATCAGGAGTGCAGCAGACAGAGTCTGTATCAGAGTGCAACAGGCAACGTCTGTATCAGGAGTGCAGCAGGCAGAGTCTGTATCAGAGTGCAGCAGGCAGAGTCTATCAGGAGTGCAGCAGGCAGAGTCTGCATCAGAGTGCAGAAGGCAGAGTCTATCAGGAGTGCAGCAGGCAGAGTCTGTATCAGGAGTGCAGCAGGCAGAGTCCGTATCAGGAGTGCAGCAGGCAGAGTCTGCATCAGAGTGCAGAAGGCAGAGTCTATCAGGAGTGCAGCAGGCAGAGTCTGTATCAGGAGTGCAGCAGGCAGAGTCTATATCAGAGTGGAGCAGGCAGAGCCTGCATCAGGAGAGCAGCAGGCAGAGTCTGTATCAGACTGGAGCAGGCGGAGTCTGTATCAGTGTGCAGCAGGCAGAGTCTGTATCAGAGTGCAGCAGGCAGAGTCTATATCAGAGTGCAGCAGGCAGAGTCTATCAGGAGTACAGCAGGCAGAGTCTGTATCTGGAGTGCAGCAGGCAGAGTATGTATCAGAGTGCAACAGGCTGAGTCTATATCAGGAGTGCAGCAGGCAGAATCTGTATCAGGAGTGCAGCAGGCAGAATCTGTATCAGGAGTGCAGCAGGCAGAGTCTGTATCAGGAGTGCACCAGGCAGAGTCTTTATAAGGAGTGCAGCAGGCAGTGTGTATCAGGAGTGCAGCAGGCAGAGTCTGTATCAGCGTGCAGCAGGCAGAGTCTGTATCAGAGTGCAGCAGGCAGAGTCTGTATTACGAGTGCAGCAGGCAGAGTCTGTATAAGAGTGGAGCAGGCAGAGCCTGTATCAGGAGTGCAGCAGGCAGAGTCTGTATCAGAAGTGCAGCAGATAGTCTGTATCAGGCATGCCGCAGGCAGAGTCTGTATCAGGCATGCCGCAGGCAGAGTCTGTATCAGAGTGCAGCAGGCAGAGTCTGTATCAGAACTGCAGCAGATAGTCTGCATCAGGCATGCCGCAGGCAGAGTCTGTATCAGGAATGCAGCAGGCAGAGTCTGTATCAGAGTGGAGCAGGCAGAGTCTGTATCAGTGTGCAGCAGGCAGAGTCTGTATCACAGTGCAGCAGGCAGAATCTGTATCAGGAGTGCAGCAGGCATAGTCTGTATCAGAGTGCAGCAGGCAAAGTCTGTATCAGAGTGCAGGAGGCAGAGTCTGTATCAAAGTGCAGCAGGCAGAGTCTGTATCAGGAGTGCAGCAGGCAGAGTCTGTATCAGAGTGCAACAGGCAGAGTTTGTATCAGGAGTGCAGCAGGCAGGGTCTGTATCAGGAGTGCAGCAGGCAGAGTCTGTATCAGGAGTGCAGCAGGCAGAGTCTGTATAAGGAGTGCAGCAGGCAGTCTGTATCAGGAGTGCAGCAGGCAGTCTGTATCAGAGTGCAGCAGGCAGAGTCTGTATCAGAGTGCAGCAGGCAAAGTCTGTATCAGAGTGCAGGAGGCAGAGTCTGTATCAGAGTGCAGCAGGCAGAGTCTGTATCAGGAGTGCAGCAGGCAGAGTCTGTATCAGAGTGGAGCAGGCAGAGCCTGCATCAGGTGTGCAGCAGGCAGAGTCTGAATCAGAGTGCCGCAGGCAGAGTCTGTATCAGGAGTGCAACAGGCAGAGTCTGTATCAGGAGTGCAGCAGGCAGAGTCTGTATCAGGAGTGCAGCAGGCAGAATCTGTATCAGGAGTGCAGCAGGCAGAATCTGTATCAGGAGTGCAGCAGGCAGAGTCTGTATCAGAGTGCAGCAGTCAGAGTCTGTATCAGGAGTGCAGCAGGCAGAGTATGTATGAGAGTGAGCAGGCAGAGTATGTATCAGAGTGAGCAGGCAGAGTCTATGTCAGAGTGGAGAAGGCAGAGTCTGTATCAGTGTGCAGCAGGCAGAGTCTGTATCAGAGTGCAGCAGGCAGAGTCTGTATCAGGAGTGCAGCAGGCAGAGTCTGTAGCAGGAGTGCAGCAGGCAGAGTCTGTATCAGAGTGGAGCAGGCAGAGTCTGTATCAGTGTGCAGCAGGCAGAGTCTATATCAGAGTGCAGCAGGCAGAGTCTATCAGGAGTGCAGCAGGCAGAGTCTGTATCAGGAGTGCAGCAGGCAGAATCTGTATCAGGAGTGCAGCAGGCAGAATCTGTATCAGGAGTGCAGCAGGCAGAGTCTGTATCAGAGTGCAGCAGACAAAGTCTGTATCAGATAATGAAACAAGAACCGAACAACATGGTACAATTTCATAATAAGTCAAGATAAGGTACTCCTGCATAAATATTAGACCTAAAGAGAATAGGAGTAAGACACCCTATAAGAAATACAAAGAAATATAAGTGTATTTAACATAACATTTTATTAAATAGAAAAATAGATAAAAAATCATGTGACACTAAGAGAGAAGATCAAGGCAGGGTCGGAATACACACATAGCAGCCACGGCTATAGATTAGTGGGTCCCCCAAAGGGTTAAGTACAGAAATACATTGGTCAATAAATGATCCATAAAGTAACTAGGCTAGTACCTATAGATGAAAACAAAGCTGGCCAGATAAATACTATGGTGTAGAACATGGTGCTAAGACATGTTGTCCGGCACCAAGTTCAAATTGCCTACTCTCAAACAATATAGGAAAACCGGAGAAAACACGAGTAGTATAGCAAAGAACAAAATATATTTATTTATAATTAATCAACATGATAATAAAGGGTTATACAAAAGAGATAGTGATAAGGCAAGAGGATCTTAAAAGGCAGTGCCAGACACAGTGACCCATGGCAGTAAAACTGCGAGGCAGTCCCAGATAAAAGGGCATCATCAAGTGTACAAGCATCAGGACACACCAAATAACAGTACATAATAGCAGTACATGATTACAATAAATAACCCTCAATAGGGCACAAGTCAAAAGAAGGACCATATAACATACACAGGTCTCAAGAGGTAATAGCTATATATGGAAATAGTATAATGTCAGGAACAGAAGTGCTGACTGCTAGGCGCCCATAAAATGCATGGGAACACAGGGAAATGCCCAAAGAGATGGAGAGAATCACTCACCCAGATAAGTGACACCGGGTGACGGAAAGCCCGCAGACTGCCAGAGGGATCACAGAGGGTGCCGGCAGGTGAAAGCGCGCCCCGACGCGCGTTTTGCTCTTCTTTTTCAAGAGGCGCTGTTTAGTGTACCTGACAGGACCTGAATATATACGCCCACCGCTGGTCACATGATGGGTAGGGACGCAATTCATTGGTGTGGGACGGCGCGTGTGCCCGAAGCCGCGCCCCCCGCCGCACGCATCACAGCCACCAATACCCGAGCGCGCGCCCGGGGGCGTGCCTAGGAAACGCCCCCAGGAGCGCGCCCGGGGCATGAGGCAGCCAGATACGGGCGCAGGCAAGCCCAGGATCAGGGGACACGCGCACCACCAATGAATAAGTGAGGATAACAAGGTGGAATATGCATAAAAGACAGAGAGCATAAAATACAAAAAACATCAAATAGGGTAGAATACTCTCTGTCACAATACAGTAGATATAACAGATGACTGGGGCATCAATATACAAAGGATCCAAAAACAGTCACATGCGTGATTGAGAAAATTCCCAAAGTGGGTATAGATCACAGAGTATGTACATGGATACAATT